>NC_060138.1:306045137-306701075 GCF_021461385.2 Schistocerca piceifrons
ACAGTGGCAGATTATCAAGATTTAAGTGAGTTTGAACGTTGCGTTATAGTCGGCGTACGAGCGATGGCACACAGCAACTCCGAGGTAGCGATGAAGTGTGGATTTTTCCTTGCAACCATTTCACGAGTGTACCGTGAATATCAGGAACCCGGTAAAACATAAAATCTCTGACATCACTGCGGCCGGGAAAAAGATCCTGAAAGAACGGCACCAACGACTACTGAAGAGAATCGTTCAACGTGACAGAACTGCAACCCATCCGCAAATTTATGCAGATTTCAATGCTGGGCCATCAATAATTTTCAGCGTGCGAACCATTCGACGAAACATCATCGATATGGGTTTTCGGAGCCGAAGACCCACTCGTGTACCGTTGATGACTGCACAACACAAAGCTTTAAACCTCGCCTGGGTCCGTCAACATCGGCAGTGGACTTTCGATGACTGGAAACATGTTGCCTGTTCGGACGAGTCTCGTTTCATATTATATTGAGGGAATAGCCGTGTACGGGTATGAAGACAACCTCATGTATACTTGGACCCTGCATGTCAGGAGGGGACTTTTATAGCTGGTGAAGGCTCTGCAATGGTGTGGGGCTAGGGCAGTTGGAGTGACATGGGACCCCTGATACGTCAAGATACGATTCTGATGGGTGACACGTAGTAAGCATCCTATCAGATCATACGCATCCATTCATGTCCCTTCTACATTCCAATGGACTTAGGCAATTCCAGCAGGGCAATGCGACACCCCACACGTCCAGAACGGTTACAAAGTGGCTCCTGGAAAACTCTTCTGAGTTTAAACACTTCAGATAGCCACCAAACTCTCCAGATATGAACATTATCGAGCATATCTGGGATGCCTTGCAACATGCTGTTCAGAAGAGATCTCCACCGCCTTGAACTCTTGCAGATTTGTGGACAGCCCTGCAGGATTCATGGTGTCAGTTCCCTCCGGCACTACATCGGACTTTAGCCGAGTCCATGCTATGTCGTGTCGCGGCACTTACGTGTGATCGTGGGGGACCTAAACGACATTAGATAGGTATACCACTTTTTTTGGCTCTATAAGTATATCACAACTTTATTACATAAGAAGCATGACAGAGGTTGATTTGAAAGACGACTCTAGCCCCGATTTTTTAAGTTTAAATTTGAACATGAAGAGGGTACAGGGTCAAATCCAGTGACAGATTCCACACAACAATTTTGAGCAATGCCGTCATATATGAAGTAAAGACGCTACATAGAGGCAATATTTGAAAGCAACTGTTCATATTCATAAACAAACGAATTAACAATGCGATAAAATTAAAGTCACTTTTCACGTGATTACTTACCTAGTCACGATTTATATCATAAAGAACTAACGGTAACGAATATGAATAAGAATAGAGAAAGACTTGTCTGAAATATGTTATCGGAAATTATGTGACTAGAAAGAGCACAGATAACATAGAAACCTATTATAGTATAATGCATGGTGAAGTAGTAATATTCTGAAGTAGTGTTGATTTTAGCCGGCCGGAGTGGCCGAGCGTTCTAGGCGCTACAGTCTGGAACCGCGGGACCGCTACGGTCGCAGGTTCGAATCCTGCCTCGGGCATGGGTGTGTGTGATGTCCTTAGGTTCGTTAGGTTTAAGTAGTTCTAAGTTGTTCTAGAGGACTGTTGACCTCAGAAGGTAAGTCCCATAGTGCTCAGAGCCATTTGAACCATTTTGTTGATTTTAGATAATATTTAGTAAATGTAACGAAACTACCGTGGGAAAGTGGGGATTTTGGGGGGGAGAAACTAAAATGTAACACAACATTGGAAAATGAAATTAAAAATAATGTATATGGAAAAAGAACAGTAGCACGAAATGTGGAGGAAGCACCACAGAAATCCAGAAACAAAACCATTATATAAGTAATGAAGATTCAGAAAAATAACAAATATTGGAATCGGTAACTAGAATAAATTTTATACATGTCAATTCTAGTTTCCGAATCCAGTCATTCCATGGTTCGTTATTTAGATAATTTATCCAGCAGATGTGTGGATTGAAATGTAGAATGATTTCTGTGCTTGTAATTGCTGTCTAAACTACTGCGAGAAAAATGACAAATAGTGGAATCGGTAATCAGAATTAAGCTATGTAAGAGTTCAATTCTAGTTACCAACTATTCCATGGTTAATTATTTAGATCGTTTTTGCAGCAAGTGTGGGCAGTAAAATGTAGTAGATACTTTTGCATTTGTAATTTCTCTCTGAAGTAGAGTGGAAAACTAACTAATATCGGAATCGGTGTTTAGAATTTGTGTATATAACTCAATCATAATCATCGATTTCAATATTTGTTACTTTTTGTGAATTTTAGTTATTCGTGTATTGGCCTTTGTTGGGATTTCTTTGTAGGTTTTATCACATTTCATGATACTGTTGCATACCCGTTATCATTTATTTCAATTTCCAGTTGCGTTACTTTTTGTTTCTCTCCGCCCAAAACCCCACATTCTCGCGGTAATCTCGTCAGATTCAGTAATTTTTGTTATAAATTAACGCTGTTTTATCATATAATGACTTCACCTAGCAGTACACTTTAATGGAATTTAAAGGTACTCTGTGATTTTCTTATTTCACACATACATATTTATCTTCTGTTTCTTTTTTCTTATTTATTTCCGTTATCTTCCAATCGTTTCGATGTAATTCGTGGCTAAATAAATAATCACATGAATTGTGATTGTAATCTTATCATATACTACAGTCTGTTGCTTGAGAATATCATCCGTTGCATTCAAAGATTGCCTCTATGTGACGTACTTGCCTCAGGTGTGACGTCATTGCACAAAAAGCAACGAGTGGAAACGGGGATTCGAATTTCTGTTGCTTTCTTAATGACAGTTTTATGTAATTTACATGCACTTATTATATCATGCAATAATATAGTGCAAAATTCGCTTCGGTAAGGTAAGAAACGTTTCTTTTGTTGTTTCTGGAAATTTTTCCCTGGATACTTAAGTCGTTTTCCGAAGTCATGAGTCAAATATGATCACTGCTTGTTTCAATGTCCACAATTTCAACTGTGCTCATAGGTTCCCGCCTAACCTCACCCTCGGAAAGTGTACCACATTTGGGAAAAACAGCCAAATATTTGTGAGAAACAAGATTACAAATATAATAACTAATCGTGTCACTCGAAAAAGTTTAAGCTGGGCTCTTAGATTTCTGCCGAACCTTACTCTCGGAACCTGTGCCACACACAGAAAAAAAACCAACTATTTATGAATTCCAAAATTAAAAATATGATCGATACTCGTTTCTCAACCAACAATTTAAGGAGTCTGTCAGTTACATTCCTTACCACACACTCATAAACCATGACGTATTTGAAACAGCACAGTTTATGCCATTTACTAAGACAACCACAGACAACAGTTACATTCGTCGCAACGTAAACTCAAGCTGTCGCGCGGGATTAAACGAGCGGTCTGGGGCGCTGCGGTCATGGACTGCGCGGCTGGTCCCGGCGGAGGTTCGAGTCCTCCCTCGGGCATGGGTTGTGTTTGTCCTTAGGATAATTTAGGTTAAGTAGTGTGTATGCTTAGGGATTGATGACCTTAGCAGTTACGTCCCATAAGATTTCACACACTTTTTTTTTTTTTAAACTCAAGCTGTCGCACTGAGCGTAACTGGTCAAAGCCGACAAGTCGGACAATGCGCTTGACCTGTACACTAACAATTACTGAAATGTTAACGGTAACTAATGTACAATTTGTGTTTCACTCAAACAAATATTATCGTAAATAGTTTTTGTACGTTGTCGGTTGTGCCTGACAGTACTACGACGTTCACAACGTGAACACTTGTGAGGAGTGAACGACATTTGTATTTCTAGAGAAATGCTATGTTGAAACAAATGAGCGAAAGCGATCTATTTGTTATTACCTCAGAAGTAATCTTGCTGTCGGGGTGGCATAGGATGAATACGGGCAGGTGCAATGGGCAGAGTTCTGCTGCATCGCGCGCCTACCTCTATGGAAACACTTCATTTTTGCTGGTGCTATGTTGACAGACATCTTTTGCTTTTGTAATCGATAGCACTTCGTAGCTGAAGGCTGTCCGAAGCGTTCCCAACAGTCGAAACTTACCTTAAGTACTGTCAGCTGTTCGGGAGTACTCGTATTATAGTCAAGGTGAATCTACCCGTGGTCCATTTAATACATGTACTCCATGTCTGTTCATCTCCTCCACCCATCTCTTTCTCTCCATCTCCCCCTCTACCATCTCTATGTCTATGTTGACCTCGCCACTTGTCTGTGTGTATCTCTTCTATCTCTGTCCATCTCATCCTCTCCGCTTATGACCACCTTACCCTCATTGTCTGTCCATTTCCTCCTCTTTACACTCTCTGTCCGTCTCCTCATCCCTCCTCTCTTCGTCCATCTTCTCTTTCGTCTGTCTCTGTCCAACTCGTTAGTCCTCACTCTCTCTGTCCATTGCCTTCTTTCCCTCTCTTTCAACAGCTCCTCCACCCCTTGGGACTGTGTTCAGTGCAGTGGAGTATAATATTTACATACTGATTGGTTGTTCATTTGTTACGGCCATCGGCTATCAGATGGTACTCGGCAGGTCTATCGGTGCATCCTCTGTTTCGCCCTTCCAGTCACTAAATGTGCTTTTACAGGTGAACTGTGTTTGTAACATAATTTCAGGGTACTAACATCCTTACCAAGAAGTACATTATCCTATAGAACAGCGTCAGCCATTTTAACCGTGTCACATTGTGAGTCTGTGGGAAGCTGGATCTATGCTGCACTTGTTGGGCACGTTGTATCGGTAGTGAGTCGTTGCTTTCAAAAAAAAGTCTGTGGAACATTCACACATCTGTAGTATAGGTTCTGGACGTCCGAGTAGTACAGACAGAAGTCAAGATCGACGCACTGTGTGACCAGCGGTGGCCGACCGAACATCATCCAGGGACGAAGCCTCGGTACGTGTAGCACCTGTTGCGTCACAAAGGATCATTGGGAACCGGTAGCTTGCAGCAGGACTAAGGACATGTGTCCATCTCGTCAGGCTACCACTGACACCAAGATACTCTGGTGTAGTGAAAGAATCGACTGGAGAGTAGAACAGCGCTCTTTTCTCTTCAGTGATGAGGGTAGCTTGTGTCTGTATACGAGTTGTGCCATACAGGTGTCTGGCATAGACCTGGTGGACTGCCTATTTCAGAGTGCATTTGCCCATGACACTCACGTCCCATCTCAGGTTTCGTGGTTGGAGGGGCGGAGGAGGGGAGGGGAAATAGTTACAGCTGGCGGTCTAATCTCTGGTTTCTGAAGAGTAAAGTGACGAGTACCTGCTACATTTGACACGCTTCCCCCCCTGATATTGCCATTTCTTCAACAAGGAAGTGATCGGCATTTTCATCAGGACAATGTACAACAGACACCTGCTGCAACACAACAAGCTCTCCGTAGTGTACAACTACTGCTCTGGTTAGCAACGCCACGAGGAATCTCGCTAATCGAACACGTATGGAACACATTTAAATGGGAACTGGGACCTGCAAGAACCACTGCAGAATTGCAACAGAATGCGCAAGATACTTGGTATAGTGTATTTCAGGATGTCATTCGACACCTATACGATCGTTTGCACTCCACAATTCATACCTGCGTTGCCGCCAGAGCGTGCCATGTTGTGTAATGATGTGACTGCTCAGACACCCTTTCCTGTAACATACACTATGCGATCAAATGTATCCGGACACCTGTCTGAAAATGACTTACAAGTTCGTGGCGCCCTCCATCGGTCATGCGGAAATTCAATATGGTGTTGGCCCACACTCAACCTTGATGACAGCTTCCACTATCGAAGACATACGATCAATCAGGTGCTGGAAGTTTCTTGGGAAACGGCAGCCCATTCTTCACGGTGTGCTGCATTGAGGAGAGGAATCGATGTCGGTCGCTGAAGCCTGGCACAAAGTCGGCGTTCCAAAACATCCCAAAGGTGTTCAGTAGGATTCAGGTCAGAACTCTGTGCAGGCCAGTCCATTAAGGTGATGTTATTATCGTGTAACCACTCCGCCACAGGTCGTACATTATGAACAGATGTGATCGCCATCCCCTAATTGCTCTTCAACAGTGGGAAGCAAGAAGATGCTTAAAACATCAATGTAAGCCTGTGCTGTGATAGTACCACGTAAATCAACAAGGGGTGCAAGCCCCCTCCATGAAAAACACGACCACACAATAACACCACCGCCTCCAAATTTAACTGTTGGCACTACACACGATGGCAGATAACGTTCACCGGGTTTTCGCCGTAGCCACACCCTACCATCGGATCGCCACATTGCGTACCGTGATTCGTCACTGGTCACAACGTTTCTCCACTGTTCAATCGCCCAATGTTTACGCTTGTTACACCAAGCGAGGCATCGTTTGGCATTTACCGGCGTGATTTGTGGCTTATGAGCAGCCGGTCGATCATGAAATTCAAGTTTTCTCACCTCCCGCCTAACTGTAATAATACTTGCAGTGGATCCTGATGCAGTTTGGATTTCCTGTGTGATGGTCTGCATAGATGTCTGCCTATTACACATTAAGATCATCTTCAACTGTCGACGGTCTCTATCAGTCAACAGAGGAGGTCGGCCTGTACGCTTTTGTGCTACACGTGTCCCTTCACGTTTCCACTTCACTATGACATCGGAAACAGTAAACCTAGGGATAATTAGGAGTGTGAAAATGCATTCAGTAGTATGACACAAGTGACACCCAGTCACCTGACCACGTTCGAAATCCTTGAGTTCCGCGGAGCGCCCCATTCTGCTCTCTCATGATGTCTAATGACTACTCAGGTTGCTGATATGGAGTGTCTAGCAGTAGGTGGCAGCACAATGCTCCTTATATGAAAACGTATGTTTTTTTAGGTTTGTCCGGATACTTTTGACCACATAGTGTATGTGTTTCATTTGGGCTTGATTTGTTCTCATATAGTACTATAATGGTGAACAGCCTGCGAACTCACTTATTAATAAATGACCGCGAACCTGAGTGTGAGGCATTTTTTCCGGCTCTATATTACAAGGGGAGATAAATGAAATTCATTTCGTATTTCAGAACCGGTGTCACTATCAGGCAATATCGCAGTGAGTATACCACTGTATAAGTATATATATATTTTTATAATTACATGTTTTATGATTTTGGTTGGGGTGGCTTTAAATATTGTGGGCTAGCATGAGACTTTTAATTAACTTATACCGCGATAACATTCGTACGGACATCGGCTGCTCCGAAGTACGTACTATATAATATTTTTTTAAACACAACGCGCGACTCACCGCCTTCTAATAAATAGTTTGCGTGAGCGCAGCTATTTAGAAAGAAAATATGCGTACTCTTACGCAAACTGTAATTATTTATATGGGTCTCAGGGGCTACTGGTTATTTATGCACCAAACTACACAAAGATTAACTGAGATATTGCTGAATGTAATGATTTATATTATTTCTTGTTCATTATTTGCAAAGCAAAACTGGAGAGAATCTCATCTGTCGTTAGGCGGCCAAAGTCGAAACATACTGAACTCATTCAGTATTCTAAATATTAATAAACTAAATCTATTTTAACTGTGTTAACTGTGAAACTATTGTAAGATGAAGGTAGAGAAACCTCTCACATTTACATTTAATATTATGGCATGAAATTTTAATTAAATTATACAGTCAGCGTAATGGCCGACTAAATCCTGCTGGGGGAGATGACCTCCCTGCACTACGAAGTTCTGTAAAAAATTTGTCAATTATAATTAATGGTTGCGATCATGAGAGGTGACAACTAAGTCAATAATACACGCTTTCAAATAACAATTTCTATTATGTTTTGCAAAAAAATACAGAAAAACTTACATTAATTATTATCCAGCGCTACAATGGTGGCCTACCTCCAGACGAAACAAAAAACAGAATGGCTCGCAATAAAGCAATAGTCTCTGGTCATGTTCATTTTCATTACACAGATGAAAAGGATGTTCTTTTATTTTTATATCACATTGGTGTTTGTGATTTTTGGTGGCGTTACTTAACTTCTTTTTAATCTTTCTTATACATCGCGCACGCGAACGCAGTCTTGAAATAATTTATAACTCACACGTGACACAAGCAAAAACGATTTTTCTTTAACTACAATTTCAATTTATGTGACGTAGCGTCATAAGGATTGAGTCATTTCATCCAATTGACGTACGACGTTTGGAAAGACAGTCTTCGTACTGAATATAACGATAACAACAGCAATAAGTACGAGTATAGCTGCCATGGAACGACAAGGGTAACGTCACAGTATGAATGCCGGATATTAAGTTCGTCAAATAAATGTGTGTAGAACTAAGTAAGTTGGCCATGCCACATAAAAATTAATACAGCAGGTAAAGAACGACTTTATTGATCACAAAGTACGCATGGCGTGTTTCGGAATTATTACAAGGTATATTATAATAAAATAATGGAATAGATGATAGTAAAATGTTGAAATGCGTGGCTTTTTAAAATGTATTGAATTAATGAGATTAATTTTTCGGCATGAATGACAAGCACAATAAGCTAAGCTATGCCTGGAAATAAGTTCGTATTACTTCATATTATTTTGCAGGGCGAAGTAGTTTCTTTCTCCGCTGTAGATTTGTGCTTAATATTCTTCATAATGCTACGTTTCGTCACCGTGTTCACCTTTGAAGTCTTGACCGTGTTCCCATTAAGCTTATCGGATCTTCGTAATTTTCGAAAGTACACGGGTGGGCTTCAGTTCTTGTAATTATCGTACTATTTGAAGTAACAACTCACACGACCTTTCTGTTAATAAAACAATACTGTATTTTTCTAAACGGTGCACATATGAAATACATACTCCTCACTTATTCATAGCGACCCCGAAATGGCGGTCTACAATTACTCGCTAAAAATGGCGTGCTTCTCACTCGTTCACTAGTTGAGCGCGAATCCTTCCTTCCTCCTACTGGTACCAGAAAATCTCCTCCGTTTTTTAACAACTGAAAATCAAAAATAGGCATAGGCCACCGCTTCATCTTTTCTCTTTGCCTTTAAAGAAGACAAAAACATAAAAGAAATGCAAAAGGTTTATCACGAAGGACAAGAGCGTTACCAACTGTATACGTTGTACACGACTTGGAACGCTCTTGGATTTACGGAGGAGCAAAAAATTCCGAAACGCGCCATGCATATTTCGTGACTAATAAAGCCATTTTTCACCTGCTGTATGACTTTTTATGTGACCTAACCAGTTTAACTACAGATTCGCGCATATTTACTAGAATGGTTGCTGGCCTCCTACGTGACTTTTTGGCACTCTTTTGTTAATTTCATCTCTTAGGAAGGGACATTATAAATATGTTTGAAGTGTCAACAAACTATGATTGTTAAGGCTAATAAAAAAAATTCGTGCATTACAAGGTATAATGGTGCGCACAGTGTAAGCGAATCACCGTGTATGCGCGAGGGTGCACGTGTCAGCGAGTGGGGCGGCCTTGGGGAGAGGGCGCAACTGCGCGCGTGTTTGTCCGCGCCGAACCACACCCCACCACAGCGAGCGAGGCCGCATCGAATCCCGCGCTGCGCGGCGCTGCGTCGGACTTGTATGCGTCCTGGGTGAGTCGTAAACCGGCGGCGGTCTGGGAGCGGCGCGGAATTGACTCGGGACCAAACAACAGCGGCAAGTGGCGGGACCACCGCCTCCACCCCAGGAGCGCGCTGCGCCTCTGCGCCTGCCAGCGGACCGCCGACGCACGGTGCAGCTGGCGGCAGCTCAGGCAGCCTGTACAGCTGGACAGGAGCAGTTAGGGAGGGAAGTGTAAAAGGTGGGAAACATTCCCTTTCCTGTCTTTGCCGTGACATTAGTCATCACTTTCTACCTATTGGTTAACTTGTCCGCGGGATCGTGCTGCGAGAATGGCACTGATCCAGTGGCGGTCTACGAGTGGAGGCTTGTTTGGACCTTTCGCCTTCACTAATGTCACTTTTGCCGTCTAATGCCACGGAAACAAGTACAACAGCTATGATTCAGGATAGGTTCACGTAAATTATCAAGAAACGAGAATGGGTCTATATGAATCCTTAGAACTGTCAGTTGATCGGCCTTCTTCACAGTGGAATTATACACTACAGGCCATTATAATTGCTACACCACGAAAATGACGTGCTACAGACGCGAAATTTAACCGACAGGAAGAAGATGCTGTGATATGCAAATGATTAGCTTTTCAGAGCATTCACACAAGGTTGGCGCCGGTGGCGACACCTACAAAGTGCTGACATGAGGAAAGTTTACAACCGATTTCTCATACACAAACAGCAGTTAACCGAAGTTGCCTGATGAAACATTGTTGTGATGCCTCGTGTAAGGAGGAGAAATGCATACCATCACGTTTCCGACTTTGATAAAGGTCGTATTGTAGCCTATCGCGATTGCGGTTTGTCGTATCGCGACATTGCTTTTCGCGTTGGTCGAGACCCAATGACTGTTAGCAGAATATGAAATCGGTGTGTTCAGGAGGGTAATACGGAACGCTGTGCTGGATCCCAACGGCCTCGTATCAGTAGCACTCGAGATGACAGGCATCTTATCCGCATGGCTGTAACGGATCGTGCAGCCACGTCTCGATCCCTGACTCAACAGATGAGGACGTTTGCAAGACAACAACCATCTGCACGAACAGATCGACGACGTTTGCAGCAGCTTGGACTATCAGCTCGGAGACCATGCCTGTGGTTACCCCTGACGCTGCATCACACACAGGAGCGCCAGCGATGGTGTACTCAACGACTAACCTGGGTGCGCGAATGGTAAAACGTCATTTTTTCGGATGAATCCAGGTTCTGTTTACACCATCATGATGGTAGCATCCGTGTTTGGCGACATCGCGATGAACGCACATTGGAAGCGTGTATTCGACATCGCCGTACTGGCGTATCACCCGGCGTGATGGCATGGGGTGCCATTGGTTACACGTTTCGGTCACCTCCTGTTCGCACTGACGGCACTTTGAACAGTGGACGTTACATTTCAGATGTGTTACGACCCGTGGCTCTACCCTTCATTTGATCCCAGCGATACCCTACATTCAGCAGGATAATGAACGACCGCATGTTACAGGTCCTGTACGGGCCTTTCTGGATACAGAAAATGTTCGACTGCTGCCCTGGCCAGCACATTCTCCAGATCTCTCACCAATTGATAACGTCTAGTTATTGGTGCCCGGGCAATTGGATCTTAACAATACGCCAGTCACTACTCTTAATGAACTGTGGTATCGTGTTGAAGCTGCATGGGCAGCTGTACCTGTACACGCCATCCAAGCTCTGTTGGACTCAATGCCCAGGCGTATAAAGGCCGTTATTACGGCCAAAGGTGGTTGTTCTGGTACTGATTTCTCAGGATCTATGCACCCAAATTGCGTGAAAATGTAATCACAATTCAGTCCAGTGAATACCCGTTTAACATCTGCATTTCTTCTTGGTGTAGCAATTTTAATGGCCAGTAGTGTAGCTAGCTTGAGACGAGATTAACTAATTGGCGGTTGCTATTAAATAATAAAAACCGGACAAGTGCGAGTAAAATTCGCGCTCTGAAGTTCCGCACAATCTTAGTTATATGAAAACAATAATTTCATGTGGTGCAGTGACCTGGTACAAGTCTTTCTATTGGACGCCACTTCGGCTACTTGCGTGTCCTTAATCCACTCCAGTTACCCACCCGAGGAAACGGGACCTACAATTTAACGTGCAATCCTCACGTCGGTGAGAGATGAAGGCTAGGTTTAATCGAAGACTCAAAAATCTGTGATCCGACCACAATTCCGTCCTGCTACCTCTCAATTAATAGGCATACGCCTTACCGCTAGACCACTAGGCCCAGCTTGGAGGTAAATAGTTCATCTATAGGCTCTTATGAGTGAGTTTGCCAGCATCAAATTATGTCAAATATACGACTGTATCTTTTGATTGCACTGATTTAGAAACTTAAGTGTTTTAGTCTGCCAGGTGCCCGCAGACCTTAGTATCTGACAAAAATTTCATGTTTATATCTCCATCCTTTCCTGAGAAAAAGGAGATTTTATCGACACCCCTACTTCATTGCGCTGACATATAACCTCGCATTTTTTTAAACCGTGAAGTTGCTTAGACCTCAGTATTAATATTTGACATAATTTTCAGCTGGATAACTCTGCCCGTTCATGACAGAAAGCGTTCGTATGAGGCGGACGGGCAGAGGAACAACAAATGGAAAAATTGTATTTTTAAGTGATATAATAACAAATTATAAATTTTCGTTTTTTTCATTTATTTTGTATTGCGAAGGCTTCTTTTTCGACAAATTTTACGTTCCTAGGTCAACGGGTTCTGGTGAATATGCTTGTGAGTATTGAAATATGTGACATAAATGGTAGTATCCTTTGAGTGCATTGACTCACAAGCTAAAATTAATACTAAAAAATTACAGACACAGCTATGACAGTCAGATTAATGAATTACTTAAATATACACATCCTTTTCAGTTGCTCACACATTGCCTTCCACGGTGGTAGGAAACAGAGTCAGCCATAGAAAAATTCACAAAAGTGGTATCTGAAGCTCTTGATAAAGACGAAAGAGTCGCAGACGTATTCATAAATCTTTCCAATCCTTTAGATGATTTTTATCATGACAGTGCGCTAAATCTGCTAGAATGATTAGGGACGACAGGTCTGCCAAAAACTGACACCGACCATACTTAGTAGTTAGGCCACAAAGGGTAGAGACATCAAAAACTTTTAATAAAGGTAAACATTTACTGAAACAATTATCAAAAGGAAAATATATCAACAAGGGAATCTTTAGGACGGTAAATTGAGACAAATGTTGTTCCTCATGTAGCTCTATATCAGTATCTTTCCCGACGGTCGTGGGAAAAATTCTATTTACTGACGACAGCTGTATTTTTGTTACTGAGAAAACAAGAGAACTCCATCTAGAGAGATAAATTAAACCTCGAAAGTACTCAACAAGCAGTAAAGTTGTATTGAAAATAAAGAAAGAAAAGCATGATTTTCATTTTGAAGAAAGAAAATGACACTCTTAAATCAAAGATGTATGGTATCCCCATAGGCCACGTAACAGACACAAAGTGTCTACGAATGAATTTTGATTGTCAGTTGAAGGACTGTGAACGCACAAATGTTTTACAAAAAGTATGTCATTAGCCATTCACGACCTTTGGATCCTATCATCAGTGTGTACCTCTCAGAGTTCTCTAGTTAAATGCTAATCGTATGTACATTGATTTCTTAGCAGTAGAATTCTTTTCTGAGGGACAAATACACAAAACGGGTAAAGTTCGTGAGAATAGTAATCAAAACTAATTATGATTTTATCTACATCATGTGAGTGTGTTCTCCGGTGAGTTATGTACATCACAAATAAAATTGATAATGAAACCTCCTGGCAGATTGAAACTGTGTGCCGGACCGAGACTCGAACTCGGGACCTTCGCCTTTCGCGGACAAGTGCTCCACCAACCTTTTTGTTTTATCTTTGTGTTCGGTCGTTGCGGACGTCGCAAGACATCCTGTTCAAGTTCGGTGGTTGATCCTTCCACTCATTTTTTTATTACAGAGGCCAACCGGCTTTCAGGCCGAACACGCTGAGCTACCGTGCCGGCTCAACAAGGGAATCTTCAGGGCCAAATGAGCGACCCAAGCACGACTCACACCGCGTCCTCACAGCTTTACTTCTGCCTGTAGCTCATCTCCTACCTTCCATACTTTACAGAAGCTCTCCTGCGAACCTTGCAGAACTAGCTCTCCTGAAAGAAAGGATATTGCGGAGACATGGCTTAGCCACAGCCTGGGGGATGTTTCCAGAATGAGATTTCCACTCTGCAGCGGAGTGTACGATGATATGAAACCTCCTGGCAGATTAAAACTGTGTGCCGGACCGAAACTCAACTAACCTTTCTTTCAGGAGTGCTAGTTCTGCAAGGTTCGCAGGAGAGCTTCTGTAAAGTCTGGAAGGTAGGAGACGAGGTACTGGCAGAAGTAAAGCTGTGAGGACGGGGCGTGAGTCGTGCTTGGGTAGCTCAGTTGGTAGAGCACTTGCCCACGAAAGGCAAATGTCCCGAGTTGAGTTTCGGTCCGGCACACAGTTTTAATCTGCCAGGAGGTTTCATATCAGCGCACATTCCGCTACAGAGTGGAAATCTCATTCTGGAAACATTGATACTAACACCGTCGCTATGCTCCCCATGTCAGTTGATAGTATCTGTGCTCTTACAATACGAAATACTGTATGCGTGGCGTGTGTAGTGTGTCCGAATCTCAGTGTTGAGCATTGAACGGAGGGTATAGCACTAGCTTTTTACATTATAAAATTTATTTACAGAAGAGTACTGTGCACTAGAGATAAATCTAATGAAGGTGCTCTATTTTCAACTGACTGACTTTGTATTATGGAGGGTAGAGACTCCAGTCTCTAGCCGATCATCCTGTTTTAGGTTTCCGTGGTTTCCCTCAATCTTCCCTGGCAAGCTTTGATATAGTACGTAGTATACAGCTGCAGTTGACCACCTGTCTCACTCTTGTTTAGTAAAAATTTGAGCAGTAAAATGACTACGAATATGAGTTATGTTTCTTTATTGTTATTCTTCAACTGTAGCGTAATACGCATCATAACTTCGTAAACATGACCCACACTATTAAAGACAGGACGTTCATATTCACAGTACATGTACATTAGTATGTTCTGCAGAAATGATTACCATTTCAGTCACTCGGTTTAGCATGTGTCCTGTTGCCTAGTAGGCACAGGTCCGACATGGATACTGGTAGTTTGTTCCATGCGTGATGTCATTGACACGTATCTCTTTCTCCCTCCCTCCCTCCGACTCTCTCTCTCTCTCTCTCTCTCTCTCTCTCTCTCTCTCTCTTTCTCTCCCTCTATCTCTCTTCCGGACTCAGCGCCTAGAACCGCTAGACCACCGCGGCCGGCATGCAGTGTACTTCATTTGCAGCAGTTTCCTCTGCCTATATGCGCCACATACCATACTGCAGTATCTGGCGGAGTGTACGTCTGGTATCACTGTCACTTCCTCCCTGCCCTGTTCCAGTCGTGAATGCTACGTGCAAAGAACGACCATTAGTAAGCATCCCCTTCAGCTCTAATTTCCCTGATTTTATCACTTTAGACAACAAGCTCTAAAGCGTTTTACGTGAAGGTAGATTTCTGCGCTAAGTGAAAGCTATTGTATAGCTTAATTAAATAGGACTTTATTGGACTGCTCCTTTGTGGTAAATTTTGTCACTGGTGACACATTTTACTTGCGTTTTCTAAGAATTTTTCATGTGATAAGAGTACCTGCATTTTAATCATTTTATTTCGTGTAATCTGTTCACACTGTTATGTAAAATATTTAACTGCTTCGTTTTATATTCTAAAAATTTGTGTTTTTCTTTCAAATTGTTTAAACGACTATACGTTTCACATTGTGTTTGGCACTGTGAACTGTTAATCTTCTGTTGTCAGGAATGTGGCTATGCTTTCTTTAGTTTCGGTTGAGGTGTGGCAGTCCCTGAGTGTCGTTAATGAAATTGCAGTGACTGATGTTAGATATTTTGTAACACAATGCAACGATTGTAAACCAGGATATTATAAAAGTAACACGCCAAACAGCACTAAATATCAATGGTTCCTTTTCATCATAATGAATCTGTTTTTTCCCTTCTTTTACACATTTTTAAAATTTTGTTTTTGTTATTTTGAGTGTCACGTACTATCGTTTTCAAATAAGTTTGTTGATATATGCATGTTCAGTATTCCCATATCCGTCGTATACCTTTCTTTAATTCCAGAGCTAGAAGCTCTGCACCTGCGGCCTTTTTGGTAGAAATTTTCAACTGCAATAGCTGATGGTTTTATAGTTTAATGGTAATGGCCAATGATCTCGATGCTGTAAACATTAACAGCTGCTAGTCCATAATGCACAGTGATTCCTTGTAATCGTAATAAATGTTTATTTTCTGTTTGTTTTACAGTTATAAAGTTTTATACTTGTTGATCTATTTGTAACTTTGATTGTGCCTTGTGTACTGCTTTCAAATATTTTGGCTGCAATTTATAAACTAAGCTATTTAGAACTGTGTCATTTCCTGTGATCAAATTCCAGCAGCGTTGCAATGTTGCATCCATACACTGGTGGAATTTTATGTCAAGAATTACCTAGTACGTGCATACTGTTCCTTGGTTTGGAGTTTTTCACTAAGAGTTCAGAAAACCCATCACTGTATGGACAGATGAAAGAAGAAGGGAGTACAGCGAACGAAAGACGAAATACTGCAAAAACCGAAAAATCGTGAAACAAGACAACATGGTGAAGGAGTTACTTCTGTGGCCCATAGGTAGCCAAAATTGAAGCAAGAAGAATGCAGAAAAACGAATAGAATAACCAGTAGTACAAGTAATGGCAACAATGACTCTCTTTGTTTACAGTGTATGTTCCGGTCCACTTTGTTTACAGCTGTCATGAAATCACACAACGTCAGGAAATTATGTACGTTTGAACATCTTCCTCAACACCATTATTATCATAATCATATAGGTATGACATTATAGATACCATCAACTATCCAGTTTCAATTTCTTTTCAAGGACACCCATTACACCCCTGCCTCTCCCTCTCTCTCCTCTCTACACGTGTATATTGTCAGAGACGGGTTATCTTGAAAATTAGGCCGTTCGGAGTGGCCGCGCGGTTTGTGGCGTCAAGTCAAGGACTGCGCGGCCCCTCCCGCCGGAGGTTCGAGTCCTCCCTCGGGCATGGGTGTGTGTGTTGTTCTTAGCATAAGTTAGTTTAATTAGTGTATAAGTCTAGCGACTGATGAAATTAGCAGTTTGGTCCCTTAGGAATTCACAAACGGTTGAACATTTTGAAAATTAGTTGAATATAGATGGTTGAAAGTATAGAGGTGAAACATTACTGAAATAGGTAGTCGATGACAGTATGTCCTGTAACGTATCCTCAGAGTGAAATGACAACACCATTCGTGCATTTTAGAAGTGGAGATAGAATTACATTTGACAGGCGTCATAAAACCATTCAGACTTGAGGTTGTAATGTGCCTTACACAAAGGAAAGGACAATTAACTAAATGTGTTGAGTAATTCAGAATGCCTGTTAGTTTGGGAGTTTGCATATTATTTTATCCAACATTTCTTTTCTGAAGTTATACTTCTGGTCACGTTAGTTTTTCATCGATCTTTTAGGTCTAACTTGTAATATAACCTGTCAATTTAGCATGTTATTTTTTCAGTCACGTGTGTTTAGCCATGAAAATAGTGTAAGAGCACTTAATTTGAAAGTCCACAGCTATGTTTTAGGTGCTAATTTGATGGATATGTCTATATGGAAAATAATATTTTCATATCTGATATAAATTTGACAGTTTATTACAGTACTGACGCATTTTTGTAGACATTTTAAACAGTGAATTAACATTGTGACACTTCACAAGCAAATAGATGTTGCAAATCATAAATTTTCAGAGAGGGTTATAATGTTTCACTCACTTTGGTATCAGTTTTAAAGACAAGTTTTCGTGGGGGAGTAACGTTATTTACCCTTGTCGACAAGTGCACTTAGATCAGCAGGAGTGCCCATTTGTGATACATAATACGGGACACTTGTCACTGTACAGTGATTGAGAGTCAGTATGACAAGGTTTGTTGAAACACGCAAAATACTCTGTTAATGAGTTCAGTTTCACCTAAGCCTGCCTTGATAAGCATCGTCAATGTGAATAATAATTAATTTCATGTTTCATTGTTTCTTACAACAGTAATCGAAATTTGCTTATACGCAAGTGCTACTCTACGTAAGCTTCTGGATAAATATGGCGCAAGAAATTCAGAACTTTCGCATACTTCTGAGCACAATGAAAATAATTTTTGAAGTGCTACATATTATATCTTTTACGTCTTTTTTTGGATAAATCTGATGCAAAATATTCAAAACTCTTTGATACTTTTGAACACAGCAAAAAATACTGAAAGCTGCAGCCCTTATGTAATTTTTAGGATAAATACAATTGTAGATAGTGGAAAAAAACTTAGAGCCGTCGGATACTTCTGAGCACAGCCAAAAATACTACAAGATATATCATTTACATAATTCTTTCAATTAATATCTTTGAATATGGAGCAACACAAAATTTCGCAGAGTTTGGATACTTTTGAGTGCATCTAAGATGGCTACATTGTTGCTGTTTCATTTTGATGATTTGTAAACTACTAGGCTGAGAGTGGCTGTCTCATTCTAATAGTATGCTGTGATTGTCTGTAGAAATGGAGGGAGAGGAGTGAAAGGGAAGGAGGGAAGAGGGAGGGGAACAGTATAAGGAAAGGGTGTGGGGCTTGTCGCATGATAATAAGGATGACATAAACTGTATCTACTCGCTCTTCCCAAAATGTATCAGCTTGCCATGCATTGAAAACCTATCAACTTACAACTTTCAAAATGTGTCACTTTCTCCAACGTTGTATCAACTTACTCCAAAAATAACATCTTTCCCCAAACTGTGTCAGCTTCTACTCAAAATATGTAAGTTTCTCCAAAAAATGTATCAGGCTACTCCAATTTTTTTTAAAATGAGCTTGACTTGAAAATATACCTACTAGCCCTCAAAAATGTATCATTTTGTCCCAAAAATGTATCTACTTCCCTGCCATAAATATGTTCACTTGTCCCAAAAATGCACCAAGTTGCCCCAAAATTTATCAGCTTGCTCCAGTAATGTCTCTAAATTTATACGAAATTGCCCCATGAATTTTGGCAGCTAGACAAATAATAATAAATTTACTCCAGTACCCAGATCCTTACCGAGGCTTGGTAAGACGATGGTGATAGTGGGGGATTAAGTCCTACATAGATAAATATGACGAACTTGCTCCAATGAGCCACATTCTTGCCAAATGAACCAAGATTTTGTATGATGATGACCATACTTGGGGGGGAGGGGTGGGTGGGCAGATGGATATCTTTCAAAAGCTACATCTTCAGAGAGGTTTTGTTGGACTGTTGACATTTTATTTATCAACAAAGATCATTTAGGCCACGCAGTAGTGCGAGGTGTCCTGATGAACACTCACCAGTCGACGTTCAGGCAGGGAAATCAGGACGCGCTCAGTGTAACGACACTTCAGCTGTCAAGATATTAGCAGTGAATCTTCAGAGTGTTCGGAATAAAGTTCCGGAATTTACTGCCCTCCAGGAAGCGTGTGGCGCCAAATTATTCTCGGGACTGAGACCTGGATGAACCCTGAGACAGGAAGTTCTGAAATATTTAGTGAGGGTTGGAACGTGTATCGGAAAGGCAGATTAGACACCGTAGGAGATGGTGTCCTCATTGTAGTTGACAAAAATATTGTGTGTACTGAGGTCGAAGTAGAGTGTGATTGTGAAGTTATCTGGACACGTTTAACAGGGCTCGGAGAAATAAAGTTAATTGTTAAATGTTATTACTGGCCACCAGCTTCCACCATGACAGTTCTAGAATCATTCAAAGGGAGTCTACACTCTGTATCGCAGAAGTACCCGGACCATGCTGTATTAGTCGGAGGCGACTTCAACCTTATCTAGTGTAGACTGGGATGTCTATGGATTCATTACAGATATTACAGACAAGCCGTCGTGTGAATTACTTTTGAACATATTATCCGAAAACTGTCTTGAGCAGCTAAATCGACAGCCAACGCGTAATGGAAATATTTTGGATCTGGTAGCCACGAACAGACCAGACCTCATCGACGGTGCCAGTGTTGAGACAGGGATTAGTGATCATGATGTTGTCATTACGACTATGGTTACGAAAGTTAAAAAAAATGGCTCTGAGCACTATGGGATTTAACATCTGAGGTCATCAGTCCCCTAGAACTTAGACCTACTTAAACCTAACTAACCTAAGGACATCACACACATCCATGCCCTAGGCAGGATTCGAACCTGCGACCGTAGCAGTCACGCGGCTCCGGACTGAAGCGCCTAGAACCGCTCGGAAACCGCGGCCGGCGAAAGTTAAAAAGTCGGTCAAGAAGGCTAGGAGAGTATTCTTACTAGAAAGCGCAGATAAGCAGTTGTTAACATCCCACTTAGTAAATGAATCGACTTCATTTACTTCCGTTACGATGGATGTGGAAGAATTATGGACAAATTTTAAACACATTGTAAATCACGCATTGGACAAGTATGTGCCGAAAAAGTGGGTTACGGACAGAAAAGACCCAAAGACCCAGCGTGGTTTAACAGCGCAATTTGGAGAATGCTCAGGAAGCAAAGACAGTTGCACTCGCGGTACAAGAAAGATCGGGAGAATGAGGACAGGCAAAAGTTAGTAGAGATTCGTGCTGCTGTAAAAAGAGCATACAACCACTACCACCGTCATACCTTAGCAAAAGATCTTGCTGAAAACCCAAGGAAATTCTGGTCTTACGTAAAATCGGTAAAGGGGTCGAAGGCTTCCATCCAGTCACTCATTGATCAGTCTGGCCTGGCAACGGAAGACAGCAAAACGAAAGATGAAATTTTAAATTTAACATTTGAGAAATCTTTCACGCAGGAGGATCGTACGAACATACCGCCGTTTGTGTCTCGTACAGATTCCCGTATGGAGGACATAGTGATAGACATCCCTGGGGTTGTGAAGCAGCTGAATGTGTTGAAAATAAATAAATCGCCAGGTCCTGATGAGATTCCAATTCGGTTTTACAGAGAGTACTCTACTGCATTGGCTCCTTACTTAGCTTACATTTATCGCGAATCTCTTGTCCAACGTAAAGTCCCGAGCGACTGGAAAAAAGCGCAGGTGACGCCTGTATATAAGAAGGGTAGAAGGACGGATCCTCAAAATTACGGACCAATATCCTTAACATCGGTTTGTTGCAGGATTCTCGAACATATTCTCAGTTCGAATATAATGAATTTCCTCGGGACAGAGAAGTTGCTGTCCATGCATCAGCACGACTTTAGAAGGCATCGCTCCTGCGAAACGCAACTCGCCCTTTTTTCACATGGTATCTTGCAAACCATGGATGAAGGGTATCAGACGGATGCCATATTCCTAGACTTCCGGAAAGCGTTTGACTCGGTGCCCCACTGCAGACTCCTAACTAAGGTACGAGCATATGTGATTTGTTCCCAAATATGTGAGTGGCTCGAAGACTTCTTAAGTAATAGAAACCAGTACGTTGTCCTCGACGGTAAGTGTTCATCAGGGGTGAGGGTATCATCTGGAGTGCCCCAGGGTAGTGTGGTAGGTCCGCTGTTGTTTTCTATATACATAAATGAACTTTTGGATAGGGTGGATAGCAATGTGCGGCTGTTTGCTGATGATGCTGTGGTGTACGGGAAGGTGTCGTCTTTGAGTGACTGTAGGAGGATACAAGATGACTTGGACAGAATTTGCGATTGGTGTAAAGAATGGCAGCTAACTCTAAATACAGATAAATGTAAATTAATGCAGATGAATAGGAAAAAGAATCCCGTAATGTTTGAATACTCAATTAGTAGTGTAGCGCTTGATACAGTTGCGTCTATTAAATATTTGGGCGTAACATTGCAGAGCGATATGAAGTGGGACAAGCATGTAATGGCAGTTGTGGGGAAGGCGGATAGTCGTCTTCGGTTCATTGGTAGAATTCTGGGAAGATGTAAATCATCTGTAAAGGAGACCGCACATAAAACACTAATATGACCTATTCTTGAGTACTGCTCGAGAGTTTGGGATCCCTATCAGGTCGAATTGAGGGAGGACATAGAAGCAACTCAGAGGCAGGCTGCTAGATTTGTTAATGGTAGGTTTGATCATCACGCGAGTGTTACGGAAATGCTTCAGGAACTCGGGTGGGAGTCTTTAGAGGAAAGGAGGCGTTCTTTTCGTGAATCGCTACTGAGGAAATTTGGAGAACCAGCATTTGAGGCTGACTGCAGTACAATTTTACTGCCGCTAACTTATATTTCGCGGAAAGACCACAAAGATAAGATAAGAGAGATTAGGGCTCGTACAGAGGCATATAGGCAGTCATTTTTCCCTCGTTCTGTTTGGGAGTGGAACAGGGAGAGAAGATGCTAGTTGTGGTACGAGATACCCTCCGCCACGCACCGTATGGTGGATTGCGGAGTATGTATGTAGATGTAGATGTAGATTTGCATTCTGATCATATTGCTATGCATTCCACATTGTTTGGATGAACTGCTATTTATTAGCATTACATATTGTATTACTTTGCTAACTGTTGGTGCACTTTCGGCTATAAGTTTGATCGGCTGTAGTGTTCATGTACAGAATTGCGATCAATTTTTAAGTGTTGCATGGTACAGAGGTCTATATATATCACCTGCTAAACTACAATTTTTTAAAGTTGTATCGGTAACCAAACTTTTTGTATTTTAATAAGTTATAAAGTCAGTTAAAATGCGGAAGTCTTAAATTTGAAGGTCCACAGAACTTGCAAAGTATGGTACAGTAATAGAACTTTCATCATCAACAAGTGTGGCCTAACCCAAAAGCTTTTGTCAGTATTGCAAATATGCAATTTGTGTGTATTTTATGTAATAAGTAATAAAGCAATTTATATACGAAAATATTTAATCTGAAAGTGCACGGTATTTCCAGAGTTTGTTTTTTTTTTTTGCTTCAAAAAATATAATGTTATTCTTGAGCAAAGTTCGAATTTTTAATGACAGTAGTTACGTTTGTGTATTATGATAAGCAACAAAATGTTCAAATGTGTGTGAAATCTTATGGGACTTAACTGCTAAGGTCATCAGTCCCTAAGCTTACACACTACTTAATGTAAATTATCATAAGGACAAACACACACACCCGTGCCCTAGGGAGGAGTCGAACCTCCGCCGGGAACAGGCGCACAGTCCATGACTGCAGCGCCCTAGACCGCTCGGCTAATCCCGCGTGGCGATAAGCAACAAGCATGTGTTTTTGTACTTGTTAAATGACAAATAACTTTACTTTTGAGTCACTGATTCTGTAATCTTCTTTGGAGATGTAGCTTCTCTGCCAACATCTTTGGTTCCGTGGGTAAATACAGGAGAAATTTTCCAGTTAAAGTGATATATCGTGTTAAAAACTTCTTCCTACATTCCTTTTTCCCTATAATGTTGTTTGTCCATATTTTGTGTGTGTGTGTGTGTGTGTGTGTGTGTGTGTGTGTGTGTGTGTGTGTGTGTGTGCCGTCATACACTGTAATTTTTTTCAGATCACTGTACTTGACTGTAGGAAATTCAGTCTATAAACGTTTTAGTGGACCTCAACACCACAGTTCCTGTTGCTAAACATTACAGGAGTTTGTTTTGTGCTTGACCTAGACTAGGCCAAATCATACGTAATATAAACCGATAATTGGTTGGGTGAAATAGTACTGAAAAACGTTAGATAATGGCAGTATGTTCTATAACATTTCCTCAGATTGAAATGTAGCAACCTTCACGTGTTTTAGACATGGAGATAAAGTTCTACTGTGACTTAACCGGACAGTAGGCCTAATTAATTAAATCGTTTTAGTAATTAAGAATGCCTATTGGATCGTGAGTTTGTCTAGTCTTTTAGCCAACATGTATTTTCTGCAGTTACAAGACTGGTTAAATTAGTATTTCGGCATGTCTCTCTTTGCCGAACTGTTTAGGAAGACATTTCTTCGCAACAAGGGATTAGGTATGAAAAAAGCATTTGGGCATTTAATTTGAGAGTTCACAGCGATGTTTCAGCAGTGGTTCGACAGATATGTATGAGTATGTTGAAATTAACATGAACATCCTTGTAGTAAACATTGCAGTTTTTTACATTTTTTTTATCAGAGATTTGAAACACTGAATTAACTTGTGACACTTGACAAGCATATAAATGTGAAAAATATTTAATCTGCATTAAACGATGATACATTAATGATATTAAGAACGTTTACAGGTGCAGCCACCTCTCGGTGGCAATAAGCTAAAGAACATAAAGCAATAGTTTTGAGATTTTGTGGAATAGTATTTAACCTTGCTGTTGGCTTTGGATCATAATGATCTGAAAAACATTTTTTTCTTCCATAACGTTTAAATACTTAAATGACTTTGCTCAAAATTTGTTGACTTCGGTTTTCTAAAGAGTCTAAATACCTTAAAGCTGAAATTTAAAAAAATTGCTGTTCTCCCCAAGTTAATTTGTTACACTTGCAGTTCCATGGGTCAGAATCGTCCGAAGAGCTTAAAATTTCACATTATGTACAATTATCATAGTCAGGGTTTATTTCTATATACCTGAGGTACACGCATAATGTTTTTTTATGGCAATGTAAATATCTGATCCCTTATTGTTGAAATTTGTGAAGGCTATAATATACTGAAAGTCGTTGACTGCGGTCAAATTATTATAGCACATTATTGCTGAGAGCTACATTTTATCAACTGTTGTGAGCAGAGTTAGATCTTGTTTCTAATGTGGCTATCATGACCAAACGAGTTCTTTCTGATGAAATGAAATGATCGTACGGCATTGTTGGCCGGGAGACCCCATGCGGGGTGTTCGGCCGCCGAAATTGCAAGTCCTTTTTAGCTGACGCCATATCGGCGACTTGCGAGTCAATGATGATGAAATGATGATGAAAGACACACAACACCCAGTCATCTCGAGGCAGAGAAAATCCCTGACCCCACCGGGAATCGACCCCGGGACCCCGTTCGCGCTACAGCAAGGCCACGAGCTGCGGACAGTTCTTTCTGATGAACAACTGGAAGCATTAGTAAATGCATCTGATAGCTAGAAGAATATTTCTGAAATATTTCTGAAGAAGAAAATCACAGCAGTAATGACATAATTCATTCGTTATATGATTCAGAAAATATTTGGGATATTGATACCTCAATGACAATATGCAAGCTGTTCAACTGATTCAGCCTAAAGACAAAAGAAAAAAGAAAAGAATCACGTGGAGCTTAGAACCTCTTCCGCAGACTGAGCAGCATCTAGTACAAACATTATTAAGCTGACTCCTGGTCCGCCACGATACGCTATCTCCAAATTAAACGATCTTTTCAAGTTATGATGGACGATGATATTCAGAGTATTCTGGAGAAAATGACTAATATTGAGGGTTGAAGAGTTTATGAGGATAGCTGTGTGGTATCTGATGGATTTGTGCACTGGGAACCATTAGATGAAACTACTTGATGGCTGTATTGACCTGTTTTTACTGGCTGATATGTATCAATCATATGGCGAATCCAAGAAAAGAGTCTGTGGGATCCAGAAACAGGTAGAGCCATCTTTTCTGCCACAATGTCACTAAAACGATTCTATTGCATCCCATATGTGTTACGTTTCGACGACAAATCTGATCGAGGATCACAAAAAGTAAGTGACAAGTTGTCATTTATGAGAGTTCTTTGAGGTACGTGGGAGGAAATACTTTCAAAACTACATAATGGTGGCACAGATGTAAAGGCGGTTGAACAGCTTGTGACTTTCCGAAGACGTTTTCCGTTCAAACAATATATACTGAGCTAACCCTCAAGATAATAGTAAATATATGGGCATTGTGTGATAGCGCTACTTCTTATGTTTCGAAGACACAAATCTCTAGCCGGCCGAAGTGGCCGTGCGGTTAAAGGCGCTGCAGTCTGGAACCGCAAGACCGCTACGGTGGCAGGTTCGAATCCTGCCTCGGGCATGGATGTTTGTGATGTCCTTAGGTTAGTTAGGTTTAACTAGTTCTAAGTTCTAGGGGACTAACGACCTCAGCAGTTGAGCCCCATAGTGCTCAGAGCCATTTGAACCATTTTTTTTAACACAAATCTCTACAGAAAAATTACCTTGACAAGCACCTGAAAAAATGGCGCTGAACACTATAGGACTTAACTTCTGAGGTCATCAGTCCCCTAGAACTTTTTTAGAACTACTTAAACCTAACTAACCTAAGGACATCACACACATCCATGCCCGAGGCAGGATTCGAACCTGCGACCGTAGCGGTCGCGCGGTTCCAGACTGTAGCGCCTAGAACCGCTCGGCCACCCCGGCCGGCACCTGAAAAAAAATTGATGTATGAGGGTTGTCATGGTACTGACACATGAGCTAAAAGGACAAAATGTCACATGTGACAACTTCTTCACATCATATGCGTTAGACCAAGGACTTCAAGGAAAGAAAATGTTCCCACTTCGGAGGTACTTTTTACTAAGAATACCGCAGTCATATCTTAGGTCCCATGGGAGAACAAACAAGTTGTCCTCGTGAGCACAATGCACAACAGTGAGGAAATAAGCAACAGAGAAAACAAGCAACCAAAAATGATACTGGACTACAATGCAAGTAAGGGATCAGTTGACACATTGGATCAGCTTAATGGCACCTACACATGAAAGAGGAAATCCAACCGCTGTCCAATGACCATCTTTTACAACATTATGACACTTTCGTCTACAACGCTTTTGTGCTGTGGACAGAAATAAATACAGGGTGGAAAAATGTTCTTTACAAAAGCAGAATTTTCTTGATGAATTGGGAAGACCCCTTGTTACTTCTTACATTTAAACTAGAAAAACGCTGCCACGAAACGAACAGTCAGTGGCCATCACCAGACAAATACAAACAGAAAGTCCATCAACACTAAGCTCCATTAGCGGCAACCAAAACTGCAAACGTCTCAGATGCTAATTCTGTCCAAGTCGTGACAACAAGACGCCAATTAGTGTTCAAATTGCAACAAAGATGTTTGTTAAACTCGCGTTAGATGCCGCTGCCTAAATTGTAGGATTTTAAGTAAAATTCAGTTCTACTTTTTCCCGTGATTGACGCTTTATACACTGAGTGAATCTCTATTGCACAACAGCTCATTGAGGCCCAAAGCTTACATAATTGTTGAGATTGTTGTCATGTGATACTGTGAAATTTGCTTATTTTGTAACAAAAAAATTTACATTTACAATTACACCAACTTTTAACAATTTATAATACCATACCATGTCATTAAGACCTGAAAGAGTATACGTGTATAGCTTTTCTAAGGAAGATAGCAGAGGTATAGTAAAACTCATCTTCAGCAACTATGATGTGTTAATTCGTTAATTACACTGCATAAGCTAATTTTGGTTTTTAACTATTTATAGAGAGTGTTCTACGCAATTTTTCATATTACATAAGAAGTTTACCAGACCATTTAGAGTGTTATTTATCCACATGTGTTTAGGCACAAAATTATGATTGGGGTACTTGCTTCAGAGTCGACAATCATGTTCTCAAGAACACTTTGGCCGATAGGTGTGTATAAAATAACATTGTGATACTAGGATTAATGATTACACCTTGGTAACATAATTTTGCAGATATTTTAGACACCTAATTGATATTTGACGTTTGAGAAGGTTCGTAAACGTGGAAAATAAATAATTTTGGAAATCACTATAGTGTCTGGCTGACTTTAGGATGTTTTAGAGACGAGGTTTTGACGTGGGAATAACATCGTTTACTCTCGTCTACAAGTGCACTAAAATCAGCATTAGTGCCCATATGCGTTTTGCACTGTGGCATGTGTGGACGTATCGCACCAAGTGGGCGTCATCAAGACAAGATTTGTCAGAAAAAGCAAACTGCGCTACGAGTTCAGTCTTTCTTATACCTTCTTGTTTGCCTCGCGATACTTGACAAGCATCAGAATGTGAAAAATAATTTCTTTCAGGCTTCATCGTTCCTTAGTCCAGATATCGAATTTTGCACATCTTCAAATGATTCTTCGCGTAATTTCTTGGACAAATATGGCACAAAAAATCAGAACCTCTGGATACTTTTGAGACAACTGTAAAGTATTTTGGAGTACTGCAAGATACAGCCTTTCGATAGTTATGTGGATAAATTTCGTGCGAAGCAGAGCCAAAAATACTGCAAGTTGTATATTGTAAATACCTTTTTTTGGTACCAGCTTTTGAATAAGGTGGAAAAAGAGTATTTTGATATTTTTGGCAACCTATAAAATACTTTGAAGTACTGCAAGCTACATCTTTGCATAATATTTTGGCTGCGTGAAGTGTAAGAAAGAAATTCAGATTGTTCGTATACTTCCGAGCAGAAGCAAAAATACTGCAAGTTACATCCTTTACGTAAATTTTAGGATGGACAGTTGTGAACACGAAGGAAAAGAATTTAGTGTGTTAGGGTTCTTTTGAGCAGAACTAGAAACTGTAACTCCCTTTACATAACTTTTTTCAATAAAAGCTTTATAAACGATGAAAACAATTCAGAGCGTTCAGATTGTAGAATGAATCCAAGACGTCTACATTGTGACCGTCTGTTTAATTTTAATGGTCTGTAAAGCACTAAGTTGTGATTGGCTATCAGCGGGTGAGGCTTGTCTCATAATGATTATTTTATGAACAAAATATACAATGTAAACAAAGTGGGGCAGAGTCGCCATTAGCAATACTGCCTAAAAGTTGCGGTGCTGGATATATCCGGCCTCGGTGGAGACAGAAATCCGCTGACGAAATCAGCATCTGGTCGCCAGTGCGGCATATTGAACGAACGGAGATCTCTGCAGGAGGGAACAATTTCCCTGGGGCTAGGTGTTTACACTGCATTAGACAGATCCATTGAGAGCGCGATTAATTTGCGAAGTCGTATGTTGGCAATGGGGCTCCCTGCGCCCGAGCGCAAGGCGATTTAAAGGGCCGGGGATGAGGGCTGTGGGGACTGGGGGTGGGCTCAGAAGAAGCGCCGCGGCTGCGAGCATTCATCTTCTTTTATGGCGATAAAAGTTGAAGTGGGCCGCGACTTCTTGCCGGGCAACACAGCCGCCGAGTGCGCATGGGCCTGACAGTTGCCGCTCGCATTAGCCGCGTGATTGATACGGCGGCAACGCCTGCGGCCTCGCCACCGCAGCAGGCGGCTGCATGAGCGCTCACCCAAGGCAGTCACAGTCGTAGAGCGCAACGGAATGTTAATGAATTATTTAATGTTAGCATTGGGCTGTACTTCATATTTTTTGTAGCGATGCTGCCAATCAAAATATTTACTGTGCTTTTTTTCTTTCTCTCTTTTTCAGTGCGGAAAACTTAAACAACCATTTTTTCAATAGCATAAGCAGTCTCCGAACCATCAAATTCGAAACCCGCCGTGCTATAATACAGAATGAAGTGCTTCACTATCAGACACAAGAGGACATATTTTCTTATCAAAAATCCACCGACTTTATACACAGTGATACAAGAACGTAGGCTTCCGCGGCCGGTGTCATAGCGATTAAAATTCTTCTGGGGATTATGCCGCGTCATTGCTAAAAACTAACAACAATAATAAATAAAACCGACGTTAGGCGGAATTGCAACGGCCTTCCTCAGGGCACGACTGGTTTTGCATGGGAATAGGTGCTTCTATTTATTACAGACTATCGATGTCTGACGTCACTGCTGTAAAACTTTTAATTGGCCCTCTAATATGATTGGCTAGTCATGATGTAAGGAAAGATCGAAGGAAAGAGGCTTTTCCTGGATGTCCATGTCGTCAACGATTGGTAGCTGTCCGCCAATCAGCGTTCGGCTTCTGGTCGATAAGTTTTCCTCCTGGTGTGCGCGGAAGTGGACTGACAGTTGCTGTACAGCTGTTTGTGCAGATACGTCCGTATCCCGTGTACCTTCTGCCCCGCGACCGCTCGCGGCCCGTTGGACTGGGATGGCCGGCAACCAGGTCGCCGGGTGTTAATAGCCATCTTCTGTGTTGATGTTGTCAGGCTGCTTAATAATTTCCATCGCCTCCCGTATTTTGCGTTCTCGCATCCACAATTCTTTCGCCAGTACCTGGGCTTCCTGGAACCTGATACGTTATCCACAGTCACGGCGGTGTTCCGCTATCGCCGATTTATTATGTTGTTGTAATTTATTATGTTCGTGTTCTGCTACTCGTAAGCTGACAGGTCACCCTGTTTCTCCTATGTAGGCAGCTCCGCACCCTCACCGTAGTTCGTAAACACCTGCAGTGTTACGATTGTTAGCTACATCCTTGGTGGAACTATCATTTCGTGGATCCTGTGACTGCTTCGAAAAATCGGTTTGAAACCTCGTCGGCGGAGGACGTTGCCTAGCCGTTCACTGACGTCTTTTACATATGGTAAGTGTACCAGTTGAAGCTTGTCTTCTTTGCCTTCTTCTCGTGTTCTGCTCCCTTTGGTTTTAGCTACTTTTCTTATGATGTTGTCATCATATCCGTTGGCACGAAACGACTGTTGTAGCTTCTTTAATTCTTCTTTGATGTTATTTGCATCATATTAGAGGGCCAATTAAAAGTTTTACAACAGTGACGTCAGACATCGATAGTCTAACAAATAGGAGCACCTATACCCATGCAAAACCAGTCGTGCCCTGAGGAAGGCCGTTGCAATTTCGCCGAAACGTCGGTTTTAATTTATTATTGTTGTTAGTTCTTAGCAATGCCACGGCATAATACCCAGAAGAATTTTAATCATTATGCACAGTGTGTTCAGAAATTACCGTTAAAAACTTTTACCACTTGGAGAGGGGAGTGTGTCCACAATATTCTGATTAAGAATCCACGTCCAGAAATGTCATTCATCGACGCTCCAGAGCATCAAAGTTATAGGCACCGACGCCAGTAGCTGAATCCGTATATAGAGTGATTCCGTGATTAATTTACTAACCTTCTAGAATGTTGAAGAGGTGAAGGTCCCTGTACCGGAAACGAACGATTCGAAACTTCTGATACCTTTGACAGTGGAATGCATTTACCGGTACTGTTGTTGCCAAGACCGTGTGTCAGGCAACTTTCAGATGTGGTTGCATAGACTAAAACGAGGGAAAAATATCCAGCAAACACGGGCTCAAAATTGCAAACCTGAGGAGCTACAAGTATTTGCTCATCCTCGCTACTGTGAAACACATCTCGTTAACTGAACAAGTGCCACAATTAGGACTATAAGGCGCTATATCTATACACTAGCGGATAAACCCGGCATTGCCCAGGTATTTATTTGTGTCTGTGCTCGTATGGCTCTGAGCACTATGGGACTACGGGCCCTGGTTTGATTCCCGGCTGGGTCGGGGATTTTCTCCACTCAGGGACTGGGTGTTGTGCTGTCTTCATCATCATTTCATCCCCATCCGGCACGCAGGTCACCCAATGTGGTGTCGAATGTAATAAGACTTGCACCAAGGCGGCCGGACCTGCCCCGCAAGGGGCCTCCCCGCCAATGACGCCAAACGCTCATTTTCATTTCCATCAGTCCCCTAGAACTTAGAACTACTTAAAGCTAACTAACCTAAGGACATCACACACATCCATGCCCGAGGCAGGATTCGAATCTGCGACCGCAATGGCCGCGTAGTTCATGACTGAAGCGCCTAGAACCGCTCAGCCATGGCGGCCGGCCTGCGGCTGTGCGTCCACGCCCATTCCACACAGCGTCTGGTTTTGTGCGCAGTATTTACGACTTCATATCTCCCTAACTATGTGTCGTACAAGTGTACAATTTTGTAGGTAAATTCAGCGATATATGTGGATACTGTCTGCAAAATGTGTCGCGAATAGAACTAGTAGCAACGAAGTAATAAATTTAAATGTCATTCATTATTACGCGACGCCGCGCAGGGTAGCCGCGCGGTCTCGGCGCCTTGCCACGGTTCGCGTGGCTACCCCCGTGCGAGTTCCCGCTCGGGCATGGGTGTGTGTGTTGTCCTTAGCCTTAAGTCAGTTTAAGTTGGAGTAAATAATGTGTAAGCCTAAGGACGGATGACCTCAGCAGTTTGGTCCCATAGGAACATACTACATATTTCCATTATCATTTCATTATGCGACAGTCTTTCACGCACCTAATTGTTCAAGACGTCGTATGTCCTGAATGATATGTGATACAATGATATAATATTTTAGGCTCATTCAGCGGCACCTGTGGACTCTGTCTGAGGCATTTACTGCGAATAGAGGTAGTAGCAAAGAAGTAATGAATTAAAGCACCATGCATGATGCGGCAGTTTTTCTCGCATCTCATTGTTTATGACGTCATACAGTGATATAATTTTCCACTTACATTTAGTTGTCCATTTGTATACTGTCTACGAATATTGTCACGAATACAGTTAGTAGTAAAAACTCAGTCCAAACAAGCCTCGGAAGGCGCAATGGTACCGACCGGCCCTCGTGTCATCCTCCCCCGGTAGACATCACTGCGTGAGGATATGGAGGCGTATGTGGCTACACACTGCTCTTCCGATTGATTTCAGTTTTCGTGATCAGAGCCGCTACTTCTCAATGAAGGAGACCTCAGCTGTTCTCACAATAACTGAGAGTGTGCCCTGATTTCCAACAGCACTCGGTAGACCCGGGCAGTCACCTGTCCAAGTGCTAGCCAAGCGCGACTGCGTTTAGCTTTGGTGATATGGCAGGACCAGTTGTTACTGCTGCGGCAAGGTCGTTAGCACGGTTACTAGTAAAGAGTAATCAATTATAACGTCATGCCCCATCGGTACTTTTACTGCATTAACAACAGAAAAGCAATAAGCAGTAAACAATTTTCCTTCCACCATTTTGTACGGATTGTTAGCGGCAAAAAATTTCGTGAATGTTTGAAATTATGCATAAATTTTCTTGCAAGTCGCTAGGTGTTCTCATGCACAAATACTAGGTGGATAAAATCTGGGAATTCACACGTCGCTGGCTAAGCCACTTTTTCATTTCTGTATTCACTTCTTTGATAGGTAGGTGGTTCTCACATCCACAGCGACTGTCACCTGATAGTAAGGTATGTATTACCAAGTTTGGTTGATATCGGTCCAGTGGCTTAGGACGAATTGTGGAAACCATCCAACTACACATACACACATTTTATAACGTTCATTAATTAAACCACCCAGCTACACATATACATATTTTATAACATTAATTAATTAATTTAGACACACGTATTTTTACAGGTTCCACATTTACTACTGCATATGACAGTTAGATCTAGATATGACGATTTGCTACAACAGGACTTGCTTCATCAGCATTTACTTCTTCGTGTAACATTACTCACACAAGTTAATTCTTGAGGGGTAAGTTATGAGGAGCGACCCATGGTCTAGTGGTAGTGCCTTTGACTACTAATCAAAAGGTCTTGGATTTATGTCTGGACCTACCCATTGCTTGAATTTCGAATAAAAATCATGAGTAATGGTCGTCGAAGACTTCCGGCATAAGAATGCTCTTTGTACCAACGGCCTCATCATAGAGGGCAGAGGAGCTAACGGATGTTCAGGGCAGTCTCTTGCTTTGGGGTGGAAAACTACCTCAGTAAGGCAAAAGAATTAGCAATGAACAAAGCCGTGAGGGTGTAGAAGGCAATGCAAACCACTGGCTTACAGACGCACTAGATGTATCCACAGGTCATGGGGCCTGTATTTGAAAGAGTGTCATGATGGTCTCTCCACTGGCAAAATATTCTATATAAGGCTCTCTTTCGGATCTCCAGGAGAGGAGTGTTATTGGGGAGGAATCATGAGAAGTAGATGCAATAACGAATGAAAGGGAAACGTTCTGCCAATCGGGGAGTGGAATGTCCAAAGTTTGAACGCGGCAGTGAAGCTAGACAATCTGAGAAGACATGGAAAGGCTCAATCTGGATACAGCGGAGGTCAATGAAGTCAAATGGAAAAGAGACAAGGATTTCTGGTTCGACGAATAAAGAGTAATACCCACAACAGCAGAAATTGGTACAACGTGAGTGGGAGGCTAGGGCAGGGAGTGAGTTGCTGTGAACATTTGAATGATAGCGTAGTTCTCATCAGAATCGACAGCAAACCAACGCCGACCACAATAAATCAAGTATACAGGCAGACGTCGTAAGCAGAAGAGAGAGAGAATGTGTATGAGGACACCGAAAGGGCAATTCAGCTCATAAATGGAGACAATCTAATAATCGTGGTGGATTTCAATGTGGCTGTATGGAAGGGGGAGAAGAAAGGGTTACCGGAAAAGATGTTTTTGCATTAGCAGTGAGCGAGGAGAAAGACTAATTCGGTTCTGCGGTAAGTTTCAGCTAGTAATGGCGAATACTCTGTTCAAGAAAGAGAATGGCAAGAGGTGTATGTGGAAAAGACCCGAAGACACGGGACTGACTCGGCATAAAGAGTACTCGAAACAACCTTCGGTGAAATTAAAAGCAAGGGCGGCTACATTAAGAATGCAATGGGAATTCTCCTGTTAAACGCAGAGGAGAAAGCTGATAGGCTGAAAGAGAACTCTGAAGGCCTGTGTAACGTGGGGATTGTCTGATGACGTGAGAGCAGAAGAAATTGGAACCGATGTGGAGACATATGGGATCCATTGTTAGGGTTAGAATATAACTGAGAAGGTAAGGATAACGTTTCATCGTAATTTCTAAAATAATTGGAGGAACTGCCAACGAAGAATCTTTTAGAGTAGCGACACACCGCCAGACTTTCGGGGAAAAGCATCGTCCTCACAATTCCAAAGATAGCAAGAGCTGGTAAATGCTAAAACCATCTCATAATCAGCTTAACAGCTTATGCATCCTAATTACCGAAGAGAGTGATATACAGAATAATGGAAATAAACCTGAGGATACGTTACAAGACGATCAGTTTGACATTAGGAAAGCCAAAGGCACCTGAAGTAGTCCTCAAGTTGCGTTTGAGAATGGAATCAAGAATGAAGAAAAACCAACACACGTTCATAGGATTTGTTGATATGGGAAAAGCATTTGGTAATGTAAAATGGAGCGAGACGTTCGATATTATGAGAAAAATAGGAATGAACAGTAGGTAAAGATGAGTGTAAGAATCGCGAGGGAACAATAAGAATAGAAACCCAAGAAACAAGTACCCGAATTCAATCGACAAATTCTGTAATTCTTCTTCACTTTCACTGAAGATAGCAACGTCATAAACGAATCTTAACACTGATGTTTTTCATCTTGAATTGTAGGCCCGCGCGTCTAGCCGCTCGGTCTAACGCGCTGCTTCCCGAGCGGGAAGGCGTGCCGGTCCTCGGCACGAATCACCCGGTGGATTAATGTCGATGTTCGGGGTGCTGGCCAGCCTGTGTATGGTTTTTAAGGTGGTTTTCCATCTATCTCGGCGAATGCGGGCTGGTTTCCCTTGCCGGCCGGGGTGGCCGAGCTGGTTCTAGGCGCTACAGTCTGGAACCTCGCGACCGCTACGGTCGCAGGTTCGAATCCTGCCTGGGGCATGGATGTTTGTGATATTCTTAGGTTAGTTAGGTTTAAGTAGTTCTAAGTTCTAGGGGACTGATGACCTCACAAGTTAAGTCCCGTAGTGCTCAGAGCCATTTGAACCACTTGGTTCCCCTTATTACGCCTCAGCTACACTGTCTCGGCGATTGCTGCGCAAACATCGTTTCCACGTACGCGTACGTGATAATTATTCTACCACGCAAACATCTGGGGTTAGACTCGTCTGGTATGAGACGTTCCCGGGGGGTCCACTGGAGGCCGAAACGCACAATAACCCTGGGTTCGGTGAGGGGCGGTGGTGGGTTGGATGGACTGCTGTGGCCTGTTGTGTGGTTGTGAATCACTGAGGGCTACGGCGAGAAGGTTGGATCTGCATTGTCAAGAGCCATGTTGCGCTTTGTTGTAATAACAGAAACTCAAAGAACCGAAACAGCATTGGAATCGATCTACGTAACTTATGCGATGTAAATGTTAAGTTCAGTTATTATTGTATCGTGTCAGTATCTTCACGCAGGCTAAGAAAAGTTTATTTAGGTACCAGACATTCAACAAAAATTCAAGAAAACCTAACTGGAAGAAAAAATATGAGAAAATTTATTTTTGGTAATCACAGCACCAATGGTTAACTTACATTTGTGAACAGAAATTGTCAGAATTCTATCGGAGTAAAACATCTTCAATATAGTGAACTCGAACATTCCCAGAGACCGCCAAACTTCTGATAGAGCAGACTGGGGCAGGTTTTCACACGTGTTGTTTTTCACAGGTCTCAGTTTACAGCCGCTGCTGCTTCTTAACATTGTGGATTTTGTTGGTGTTTTGTGTTTTCTTAGCTGTAAGTGTCCATTTATTGATATAATTAGCACTCGTCATTCACTTTGTATTCGATGAAGTTTATACCCCAGTTACTTACCTGATTCTGTTATTTTGTATCTGCAATGAGGTTTTGGTCTAAGACGTGTGTTCAGGATTAGTCGCTTGTTCCAAACTATTCCGACAGGTTGTTTAGTAGCTTTTTTGTTTGCTTCAGGTAAATACAGGAAACATGAAAAATGATAAACCGGGAGAAATTTTTCCAGACGTAATGCTTGGAGCAGCAAAAAAGGACGGATTATTAATTAGTAAGTTTCAACTGATTATCAGATCAGTTATCGACCTTAACGAAACACAGGAGAAAATTTCCCAACATGAAACTGATGATGGGAAGATACTTCGCCTTTCCACCAATATTATCTATTTTCCAAACAGAGTAAGTTTCTTCTCACAACGACGACGAGATATTAAGCCGCCGAAGATTACTACGGATTACCACTCAAAAAAATCAATATTCTGGTTTATAATCTTTGTGTAGAAAATTGTATTAAATGTCTTAAATCATGGCCAAGCAATAAGCGAAACTGTTTAACTCAGTGTTTCACAACTCTTTCATAACGTAAAGCAGTTTCGCATGAGCTGCCTGCTGCAGCTGAAAATACGTGGAATCTATTTCAATAATTACAAACAGCTCTAAAACGACATAATGTTCACTCTTACGAAATTTACAAACTGAGAAAATGGGCGTTACTTCATTACAGAGGTGAAATAGAACTGTTGCTACTAGGAAAGCTAAGGAAAAATGGATTCCGCTTATAGAGTGTAAGGAGTGGACCCACAAATTGTGTACCCCAGTCGAATAGTCTTTATACTTCTGAAAGTGTATGAATTGGTTCGAAAGTGACCACAATACTAAAAATATTTGCTTAAATTACTACTTTAATGTCTAAACTGGTCTTAAAAATTTATTTATTCCTTATCAATATCATTATTTGATTTTTATATCCTTAAAACAATTTTTAACGACTAACTTATTTTTCTCCTTGGAAATAAGCAGTGACGTCAAACCCAATGTCTGTGACAACCAATCTGGAACCGAAGTGAATGGACACAATAATTTGTTCCGACAGGACTCTTTTTAGAAAAAAAGACAAATGCTGCTGTGTCCTCAAATTTGTGGGACGATACAGACCAGGGTACGTATTGCGACGACGCACACTAATGAAACAAAAGTGAAACTGAAAACACAACCTCTTCAAAAAGCAATAATGATAAATTGTGACAACTTGCCGATTTCGCCTGTACCACCATTGATTTAAATAATTTCTTATTTAATATCTATGAGATTTTGTTCTACGAATGTGAATAATTTATCATCATCTCTGCGTAAAGGCTGGACAAAAATCGGCAATAAATGAGAAAACACGTCGAAAATTCAAAGGAAGGTGCTGTTAATACGAATACGTTTACATCGTAGTTAAGGAAAACAAATAAAATCATATTTTTGGAATTTCTTGCACTCTTAATAAGTCGCCTGTGGATGCACTAATAAAATGAGAAGAACAAGGAGCGCCGCAGCTTTAAGATGCGTTCATAATTATTTAACAGAACTGTACCGGTTGTAATCCATCTTTAGTGGTACATACACATGAAATCCAGATAAGTGATAATCTATTGTGAGCTTTAAATCTTTTAGATAACTTTCGCAATCATACAGATTGCTTCTGGATAACAGGAAACTGCATACAAATGTGACACATCGGGTTTGATGAGGACAACAATTACGCAACCTTGTACAGTATACGCCACAAATATTTAGTCTCGATGTCTCATTACTCACCGTGGAAACGTGTCACTGTACTTCCGAATGCAGTAACCACGTATTAGTCGGTATGATGCGATGCGGAAGAGTGGATGAGGCACGATTTCCGCATTATTATATCCGAAAGAGAAATGCTTGTGGCAAGTAACAACTTCAGAAGTTGGTGAGAGGCACCAAAGCTGGGCGACATGTTTTTACATTTGCCTTCGTTTTTCGTTTTATAAACTGCTGACACATTGTATGGCAGAGAAAAAGATAAACATATCGAAGTGAATTGAAGGAGCTCTCCGTGTTAAACAGGTCATTCAAGTTGCAGTTGTGCAAGGTTCCCTTTTTCCTTCCATTTCTTATCTTCTCTAGGAAGTTACATTCGTCGAAGTTGCTGAATTATTCAAGAAGCGGCGAGTTATCGGCACTTCTCGGCTCTTGATTATATGACGTCTGGCGTTTCTTCACATGACCTGGTTTCAAACGTGTGCACAAATACTGACCAGCATGTATTATGTGATGAATCCCAACGTAGTGCTTACTGAATTGGCACACTACTGAGATTCCGGAAGTATTTTACCTCCTTTGAATGGCAGTAAAAATAATTTACAGTCAAATTCAGGAAAATCATGTAGAAAATGACGGATTTGAATTAGGTGTCTTACGTAATTTCACCAGTAATACATCACTGCGCTCAACCAACGAGCACAGCTTAACAGTATTATGCTTTATGTGTGCCGAGAAGTATGTGACTTGATGCATTATTTTGTCCAAAATGTGCTGCAGCTGCGGATAACTGTAAGTACACGGTTTAATAGAACCACGTCAGCCGTACTTTATATCTTAACTCTTCAATATGAACCAATTACAGTTAGTTGTAATCTTACGTGTCTCAATGGACTGAAGTACCTGATTGCTGCATGACAGTATTATATTTTAAGTTGCACATGGTGTGCCTGCATAACACTACCATTGGGATTTGTTCACCTGACGCCATGTGATAGACGACCACTTGGAAACGTGGTAAGAAGCCGAAAATATTGTGGAGATTAAAACAACATTGATTCTGCTCCTTATATGGTTCTGTTGAACCGATGACACTATCACAATGGATGATATGCTGAACAGCTACAAGTATTCTGCTAACATCACTTACTCTTTTCCCACTGCTCCATGCATCACTTCTAACTGCCAGATAAGTCTTCTTATATCAAGTCTTCTTATAAGTCTTCTTATATCAAATACTCGTATCACTTGCGTTGTGTGCGTTTTCGTTGTGTTTTCAACAGAGAACAATGCTTTACTGTCAGGGAGAGGGAGGTTAATAAAGCAGGGTTTGGGGGTGGTGGGGAGAGAAGATACGTTACACGCATGTATAATTAAAAATTTATTTAAAAACGTATTTCTCATAAGAATAAATGACTGTCAACGTTAGACCTGCTCAAAACTCAGCGAGTAGCGTGCATGTGAAACTAATAGATACAGACAGGACAAGAAAACAAAACCTCGACAGCTAAACAGTCAGTGTTTCATTCCTAGCGATATAAACGGTGGGCAGTTGTGCAATGGTAAAGATTCCAGTCATTGAGATTTAGATTTCCTGTGGTTCGTCGGAAGGGTATAAGGTTATTTCAAAAAACAGAAGCTTGTATTTCATGGATGGAAAGAAAAATTGAAGATCTATTAATTAACAATCAGCCTCGCTTTAGGAAAAGTGGAGATATCCGAGACACAGCCCTGACGCTGCATTTTATAATGGAAAGAAGATTTAACAAGAAACAAGACACTTTCATAAGATTTGTTGACATAGGAAAGGCTTTCGACAATGTAAAATGGTGCAAGATGATTAAAATTCTAATGTCAGCATAAGAAATGACGGTGAATAAACAATATGTTCACGAACCAGGAAATAAAACTAAGAATAGAAAGCCAAGAATGAAGTGTTCGGCCAAGAAAGTGTGCAAGGGAAAGACCGGTAATATATAAAACGTACATGAACCAGGAGGAAAATTAATAGTACAAAACCAACAACGAAGTGCATGGCTTAGAAAGCTTGTGAAGACGTGGATGTAGTCTTTCGTCCCTATAGTACAAACTATACATTGAAGAAGTAGTGACGGAAATGAAAGGTTCGGAAGTGGGATTAATTTAGGGTGAACAGATATCACTGAGATTGAGAGATGACTTTAGTATGTCAGTGAATGTGAGATAGAATTTCATGACATTTTAAATGGAATGAAAAGTGTAATGAGCACACACTATAGATTGAGGGTAAATTGAAGTGAGAATGAAACGATTAGGATCACCAGGATGAAATTACCGATAAATTTAACATCAGAATTCGAGACCACAAAGCACAGAAAGTTAAATACGTCTACTTCCTTGGAAGAAAATAACCCATGCCGGATGACGCAAGGAGGACATAACAAGTAGATTGGCACCGGCAAAAGGGATTTACTACTCAAAAGAAGTCTACTGGTATCAATCATTTACCTTTGTTTAGAAACAGATTTCTGTGACTGTGTATTTGGAGCACAGAATTATACGGAAGTGAACCATGACTGTGAGAAAACCTGAAAAGAAAGCTTCGAATTGTTTGAGATATGATGCTATACAAGGATGTAGGAAATTAGGTGATCTGATAAGGTAAGAAATGAGGACGTTCTTCGCAGGCTTGGCGAAATAATTAACATATGGAAAACAATGGCAGTAATTGCAGTGGTGCCTAATATAGTGCGTAATTCGAATAAACTCAGTCAGAATAAATTTGCTGTCTTCGTCCTCGATCTGTACCACCCCATAGTGCCGAAACCATGCATTTCAGTACAGGATTATGCCTGTTAAACGTAACGAATCATAAATCCTAAAATAAGCATTGTTGGTGTTGTTTCTTATACATCCTGTATGAGCAGAGTGATGGGAGCCACTTGCTTATTTCACTAGTTTCTATGATTACACAACTGAAATCAACCTACCAATGTAGAGTCCATTATATGGCCATATTTAAATAACTTCTCGATAACATTTTGAGTATGGATTTCAGGAGAAGTACTGTATGTAGTCCTACACAAACTAGAAATCGCGTGTAAATCATTTTTGTGAACTTATAGGTGGGGTTATAACTTCTCATATTCTTTTCTAACCACAGTTCCGGCTGAGCCAAACGGTCTGCTTAAAAATGTGTTTAAGTTTCGGTCTTTAATTGTTATTTTCCCACTTTAGAAATGTTTACTGATATGCCACTGGGTAGCTGGTGAGAGGAGTGGTAAGGTGCTGGCCCATAAATAGCAACAAAATAGTATGAACGGTCCTTATTAAACAATAAAAATATTTGTTTTATGAAGACCATAATCACACTAGCCCGTGAAAACAGTAGTAAATTACAATAAGTGCAGATCATTGACCTTCACATCCATCACAGACTTGCCTACATGAATATTCCAATGTTCAGACGCGACTTGTGTGACCTTAAATGAAAAGGGCATTTCTTTAACAGCATTGAAATGTGCAGTTCAGCGAAACTGGACGTACTTTACCTTGGAGGAAGACAAGACTTGACTTAAACTTACTCAGAAATCTAATGTATCTATACGTATAGAATGTCACCTCTGAGAAAACAACAGTCTACTTAAATAAAGCCAAAAGATAAAATATAGCGAAACGTGATCAATCCCACTTTTAAGAAAACAAATTTATTTAAAAACAGTCGAAAAATATAAAGTAGCCTAGATGTAACGTATGTCACTTTTAAGAAACAGAACTTTAGTTAACAGAATCTAAAGACATCATTTAGTCACCACAGGATTTAGGAAAGACAATACTTTTAATTAATGCCAGATTATAACTAGAAGGACATGAGGTGCGATCCTTTAAGAAAGCAAGTATTCTTCAGCTTAAAACAATTTGCATCCGTGTCAGGCGCAGGAAATCATATAACACTGATTGCGCCTCACTAGGATGGACAGGACGGGATACAAAATTTTTAACAGCCTAGACTAGCAGTGAGATACTTTACTCCAACTCGAGACAAGAATAACTTTCAGTATAAGGTAAACATCAAAGCACTCTACCACAATTTTACGGTAACCACCGCTCCACACTGGAGCCTTAGCAACAGATGCTTAATACCATATACTTCAGTGGTGTTATCAAATAATAGGTAACTGATTTTGATTAAGGTATAAATTTAACGGAGTAGCGGGACAACGCTTAATGCTAAAAAAAAAATATCGTGTGACTAGGGCCTCCCGTCGGGTAGACCGTTCGCCTGGTGCAAGTCTTTCGATTTGACGCCACTTCGGCGACTTGCGCGTCGATGGGGATGAAATGATGATGATTAGGACAACACAACACCCAGTCCCTGAGCGGATAAAATCTCCGACCCAGCCGGGAATCGAATCCGGGCCCTTAGGATTGACATTCCGTCACGTTGACCACTTTTTTTTTAAATATCTCATTTTGTTCGATTTTGTTGGTTGCATCTCCTCAAGACGCACGTCGTAAGACATCCATGTCAGCTCTTTGTTGATCGATTAGCTCTGTTTTTTTATTACAGCGGGCTGCTAACCCTCTGACCGAACACGCTGAGCTACCGTGCCGGCCACCACTCAGCTGCCGGGAGCGGACAACGCTTACTACTGAGACGGTATTAGTTACCGTTAAAACAAGATGTCAAAACTTGAAGATAATGCTATTCAAAGGAACTAATTTACTCTCGTGGTAAACTACACCCTACCCTCAACAAGCCGAAAAGAAAGCATTTTAATCACAGCTGTCAATACCAGCGGCGAGACAACATGCTGGTATACAATACCAGCGGCGAGACAACATGCTGGTATACAATACCAGCGGCGAGACAACATGCTGGTATACAAGGCAGAACGGCACGGGCGATACGCAAATTAAAAAAGAACCTCAACTGATTGCCGTTAATTTACGAGTGTGCTTCGTCACGTAAACAGGAGTACACAGCAAATTACAATAATTAAGTAAAATACAATGAACAGAATATAGTCAGCTTAGCAAAGAAATACTGAGATCGGAAACACAGTATTGCACGAATTTACAGGCATTGCAATTGGAGATAATGCTTTGACACAGCGAAACCTGTCATCTACTAATCATCATTTAACAGCTGTTTGCGGTTTAGTCAACCTCAGTTTAGCGCTGCAATTGCGTCTGAACGCTATTAGACTTCATGCAAACGACAGGTACATAAATCTTGTACAAATGAGTGACCGTGGACTTTCAGACAAAATTAACAAACGTCACTTGAAACTTAGGACGACACCATGACACGATCAAAAAATATCTTTACATTAAACAATGATAATCAAGCCCAAAACTAAATTCAAACTTATTTACGTCCTGAAAATGACTATACACGACCTACAGCAGGAATAAGATTTGATTCATCTGGGTTGACGAGCACTACTTGCACATAAATCGTGTGTCTCACAATATTCGAATGGTTCAAATGGCTCTGAGCACTATGGGACTTAACTTCTAAGGTCATCAGTCCCCTAGAACTTAGAACTACTTAAACCTAACTAACCTAAGGACATCACACACATCCACGCCCGAGGCAGGATTCGAACCTGCGACCGTATCTCACAATATTCCTATCTGACAAATCTCTCTCTCTCTCACACACACACACACACACATACACATAACAATGTAAATCGCAAGGTACAATAACCGCTACTCTGCCAGACGCACTTACACTAGACAATCCTCATTACTGTGATACTGGCAGTGAACAAGAAGGCAAGACAATACCACGCGGTTCGGTTCATAACTACGCATTTCCAAAAGCGAGCTTTTCGTAAGCTTTGCAGTTCCTCAAGTACTGCAGTATGTAGTCAGACGTGACACAGATCCTGTGAATACTAAAAGAACTACACGTTATGCAAATTCAAGGTGGAGGGGGGAGACAGCAAAGGAAAAGGAATGGACTATTGTTGTCAGCTGCATAGGGAATTTACGTTGAATCAGTGGCGACGAGTGAAAATACGTGCTGGACCGGGATTAGAACCCGGGTTCACCTGCTCATTATGAAATTGTATTAAGTACTGCGTCACCCAAACACAGTGTTTATTGCAACTGCGCTGACTATCTCGGTGCGCCTTTCGGCCGACCCACATTCCCATCTAGTGCCACCTATCCACAGTTCCCGTCCATGCCCTCCAAGCTCGATACTTCGAAATCCCGCTTCCACAGAACTACACATGCCTGAACACTGTGCCGCACAAACATCGGCTGCCTCCACCAGCTCCCGTCAGCCACAATCACTACAATAGCCGCCGGCGGAGCTACCCGGAACGCACCAATCTCACTGCTCTGACCCGTGAACGCCGTCCCTCTACGTTGCTTCGCGCAGGCCTTTCCAGCCTGTCTCTCCACCAATGGTGTGAACTCCAGTAGTCAGCCTGCAAACGGAGTCGCATGCTATGGCGGCTATATCGAAACAGGTGAATCAGTAATTGCTATATAAGCCACATGGTACATTTACAGCACTTAACTACATTACATGGGGTATTAAAACGAGTGCATTCTACGAACTTCTCCTCGCTTCCGATGCGTACTAAAAACATTGTTAGAAAACCAACAAACATTTCGTGACATTTGTCCAGAGCCACCGTTATACAGTGGCCCCTTATATTAACAAACCAAAACTTCTTGCAAAACTATGATACTTGCGTCAGTAAACTCCTGTGCTCTTCTTTTACAGAGTGACAAGTATGTAAAGAAACTCTCCGTCTGGACAGGCCATGAAGGGCCAAAGGCTATGTCCGGCAGCCATGTCATCCCCAGCCTGCAGACGTCACTGGTTGCGGATATGGTGGGGCATGTGGTCACCACACCGCTCTCCCAGCCGTATGTCAGTTTCTGAGACCGGAGTAGCTACTTCTCAACGAAGTAGCTCCTCAGTTTGCCCCAAAAGGGCTGAGTGCACCCCGCTTGCCAACAGCGCTCGGCAGACTGGATGGTCTCCAAGTGCTAGCCCATGCCCGACAGCGCTTAATTTCGGTGATCTGACGGGAACCGGTGTTACCACTGCGGCAAGGCCGTTCGCACGACAATTATTTAACTGTATGTAAAAAAAATTGATTTAGTTACAAACCACAGCGTGCACACACTTTATTCAACCCGTAAACATCACTACAGATATTCGGATTAAGGTTATGACATGTTCAATATTCCTGCCATCTATCGCAGACGAAAATCGAAAATCTACATGACCCGCTGAAGTGTCGGAACATTGATACTCTCGATGACCTCCGGAATGGCTGTTTTCAGCTCAGCAGTGGTTTTGGGGTTATTCCTGTATTAATATAGCACCACAAAAAGGAGTCACATGTGTTCAGATCCGGAAAACATGGCGGCCAATCGAACCTCATACCAGTGGCTTCTGGGTAGCCCGGAGCCAGAATGCGGTCACCGAAGTGTTTCCCCAGGACATCAAACCAATCATCTGCTTCGAAGCGGTCGAGCTGCGTCTTGCACGAACCACATCTTGTCAAAGTCAGGATAAGGGCGATGAAATCATCTTCCTAAAGCTTCTGGTACGTCCGGTAGTCACGGTATCATCAAAGAATATCGCACCGATTATTCCCCGACTGGACATTGCCCACCACACAGTCAGCTATTCAGGGTGAAGAGACTTCTCGATAGCGAAGTGCGGATTCTCGGTCACCCAAATGTGCCAGTTCTGTTTAGTGACGAGCCCAACCAAATGAAAGCGTGCTTCTACGCTCAACCAAACCTTATTAATTCCCATCATGTCCGGCAGCTAACCGTGCAGTCTGAGCATCCTAACACAAACTCTTCAGAAGTTATGACGATTTTATGTCATACACGAGGTGCGACAATAAAGTAATGAGACTGATGTGAAAAAAAATGTTGCTTGCCGTTTTAGTCAAGTTTAGTGTTGTTTCCTTCAAAGTAGTTCCCTTCTGATTGCACACACTTTTTTCAGCGCTTCTGCCATTGATGGAAACATTTCTGGAACTCATTTGCTGTAATATCCTCCAAGATCCTCGTCACAGATTTTTGGACATCTTGTGTTGTTTGAAAATGGTATCCCTTGACCGCCGTTTTGACTCCTGGAAACAGAAAAAACTCTCACGGAGCGATATCTGGTGAATAATGTGGCTGTGGTAGTACTGAAATTTGTTTTGAGGTTAAAAATTACTGTACTGACAGAGTAGTATGGGATGGCGCATTATCGTGATGCAGAATCCAATTATCAGCAATGTTGGCACGGACACGAAGAACTCTTTTATGAAGTCTTTCTAAAATTTCTTTGTAGTAATATTGGTTAACTGTTTGTCCAGAAGGCACCCACTCTTTATGAAGTATTCCCTTGGAATGAAAGAAGCACACAAGCATGCATTTCACTTTTGACTTTGACATGCGAGCTTTTTTTGGTCTGGGTGATCCCTTTGAGCACAACTGCGAATTTGGCGTTTTGTCTCTGAATCTTACTGAAAAAACCAACTTTCATCATGTCATAACACGGCTCAACAATTCTGGATTGATTTCCGTTTGCTCTAACAGATCGGCTGCCACTTTTTTCCGTGTTTCTTGCTGTTGTGGTGTGAGATTTTTGGAGACCATTTTTGCACAAATCTTTCTCATACCAAGATCTTCAGTTATTATTAGACTAACCGTTTCTCGATTGATGTTCAGTTCTTCGGCAATCATTTTCACAGATAATCTTCGATCAGATGGTACGATTTCACGCACCCTGGACAAGTTGACATATGTCGGTGAGGTTGATGGTCGTCAACTGCGGTCTTCATCTTCAATATTCGTTCTGCATTAACTAAACATTTTATGCCTACGAAAAACTTGAGCTCTTGACGTAACCAACTCTCCAAAAGCCTTCTGAAGCTTACCGTAAGTTGTCGTCGTGTTTTCACCCAATGTCACGCAAAAAGAAATGGAGTATCGTTGCGCAATATTATGCGGTCCATTTCCGTGACGAGAGGCACAACCACGTGTTAACTTATTACAGCACTACTCACAATTGAGCAGCTCATACACCGACGTCAAAGATATTGTGCCTACACAAGCCTGCAGGGTTGCCACATCTTGGAAAGAAAATCAGTCTCATTATATTATTATCGCACCTCGTATTTCAATAATTGTCACCCTGTACTTTTGGTCATAGAATAGTCTTGCCATGTTATGTTTATAATATTCATCATCCTGATCACAGTTTTAAATCTGAACTTCCCAAATGCAACAAACATTATAGGTATAACTTCTTTTGGTGGTTTTAAAATGCTTTTCTTATTAGAAATATCATTATCGAACCAAAATAAACATTGTCAGCTATGTTCTCTGTTTTACCTCTTTCTGCACAAGTCACACAGCTGAACATTACGTTACAGATCAAAGTAAACGTATTCAGTCTAGTGGGTTCAACCCATCCACTAGACCGAGCGAGGTGGCGCAGTGGTTAGACACTTGACTCGCATCCGGGAGGACGCCGGTTCAATCCCGCGTCCGGCCATCTTGATTTAGGTTTTCCGTGATTTCCCCAAATCGCTCCAGGCAAATGCCGGGATGGTTCCTTTCAAAGGGCACGGCCGACTTCCTTCCCTGTCCTTCACTAATCCGATGAGACCGATGACCTCGCTGTCTGGTCTCCTTCCCCAAAACAACCATCCACTAGACTATCTACAAATTTGGACTCATTCGATCAACTCTTTATGTGTGTCACAACTTTGGTTGCTTTTAGGGTTCCACCACGTAACGTGCGTACGCTTACTTATTGCACGTTTTGTCGAAGGAGTGATCTCCTTCGCCATCGAGGTTCAAACAGAATATCATAATGGGATTTGTGATTTATCACAAGCAAGCTGTCTACATACGTCGTGAATTTGCAACACAGGCACAAGTCCAGATATCGCTGATGTACAATGCGGGGAAAGGCAAACGTGTTTTACTTGTGTGTAAACATTGAGAAGAAATATGCCTTTGGGGGGAAACGCCATAATTCCCGAATCGATTCAGAAGATGGATGGGCGAGCTCGGATGTTGCTCCGCAGTTGTGAAAAGTGTTTCGAATAGTATGTGTCGCCAGAGAGCGGAAGGAGAGTGATAAGTCGCCGCAACAGCAGCAGCAGCAGCAGCAGCGGGGTGAAACATTACGCTAGCGCCCCGCCACGGAGCAGCAATGAAATTTCCGCGGAGACTGGTGAGGAGGGGTAGGTGTGGGGAAGGGGGGGGGGAGGTGGGGCGGTATTCCAAAGACGCGGAGCAACAGGAAGGGCCGCTGGACGTACTCCAGCAGGCGCCGCGCCGTTTCCGCTATAAAAACACTCCAGCCTCCGGCAGCGCCCCCAGCTCCGCCCCCCTGCCCCCCCCGCCGTTACTCAGACGCAGAGCGGCGTCAGCGCTGGCGGCGTCCCGGCGCCAGTCCCGGCCTGAATAAAAGACGCCGACGCCGACGTCGTGTGTCGTGGTGTGGCGCGGGGCCGAGAACTCGGGTCACGTCGCTACCGCACTCCACGCTCTCCTGTTCACGTGTCTTCTGTCAGCCCGACGCTAACAGGCGCTGCTGATGGGACAGGCGTTGGTATTTAGGAAAGAGGGTCAGTGACCACTGCAAGCGGAAACAGACACAGGCGAGGAGGAGGGGCCACGAAAAGCAAATAATAAGCACACTAAGCAAAACATTAGTAACCTCCAGGAGTCAACACACCGATACTGTACTCCGAGGAGACTAGTCATGGGATAGCGATATGCAGATATACAGATGGCGGTAGTATTGTGTACAATACGTATAAAAGCAATTACAATGAAATGAACACCCTTAGCTGCTTACAGGTGTTGACACACGTCAACGGGGACAGATGAAAATGTGTACACCCACCGGAACTCGAACCCAGGATCTCCTGCTTACATGGCAGACGCTCTATCTAACTTTTTTTTGTCATGTTGTTCGTTATTGATCGTTGTGTTTGGTCGTTGCGGACGTCGCAAGACATCCTGTTCAAGTTCGGTGGTTGATCCTTCCACTCAGTTTTTTATTACGGATGCCAACCGGCTCTCTGACCGAACACGCTGAGCTACCGTGCCGTCTGATCTGAGCCACCGAGGACACAGAGAAGACCGCGACTGCAGTGATTTATCTCTGGCACGCCTCCCGCGAAACCCACATTGTCAACGTATTGTCCCGCACTACATTCGTAGTGCCCCCGCCCATTATACTCATTACTCGCGGCGCGTTGCCGATTCCAGTAAGAGTTCGGGCACTGTTTGTGCATTCGCACAGAAAAAGAAGATGGTCAAGTGGCCGGTGAGCCTTAACTATATATATCTGTTCTTCCGGACAACGGGGGTTGACGTATGTCAACGCCTGTAAGCAGCTAAGGGTGTTCATTTCATTGTAATTTCATTCCAACGAGCTGCATGGTCACCGATGGTATCTGTTCTTTCGGACATGTCCGAAGGCACAGATACCATCTTAGTATATATATATATATATATATATATATATATATATATATATATATATATATATATATATAGGTAAAAAAGGACAGTGTGTTGGTGCAGCTGTCGTTTCTACTAGGGTGATTCATGTGGAAAGTAATTACCCGACTTTGAGCGCGCAATGGTAGTTGGAGTTAGATGCAAGGGACATTCCATTTGGAAAAGCGTTACGGGATTCAGTATTCCGAGATCCACAGAGTCAAGAGTGTGCCAAGAATTGCAGATTTCAGGCATTTCTTCTCATCACAGACAAACGCAGTGGCCGACGGCATCATCAACGAACGAAAGCAGTGACGTTTGTTTAGAGATGTCAGTGCCTACCGACAAGCAACGCTACGTGAAATAACACCAGAAACCAACGTGGGACGTACGATTAACGCATCCGTTACGACAGTGCGACGCAATTTGGAGTTAATGGGCTATGGCAGTAGACGACCGATGCGAGTCCCTTTGCTAACAGCACATCGCTTGCAGAGCCTCTGCTGCTCTTATGACAATGTCGCTTGGACGTTACAAGACTGGGAGACAGTGGCCTGGTCAGATGAAATACGATATCATGTGGTTTTCTTTTTTACCTTTTTTCCCTTTATTAAAACCACCATATATGTACATAAGCACAAAAACAAAATATTGAAGTGCTGAAACTGATTCAACACGAATTGTATCCTACAATAGACTGAAGAATACATTTCAATATAGTGCCATTTGTAAGCTTACAAAATAGAACATAAATAGTAAACTGACAATAGCCTCTTCATTCCAGACAGAGACATAGAACCGAAACGCAAACATATATATAATTGATTGTCTTAACTGGAATGACAGTTCTGTCATTTGATTCATAACCGTCCAAAATCAAAGTCATTTGGAGCACACAAACGGATAACAAGAGATGCACAGGAACATAAATTAATGAAAACGTCATAATGAAGTTAATAACACCATTGAGAAGTCGGGAGTAGTCCTAGGAACTGGTATAACCCCTTATTCGTTGTGTATTTTGTTCGCTACATAGTCTTGCATGTGATTTGTGTCCTTACCGGCATCGAGAATTACCCTACGCCATGTTTTTCAAAAATTATGTCTAGCGTGTTAGCAAACATCCTCCTGAAATTTGGGTAACGTTTCATCTTCCAGCGTGCCTTTCTCATGTAAGCCTCGAAACTAATGAGATTATCTCCACTATTGTGGATGATGATATATGTCCCAAACATCCACATTACGGGGTTGTTCTTGGTAGGGGGAAAATGTTTCGCGTCCGGCCAGAGCAGGATGTCGGTGCAGTGGCTGGCTGGGCTGCTGCGGGTAATCAGGCCCAGCCTCTGCTGCACCCATTTCCAGTTAATGAGATGACCGCCACAAGTGAAGCGATGGCGTAAGGTGTCGACCAGACCACAGCGGAAGCATTTATCACTGCCACTTAAACCGATTCTATGCAACCTTTCATTAGTGGGTATAACATCGTTCACCACTTTATACCATGTGGACGCCACTTCAGCAGTGTGGACAGGTAAACATATGTTGTCCCAAACTGGTTTCCAATGTACACTCGGGTATTTAAGTTCAATGGGATTCCGGACTATTGGAGATGTCGATCTTTTTAATAACAGGTGCGTCGTCGGTAAATCCTGCGTGAAATAATGTCCATCAATATAGCTTACTTCAAGAAAAAACTGCTTGACATGTCGTAGTTTGTAATGTATTTTACCTACATCAATGGGTGGATGCATATCGGAAGAGCCAACTGGTTTCGCTGAGAGGTTCCTTGTCCAACAAATGGGTGATTCGTTTAATATATAACGCAGTACACTTTCTGTTAATGTCAGGCATGTTTAGTCCGCCGGCCTGTCTGGAAGACGTCAGCGTGGTGTATTTCACTTTGAACGGATGCCCTTGCCACATAAATCTATTAGAGAGTTTCATCACATGTTTGGCCTGCATCTTGGGGACTGGAAATAGTTGGGCCATATAGTACGCTTTACTGAATATATAACTGCTGAGGAGTCGTATGCGTTGGAGAATGTTAACGGACCGCCAATTGTTTTCATAGATGGCACCTTGCATTTTATTGGTGACCTGCTTCCAATTTTTTGCATTCATTTTTAGCGGGCATTTGTCGATAATCATCCCCAGAGTGGTGTGGGTTTCGACACGCTTCGCCCAAGGTATAATAACTGCGTCGAATCCTCGAATGTTGACAAAGGTGCATTTACCGGCGTTGATTTTAGCACCGGAAGCACGACAGTACTCGTCTACCGCGGTCTTGAGGGTTGATACGTCTCCGTCGTTGCGCAATAACACTCCGACGTCGTCGGCGTAAGCACGAACCACGAAGGACGTCCCGACGATCGAAAGGCCTGCAAGTTTGTCATGAATAGAGCGTAAGAGCGGCTCGAGCGATAAAACAAATAACATCATGGAGAGAGGACTACCCTGCGGCACTCCTCTTTGGACCTCGATGGGTTGAGTAAGCTGTCCATTTACGCTGATTCTGGTTGTAATGCCCGTGACGAAATGTTGCACGACATTTATAACCCGTTGATCAAAACCACAACGCTGTAGTAGCTGTAGGAGGTACTCGTGGCGGACGCGATCAAAAGCCTTGCAAAAGTCGATAAACAGCAATGCGAGATTCACATTAGTGACTGACGCTATGGCTATTACATCTCTATATTCCGAAAGGGGCGTCATAATAGTGCGACCAGGGATGCATGATTGATGGTTGTGAATCACTTGCTTCATTAACGGAGACAATCTGCTGTTGAGTGCTCTGGCGAAGGTTTTGTAATCAAAATTGAGTAAAGTAATAGGTCGAAAGTTATCTCAAGTTTTTCGGTGTTTGCTTTTTGGTATCAATACAATTCGGCCTTCCTTCATTTCGGCCGGCACGTCACTACCTCGCATCACTTCACTGAGAACGTCTGTAAATGCGTGTCCGATTATGGGCCAGAAGCGCACATAAAATTCCCGTGGCAAACCATCAGGGCCAGGGGATTTATTCGATGGCGAGCCAGAAATCAGTTCAACGACTTCGTCTGGAGCAAAATCGTGTTCAACCGCCGAGTTGTCCGCAGGCGTGACTACGGTGGGCAGAGCACTCACGATATCGCCGCCGTCATCACCATATGTATCGCATTGCGAGTACAGATGCATGAAGTACCGGTAAACTGCAGTAAGAATATCACTCTGTCGGGTCAAACGGAGTCCATCATCTGTGTCCAGCTCCCCGATAAAAGCTCGCTTGCGATGGACACGATGTTTTATGAGGTGATACAGCAATGCAAGTTCGTCCTCTTGAAGCGATTTTGCTTTAGATCTGATCTTCAGTCCTTCAAGCTGCGTTCGCTTTATGCCTATAAGCTTCGCCTTTATTTGTTTGATGGTCGTCAGCTGTGTGTTGGTTGGTGTCGTAGTCGAATACAACTCTCGCAGAACTGTTTGGTAAAAATCAATCGTGCGTTTGACATCTTGCGCCCGTTGCCAACTGTAGTTTCTTAAGGATAATCGCATTTTCCGTTTGACCACAGCATTCCACCAGGCTATCTTGCTCGGATATCTGCAGCATTGCTTGAGACAATCCGCCCATGTCGTGGAGATGACATCTTGTAGCAAGGCATCGGCGAGAATAGAAACATTAAGGCTCCACGGAATCCTATGCCATTTAGTATGCTGTTTGGCCAGATTTATCGTGACACAGAGGGCGCAGTGGTCGGAGAAGCTAGCCGAAATGACATCGGCGTCAAGAACATGTTGGCAAATGTTCTCAGAGATGTACAAACGGTCTAGACGGCTACATGCGGTGGTGGTCAGGTACGTGTACTTTACCAGGGTAGGAAATTTTAGTTCCCACGCATCCTTCAGCTGCAGGTGACACACCAGATCATGTAGTTCCCTAAAGTAATTAAAGTTTGGGGATTGGTCTTTCCTGTGGATCACACAGTTGAAATCACCATTAATTATTAACTGGGTTGGGTTGCGGCGTAGCAAGTATATGATGTCTTGTTTAAAGAAGTTAGCTCTTTCTGATTTTAAGGTCGTTCCATATGGAGCAAAGATATTGACGAGGGTGACGTCAAAAATTTGGCAAGCTGTGCCTCTACCGGAGTCCAACATTTCGATATTGCTCACTGGGATTCCGTCTCGTGACAGAATGGCCGTACCTGTACCCCCGTCCGCCACGGTGTTTACGATTGTTGCAAATCCTGATACACGAAAATTTAAGATAGATACTTCCTGTAACAGAACTATATCAAATTTGGACTCATAGATAAACTGCCGTAGCATTGCTAATTTTAAATCTGTCCTAACTCCATTACTGTTCGGGGACAAAAACTTATAAGCTTGACTCATGATCGTCCGAGACTTGTGGGTGATGGGAAGCGTAGGAAGCCCAGTCCATCTCACCGTCGGGACTTCGAACCTACATCCGCAGGTTTTGCACCAGTTTTTGCGCTGGCTTTAGTTTTTGAGTTACTTCCAGCCACGGAGTCCTTTGGTTTAACTTTATTTTGCCGTCGCAAAGTCGTCTGAAGTGTCATTGAAGACGGCGGAGTCGGTGAGTCATGGCTGTAAGCAGTATGTGAAAGTCCTTGCTTCGGAACGGGTGACGGCAAGTCCGAAGACGCGGCTTCAGTAGGCTCAATGTGTTTGTTTGGAGCCGCACTGGCTGTTTGTATACAGCTGTCCGGGTCCTCGTGTTGTTTGGAAACAGTTTCGAGGTGGCGGCTGTTTATGTTATGCTCTACACAGCGTGCTTCATCCGCCGTGTTTACGAGTTGCAGTTGACTGACTGCTGCCTCTTGTGTGTTGGCCACCTGCTGCGAGTCGGCGAGCGGCATCGGAACGGATTGCTGTAAACACTCGGCTGCACTCGTATTGACAGTTTCTGCGTCGGGCGGTTGAATGGGAATTTGGCGGGTCGTAACTGAGCCATCCGGCACTTGCGTGTCCTGTGTGGAGGCCCGTGGCTCCGCGTCATCGGTTTGATTTTTTACTACCTGGTCGCCGGAACCACTACCGTCACTTATAGTACGTCGTCGTTTGTTACCGACAGATAATGCAATACCGGTGGCTAAGGGGTGACTGGCCACGGGTTTTTGAGGCAAGGGTGGGAAGGTGCTGTTACCGAGAACGTTGTCCTCTGACACAGATGCACTCGGTTGGGAGTCAGTCACAGAAGGCGTCTGATTTTGAGTTAGGACATCAGCCAATGTTAATCTCTGTCGTTGTTGCAGATTGTTTCGAAGTACGACAACTCGCCGTGGGCAATCCTCTCGTAAATGGCCACTCGTGTTAGAGATAAAACAAGTGCCTACTTGCCCCTCGTAAATGACATGAGCCTTATAACCACAAACCATTATATAGGATGGGATATTGACTTTAACGGCCATGTCAACTGAGCGAACCCCACCATAACATTGAAGTTTGTGACGGCTCGACCATTTTTCGTTTCTAATCTGTCAGATGTCACCGTATTTGGCGAGGACATCTCTAAGAAAACAATTCTCAACCTCAGGTGGCAAATTGAACACTCGCACTTGTTTATACTCAATGTCAGCGTTAGTTATTGAAACTGTACTCACCGACTGATCACGATGTCGGAACTCTGCTTTCCCACCAGTATTCACCAAAATTTTCTCCAGTTGTATCTGGTCTAAAAACTTCACAAAGAAACAGTATTCCGCCATGTCATAATATGATGTATGGACCTGATCGGATGTGATGCCCATAATATCTACAATCCAGTCATGGATTTCTAGAGAACTCGGTTGCACATTCCTGGAATATTTCTCAAATGCAAAACACAGGGTATTCTTACGAAGTACACTGGGAGCCATAACTGCACTTTATGAGCGGTCGGGACCGCTGTGAGTAAATTAAGAAGCTTGTGTACGACGGTAGTGAAGAAGCACTGAGAATATCACAGGTCACAATCCAATAATTATTATAAACACGGCTTGCGGCGCTGCGACTGCGCGGAAGTACCGACACGTCCCATCGCTGTCGCGTCCCAAGCGGAACTGAGCTGATAGTAGGGTTCGAGTGTAGCGCAGATCTCACGCAGCCAACGATCCAAGCTATCAAATAGTCTCTTTTCAAGCTGGTGGTTGCTCCATAATGGTGTGTGCTATGTTTACATGGAATGGAGTCGGTCCTGTGGTTAAACTCAACCGATGATTGACTGGAATGGTTATGTTCGTCTACTTGAAGGCCATTTTCAGGCATTCATTAACTTATGTTTCAAAATGTTCGATGTGTGTGAAATCTTATGGCATTTAACTGCTAAGGTCATCAGTCCCTAAGCTTACACACTACTTAACCTAAATTATCCTATGGGCAAACACACACACCCATGCCCGAGGGAGGACTCGAACCTCCGCCGGGATCAGCCGCTCAGTCCATGACTGCAGAGCCCTAGACCGCTCAGCTAATCCCGCGCGGCAACTTATGTTTTCAAGCAATGATGTCATGTCACCTGGCCACAGGTGCTCGCCATTGGTTTGAGGAACTTTCACGTCCTTTCGAGTGAATGATTTGACCACCCAGATCACCCGACGTGGATCCCAAGCAGCATTTATGGGACGTAATCGAGAGCTCAGTTCGTGCACAGCATCCTGCACCGAAAACACTTAGCAACTATGAGCGGCTATAGAGGCAGTATACTCCATTATTCCTCCAAGGGACTTCCAGCGACTTGTTGAGCCCACGCCACGTCGAGTTGCTGCACTACGCCACTCAAGGTCCGACACGATGTTAGAAGGTATTCCATGACTTTTGTCATCTCAGTGTATTTTGTCTGGCGTTACCCGCAGGAAAGCTTGCCAGTAGCCAGTGCATACCGAAATGGAGACAGACGAGTAGAACGGAAAACGAAAAAAAAGAAAGACTAGCAAGGACACTAAATGAAACATTAGTAACACCCAGGACTCACCGTGCTGAGACTGTACGAGCTGTGTGAGAAAAATAATGTGAATGATTTTTATCTACCGAAGTTTGTATTTATTTTTTAAAGCAATACCGTCCGCTTCGAAGTAGTTCTCTTCGGAATCTACACACCGGCGGAGCCGTTGTACCCAGCCTTAGTAGCAGCCCTGAAAGGCTTAAAATGGTAGGGCCTTTGACATGTCGGTCACTTTTTATTGAATGTTCCCCAGAGTCACAAAGTGACGTCCTTCCAAGATATTGTTCAAGTTTGGGGGAAGAAAAATGACAAAGTGACTCAGATCAAGTGAATATGTGGGCTATGGAACAACAGGAATGGCTTTTGAGGTCAAACATTCAGTAATGGATGTGGCCGTGTTATATGGGATGTTTTCATGATGCATGATCCACTTGTCTGTAGTGTCTGGTCTCATTCGATGCACCCATTTCCTAAGCCTTTTAAGGACATCTCCGTAAAACACTTGGTTAACAATTTATGCTGGAGAAACCATCTGACAACTGCACGCACACGCTGTACGTTTTCGTCGCTTTTTGAAACTGAAGGACTCCTTGAGCGACGTTGATTTTCAACGTGTTCCCGTACTTACAAAAATAATATCTGCCAGCGAAAAACGTTATGCTCTAGATAAGGAATGTTTCCCTTAGCAGTGTTTCAAGTTTCCATAGGTCACATTCACGGATTCCCTAAGTTTACAACAAAATGTAATTGCATAACTTTGCTCTAAACTCCGCTGTTCCATTTTCGTAATACGCAACAGAAACATAAAACGTCACTGATGGGCTCTCAAAATTGACGTGATAACTTTGTGGACTTGAAATTTGGACTGAGGATTACGAAGATTCAAATGGCTCTGAGCACTATGGGACTTAACTTCTGAGGTCATCAGTCCCCTAGAACTTAGAACTACTTAAACCTAACTAACCTCAGGACATCACACACATCCATGCCCGAGGCAGGATTCAAACCTGCGACCGTAGCGGTCTCGCGGTCCCAGACTGTAGCGCCTAGAACCGCTCGGCCAATCTTACCGGCAGTTAGGAAGTGATGAACACACAGGTCTATACGAGCAGAAGAACACAGCGTTGTCAGGCTGCTCGAACTGCTGTCTGTACCATTACTTTTCTTGCACACCTCGTATAACAGAGGCTAACGACTCTGCTTCATTTCACGGTGCCCGTCATTAGTTGGCCCAAATCATGGGACAACAAGCAGTCACAAATCATCATGAAGTCATCTCTTGCTTGAACTGAACGCCCCATACACTGCAGTTCAAATGCCTCCTTGAGCGGTTGGTGGTCCTGTCGCCTTGCATCAATGCACCTTTACGTATCGCTCCCAGCGTGGCACTCGTCTCCAGTCCCTTGCGTCTATTGCCTACGAGGTCCACTCATATTAATGTGACAACTGCCTACGTTCAACGCCAATGCGCCACAACCAGTCACCGACGGCAGATGGCTCCGATAGCACTGGACCGTATATAAGCCGTGTCTGGGGAACGCTTAAATCAGTGCAGTCGCTGTCGTATTGCGTAAATGGAGAGGTTTATCTGACGTCCAAAAAAACATATCATTGGCTTTTGGGCCAAGGGTGAAAGCATTTCCGAAACGGCTAAGTTTGTGAACTGCTGACATGCCACCTAGATTAAAGTATACCATTGGTGACACAAAGGCTAGATCTAATCCGGCGGTGAGTCCCTGTGATGCACCACGGGCCTTAGAAGACAAGAGTCAACAATTCCTGCGGAGACGTGTACGGGTGAACAGAGGTGCAATTGTTCAGGAACTGATCGCCCAGATGAACGAAGGGGCTACCAACAGCGCCTCTTCATCGACCGTTCAGTGAATGTTGCTGTGTATGGGCCCATGCAGCAGTCGCCTGGTTCATGCACCGATGCAGACTGCTATTCGTTGGCGACGAAGGCTGGAATTGGCAAGCCAGTACGTCTATTGAGTGACGACCTGTGAGATTTTCGGACGTATCACGTCTTATGGCCCATCGGGAAGACGGCCAATCTCGTGGACGGTGTGGAGCGTCTGAAAGAAAACACAAAAGCTGGAAGAGGGAGCATTATGGTTTGGAGAATGTTTACGTGGAATTCCCTGAGTGATCGAGTTATTCTGGAAGGCGCAATGAAGGAAGACAAGTATGCATTTTCCTTACATGCAGTTTGTTTTTCTCTGGCACGATGGGAACTACCGGCAGGACACTGCAACGTTTCACACGTGCGTAGTTCAAACAGCACCAAGCGTAGTTTACCGTACTTCCCTGGCCAGCCAGTTCCCCGGATTTAAACCCAGTCGAGTAACTATGGCATTATTTCGATCAGGCTGTACGCGCCATGTATCAACCGAGAAACCTGGCGCAGCTGGCCACGGTATTGGATTCGGCACTGCCCCACATTTCTGTCGGTAGCTTCCAGGACCTCACTGACTTTTGTCCTGCACGTCTCGCTGCAAAAGATGATTATTTGGGCTTTTGACCGGTTGCCATGTAAATACCACTGTACAGTGTATTAACACCACTTATTCCTATGCCATTTTACGTTCACTATCTGATCAAAATTATCCGAGAACCTCATGTAAAGCGGAATCTACCACTACATCTCACGAAGATACGGACTAGCTATTGTGGAAGGAGATTAAAACTATTGTGTTGTGAGTAAAGAATGAGTAACAGCAGAGTGGGTCGATAAAAAGAGCTCAGCAACTTCGAACGTGTGCTAGTTAATGATGAGTATTATATCCATCAGGGGACACTGCAACCGTTTCTGTAGACCAACCAAACCTCATGCTCATATGGAAAGGGATGGTTCGACGCTGCAGATGATGGTTGTGAAAAAATCTCATGAATTCATTAAAAAGAATCTCAGTTCTGAGTTCCAATGTTCTACCAGCAGTGCGGCCAGCAGAGTCACTGTCTGTTTTGAGTTAAAAATAATTGGATATAATCATCGAGCAGCTCCTCACAATCCATACATTTCTGTATTCAATATTAAGTCACTCTCAATGTGGTGTGATAACACTGCACAGTGGGTGCGGGAAACGAGTAATCTGGACTGATGAATCACGGTACACTCTGTGGAAATCAGATTGAACAGTCTGGGTTCTGGATTTGCAGAACGTATCGAAGATGTTACTTGATCTCAGGTTCTGAGGCAACAGTAAAGTAGGGTTAAGCTGTAGTTCTGTTATTGTGCTCAGGAAAACACTGAATGTGGAAGGATAGGAATACATTTTATAACATTGTAAAGTGTTTGCAGTAGAGGAAAATTTCGGAAAAGATGATTTGATCAGAGTAGCAATTCACTGCTCCATATGTGAGGCAATGGTTTGCAGACAATAACGTTCCTGAAATTGACTGACTACAGAGAGTCCCGGCCCGAAACCAATCCGAATCCTTTTGGAAGATTTAGAACGCCGCCTTCGTTCATACCCCAGCATTCGACAGCACTACCTTCTCTGGTTTCTGCATTTGAGGAAGAACTGGCTGCTATTACGCCACAAATATTTACTGGTCCCTTTGTAGCCCCATTACAGTTGAAGCCTTCACACACGCTTAGGACGGACACAACCCTCATTAACATCCACTAATGACTGTCCAAATACTTCTGATCAGGTAGTGTAGTTGCTAATACCTTGTAGCGAGTAGTCATGGGCAAGCACAAACCAAATAACTTCTTTCAGATGCTCTGTCACATCTCCGTGTCGATATCATTCACCTGAATGTCTGAGTCCGCGCTGAATACCGTGGCCGGCAGATGAGCAAACGGCAAGGCTCACTCGGGAGGAGCGGTAGTGGTGGGGGGCTACGGGCAGGTGCCGCAGGGAAATGCTGAGTGCTGGAGAAAAAGTGCCATTTTAAACAGGACCCTACGCAAATATTTTCTGTAAATATTAGGTAGAGCCCCTCCACGTCCACACTTGTATGATGATCATTCAGAAAGGGTTACTGTCACTTGTTCGTTGGTTAGTGTCTAGAAAGAAATTCGCCGCTAATGCAGCGATTTATTTTCGCCTGGCTTGTTAATCATTTTAAACTTTCAGAAAAGTGTCACGAGCGGCAAATTTGTTAGTAGAATTTACACATTTCTCTTTGTGCCACGTTAAAAATTGCTTATTTTGACAAAACACAGAGGATTTTACATAGTCTTCCCTCACTAACATGTGCAGGCGCATTTGCGAGAGAATACTGAAACAGTGGGTTATCAAGTTTATTAAATGAAGAACGGAGGAAAAGTAAGGTTACTAGCTTACTCAAAAGCACTTGCTCGGTACAAAATAAACCTGTAGTGTCTTCAGTTATGTACATCAGCTATCGATGGCCCTTAAAAATTACATCCACTCTTCAATAAAGTCTGCAGTTACTGGAATAACGCGGTAGATAATGAAGTTTTGCGTAAAAGCCACATGGAAAAATATTCTTCTCTGGACTTGCTATCGCTTGCCAAAAATCTCTTTTCTATATCTCAAACTGTTTATGAAATATGAGAAATGTTGTGGCTGCTTCACTCTGGCTTTATCGCAAATTAGTGTGCTACGTCAGATCAATTTTCTCGAGATTGGTGACAAATAGCAAAGTCTAAAGAAAAATTCAACATGTTAACTACGAGAGTTGACAGAAAAGTAATGCCTCCACCTTCGTAACTCTTCAATGGTTGGCAGAATTGGTATACGGCAGGTACTGGCTTTTTCCGTAGCCTCTTCTCTACAACACCAGTTAGCGGGTTAGCATTGAACGATTGTACTGTTACGGTGTAAAGTATGGGACTCAGCGCAGACGTTCGCTCAATGCGATTTAAGCAACGTGCAGTCATTGAGTTCTTGACATCAGAAGGTGTCACCCCAAAGGAGATTCATCAGAGAATGAAAGCAGTTTATGGTGCTTGTGTTGAGAACTGTGAGACTGTTGTTGCGGAAACAGAGTGTCGACTTCTTCCGTGACAGCTTCAGAAAACGTGTTCATTGTTGGCAGAAATGTATCCAATTGGATGGTGACTATATGGAAAAGTGAATATTGGTAATTAGAGATCACATTATAAGTATTACTTCTGTGTTTGATTTATTAAAATATTTCCATCCTAACCCAATTAACGAAGGTGGAGGCATTACATTTACATCTACATCTACATATATACTCCGCTAGCCACCAAACGGTGTGTGGCGGAGGCACAATTCCCGCCAAAGTCCTGTTAACCCCCCCCCCCCCCCCAGCTGTTCCACTCGCGGATGCCGCGACGGAAAAATGACTGTCTGAACGCCTCAGTACGAGCTCTAATTTGCCTTATCTTTGAATTGTGAGCATTGCGAGATCTGAAAGTTGGTAGTAATAATATATGCTCTACATCCTCAGCGAAGATCGGATTTTGGAATTTAGTGAGCAGCCCCTTCCGCTTAGCACGCCGTCTATCTGCAAGTGTGTCGCACTTCAAACTTTCTATGAGATATGTAATGCTCTTGCGATGGCTAAATGTATCAGTCACGAATGTGGCCACTCTTCTTTGAACCTTCTCAATCTCTTGAATCAGACACAACTAGTAAGGGTCCCATAAAGACGAACAATACTTTAAGATTGGACGAACTAACGTATTGTAAGCGATTTCCTTTGTTCAGGGACTGCATCGCTTCAGAATTCTACCAATAAACCGCTATCTAGAGTTCGCCTCGTCCGTTACTTGTGTAATCTGATCATTCTATTTGTGATCATTCCGAATGGTCACACCCAGATGACGGATGTTACTGCTTCCAAAGACTGGGCATTTGTTTTGTACTCGTTCATTAATGAGGATCTTCGCCTTGTTGTACGCAGTAGGTTACACTTTCTAACATTAGGAGGTAACTGCCAGTCATTACACCACGCATTTACTTTCTGCAAATCCTCATTGATTTGTCCACAACTTTCGTGTGATACTGCTTTCCTATGGACTACAGCATCATCGGCAAACAGTCTAATGCCGCTGTCAATACCATTCAACCCTTGTAAATTTCGTATGCAGCAAACGCAAAATCATAATTGGTTGGTTGGTAGGTTGCTTTGGGGAAGGGAACCAAACAGTGAGAACATCGGTCCCATCGGATTAGGGAAGGATTGGGAAGGATATCGGCCGTGCCCTATCAAAGGTATCATCGCGACATTTGCCTGAAGCGATTTACGTAAATCACGGGAAAACTAAACCAGAATGGCCAGAGGCGGGTTAGGACCATCGTCCTCCCGAATGCCAATCCAGTGTGCTAACCACGGCGCCAGATAGCTCGGTAAAATCACAGAGACCTTTACTTTTCATTCCAAACATTTTCTAATTTCGCTCAGTTTCTTACTCCCATGTAAATATCACAATAATTATAAATATTAATGAAATGATGGGGACATCATCATGAACGTAGCATAGATTCGAAAAGTCACACTTCTCACTTTATAAGCTTCAGGTGCGCGCAATAGGTTTCATATCAGGAAGCGTGAAAGCACTCGGGTACTATAATATCCTTCGAGTTTTAACGTTGGCGTGATGAACTGTCTTGCCAATGTCGTAGATCATCTGAGAGATGCTGGAAATAAACAAACAAATTCATGTAGTCGGAAGGTAGAGGAGGGTACTTCGGTCAGCTACCTGAGTGGCGTTCTGTTGACAGTCCGATAATACTGCCATGGATCGCGTTGGACTTACGCCGTAAAACAAGTGTAAACCATTGTAAAGAATGATTCGTCCTTCCGTATTATTTATCCATGCTTCCAGTATGTAATAGTGGTGTTTCTGCCCAGAGTGTGACCTCCGGGCTGTGTCTTGTTCCTTGAGCTGTGGTAAACGAGTGGAACGATGATTACTCAGCCCCAAAGTGAGGTAGAGGAGCCAGATAGCTGCTTATCGGTTACTTTTGTTCATCGTTTAATCGCCGAGTGGTTCGCTGCACAGTGGTTCTTCAGTCAGCTGCTGTTTTCCATTACAGTCTAGAGCAACACCTATCACCAACATTTTGTCGTCCACCCCAGTTGACTTAGGTGGTGGTGGTTTTCCGTAAGCGGAGATACTTACATGTTGTCCCCGTATGACCCTAGTTGTTTTGTGCACTAAAACAATACTTACCTGTTGTTGACTTACCATTCCATACACGAACGGCGCTTTTATGGAATCAACTGACGTCTGTGGTTAACTGATAAAGCTTCTGGCATTTTGCAATCTGATCCGCCGCTTACTTAAAGGAATGGGGCTTTCCTTCCGCACAATGTCAGTGACTGGAATAAATCCTAAGCAGAAAATAAGTGAGTATCAGAACAGCGGGTTCAAGAAACTAATATAACAAGAAGAGACACATGTTGAAAAGAACACGGCGGCATTGTTTAATAACCAATGTGATTATGCAGAAAAGGAAACACTGACAAAATGTAGCACCATTCACTGCACAAAACTAGTACTGCAACTTAAAGATTCATGGGAATCGCAAACACAAATTTTAATCAAATATTGAAAACAGGGTCTGTCCCTATTGGAAGTAAGGTGGTGAGCGCGACGATCGTTGCTTCTGATCGGAGCCTACTATTGGCGCCAGCAACACACTTTAACTGACGTAAGACTTACACGTAAGGTTGAAGTAATGGTAAGTGGTAGGAGAGAGTAAGAGAGGCGTAGCAAGTACGAAAATTCTTACGTAGGGCTGAACTTCACGACATAATTTCTTTATCTGGCTTGGTTGTGACGTCTGGAAGGTAAGCGGCAGCATCTGGCGTTGTCTTAGCTACGGTGGCGGTGATTTACTAACAATATCGCGATGCGGTTAGTGAACTTATCTTTCAGTAAATCATAGCTTGATAAGTGGAGAAATAATTCACTTCCTCGGCTTCACTTGCTAAACATGCGTATAAATCTGTAAAGGAAAACAGACAAAGAAGGACGCCGTAGGATAACGATCCATCTTCTCTATTCTTTATACCACGAACAGTCTCCACCAAAATCTGATGCGAAAATAGTGCAGACACAGAGTAACAGTGGGGTGAGATGCACTTGCAGTTTTATTGTATCAGTTTCCGAAAAACAGGAGACTGGCTATGTCTGCATATTGCCAAGCCTCTAGCGACGATGCAATGGTGACAGCGCCTGCAGGCACCCTCTCGTCTTCGGAGGAACTGTTGGGAGTCCACTTTAACGAAGTAGCCGCGTTCAAACAGTTCAACGGCTCCTCCTCATTAGCCTGCAACATGTAGATTTGAGTTAAACAATTAACGACTGAAACACTAACAATGCAACATGGATAAAATGGCTACTTTACCTGATGATGTTACTGATAGCGCTTGTTTTTCAGTCTACGTAATTAAATACACTCCTGGAAATTGAAATAAGAACACCGTGAATTCATTGTCCCAGGAAGGGGAAACTTTATTGACACATTCCTGGGGTCAGATACATCACATGATCACACTGACAGAACCACAGGCACATAGACACAGGCAACAGAGCATGCACAATGTCGGCACTAGTACAGTGTATATCCACCTTTCGCAGCAATGCAGGCTGCTATTCTCCCATGGAGACGATCGTAGAGATGCTGGATGCAGTCCTGTGGAACGGCTTGCCATGCCATTTCCACCTGGCGCCTCAGTTGGACCAGCGTTCGTGCTGGACGTGCAGACCGCGTGAGACGACGCTTCATCCAGTCCCAAACATGCTCAATGGGGGACAGATCCGGAGATCTTGCTGGCCAGGGTAGTTGACTTACACCTTCTAGAGCACGTTGGGTGGCACGGGATACATGCGGACGTGCATTGTCCTGTTGGAACAGCAAGTTCCCTTGCCGGTCTAGGAATGGTAGAACGATGGGTTCGATGACGGTTTGGATGTACCGTGCACTATTCAGTGTCCCCTCGACGATCACCAGTGGTGTACGGCCAGTGTAGGAGATCGCTCCCCACACCATGATGCCGGGTGTTGGCCCTGTGTGCCTCGGTCGTATGCAGTCCTGATTGTGGCGCTCACCTGCACGGCGCCAAACACGCATACGACCATCATTGGCACCAAGTCCGAAGCGACTCTCATCGCTGAAGACGACACGTCTCCATTCGTCCCTCCATTCACGCCTGTCGCGACACCACTGGAGGCGGGCTGCACGATGTTGGGGCGTGAGCGGAAGACGGCCCAACGGTGTGCGGGACCGTAGCCCAGCTTCATGGAGACGGTTGCGAATGATCCTCGCCGATACCCCAGCAGCAACAGTGTCCCTAATTTGCTGGGAAGTGGCGGTGCGGTCCCCTACGGCACTGCGTAGGATCCTACGGTCTTGGCGTGCATCCGTGCGTCGCTGCGGTCCGGTCCCAGGTCGACGGGCACGTGCACCTTCCGCCGACCACTGGCGACAACATCGATGTACTGTGGAGACCTCACGCCCCACGTCTTGAGCAATTCGGTGGTACGTCCACCCGGCCTCCCGCATGACCACTATACGCCCTCGCTCAAAGTCCGTCAACTGCACATACGGTTCACGTCCACGCTGTCGCGGCATGCTACCAGTGTTAAAGACTGCGATGGAGCTCCGTATGCCACGGCAAACTGGCTGACACTGACGGCGGCGGTGCACAAATGCTGCGCAGCTAGCGCCATTCGACGGCCAACACCGCGGTTCCTGGTGTGTCCGCTGTGCCGTGCGTGTGATCATTGCTTGTACAGCCCTCTCGCAGTGTCCGGAGCAAGTATGGTGGGTCTGACACACCGGTGTCAATGTGTTCTTTTTTCCATTTCCAGGAGTGTATGAAAATTCTACCGTGCAGTTTCAACGAATGTAAACTAATTCTCTCATGAAAAATTACGTTATGTGATTACTTTGCTTTAATTGTTATTTGTTAAATGATACTATTATTTAGGGGATACTCTCTGTTCAAAATGGTTCAAATGGCTCTGAGCAGTATGGGACTTAACATCTGAGGTCATCAGTCCCCTAGAACTTAAAACTACTTAAATCTAACTAACTAAGGACATCACACACATCGATGCCCGAGTCAGGATTCGAACCTGCGACCGTAGCGGTCGCATGGTTTCAGACTTAAGCGCCTAGAACCGCTCGGCCACTCCGGCCGGTGGGACACTATCTGTATTTCAAGAGCTACAACAGTGAACACTTCATATGATGGAAGGTGCATGGAACGCCCAGTGTTCACAAGTGCTCGACGGTGTGGTTTCCCGAGTTTGGAACATCCATCACCTAATTGCGATTTAATACACATATATGGTGTGTCTTCACTCAACTCTATAGCCAACGGGCAGTATAATGACTAGGGCATCCTAGTTATGTGACAGCAGCACTGTAATTCAAATGTTTATACCACTGCGCTAAGCTGTTTGTTTTAACTGTTTCTGTGTTATATTTCGAGACATTTACCTAGAATAATACAGGGTACCAGCCGTAAATAACACACACTTCCTGACTGGTGCCTCATAAAATCGTTAGTCAACACGGTAGAAACAAGGCAAATTATCATTTATACGTTGTCCGCCCCGATAGCTGAGTGGTCAGCGCCGGCCGGAGTGGCCGAGCGGTTAAAGGCGCTACAGTCTGGAACCGCACAACAGCTACGGTCGCATGTTCGAATCCTGCCTCGGGCATGGATGTGTGTGATGTCCTTAGGTTAGTTAGGTTTAAGTAGTTCTAAGTTCTAGGGGACTTATGACCACAGCAGTTGAGTCCCATAGTGCTCAGAGCCATTTGAACCATTTGAGTGGTCAGCGTGACGGATTGCCGTCCTACGATCCTGGGTTCGATTTCCGGCTGGGTCGGGGATTTTCTCCGGTCGGGGACTGGGTGTTGTCTTCATCAACATTTCATCCCCATACGGCGGACAGGTCGCCCAATGTGACGTCGAATGTACGGTAATAAGACCTGCTCCAAGGCGGCCGGAGCTGCCCCGTAAGGGGCCTCCCGGACAATGACGCCAAACGCTCATTTCCATTAATCGTTGACAACGCAGACAATGAAATCGGAGTACAAGTTCAGATTCAAAGGGAAATCGACCATGCTCTCTTAAATGAACTACGCAATTATTCGCCTCACGCAAAAATGCGGAAAGACTACTTAACCATCGGTAATTTCAACCTCCATTCTCCCAAATAAGAGCCAGTGTCTCACCAAAGCGCAAACTCGCTAGGTGTCATTAATGTCGTGGACAAGTTTGATCCAACAGCGATCTAGCTGAAAAAATAGCCTCATATTAACTTTTTTGGGAACATATATATATACGATTCTGGAACAGAAAAATTACAATGGAGTAACACATGTTTCCATAGACATTTCTTTTTAATAACCACGCAGCTATCATGCAGCTACAGTTGTGCTTTGCGAGGCAACTGCCAAGTGTGCGCCACTCGCAGGCCGGCGGCTCCGAAACGGCATCAGACAGTGCGCTATCAAAGTCAACTTGACATAATAGCCGGACATTTATTTCGCGGCAATTGTAATACACGGCGCCCAACTATTGTGCGCATTCTGAATGCAATTAACGCCTCCAATAAATGTCAATGCATTCTGATTTTCGGGTGAAATTACGGCCACAAAACACACGCGCGCGCCATAATGGCTTTTGCATTTCATTGTGCTCCGCTCCGGACAAGCCGCCGCTACCACCATTGGCGCTTCGCTTCCGCACAGGCGCGCTGGATGTCGCGTGGAAAGGAGGGAAACGGCGAACCACTGTGTGTGAGAGAGAGAGAGAAAGAGAGGGTTGTGGCGTTATGCGACGGTGATGGGAGGTGAGATGGGTGATATTTGCATTATGGCTAGTATCATTATAGCGCTGGACCAGATAATTATGACACCCCGTCCATAGCATGACAACCCAATTTGATCTAGAGTCGGAACTGTCACAGTCGTGCAGAGAAAAATATTAGTGTTTTCGTACGGAAGTTAGTTCTACCTTAATGATTTTCTGTGTAGTTATGACAGTGAACAACCACTCATAAATCTCTTTCACTCCCGGTGATGATGTAACATACGAACTGTGTGAAAGTTCTGAGCAACAAGTAAATGCTACAACAGGAAATATTAAGTTTTCCTTTACTTTAGGTGTTCAGTTATTCTCGGCAGATGATAGAGCATTTCCTTGTGCCCCTATCAGCAACATTCAAGAGGATGCAACTGACTCAGAACAAGAAAGGTGTTACCGCCGTGTTAAAGGTCCAGCGTCGTTCTTATATGTTAAATACCCATCATCATAGACTAAAAAGTGTTTTAAACAAGTAAAGATGGCCTCTCGTTTACAAACTTCCTGTTGGCTTTTGTTCCGGTTTCTTCGGCCGACGTGTGTTTGATGGTTTTTATGACGTTTCGCCAGCTCTAGTGGCTGGCATACTCAAAACTTCACACTCCATTGTTGGTGGCGGACTGGAGTCGGGCTATTTTTTTTTTTTTTTTTGCTTTTGTTTAAAAAGTGGCATGTTGAGTCCAAAGAGTGATCGCCTCTGGCGATTTTTTCTTCTGGAGTGGCAAGGTGTGAGAAATAGTTTCACTGCATTGTGTATTCGCTTCCAAAGGGACTTGGGCTCTCTGTCGGTCGTCGAGTCCTTTGAAGGTGTTGGTTAGGTAGTTCTACGAGTGATTGACAGTAACTACATACATGTAAAATCCGAATAACTGAAGATTACATCATCTTTGATGGTCCTGTGGGGGTGCAATAATGGCTCGAAGCACCGTGTATTTCTGCCAATGTCCTGATAGGGCCTAGCCCACGTTCGCAAGTTGGCGGACATTTCCCGGGAGTCGAGCTCGGGGTCGCAGATTATATGTACCCGGCGCGCCAACGTCCATGGGCTTTTCCGCTGCAGTTCTCTCCCTGCTACCCGCAACGGTCGTACGCTACAGCAACGGTCGTTCGTTGCAGCACAGAATGCGATCACCTTGAGGCTTTCTTCTTCGTTGTTGAAGCTACTGTCATGTTTGTGTATTTCTAGTTTCGCTGGTGTGACACCTCCATAGCAAAAACTTCCATGTTGGCGAATTTGACTGTGTGGTCGATCTCACACACCGCTTGCTCCGCCTCGGCCGATTTCTTCACTTGTCAAACTCAGTAACGTCGCTTCTGGTCTGTGGTCCTGGTGCTGACTGGTCGTCCACTCAATTCAACGCAGACATATCCGTATGTACAAGGTATGCGGTATATTCCCGATATTGCAAATGGGCCCTTTTCTCCTTTGCCAAGTGAAACAATGTTTGATCTTTTTTTTGTTGTCGGTTTATAAATAGTCTTTCGGCCGTGTTTCCCAATATTCTGTTCGTCACTCTGTGATTGTATGGCAGAAAGGCCGTAACCGACATTTCTTTTTGTCATGTGTCACTTCGCCGAGTGTTTGATTCTTTGACACTTCTTATGTCACTGGTGGGGTAGCAAATGCTCCTCAGAATGCTTTCCAAGTGTCGCATCTCTGAGGTGCTGCAGCTGACAAATGCAACACCTGGAACGCGTTTTGAGGAGTAATGGGTAGTCCGCCAGTTACGTAATAAGTGTCACAAAATCAAACTCTCAGTAAAGTGATAAATGGGATAAGAAATGTATGTTACGGCCTTTCTGTCGTCCATACGCAAAGTGACGAACAGAATCGGCCGTATATTGAGCAAACATGGCCTAAAGACTATTTATAAACCGACTTATTGATACATAACCAATACGGATTCAGAAAATATCGTTCTTGTGCAACAATTCCAATGAAATAAGGAGTGCTGTCGACAAGGGATCTCAGATCGATTCCATATCCAGAAGGCTTTTGATAGCGTTCCTCACAAGCGGCTCTTAATCGAATTGCGTGCATATGGAGTATCGTCTCAGTTGTGTGACTGGATTCGTCCCTCTCAGAGAGGTCACAGTTCGTAGTGATAGACGATAAATCATCGAGTAGAACAGAAGTGATATCTGGCGTTCCGCAAGGAAGTGTCATAGGCCCTCTGCTGTTTCTGATTTATATAAATGATCTAGGTGATAATCTGAGCAGCCCCCTTAGGTTGTTTGCAGATGACGCTGTAATTTACCGTCTAGTAAAATCATCAGACGATCAATTCCAATTACAAGATGATATAGAGAGAATTTCTGTATGGTGCGAAAATTGAAAATTAGCACTAAACAAAGAAAAGTGTGAGGTATCCACATGGGTACTAAAAGAAATCCGAAAAATTTTGGGTATACGATAAATCGCACAAGTCTAAGGGTTGTAAATTCGACTAAATACCTAGGAATTATAATTACGAGCAACTTAAATTGGAAACACCACATAGATAATATTGTGGGGAAGGCGAAACAAAAACTGCGCTTTGTTGGCAGAACACTTAAAAGATGCGACAAACCCGCTAAAGAGAAAGCCTACATTACACTTGTCCGTCCTCTGCTGGAATATTGCTGCATGATGTGGGATTCTTACCAGGTAGGATTGACGGAGGACATTGAGAAAGAGCAAAGAAGGGTAGCTCGTTTCGTGTTAATGCGCAATATGGGTGAGAGTGTCACTGATATGATATGCGAGTTGGGGTGGCAAGCACTGAAACAAAGGCGATTTCCTTTGCGGCGAGATCTATTTGCGAAATTTCAATCACCAACTTTCTCTTCCAAATGCTTAAACATTTTGTTGACACCCAACTACATAGGTAGAAATGGACATCGTAATAAAATGAGAGAAATTTGACCTCGAACGGAAAGATTTAGGTGTTCCTTTTTCCCACGCGCCATTCGAGAGTGGAATGGTAGAGAAGTCATATGAAAATGAATCGATGAACCCCCTGCCAGGCAGAGTAACCATGTACATGTACATGTAGATGTAGACAAAGAAGATCAAAGAATGTTTCAGATTGGCAAAGGAGAAAAGGGGCCATTTGTAACGTCGGGCATAAACCGCATACCAAGTACATGCGGAAAAGTTTATGTTGGAATAACTGGACGATGAATCAACACCAGGATCACCGAACATAAGCGGCATTACAAGTTTGGCAGCACGTTGTGCGTGAGACCGACCACAAACTAAAATTCGCCGACACGGAAGTTCTTCAGAGAAACTATAGAAATACCCAGCTTCAATAACAAAGAAGAAAGCCTCAAGGTGATCGGATCCTGGATTCCTGTGCTGCAGCAAACGACCATTGCGGGTAACCAGCGGAGAACCGCCGTGTAAATGCTCATGCAAAAGCTCTTGGTCGTTAGGCGCCAGGTACATATAACGCGAGGCCGCGAGCTCAACTCCAGTTCACCACCAGCAACGGAGGGTAAATTTTTAACAATGCCAGACAACCGTGTTGTCGAAATGTCACAAAAATCATGAAACAAACGTCGGCCGAAGAACCCGAGACAGAAGCATACGGGCAGTTAACACAATGGTTGCACTGCCTTACGTTCCTTTAGTGTTCCTTCTTTAAAGAGAGCGTAACATTTTATCATAATGACGCTAGTTAAGAAGTTATGAAAGTGTAATGAGTCTGAATTATATTCCACTTAAATAATTTACAACTTTAATTCTAACCTTGGATTCAGTAAATTTATTTCAATTAACGTAATCTAGGCCAGATGTAAATATGGACTGAATTTTAGCTTTTTCTGCAGATATTCAGTCTCATTTACAGCGTGCTTTAATTCTATGTCTTTCGAATACCGTTCAAATTATGTAAATTAACTTGTTCTTTACATCAAAAGAATCATTGACATTAATTTCCACATCTCTGCAATGACACTGTATACTTCGAATCCGGCCATTAAACGTATTATTTTATGCAGATGACTCGTCCAAATTTCGTGAACTAGTAATGAGTTATTTTCACTCTTTTGCGTCCTCACAGGCATTTGGGAATTCCACACATGTCAGGCAGTGATGAACTGCTTGTACGCGGAGAGCGAAATTGTCCTGTTATAGTACGAGCCGGTGCTGCCGTATGCAGCAACCGTATTAATCTTTGGTACTCTAACGAAGACAGCGCAATATTTGTTATGCCTGTGCTTCTGTGTAATGAAATAGGAGCTTTTCACCACATGATAGAAATAATTGAATTTTGTGCGTCATCCTGTGGTTTAATGTTAAAATTCCGACAGCGAAAGTTTCTAGAAGAGATAACCAAAACAAGGCCTCCTTCTACAGACATCTCGTGAAAGAAGCTTCGTGAACTCATATCGCAATCCTGCAAAGGAAGACTACTTTCTTTTCGTAAAAACTGTCGCGAAAATGTAGGGAACCGGTATTAGAAGCTAACTGCCGAACGATTGTACTGCCACCAACATACATTTCACATAAGGACGACGAAGGTAAGGTACGAGAAATTAGAGCTCTTACGAAGGCATATAGACAGTGTTTCAAGTGAGCTTGCAGAGTACATACATGGATGTTGATATAGGCATTATGATTCCACACTAACAAGGAGTGCGTTTGTCACCACAATCGTCAAATTACTTTCAGTCAGTGTGACACACGCAAATTAAAACTTAGTTGGAATATCAAAGGCCAATATCAGTTGGTGGAATTTGGCAATCGAATAATGCAGTAGGAGTGGAAATTTGAACTAATTGGATAGTGTCATACAAATAGACACATAAAACAACCACGTCTGCTGTGTTATTGGAATGATTAACATTTCTGTATAATTTGGGACGTTTTTATACGCGTTTCTCCAACAAACAATTCCAGTTAAACATGGCAATCAGTACCAAATTATGTCATCAGTAATCAAATTTTGATATTGTGACTTCAATTAATATTCAGTAGCATATTCTCTTGTAAACGGAATGGTCGTATGCACAAAATTAAATGGAAAAATCAGTACAAGAAGACATGAAGTGAAACGGTCATTCCGGTGTAAAAATAGTTACATTCACCAATATTACGGTGTATTCAGAATTATATAGTACTTTCCAAATTAGCTGCATTATAAATGTCATTCATAAACCAAAATAAAGCCAAAAACTTTAAATTCTGTTACTGAATATGATTGGTTTCTTGCATTTAACTGCAATAACTAAGGTTCTTTCACAATCCTGCTTCACCCAGTTTGCTAGTTTATAAATGGCCTACACATCAATGAAATTAGTATTATTATCAAATAATTTATATGAATGCATATTGCTTAATACTTGTTTTGAATTGTAGTTGAGTTAAGAATATTTTCTTTTGGAATTATGGTGAACAGTATGTGCCTCCCCCCACCCCCCCCCCCCCACCCGAAAATTTCAAACTTTTTGGCTAAAAAGCCCAGACAATGTATGTAGTACACAATTTCTAGTAATTAAAAGTTGTTGTTGTTGTTGTTGTTGTGGTCTTCAGTCCTGAGACTGGTTTGATGCAGCTCTCCATGCTACTCCATCCTGTGCAAGCTTCTTCATCTCCCAGTACCTACTGCAACCTACATCCTTCTGAATCTGCATAGTGTATTCATCTCTTGGTCTCCCTCTATGATTTTTACCCTCCACGCTGCCCTCCAATGCTAAATTTGTGATCCCTCGATGCCTCAAAACATGTCCTACCAACCGATCCCTTCTTCTAGTCAAGTTGTGCCACAAACCTCTCTTCTCCCCAATCCTATTCAATACCTCCTCATTAGTACGTGATCTACCCACCTTATCTTCAGCATTCTTCTGTAGCACCACATTTCGAAAGCTTCTATTCTCTTCTTGTCCAAACTGGTTATCGTCCATGTTTCACTTCCATACATGGCTACACTCCATACAAATACTTTCAGAAACCACTTCCTGACACTTAAATCTATACTCGATGTTAACAAATTCCTTTTCTTCAGAAACGCTTTCCTTGCCATTGCCAGTCTACATTTTATATCCTCTCTACTTCGACCATCATCAGTTATTTTACTCCCTAAATAGCAAAACGCCTTTACTACTTTAAGTGTCTCATTTCCTAATCTAATCCCCTCAGCATCACCCGATTTAATTTGACTACATTCCATTATCCTCGTTTTGCTTTTGTTGATGTTCATCTTATATCCTCCTTTCAAGACACAGTCCATTCCGTTCAACTGCTCTTCCAAGTCCTTTGCTGTCTCTGACAGAATTACAATGTCATCAGCGAACCTCAAAGTTTTTATTTCTTCTCCATGGACTTTAATACCTACTCCGAACTTTTCTTTTGTTTCCTTTACTGCTTGCTCAATATACAGATTGAATAACATCGGGGAGAGGCTACAACACTGTCTCACTCCTTTCCCAACCACTGCTTCCCTTTCATGCCCCTCGACTCTTATAACTGCCATCTGGTTTCTGTACAAATTGTAAAAAGCCTTTCGCTCCCTGTATTTCACCCCTGCCACCTTCAGAATTTGAAAGAGAGTATTCCAGTTAACGTTGTCAAAAGCTTTCTCTAAGTCTACAAATGCTAGAAACGTAGGTTTGCCTTTTCTTAATCTTTCTTCTAAGATAAGTCTTAAGGTTAGTATTGCCTCACGTGTTCCAACATTTCTGCGGAATCCAAACTGATCGTCCCCGAGGTCCGCTTCTACCAGTTTTTCCATTCGTCTGTAAAGAATTCGCGTTAGTATTTTGCAGCTGTGACTTATTAAACTCATAGTTCGGTAATTTTCACATCTGTCAACACCTGCTTTCTTTGGGATTGGAATTATTATATTCTTCTTGAAGTCTGTGGGTATTTCGCCTGTCTCATACATCTTTCTCACCAGATGGTAGAGTTTTGTCATGACTGGCTCTCCCAAGGCCATCAGTAGTTCTAATGGAATGTTGTCTACTCCCGGGGCCTTGTTTCGACTCAGATCTTTCAGAGCTCTGTCAAACTCTTCACGCAGTATCTTATCTCCCATTTCATCTTCATCTACATCCTCTTCCATTTCCATAATATTGTCCTCAAGTACATCGCCCTTGTATAAACCCTCTATATACTCCTTCCACCTTTCTGCCTTCCCTTCTTTGCTTAGAACTGGGTTTCCATCTGAGCTCTTGATATTCATACAAGTGGTTCTCTTCTCTCCAAAGGTCTCTTTAATTTTCCTGTAGGCAGTATCTATCTTACCCCTAGTGAGACAAGCCTCTACATCCTTACATTTTTCCTCTAGCCATCCCTGCTTAGCCATTTTGCACTTCCTGTCGATCTCATTTTTTAGACGTTTGTATTCCTTTTTGCCTGCTTCATTTACTGCATTTTTATATTTTCTCCTTTCATCAATTAAATTCAGTATTTCTTCTGTTACCCAAGGGTTTCTATTAGCCCTCGTCTTTTTACCTACTTGATCCTCTGCTGCCTTCACTACTTCATCCCTCAGAGCTACCCATTCTTCTTCTACTGTATTTCTTTCCCCCATTCCTGTCAATTGTTCCCTTATGCTCTCCCTGAAACTCTCTACAACCTCTGGTTCTTTCAGTTTATCCAGGTCCCATCTCCTTAAATTCCCACCTTTTTGCAGTTTCTTCAGTTTCAATCTGCAGTTCATAACCAATAGATTGTGGTCAGAATCCACATCTGCCCCTGGAAATGTCTTACAATTTAAAACCTGGTTCCTAAATCTCTGTCTTACCATTATATAATCTATCTGATACCTTTTACTATCTCCAGGATTCTTCCAGGTATACAACCTTCTTTCATGATTCTTGAACCAAGTGTTAGCTATGATTAAGTTATGCTCTGTGCAAAATTCTACAAGGCGGCTTCCTCTTTCATTTCTTCCCCCCAATCCATATTCACCTACTATGTTCCCTTCTCTCCCTTTTCCTACTGACGAATTCCTGTCACCCATGACTATTAAATTTTCGTCTCCCTTCACTAGCTGAATCATTTCTTTTATTTCGTCATACATTTCATCAATTTCTTCATCATCTGCAGAGCAGATGTACTACTGTAGTAGGGATGGGCTTTGTGTCTATCTTGGCCACAATAATGCGTTCACTATGCTGTTTGTAGTAGCTAACCCACACTCCTATTTTTTATTCATTATTAAACCTACTCCTGCATTACCCCTATTTGATTTTGTATTTAGAACCCTGTAATCACCTGACCAAAAGTCTTGTTCCTCCTGCCACCGAACTTCACTAATTCCCACTATATCTAACTTTAACCTATCCATTTCCCTTTTTAAATTTGCTAACCTACCTGCCCGATTAAGGGATCTGACATTCCACGCTCCGATCCGTAGAATGCCAGTTTTCTTTTTCCTGATAACGACGTCCTCTTGAGTAGTCCCCGCCCGGAGATCCGAATGGGGGACTATTTTACCTCCGGAATATTTTACCCAAGAGGACGTCATCATCATTTAATCATACAGTAAAGCTGCATGTCCTCGGGAAAAATTACGGCTGTAGTTCCCCCTTGCTTTCAGCCGTTCGCAGTACCAGCACAGCAAGGCCGTTTTGATTAATGTTACAAGGCCAGATCAGTCAATCATCCAGACTGTTGCCCCTGCAACTACTGAAAAGGCTGCTGCCCCTATTCAGGAACCACATGTTTGTCTGGCCTCTCAACAGATACCCCTCCGTTGTGGTTGCACCTACGGTACGGCCATCTGTATCGCTGAGGCACGCAAGCCTCCCCACCAACGGCAAGGTCCATGGTTCATGGGGGTGAATTCAAAGTATTTAAACATTATAAAATTCAATTATTAAATTCAAAGTATTTAGACATTATAAAAGGAATTTCTCTAGTGTTGGAAATGGGAGCAATACGGAGGAAGACGTGAAATTTAGCAATATTTTGAGAAGTTTTACATAATAACTCAAATAATACACAACAATAACATGATCAAAGTGACATAAGGCAAAAAACCGTGGCTGTGTGATGTTGGATAACAATAGCCATGCAGCAATGATGCCATAACAGTAGGATAGTAGGTCAAGGCATTTGATGACAGTCTGTAAGCCAATTAGGTTTGCATAGATCATCCATGCGTGACTGAAGAGCAGACGTTGGTGGCGCGAGGAACACCGAAAATTGATGGTTGCTGGGAGGCTATGGCGTCAAGCAGCAGTTAACAGTAAAATTTTATACTACTAGGGTGGGTAGAGTTAACAGTGGAGAACATAAAATCAAACGTACAGGGTGAAAAATTTATAGGTGTTATTATGTTAGACATATATCTCAACCTCTCTCCAGTATCACATACGACAATATGTCTGAAACATCACGTCGGCTAATACTACCGTATTTGTTCAAATTATATTCTCCTCACCCTGCAAATCTGAGAAACCAAGCCAAATTGCTTTACAGCCATCTGGTTACTTACATCGTGTATGTAATATCTGACGCGTATGTAATTGATGATGATGGTGATAATAATAATGTTATTATTATTTTTGCTATGACTATACCTTCAATCAAATAACGCTGATCGTCAATGTTACAGGAAAATACTCATATGTAAACACATTTGGTCATGTCACGCAGATAAAACTTACACTGCGTCGTCAGAAACGCAACGCTTAACGTTAACATCGGGAGAAAAACAGTCAGATGCAAATAAAACTGAGAAATATTAGAAATTTACTGGCGTTCAAATTTTGTTGCCATACACTATATATCAACACGAATGAAACTCCAGCAATTGGAGCGGTACGTGTATATGTCGCAAATTTGTTATAAAAGCACAAATTTGTTTCAGGAGTGTGTAATTATTGTGTCTGAATCTTGCAATCGCTAATATTTACGGAGATTGCGGAAGTTTTCTGACTCTGAGTTTTATTGCTACAAATAAAATTTCGCTAAGTGCAGCTGTTTGAAACAACTGAAATGACTTAGCAATACATCGAATATGAATTTATGAAGGCTCGAAACTTAAACTTTCTATGAAAAACGCTAGTTACTCTACTGAATTTCAGTTTTTGATAATCCGGCCAGAAGAAAAATATAAAATGCTGTCTGAACAGAAATTCTACAGTTGGTGAGGTGCCACATGATTGCTAGCGCACGTATCACAAACTTCATTATTTCACTTTTGTTTTAGATAGTTACACTACAAAAGAGTATTAGAACTGTAGACTCACATGAATCAACTATCCATTCTGTATTTTCTGGTATTACATGCTTATTATCTTCGAGATTGTGACACTAAGTGAGTTCAGATACAGAACTATGGTGTTTCAGAGTTCCACTATGTTAATTCTGAAATCAATATCAGTGTGGCCAAACATAGGGGGAATCTTAGCATCTAAACCTCTTGCATTACAGTTCATGAGCAGCTTACGTTCATATTAGGAAGTTTTAAAAAGAATTTTGGTGATGTTTCGTCAAAAGCCGGAATATAGATGCTGTTTCTGCGCTATATACATTAAAGCTATTCATGGTCTTTGTTTATTGGAACATATGGAATTTAATTAGCCACGTAACATGTAGTCTCTTACGTATTAATACAAGATTATTTGCATGTAGTTTTACGATTTTCATTACATTGATTTGTGCCTGAAATACACTAAAATAGAAGGAATCAAATGTAACTACTACTGATCCAAACATGTTGATTGAATTTCTGTAGCATTGCGTTTGAACCATTTACAATTAGTACAGACAAAGGCGAAATTATAAGAAAAGTACAGGCAACTACTAAGATTTACTATGAAAAACTTATAGCTGACATCAGTATCAAGAAGAATGTAGAAGACAACAGACTGGTGTGAATATAGAAATTTCATATCCTGTTGTGAACTATGCAGTGACAAAACTCAAACAAACTGTCGTCTGAAGCATAGTATACCAAACAAGGGATGAAGTCAAATACGCTGAAAATATACTTTCGCCCCATGTAACTTGATAATGAATCAACTATCAGTGACATTGTACAATGCAATGTAGCCTAAACTTTTTTAGATGAGGCTATAGCAAAGATACTTTGAATTCAGCAGTACACACAGCGAAACAAGGAACACAACAGAGGTGAAATACTGTAGCTAGTGGCAGTGGTAAGGTTACAAGTAAAAAATAAAAATAAAAAGCATTAAAACAGAAAAGAAAATTTTATTTTTAAAAGAATACTGCGAATTGTTATTATGTATATCATGAACACGTTAAATCTCAAACGAAAGCAAGCAGCTGAACAGTACAAATGTAGTATTAGAACCTGAACAATTTAACTTAAGATATTCACCCGTCTGGTTTCGCCCAGTACGTTGGTCCTGTTCCAACATAAATTAAATAAGCACAGTATGAACTAAAACACAGAGGGAAATATTTGACTTAACAAGTGTTTCATTATAATAAACAGAATAGTTATTCTGATCTTTACAGAGAAGGTACCAGTTAAAAAGTAACACTGATACGAAACTTGCGACTATAAAAGACACAAATAAAATTTAAAGAAAAATGCCTAGCTGCCTTCAACAACAAGTAGTAAAGTTAATCTTCAGTAGCAAAGCAACCGTAAATAATTCTGTAGTAAAAATTACAATTCGGGTCAGAATCTGATAGATACGAATATGGATGAACTGAAATCCATAGCACTGTACATAGCTTGATTTTAAATTGAAATTACTGAGGCTAGAGAGAATAAATAAAATTTAAGTAACAACGCCCACATTGCTTCAACTAAGACAGAAAAACTGAACTCGAATTTATGCCGAATAGATTACAGTAGCCAGTCATGCAATATTAATAAATTATCAATAGGGCTCAAACCCGATAGACAGAAATAACAGTGACATAAAAATATTTGTCCTTGTGAGACACCGCAGTTGGTTGTTGTTGTTGTTGTTGTGGTCTTCAGTCCTGAGACTGGTTTGATGCAGCTCTCCGTGCTACTCTATCCTGTGCAAGCTTCTTCATCTCCCAGTACCTACTGCAACCTACATCCTTTTAATCTGCTTAGTGTATTCATCTCTTGGTCTCCCTCTACGATTTTTACCCTCCACGCTGCCCTCCAATGCTAAATTTGTGATCCCTTGATGCCTCAGAACATGTCCTACCAACCGATCCCTTCTTCGAGTCAAGTTGTGCCACAAACTTCTATTCTCCCAAATCCTATTCAATACCTCCTCATTAGTTATGTGATCTACCCATCTAATCTTCAGCAGTTGGTAGGCCGCCTATTATATAAGATTAAGGATAACTCAAGCCTAAGACGCGCGGTATAGAGTACGCTACGACACAGCAAATAGCCCCAAATAGAAGGTGGCACAGTCTACACGTTAAGATCATCATCAAATTATTCTATAAGCCTCAGCTGTTTAGCTTTGCCAGTAATTTATGTACATACCAAACAGCTCACGCCCGTCTTCCATCCAATATATGCGACGTGTTTCTCAAGCACCTTAACTGATTGACTAACAATATGGGATCTCGCTCAAACTGATGTTAAATTCCGGCAGTTTCTTATAGCGTTCCACATGTCCTTGCTAATGGATGGTCGTCCTCCAATTATGACAGGTCAGTCTGAGACAGAGCTGACGCGGGCTGCCGTTACGTGTGACAAAGAAAGGATGTCCCCTTGACTAAGAGACGAATTTATATGTTGCTTAATTAACGTCAAAGAGATTTTATGAAGCTTTGGATTACACATCGAAACAGCGCACAATTCACAAAGCCAACTCATATGTGAATTTATCAGTTTAAAAACCATTTTAGATATGAACTGCGTTTAATGATTTACTGATATAACCTGAAACTAGCAAAGACACTACTAATTAACTTACAAAAATTGCAAATATTCTCAAAAACGTGAAATATTTTTCAATATTTTTTCAGCGGTTTCAGTTTTTTATTTTAACTAAAGGCTAGAGTTTTCTACGTTTGTGCTATTTCCCCCAAGTAAAGAATGTTGTGACCCTATTACATCTAAAAATAATGTTAAGCACTCGTCTTAAAAGTCTAGCTGGTAAGCAATAGACGAAAAAAAACGAATTACGTTTAGTGCACCAAAATTAGAAACATCCACGATTTTAACACCCTGTATTGCTGGATGCCATTCTACAACTACTTATTAATGTATCATACAGCACGAATATAAAAAGTAAGAGCAACAGAAATCCAATTCAGTAATAATAACTTGATATCGGTACGTCCACAGTCCGCTTTCAGACGACAGATTGCAGATATTTGATGCAGATGTGATATTTAGTATGACAGTCTGTGGTTTATTAAGAAGATTGATCATTTACACACACCGCATATGTCGTCGTTATTGTTGTTTCGTTTCTCCTCTTCGCAGAAGAAGCAGATGTTTAATAAGTTGAATTAACTGTAAAGCCTGAAAACTTTACTTGAAATGTTGAGTTGAAACCACCTCACTTCTGTTTTTTTTTTTTTTTCACATTCGCTCCAAATACCAAAATGAACTATCTGTTTACTGTCCATCGATGCAAAACACAACTTAATGGAAATAAGAGACACAGGGCTAGCAACGTGAAACACAGTGATAACGGCGGAAAACGCCATTACAAGAGTCTTGGGGAGCCATCTATAAACACGACTGATTATCCACCATCTTCAGTTCTCGGAGACTGTTGTATGATAGGTCTACGACATGAACTTTCTCTTGGTGTTGTCCATAGGACTGAATTAATTTGACAAGGGGGGGGGGGGAGGGGTGTGTGAGGGAGTATGCACCTCTTTTTCTATGGAATGTTCCTAAAATAATTAAAGTACGTAACTGGGAATCGTTTGAAGTGTTGAATCCGACGTTCGTCTGGAGAACGGAAAAAACAACGTATCTCTACAGTGAAGGTTTTCTCGACCGGATATCTTAGCTGCTGGTGAATATTGTGGATTGTATGGCCGTGGTCCCTGGTACTTTGCTGATCCTAAATTTCCGTCCAGAGCAGCGCTAGACACCTTCAGAAGTGCTTCTGGTTCCACTGCGTATTCCACTGACGTGTCACACGCCGGAAAGCTATATAAATACTGTGGTAAAGGGGCGTGGTTGGCTTTACACGTCTGAAGATTTCCAGCGCAGGTCTGAACAAAACGTTACAAAAGAGAATGTTCTAGAGACCGCAGCCACAAATCCGGAAAACCCATCACCAGCAATGTACCTCTGTATCCGAAAAACTGAAAGGTATTTTGATATCACAGCAAAAATACTGAAAGAATAATTTTATCTTTGAACTCTTCCGTTTGGTCCGTGTTTGCATAGAAAAACAACAATATGGCAATAGCGAGTCCTCCTTGATGCATACCATTTTCTGCTACGTGTTTACTTATTTATTCCCCAAACTAGTTTCAGCGACATGTATCGCCATCATCAGTGGGTTCTTTACATCTAAAACGTGCAGAACTAGCATAGTTATACAAACATAGCAACACATTATTACAGTTTTACAGTTTGGTTTTTGAATATAGCTCCCTGTGAATACTTTCATACTGGCTTATTTATTGGACGTTATAGCAAGTTTCTAAGAACTGTTGTCGCTGTTTGCAGCATATTTTCTGTACTTTTTTCTGTTTTCGTTTTTCTCGCCATACGTCATATCATCTGTAACTGTGTGAGCGGCTGTTAGGAAAGAAATACTAAAAGGTGAACTAACGTATGTCAGCTTTATACATTGCATCCACAACATTACAACAATCCCAAGTATATAACGCTTAAATACGCAAGTTTATCTTTTAGTATTTGTTTACTAACAGCCGCTCACCCAGTTGTAGATGACGTGATGTATGCCTAGAAAAACGGCAACAGATAAAGAACAGAAAATATGCCGCCAATAGCGACAACTGTTCTTAGAAACATGCTATAACGTACAATAAATACGCTAGTGTGAAAGTATTCACAGAAAACTATATTCAAAAACTAAACAGCAAAAATGTAATAATACATTACTGTGTTTGTATAACTATGCCATTTTTGCTTGTTGTAGATGTGAAGAACCCACTGATGTTGGCGATACTTGTCGCTGAAACTAGTTTTGGGAATAAATAAGTAAAACAATAATACCATGTGGTTTGCATCTTGGCGGACTCACAATTTCTATATAGTGAAAGAAATAAGGAAGCTAGGAACCAAATACTTTCTAATTGCCAAACCAGGAAACCGCCTGGCTCTAAGTGCTCTAAGTCCTTACGAGTTTGTTCTTGCAAAGGAGATAACGGCAACAAAGTCCTGTTACTAATGCTATTTATTTACACAAACGGCGGCGTTGCTGGTTTCAAATCAGTAGCTTCATCTTCCGTCGGGGTTTCACGTTTTTACTACGTGGCGAACAAATACTGCTTTTTATGCAACAGATCTGCTAAAGAGGTAGCCTACACTACACTTGCCCATCTTCTACTGGAGTACTGCTGTGCGGTATAGGACCCTTACCAGACTGGACTGGGAGAGAACATCGAAGAAGTTCAAAGAACGACAGCTCGTTTTATATTATCGCTAAATAGAGGAGAAAGTATTACGGGTATTATATGTGATTCGGGGTGGCTATCATTAAAACAAAGAAGTTTTCCTTTGCGGCGACATCTTTTCTTGGAATTTCAGTTATGAACTTTGTCCTCCGAGTGCGAAGCTACTTTGTTGACGACCATTTATAGAGGGGGAAATGTATATCGTAATTATCGTAATAAAATCAGTGAAATCAGGACTCTCACAGTAAGGTTTGTGCTTTCGCTTTTCCGTTAAGCTCTTCAGGAGTGGAACGCCAGAGAATTGTGGTTCTGTAAACCCACTGCCACGCTCTTAAGGACGAATTGTACAACAGTCATATAGCTGTGTATGCTACTGTTGTTTACGTCAGTTGATGACTGAGGTTGAACATGTCGGTTCGAAACCGGTATGTATTTGGGCAAATAATTAGCGGAATTAACAGTGACTGGTTGCTGATTTCTTATTAGCAAGAATCAGTGTGCTTTTTACACAGACACGGTCTCAACAATGTATATTTTGACAAAAGAGGAAAAGGAAAATTTTTGATCCATATACCATTAATACTGAGATGCTACGTTTTATTTGTGAAAATACAAGTGCAGGAATACAGCATTAGATTCTTAACAATAGAACCGTGTTCTACAAAAACCAATCCTGATATCTTTTAAATAGTGTAACATCCGAGGGCAACATAGCTTGTTACGAATACCACGGGCCGTCTGTTAACGCATATCCCTAAGATCTCCTCTATGGCTTCTTCTCCTCCTCTAGGGACGTGCAGCACACTAGCAAAAAAGACAGCAGCCCTGAAAAGCCGTTTTGTCATAAATAATCATTTAGAACGTTTTCCATTTCCCTACTTAAATTGTTATATACCTCCGAAAAGCCTGATCCGTGCATTTTCTAGCAGAAAATGCTTGTCAATTGCGGAGTGCTGCATCGAACAAAAGGATGCTCTTGATCGGAAAATAGGTTTCTATACTGTTCGCGAGATAGATCAAAGGCATCATTTCATCCCATTTAAAGAAACTCTCAGTCTCACAGGAGCCTGAAGAACGCTGTTTTTGAAAACTGTATAAATTTTTTGATGTGGTTTACGGCCTATTTATACCGTGAAATAACCCTGAGACTGGTTGCACTTCACAAAATAATAACACAAAATTCAAAAGTAATAGCAGGCAGTAGAAAACGGCTATAGATTTCGCTAGCTCGACACGTTCAACTGACTGCTGTTCGTCTCACGACGACCCTCGAGCAGCATCGCACGAACAAACGGCGCGATCACCAAATAGTTGAGGTTTCACTACTGGGTTAATGTTCACTCAACTCAAAGTGCTGGGTCCGGTGGACAACGAGGTTGTACATCTCGCAACTACAGCCTCTCGATCTGGCAATGCCTGCAGGCCACCAGCGGTCCCGGCATGTCCCCGCGTTGCTGGACCTCTCTGCTGCTCCATCCGAACCGAACTACCGACACACCTGACCCAGAAAACACTTCACGTCCTTCCAAAGACAGTACGGGTACTAGATATTGATAAACGCTGCTGCTGCCACTTACGGACGGACAACGCTAGCAGACGTGACACCAGCAAACAGAACAAGGAAACAAGACACCACTATCCCCATTACACGATGGCAACCAACCAGCGGCAAATTGCCAGCCGCACACTGCTCAATGGTCCCGCAAAACTTCCATAGCTGTTGTCTGTAACCGATTGTTCACAAATTTTTAAGTGAAATTCTTTGAGATTCGTATCGACCAAATGGAGGAACACGACTATCAAATGCTTCTTACTTTCATTTGTATGTGGCTTTAGTTACGCACATTAAGTAAGTAAACAAGCGGTCTCGAAGTTCTTACCTTCCTCGTATGTTATCCTCACTTGAGGACTCTTAAGATCAGTGTCAATAGCGCTGGTTATCCATGCTTCTTACAATGCTTAAATTCGACTAAGCGTTGCAGGCAGTTTTGAAAAATCAGAGACTTTTTAGATGCACCTCCATGGGGAACAACTTCAGATCGGAAGTAATTTGACTACCTATTGGAAGAAGAAGAGCTTAACCAATGGGGCTTCCACTGACATTTAACATTCTACGCTGTCCAGCCACATTAATGTGACCATCGCCTATGTGTGACGTCGCCATGGCGACAACCATCAGCAGGCGGCAGGTGGCAGGTGGCAGCACTAGCTATGCAGGATATATAAAGCATGTCGGGGGGCGCCGAAAACAGTGCAGTTGTCGTCATAATGCTGAAACTGAGCGATTTATCTTACACCCAAAAGGGCATCATCATTGAATTTAGGGCGAAGTTTGGAAGCATTTCCGAAACAGCAGTTGTTAAACTGCTCGCCTGCAACTATGGTTAAAGTAAACTGTGCATGATAAAATGACGCTATCCAAAACCGGCGCCGAGGAAACTGTGGTGCACCGGGGGCCATAAATAACAGGGTCGAATAACGTCTGTGGAAATGGGTACGGCCCAACAGACGCGCAACTGTTGAGCGTCTGACCGCCTAGATGAACCAACGAACTACAAACACTACCTTCTCAACTAACATTCAACAAATTCTTCCAATCCATCTGTGGCATACAGCAAACCAGTGCTTAACAGTATTGGTTAAAAACAGTCTTGGCTGCAACTACTCGTTTCACCTTATGTAGGCGACGTTGGCCTGATGTATTCGACGATGCCCTTTGGCTACACTGTCTAAAGGATCGTTCTAAGAAATACCAAATTAAGATCAGCCTGAAGATGCCTAAATAAGGTGAAACGAGTAGTTGAAAAATAAGAAACTAAAAATTGCAACCAAGACTGTTTTTAACCAATAGATTCAGCAAACGTTGTTGCGTATGCGCATCCGTTGCAGGAGCATGATTCAAGCATCCATGATGACTGCTGTCCATCGGCGACAAAGGCTGGAATTTGTACGCGATACTGCAATTGTACGTCCACTGAGTGGCGACAGGTGACGTTTTCAGATGAGTCACGTTTTATAATCCATCGGACAAACGGCCGTTGGCTTGTACGGCGTGAGACGTCTGGAAGCAAACACCCTCTGACAATCGTCACAAGCATCGCGGGCGAAGGAGGGAGAGTTATGGTCTGAGAAACGTTTATCCCGGCATTCCCAGGGTGATCTTGTCATCCTGTACAGGACAGCTGATCAATACAAGCATGCGTCTATCTTTGGGGACCATGTTCACCTCTACGTGCCGTTTGTTTCTCCTCGGCACTGAGGTGTGTACCTGTAGGGCAATGTAGCGCGTCACAGAAGTCGCAGTGCGCGTGTGTGGTTCTAAGGCGAGTTTACTGTACTCCCCTCGCCAAAAAAGTCCCCGGTGTTCAGCCCAGTCGAGAATCTGTGGGACCACACTCATCGGGCTGTTCCTAGAAACCTAGCGCAGCTGAGGACGGTATGGGTCCACATCCCATTCGGTACCTTCCAGATTCTGACTGTCTACCTGTACGTCTTGCAACGGACCGCTCTGCAAAATGTGGTTATTCAGGCTGGTAACAGGTGGTCACATGAATGCTGCTGGGCGGTGTATGTCAGGTACAGTTGGTTTGTCGTCTGCCTCTCCACTCTCTGTCAAGGCTTACCAATAGTCGCAACTGGAAACAGGTGCTCTATTTTCTAGAACAATTCATTTACTTCTTTGAGGAGAAAGAAAAGTACCACATCCAACTGTTATTCCGTGTCACTAAGTTACTACAGATAATTTCTTTCTTTTACATCTTTTTTTTAATCTTTCTGATCAGCGCTTCCAGAAGGTGTGAACATCATGTAATGCATACCTCGTTGTGAGATGCCTGCTTTTATTATTACAGCCATAAATCCAGGGACATATCCGGGCTAATTGGACAATGCGTCCCCTCCCCTACCCTCTCAACCCCTCCACACACACACACACACACACACACACCGCGCCCATCGGCACCCTCTACCACTCTCCGCAGTTCATTCCATTTTTTGTCCTTACCCTTCCACTGCTTATCCTGTTCATTCGTTCATTAATATAAATATGACTTCGCCATGTAGTACACGGTAAGCATTTCAATACTTCAACTGAATACCAACACACAGTAAAAAGGCGTTATGAGGAACAAAAAAATGGTTCAAATGGCTCTGAGCACTATGGGACTTAACATCTGAGGTCATCAGTCCTCTAGAACTTATAACTACTTAAACCTAATTAACCTAAGGACATCACACACATCCATGCCCGAGGCAGGATTCGAACCTGCGACCGTAGCGGTCGCGCGGTTACAGACTGACGCGCCCAGAACCGCTCTGCCACTCCGGCCGGCTATGAGAAACATTTACTCCGCATGGTAATGTGCACATTAATGTTTACGCTGCAAGACATAATAAGCGTTTGTTTCACACCAGTGATATCTGAGCAGAACATTTCAAGAACAATTAGTTACTCAGTTATGAAATGTACCGCTGAATACATTTTTAGGACCCGAGGAAGGTCTGAACTTGACCGTAATCGGTAGTCACAAAAACTGAAACTGTGTTTTAAAAGATACAGTTCCCAATATCTAAAATAAAAATAGGTCATATATTACATCAGATCCAGTCCAACGGGAGGAAGTAGATACTGCATAATAATGTCATCAACCTGTTATATCTGCTCTTTCTGGCAGCGTGCAATGGCTCTTCATTAGTAGCACACGTTATTATAAACCAGTGTTACGTATCCAACTGGAAGACAAAGTATGTACTCGCAGCGAGAATTAATCTTGGTTCCAAAAACCTAACGGAGGAGAAAAATCGCGACTTATTATTTATCGTCCAGCAACCTGCGTTGTCAGGACTTTATAAATGGGCGGCGGCGAACCGTTAATGGCTCGGAGCTGCGGCAGCCTTCGTTAGCCGCCTCTCCTGCCGCCCGCTCCGAGATGACCGGCCACCAATAAATCTTCCTTTTAGCGGCACAAACAATCTCCCTTCGGCTGACTGCGTTGCAGCGTCACATGTGTGTGTGTGTGTGTGTGTGTGTGTGTGTTCATGTATTAGTGCGGGGACGCCTTCTTCCAGCGGCGTCCCCTGGCGTCGCGGCGCTGCCTGGACGCCAAATAATTAATACGGAGGGAGTCCCCGGGGCTGACCGGCGCCGCGAGGACGAAGGGTGTGGGAGGGGGACGGGGGACCAAGTGTTTTCCCTGGGCGCAATTTGCCGGCGCGGCGCCGCTGTGAAATATGCACACTTGGCGCCACTAATCACTGCATTGTTAGCGCCGCCGCCCCCGTTGACAGGCCGGCGCGTGATTAACGGCTGGCGCGCCATTCTTCTGGCGCAACACATTCCTGAGCGCCAGCACCGCGGTCGCGGCGGCCGGGCCCTGACAGGACAGAGGACTCCCACCACGCACCGAGGCGCCGGCTCTTCCATTCAGTGCTGTGTGCCGCAGCCCAGGACGAACGAAAAAAGGACGCAGCGCTGCAGAAAGTTCAGGGTGCGACTGTGTCTGGCTTTTCGCAACAGAATCGTACTTCGTAACGTTCGGACTAACCAGGGGACGTGTATTTATCTGTACCGCATTTTTAAGGACTGCAATCCCATACCAAATCTCCAGAAAAATTTTCAACATCAAGGGCTGCAATCAGAATAAACAAAATCTCCCGACGGTAGAAGGTGTGCATATTTTTCTGGGCCATCAGAAATGCAGAACAAGAATGGACCATCAAACTAAGCATACTGCACAGTATACTGTAAACATATTCTACCAACCCCCAGCTTCAATACTTCGTTTAAAATACTGTATTTTTACTTTGTTACACTTTCTCTGCTATAGATTTTACAGTAAAACGCCAATTACTGTCCCGAATCAGTTCACACTCGATATTCAAACAGGCAGAGTAGGTGAAGCGTTTGTCCATCATCACGATCTGTACTGCTAAATAAAATAGACTTCTCAACATTGTAATTGGAGCATATAATTTATGAGTGATGTATTCTGAAGAGAATTATGTACATCCATTCAAAGGTTGCTATCAGAATACACATTATCTGAGGACGGAGGAATGGAAGTATTCATACTTTCTTGACCCTGTGGATCAATAAAATAAAGACTGGACCATAAAATTTAACGTTCATGACCATATACTGCATTGGTAAACGATTGCTCTACAAGGGCGAAAGCGATTCAGGTGAAAACCATGGATGCAAAATCTTCTAAATTCACACAAGTGATTTATTAGACGCAATCAGCGCCATCCTGTGATTACCCTCTGGCGATGCTGTTGTCTACAGGAAAGAACCGTTGCTGCATGAGTCCATGGAACTGCAGAACAACCTAGTTAGGTCTCCCTTTCCTCTCTCGAAACATATTTCTTTCGAAATTTGGGTAAATGAAAGAAAATTTCCATAAAAATTAGATTGTAAATTCAGCGTTTTGAAATTATCTTTGTGGTTCAAATGTCTAGTGAAAGTACTACTAAGCGAAATAAAAACAGCAATAGACTGAGCGATTGACTGGGATTTGTTGGAAGTGATTTGGTTAATTTTAGTGTAAATGTCACAGAACTCTCCCCCCCCCCTCCCCCCCCGCCCCCCACCCGTCGTCCTCCCATGGGGAGGAAGATTACATGCCTCACCGATACAGATAGCCGTACCGTAAGTGCAACCACAATAGAGGAGTACCTGTTGAGTTGAGAGGCCAGACAAACGTGTGGTTTCTGAAAAGGGACAGCAGCCTTTTCAGTAACTGCAGGGCCAACAGTCTGGATGATTGACTGAGCTGGCCCTGGAACATCAAACAAAACGGCCTTGCTGTACTGATATTGCAAACGGCTGAAAGCCATGGTAAACTACAGCTGTAATATTTCCCGAAGGCATGCAGCTTTACTGTATGGTTAAATGATGATGGCGTCCTCTTGGGTAAAATATTTCGGAGGTAAAATAGTCCCCCATTGGGATCTCTGGGCGGGGACTACTCAAGAGAACGTTCTGCGCATCGGATCGTGGAATGTCAGCTCCCTTAATTAGGCAGGTAAGTTAGGAAATTTAAAAAGGTAGATGGGTAGGTTAACGTTAGCTATAATAGAAGTTTGTGAAGTTCGGGGGCAGGAGGAACAGGACTTCTGAGCAGGGGAATACAGGGTTATAAATACAAAATCAAATAGGAGTATGCAGGATTAGGTTTAATATTGAATAAAAAATGGGAAATCGGTTAAGCTACTATGAACGGCATGGTGAACACATAATTGTAGCCAAGATAGATACGAAGCTCACACCCACCACAGTACTACAAGTTTAAATGCCACCTAGCTCCGCCGATGATGAATATGGTTCGAATGGCTCTAAGCATTATGGTACTTAACATCTGAGGTCGTTAGTCCCCTAGACTTAGAACTACTTATACCTAACTAACCTAAGGACATCACACAAATCCATGCCCGAGGCAGGATTCGAACCTGCGACCACAGCAGCCGGGTGGTTCCAGACTGCAATGCCTAGAACCGCTCGACCGATGATGAAGAGATTGAAGAAATGTATGGTGAGGTAAAAGAAATTACTCCGATAGTTAAGGGGTCCGAAAATTTATTAGTCATGGGTGCCTGGAATTCGACAGTAGGAAAAGGAAGGAAAAGTAGTTGGTGAATGCAACCTGGGGAAAGAAGTGAAAGAAGAAGCCACCTGGTACAAATTTGCATGGAGCATAATTTATTCATAGCTAACAATTAGTTAAAGAATCATAAAAGAAGGTTGTGTACTTGGAAGAGAACTTGAGACACCGTAAGGTTTCCAACTGATTATAAAATGGTAAGACAGAGACTTCGGAACCGGTTTTAAATTGTAAGATATTTCCAGGGGCAGATGTGGACTATGACCACAATTTATTGGTTATGACTTGTAGATTAAAACTGAATAAACTGCAAAAAGGTAGGAATTTATGGAGATGGGACCTGGATAAACTGAAAGAACCAGAGGTTGTAGAGCGTTTGGGAGGGAGCATGAGGAAACGATTGACAAGAACAGGGGAAAGGAATGGATGGTGAGACATGGAATAGTGAAGGCAGCAAAGGATCAACTGCCTAAAAGGACGAGAGCTAGTAAAAATCCTTGGGTAACACAAGAGATAGTAAATTTAATTGATGAAAAGAGAAGATATAGAAATGCAGTAAATGAAGTAAGCGAAAGTAAATACAAATGTCTAAAAATTGAGAGTGACAGGAAGTGCAAAATGGCTAAGCAGGAATAGTCGAAGGATAAATATAAGGATGTAGAAGCATACATGCTACCTAAAGGAAAATTAAAGAGACCTTTGAAGAAAAGAGAACCAGCAGTATGAATATCAAGAGCTCAGATGAAGAACCAGTTCCAAGCACAGAAGGGTAAAGCAGAAGGATGGAAGCAATATACAGAGGGTCTATACAAAGTAGATGTACATGGAAGCAGTATTATAGAAATGGAAGAGGACGTAGACAAAGATGCCGCGTGAAGAATTTGAAGAGCACTGTAAGACCTAAGTCGAAACAAGGTCCCAGGAGTAGACAATATTTCGTTATAACTACTGATAGCCTTGGGAGAGCCAGCCATGACGAAACTCTTCTATCTGGTGAGCATGACGTATGAGACAGGCAAATACTCTCAGACTTCAAGAAGAATGTAATAATTACAATTTCAAAGAAATCAGGCGCTGACAGGTGTGAAAATTACAGAAATTCTAGTTTAACAAATCACGGTTGCAAAACACTGACACTGATTCCTTATATAAAAATGAAAAACTGGTAGAAAGCGGCATCGGGGAAGATTAGTTTGGATTCCGGAGCAATGTAGGAACACGCGAGGCAATACTTACCCTACAACTTCTCATACAAGGTAGGGTAAGAAAGGCAAACCTACGGTTATGGCATTTGCAGACTTAGAAAAGCTTTTGATAATGTTGACTGAAGTACTCTATTTCGGATTCTAAAGGTAGCAGTGGTAAAAACAGGGAGCGAAAGGCTGTTTACAACTTGCACGGGTACCAGATGGCAGTTATCAGAGTCGAGAGGCACGAATGGGAAGCACTGGTTCAAATGGCTCTGAGCACCATGGGACTTAACATCTGAAGTCATCAGTCCCCTAGAACTTAGAACTACTAAAACCTATCTGACCTAAGGACATCATACACGTCCATGCCCGAGGCAGGATTCGAAACCTGCGACCGTAGCGGTCGCGCGATTCCAGACTGAAGCGACTAGAACAGCTCGGCCACATCGGCCGGCTGGGAAGCACTGGTTGAAAAGGGAGTAAGACACGGTTGTAGCCTATCCCCGATGTTATACAGTCTGTATACTGTGCAAGCAGTAAAGGAAACAAAATAAAATCTGGAGTAGGAATTAAAGTCCGTGGAGAAGAAATAAAAACTTTGAGGTTTGCCTGTGACACTGTAATTCTGTCTGAGACAGCTAAGGACTTGGAAGATCAGTTGAATGGAATGGACTGTATCTTGAAATGAGGATAAAAGACGAAAATCAAGTAAAGCAAAAAGAGGATAGTGGAATGTAGTGGAATTATGTCAGGTGATGTTGAGGGAGTTAGATTAGGAAATGAGACACTTAAAGCAGAAGTTGAGTTTTGCTATTTGGGCAGCTATATAACTGATGATGGTCGAAATAGAGAGGATGTAAAATGTATACTGTTACTGGCCAGAAAAGCGCTTCTGAGGAAGAGAAATTTGTTAACATCTAATATTGATGTGTCAGGAAGTCTTTTCTGGAATATTTATATGGAGTGAGCCATGTTTGGAAGCGAAACATGGACGATAAACAGTTTAGGCAAGAAGAGAACAGAAGCTTTCGCAGTGTAGTGCTACAAATGAATGCTGAATTATATGGGTAGATCACGTAATTAATGAGGAGCTACTGTGCAGAAGTTGGGAGAAGTGAAATTTGTGACACAACTTGTCAAGAAAAAGGGACTGGTTAGTAGGACACATTCTGAGGCATCAAGGGATCGCCAGAGCAGTGCTGGAGGGAAGCTTGGTGGGTAAAAATCGTACAGTCAGGCCAAGAGATGAATACATTAAACAGATTCACATCAATGTAGGCTGCAGTAGTTACTCGGAGTTGAAGAGACTTTCATAGGGTAGAGTGGCAGGGAGAACTGCTTCAAACCAGCATTTGGACTAAAGACCACAGCAACGACAACAACATGTCAAGGAAACCGCATAGAAAATGATAGTGCGATCGTAAAACACTTCTCCCGTTTTTGGCGTCGTTAACAAGAGGATCTGTCGAATACCGTAGAAGGACTTTACAGACTCTCTGCTATAATAAAAAGAAAGAGATCTGTATAATCCATAACAAACCGTAAGAGTGAAGGTCAGAGAAATTAAATGAAAAACGAAACTTACTTCTCCCAAATCTCTGAAGAGTAAACATTAGCAAACTACGTTTGAGGTAAACGCCATGTATCTCTCTTAAGGACGATGAGAATATGACCGGTCGGGGTGTCTATGGTCACGTCCACCCATTTTCCCTTGTTAAATGCACAAATGGAATAGGAATAATTAATGTTCGTACAAAGCTCATGTCAGTATGTAAAGTACAGTGGCCTCAATAACATTTGTTACGCTATAGACGTAAATTAATTGAAATATTCTATATCACCTCTTAGTCGCCTGACAGGCGCACATGCTTCATAACTGCCTCTAGACGACTAGATAGTAGAAGTGACTGTGTGTTTTGCTGGTAACGGTCTAGCGAGTTCGCCACAGTATTTCCAAATACCACTTGTTTGCAGTTGCACTTGATTCGAATTCTAGCGAATTTACTGCAACTATTTAGCGAAACAACTCCGAAAAACCGTGTTTATAACTCCAGTTTAGTTCGCTGTCGTCGATAACTCTACCTTTGTTATAAATTGGTAAATGAAATATGTCAGTCGCTTATTTTGGCATTTTGCCTTCCTTTGAAACATGTATTCTTCTTTAGCTACTTCTGCAACAGTGTCCTGACCTTGTTTCTGTACCATCTTGTTCCTGCTACATTTGGTATTAATTTACTTGCAATAAAGCACTCAACTGTTTTCAATAATATTTCTCGGAATTTTATCCACGTTTGGTCGACGCTTACATGGCACAGAAGGAATTTTTATCTGTTTTCCAAGCAAATATATTTTGCGTTTATTTCTGGTAGTTTTGGATGCTACGGTTTTCAGTCTCACTACAGAAACCTTATGGTCACTAATTTTATCGCAACTATTTACACTTTGCGAGCGCTCCGGAAGTAGTTGCACAAAATAATTCTTGGAGAAAGCGGTTAGTATAATAGGACTAAATTTTGTGACAACCACCGTCTTTAAACAGGTATTTTCGTCAACATACCAACGGCAGCTTGTTATCACCACAGACTACAACGACGTGCTGAAACGTAATGTCTCCAAATATCATATATGAAAACTCTTAATGATTGGATGTTGTGTGACGTCCTTAGTTAGTTAGGTTTAAGTAGTTCCAAGTTCTAGGGGACTGATGACCATAGATGTTAAGTCCCATAGTACTCAGAGCCATTTGAACCATTTGAAAACACTTAATGTTTTTTTTTTAAAATAATTCTAAGGTTATTAATATTCTGCACTTTTATTCTACATATTTGGAGCCCTCTGCCGCTAGAGTCCTCCGAATTGTAGAGTGGAACATGGAGACGTGTAACGTAACTGTGTCGGTGCGAGAGAAACAGCATGCTGTAATCGAGATTCTAATTGAAGTAGTTTGTTCACACATGGAACACCCTCTGCTCCAGCATGAGACTACCAGACGACACACGAGCGTTGCGACATCTGCAGCAACCAGGCGACCTTGGTTCACTGTCATTGGCCACCCTCCATACAGTCCCAACATGGCCTCATCCGATTTTCATCTGTTTCCAAAACTTAAAAACATCTTCGAGCACTTTTATATTGCTGCAGTGGTACAAGTAGAAATGAGGTTGTGGCAATATCAACAAGGTCTAACATTCTATAGTAACGGAATCAACAAACCCGTCTCTCGTTGAGAGAAATGTGTTCGTCGTCAGGGTGACTATATTGAGAAATAAAAACGAGGGTTACTCCAAAAGAAATGCACACAAGTTTTGTAAAAATACAGTTTTCATTCTGCATGTGTGAAAGTTTCACTGTGTGTAGATACATCCTTCCCGCTTGTTTTCAAACTTAGTTCAACCTGTTCCCGTGAGTGTCGCCGTCACAGCATTTCTTCAAGATGGCTGCTACACTTGACGTTCGTCAGAAGCAACGTGCTGTCAAAGAATTCCTGTGCTATGGAAACGAGACTGTGGGAAACATCAACAAGACGTTGAAAAAGGTGGATGGAGATGCTGCTGTCGATCGCAGTACAGTCAGTCAGTGGGCAAGCAGGTTTCGTGATGAAAGTGGGCACGGAAATATTGAGGATTGTCCTCGCAGCGGCAGGCATCGTACTGCACACACTCCAGACAATGTGCAGAGAGTTAACGAATTGGTGACTGCTGACAGACGCATCACAGTGAACTAATTGTCACGCTACGTTGGTATAGGGGAAGGAAGTGTTTGCAGAATACTGAAAGTGTTGGCGATAAAAAAGGTTTGTGCCAGGTGGGTTCCCAGGATGTTGACTGTGGCTCACAAAGAAACAAGAAAAACGGTGTGCAGCGGACTTTTGGAACAGTACGAGAAGGGTAGAGATGAATTTCTTGGAAGAATTGTGACTGGTGATGAAACATGGCTCCATTATTTTTCACCAGAGACGAAGAGGCAATCAATGAAGTGGCATCATGCAAATTCACCCAAGAAAAAAAATTCAAAACCACACCTTCAGCTGGAAAAGTTATGACTACGGTGTTTTTCGATTCAGAAGGACTCTTACTTGTGGATATCATGCCAAGTGGAACCACCATAAATTCTGATGCGTATGTGAGAACACTGAAGAAACTTCAAGCTCGACTGAGTCGTGTTCGACCACGTCGGCAAAAGCAGGATGTTTTGCTGTTGCACGACAATGCACGGCCACATGTCAGTCAAAAAACCATGGAAGTGATCACAAAACTCCTATGGGCAACACTGAAACACCTGCCTTACAGTCCTAACCTGGCCCCATGTGACTATCATCTCTTTGGGAATCTGAAAGACTCTCTTCGTGGAACAAGGTTTGAAGATGATGACTCACTTGTGCACGCTGCCAAACAGTTGCTCCAACAGGTTGGTCCAGAATTTTACCGTGCGGATATACAGGCACTGGTTCCAAGATGTCGTAAGGCAGTTCAGAGGGATGGAAATTATGTGGAGAAATGAAAATATTGTTCCTAAAGGATGTATCTACACACTGTAAAACTTTCAAACATGTAGAGTAAAAGATGGATTTTAAAACAAATAGTGTGCATTTCTTTTGGAGTGACCCTCGTACGTAGACATGAAGAACACATATATAGGATGTCAATAACGTTTGTTTTAATTAGGAAGCTTTAAGAGTTTTCACATAAATTTGGAGGCGTTACTTCTCAGAAAGCTCTTATATAACTGCATGAGACGGATACCTATTCAAATAAAACTCAAATTTTCTTTGAACTGACGGCAGACCCATGAACACGGACGGCTATTATCCGGCGAAAAACTGCTTACGAAGGACTCAACTAATGAACGTAAAGGTGTCACAGTACATGTTACACAAGCCCTCTGGTGGGCTATCTTGTCTGGTTTTTCACACGCAAGTGATCGAGATCTCGAAGTAACGACATCAGATCTGGTTATCAGTGCTCTTTGCTAGGACGGATACAACCTACTCAAAAGTCTTTTCAAAGAGAGTGACACGTGGACTTCATTGTAATTGACGATCATGTGAAGTAAAGCAAAGTTATTTCATACTACCCAGTCTGTGAACTTAGTAAGCAATACATATGTCAAACGAGAGAAGTTTGGCATGAACGTCCAAGGTCTCACACTAGGAAATCTGTAAATGAGGTTGATAAACGTAATTACAAGTACACTAAACTAACAGTGGTATACATTCAGTAACCTGGAACGACACTGGCGTGTAATAAAAGTAAACTGATGAACTCTATTATCAGATTAGGCACATTCGCTTGAATTTCACCTCCACACGTTTTTCATACACATTTAAAATGTAAGGAGAAGAAGGTGAGTTAATTATTGATTATTGTCCTATGCCTATTATTCGTCAAGGTCAATCTGTTTTTCCTCAGGTAGCAGGCAGGTTGGGTAATTCCTGTCGCCGAGATATATGTCTCAAGCAGCAGCCGTCGGTATTTCTCCTGTTACGTGTCCCCCATAGTAGGCAGTCGGTCTGGGACAACTTAGTGATTGCTACCACACCAGAATTCCGATAATATGGAAGTAATTTCCTTCATACCAGCTATCACTACACAAAAATTTTCGAAAATAGTGGTATTATCATGGTCATCGACGAATACGATGTGGCCAAATAGTCATGCACTCTACTACGATCGAAGTTTAAAGTTCAACTAACCAAGAATTTTTTGTCATGTGTAGACTACGTACACAAAAATAAATAAATTTATGTAATCAAAATTTCGGTTGAAATAACTATGTAGTTGAACTCTTTCCACTCATTTCCCAAGTCACACTCACTTACTGAGGTTGTGTGAGCTATGGCGGTTCAGGCATGAAAAACTACATATGATGTCAAGGTCGATTGTTAATACGATGCAAGTCCAGAACGAAAAGTGCTCAGCTTCTGTCGCTCAAAGGGACGTTTTCTTTCTACTAAGATGGCATCACTGCGTTCAATGGCAAGGTGTTGGCTGTAGAGCGCTCGATCGTTTGTCGCTGAAATCTGTTGTCGTAGTGACGTACTGAAATGAGGGTCTCCACGCCGAATCGAGACCGCTGCGAGGTGAGGAACCTAATCCGGCTTCTTTTTGCAAAGGGAAAAGCACCATCCCATGTTTTAACTAATTAAAAACATTTTACGGGAATAGTATGAGATTCGTACTAATGTGCACAAGCGCTGTGATTTTAAAACTGTTAGAATGAACGTTCATTATGAGCCAAGGAGTGAGCGTCCTACAACACGACAAATGAGATGGTAAACAAGATCAAACAAATGATTCGTAGCGAATGTCAATTGAATTTCGATATGATGAACGTAATATTTCGAGAAATCTTCAGAGTTCTTCTACATAAAATTGTTACTTAACACTTGTTTTCTGCGGAATGTATGCGAGATGTGTTTCAAAACTGCTCACAGACCAACATAAAGTCAAAAGAATTCCAATTTCATGGGCGTTTTCCAAGCTCTGCAAACTGGAGATTGAAATTATTCCTTGGCTCTGTTGTGACAAGTGTCGAAACGTGGGCCACTCACTACACTCCAGGGACGATAAGACGACCAATACAGTCTCCACATCGTTGTTCACCATCAGCGAAGAAACAGAAAACATGTTTTTCATACCGAAAATTCTTTGCCTCCCTCGTTATTGAACTTTGGCCCAAAGAGGAAAACAATTTATACCGTGCGGTACTGCGAAAGACACAAATACCCTAAGGAGGGCGATAGAGATCAACAGATGGCCAATATTACCGAAGGGAGTGTGCTTACTGCTCAGAAATACACGACTCCTCGCAGCCAGAGCAACAAAGCAACTCTTGGATTCATTCGGTTCGTACTTCATTAATCACCCGACTAACAGCCCTGATCAGAAGGGTTCCCTCTGAACTTTTTATGGCTGGGAGAATGTTTTCTTTCGACGATAATCCACAGAGTGCCTTGAAACAAGAGGCCAAAGAGGCAGTGGGGGACATTTTGAAGGGTATATCAGAAGGCATCTGTTGAAAAATAGTGTTTGACATACATCAGTGAATTTGTAAATTCTTCAAAAAGTGTACTGTCTTTATGATTTTCAGGCAATTGAGTAATCTTAATTTCTAGACGTCGGAAGAATCAAGAAAGTAGCTGCCACTGAGTACCGAATAACAGAGAGTAAAGTTTGAAGTAATCAGGCATGGAAAAAGCCTTTTATGTGCACTTGTTCCCGTAATGGATAAATTGGGTTGAAGATTGTTGTTATATCCTAGCCAGTAATGCCACCCGAGCCCGCTGCCAAAAGGTTGGCAGCATCAAAGTCCGGACGCCGTCCGCATAAGCAGCGCCAGCGAGACAGGAAATCGCCGCAAGTCTGCGCGCGCCACCGCTGGCTTCTGGCTTCTTAAGCGCTGGAGTCGCGAGCGCTAGGACAGTTCTGTATTCGCCGCTCAGTTGTATACTCGCCACCGAATTGTGTACTTGCTAGTCAGTTGTGTGTTCATCGCAGCAGAGTTGTTGTTTGTCGTCATTCGACGCTGACCTAGCCGCTCCGACTCGAACTAGACAGATTTCTGTAGACACGGAGTTCACCACTGTGTTTCTGTATCTTCGTTAATAAAGATAAGTACCGACTTTTATTTAATCAGAGTGTTTGGGTTTTCATCTTTCTGTTCACTGTTCCAGCGGACCGGTCGGCCCGCTATTAAAAGTGTGGCGGTGACTTCGTAAGCCGTTTCTACCGCGAATTGTTTGTCGCTTCGAACACCGCCACAAAAATTGTAGTGGTAAGAGCAGGCAGGAATTTGTAAGATACTGGGCAGAAATTACGTTAGACATTATACCAAACAAATTTATTTACTACACGAAGATTGGGTTTTAATATTAAAGCTCAAAATTTAGTATTCCTTCAAAATTAAACTCACATAACGTTACCTCACGCTACAGTTTCTAATGTCACCATGCTACATGAATATCAAGTTGTTTGATGGTAAAACACATGAAATCTAGCTCAAATTACATATTTTACACACAGACTAACTCAGGAACAGAAGGTTTGAGAGCCGGACGCAGTGGCAGAGCGGTTCTAGGCGCTTCAGTCCGGAACCGCACTGCTGCTACGATCGCTGGTTCGAATCCTGCCTCGGGCATGGATGTGTGTGATGTCGTTAGGTTAGTTAGGTTTAAGTAGTTCAAAGTTCTAGGGGACTGATGACCTTAGATGTTAAGTCCCATAATGCTCAGAGCCATTTGAACCATTTTGAACCGGCAAGCCGGAGCACGCTACCTCACAAGTAACAGCCGCCCTTAGACGCACTACAGCCGACTGCCCCGGAGCCTATCGTCACAGTCCGCGCCACTCGCGGCACCTCACCAACCAACGAACGGCGCAAATCTCGGAAAGCCAAACACGGCAACGCGCGAGAGTCTAAATAGCCTCACTTTCATTGCAAAAGAAACCCTCTAACAAAAAATTTCGAGAGATCAATCGAATTATCGAAGAAGTTAGTAGAGGCAATAAAACCATCGCAAAAGAATTAGACAAAAGCTAGCGAGACGGGTCAAAACTAATTCGTGATGGCAAAGTGAGACCTGGTGTTTACATACAAGTAACTGTGTTGTATGCGGTGATTCGGATATCGATACAGATGTCGGATTTGCGCGGTCCCACCATCAGCGCCGTGCAAATTACCGCAGTTACACCGCAACGTAGGATCACATGGGACCTATTAGCTGTTTCCACCTCGTAAGAATGGTGTCAGCGTGACCGGTGGGTGGAGGAACCACTTGTGTGCTGTTCTCGAGTAATCCCAGACCCAGTGATCTGGTTGTTATTTTAACTACGACCACTGCGACGGACTTTTCGATTTTTACTGTGCTGGCAAAAGTCTCATCTACAGTTCATCGTCGACTACGCGTGTAGCTGGCGTCAGTCATTGTACTTGTCTTCTGTGTAGCCAGAACAATGCGTTTCATAAACCATACAGACTTGAATGGATTTCTCACTGATATGAAACTTCCTGGCAGATTAAAACGGGGTAGCTCAGATAGTGGAGCACTTGCCCGAAAAAGGCAAAGGTCCCGAGTTCGAGTCTCGGTTATGCACACAGTTTTAATCTGCCAGAAAGTTTCATATAAGCGCACACTCCGCTGCAGATTGAAAATTTCATTCTGGAAATATCGCCCAGGCTGTGGCAAAGCCATGTCACCCCAGTATCCTTTCTTCCGTGAGTGCTAGTTCTGCAAGTGTCGCAGGAAAGCTTCTTTGAAGTTTGCAAGGTAGACGACGAGGTATTGGCGGAAGTAAAGATGTGAGGACGGGTCGTGAGTCCTGCTAGGGTAGCTGAGATGGTAGAGCACTTGGCCGCGAAAGGCAAAATTTCCGAGTTCGAGTCACCGTCTGGCACACAGTTATAATCTCCTAGGAAGTTTCATGTGGACTTGGCCTGTCTATGTATTGGCATGACGAACTGTTCATCCATGATTAGGAGACATCGGCTGAAACAGCATATTAAAGATGCGGTATCGCATAGAGATAGTGGTGCCACACCATAGTCAGCAACGCGTATCGACACCACAGACAGTAGCCATGTCTCGCTGCAGTCCATAACAATGATTAGGAGAGGTTAAAGAAGACACGCCCTCTCTCTCAGCACAGCAACCCTCTCGCACAGAGGTCAATATAGGGCCAAGCACGAAAGCGCTCTGCCCCATTTCATGACCTTAGCTGAAGTAGTCATCATCATGGTTTAGGACTAAAGTGTTCTTCAAGTCTAAGATCGAAAAGTAGTTTTGTAAATATTGAACACTGTACTTCAAGAGAACAGTTTGTTGATTAGTGCATCAAGTGATGGTTTAATAGTCAATGACAGTTGTAAGTTATCAAACTCTCCCAAGGCAAAGGACTGTATCAAGTAAGTATATCTTTTTATCATTCATGTAATAAAGGGAACTAAAATTTCCTATGTCCCAGAGCATTAAAAAAAACCATAGTTACGGCCGGACGATTGTAGTTTCGTCTGGTGATAACAATAGAGTCTTTGTCCACACTCAACATTGTGGAAAGACCAATGATTGATTCACCTTTTCCTTTACTTTACAAAGAGAAATACAGGATAGCTGGCCTGATTTAACTATCCCACCACTGGAAATGCCGTTCAAAAACAGTTGAAGACTTAAATTTAACAAAGCCCGTCTCTGTGACCTGTAGCTGGAAGAAAGGTCAGATCACGTACATCTAGAAGAGAAATGAGCCAGAAATCTGCCGTCTAATCACCTTCACAAAAGTCTCCTATACAGTCATATAATTTGATCCGAGCCCACATGTAACGAAGTATTTCGAAAAAAAAAAAAAAGTCAGACCCTCCATACTAACCATCACGGATTCCGAAAAAAATGGCCATACTAAGCATAACTCTCACTTTTCTCACATGATATCCTGAAAGCCATGGAAAAAGAGAAGAGTCACGTATATGCAGTACTTCTTGACTTCTGAAAAGCTTTATTATTTAAATTACGCAAATCTCACCCCAAAATGGATTCTTAATTTCTTGCACCATGTTAACTTGAATGGAGAGCTGTCTCTAGACGGAAAAGCAACTTCAGTAATGCCCATTTAATGTATGGCTGGACGTTCTGACTCCTATTGTATACAGACGTGGCCGTACAGACAATACTAATTGTAAACTTAGACATTTACCAAATGATGCTGTTATCTAAAATAAGGTAATGTCTGTAAAAAAAACTGCAACTGTGCACTTCTTAAAAAAAAATCCTAAAAAAATTAGTCACAAATGGAAATTGTCGACTCCTTTACATAACGAGGGGTAACAATTTGTAGGCGTGTGAAATATAAAGATTGAAAGGCTCACTCGTAGGTAACGCAGTTGGCTGTCTTCAGTTCATTGGCAGCATGCTAAGGAAATGCAATTGGCTTACAAAGGAGACTGTTTTCAAAACACTTGATCTGCACAGAACCAACATTGCTTGTATGTATGGTTCTCGGGCGAGACGTCGGATGTCATAGTGCAAACTCCACAATATTTCGTCAGCGCAACTGGCCGACATCTTCATGTGCGACGAACACACTGCTAAGGCAGGTTTTTTTTTTTTTTTTTTTTTTTTTCTTTATTGAATTTCAATTCCCCCCGAAGGGGGCGGGCTGGCAGCAGCTTAGGACGCCGCTCTGCAGCCTACAGGTTTTCTGACAAAGAGCAGGAGAATAAATAATAATAAAAAACAGGCGATAAAATCGGGGACTCATTGAGTAACAAGGTGAAAAGAAAATGGGGAAATGAAAACAAACAACAGAGGGATGATGAAGCGAATAAAAATACATACGGAGCAGACAGGGGAAACAATAGACAATTAAAAAAAACACGGCGACAGTCTGGATTCTGTTCGCAAAGTATATAAAACGCACACCCAGCGACAGCATGGTTTCTGTTCGCAACACAACACTGAATAGTCACTAGAACACAGCACGAAAAAGTCGGCAAAGGTGACACCACAGTCGAGAGCAGGTGGGGGGAAACTGAACAGGAGATGGGAAAACAAAAAGGGGGGGAAAGGAGAGTAAAAGCGAAGGGGGGGGGGGGAACCGGGAAAGGAGCTGATGGAGGATGAGGACCCATAAGAGGGGTGGGGGGCAGACGCGACAGGGAGGGAGGGTAGGCAGAGGAGGGGAATACAAAAGGACTGGGGGGGAGAAGGGAGGTAGGGAGAGGTGTAGTGGGGAGGAAACAGGACGGAAGGGGGGGGGAAGAGGGAGCCCAGGGAAAGGACAGAGGAAAAGAGGGGGAGGGAGGATCAGAGTTGATAGGAAGGATAAATGGAGGGAGAGAGGGCATCATCCGGGAGGGGGAGTTGACGGAAGCCACCTTGGGAAAGGAGATTGAGGGTGTAGAGATGGAGGGTAGGGGGGACACAACGGTGAAGACGAGGCAGGGGGCGAGGATGGGAGAGGAGAGGAGCAACCAGGGGGTGAGGGGGTTCAAGACGGCGGGAGGTGTAGAGGATGCGGATATGTTCGAGGAAGAGGAGCAGATGGGGGAAAGGAATGAGATCATAGAGGAGCCGCGTGGGGGACGGGAGGCGGATACGGAAGGCGAGGCGGAGTGCATGACGCTCAAGGATCTGGAGGGACTGATAGAATTTGGGGGGGGGCAGATATCCAGGCAGGACTGGCATAACAGAGGATGGGACGGATTAAGGATTTGTAGGTGTGGAGGATGGTAGAGGGGTGCAACCCCCATGTCCGGCCAGAGAGGAGTTTGAGGAGGCGGAGGCGGTTGTGGGCTTTGGATTGGATGGATCGGAGATGAGGGATCCAGGTGAGGTGACGGTCAATGGTGAGGCCAAGGTAGGTGAGGGTGGGGGTGAGACGGACAGGACGTGCGCAGACAGTAAGGGAGAAATCCAGGAGCCGGAAGGAGCGAGTGGTACGACCTACGATGATTGCCTGGGTCTTGGAAGGATTGAGTTTCAGGAGCCATTGGTTACACCATGCAGCAAAAAGGTCAAGGTGATTCTGGAGAAGGCGTTGGGACCGTTGGAGGGTAGGAGCGAGGGCGAGGAATGCGGTGTCATCAGCATATTGCAAGAGGTGCACTGGAGGGGGGGGGGTTGGGGCATATCTGCTGTGTACAGGAGGTAGAGGAGAGGGGAGAGGACAGAGCCCTGGGGCACACCGGCAGAGGGGTAGAAGGTGCGGGAATTGGCATGATGGATGGTAACGTAGGAGGGGCGGCGGGAGAGGAAGGAGGCCACCAGACGGATGTAGTTGATAGGAAGGGCGTAGGTTTGGAGTTTAAACAGGAGACCGGGATGCCAGACACGGTCGTAGGCCTTTTCAAGGTCAAGTGAGACAAAAATGGCGGAGCGACGGGAGTTAAGCTGGAGGGAGAGGAGATGAGTGAGGCGGAGGAGTTGGTCATCAGCAGAGAAGGAAGGTCGAAAGCCACATTGGGTGTTTGGGAGGAGGTGGTTTTGGTGGAGGTGGAGATGGATGCGCCGGGAAAGGATGGATTCCAAGAGCTTGCTGAACACCGACGTGAGACAGATAGGACGATAGGAAGAGGCATCAGATGGAGGCTTATTGGGTTTGGAGAACATCAGGATACGGGAGGTTTTCCACAGGTCGGGATAGAAGCCAGTGGCAAGGATGACATTGTAGAGGGCGGCAAGGAGGGAAAGGAAGGAGGGAGGGCAGTGTTTGAGGTGGCGGTAGGTAATGCAGTCGTGGCCGGGAGCAGTGTTGCGTTTAGTGCGGAGTGTGAGGCTGATGTCCTGTGTAGTGATGGGAGTGTTAAGTGCAGATGGTGGGGTGTGGCCCAAGTACTGGAAGCTAGGAGCAAGGGGAGGAACAGAGGTATTCGTACGGTCCATGACATCAGGGAAGAGGGAATAATCAAAGTGGGGATCATCTGGGATGGAAAAAACATCAGAGAGGTGGGAGGCAAAGTGGTTGGCCTTACTGAGGTTGTCAGGAAAGGGACGGTCATTAAGGAGGAGAGGGTACTGGGGGGTGGGGCGGTTCCCAGTAAGGCGGTGGAAAGCAGACCAATACTTGGAAGAGTTGATGGGGAGCGTGGTGTTGAGGTGGGTACATGTCTGGCGCCAGGCTCGGCGTTTCTTCGCAACAAGCAGGTTGCGGATGTGTCGCTGTAATTGCCGGTGGCGGGTAAGTGTATCCCGGTCACGAGTGCGGAGAAAAGAGCGGTAGAGGCGGCGGGACTCCCGAAGGAGAAGGACGGCCTGTGGGGGCAGGGCGGGGCGGTGAGGGTGGACGGCTTTGGTGGGGATATGGGTGGCGACGGCGTCAGACAAGGTCTGGTGCAGGAAGGCAGCAGTGCGAGAGATGTCATCAGGAGACTGGAGGGTAAGGTCGTGGCTGTCAACCTGGGTGTGAATGGAATCCCGGTAGGCATCCCAGTTGGCACGGGAGTAATCATGGACAAGTTTAGGAGGGACGTCAGGGCGAGGAGCGTGGCGGGGATGGCGACCGTTAGAGATAGTGAGGAGGACAGGAGCATGGTCACTGCCAATGAGGTCAAGGACATCCGCGGTGATGCGCCCAAGGAGGTTGGGAGAGGCAAGGACTACATCAGGAGTGGTGTTGGATTCGGGCCGGGTGTGCTGGGGCAAGGGAACCAGGTCTCCTTGGAGAGTGGTGAAAAACTGATGCCACCGCCGGAGGTCGGCAGGATCGCGGCTGTGGATATTGAGGTCGGCGGCAATCACGTAGGTGGAGAAGGTGCGGTCAATGTGGGCCAGGAAATCATACGGGATGGGGGTGCGAGGGCGGACATAAATGGTGGCACAGGTGATGGTAAGGGCGGGGAAGAAGAGGCTGAGGGTGAGATGCTCGGCAGGATTGTTAAGGAGAGGTTGGGGCCGGACAGGGAGGTGCTTGAGGTGGCCTATAGCAACTCCGCCACGTGCCAGAGGGTACGGGTTATCGGTACGATGTAGGGTGTAAGGGGCAGTGGAGATGGAGATACGGGGCTGAAGGAAGGTTTCATTGAGGATGAAGGCATCCACGCGGTGCTGACGTAGGGTGTGGAGGAAGAGGAGTTTGTGGGTGGGCAGGGAGCGAATGTTGTGGTACAGGATACGGTACGGTTGTTGTACCATGGGAGTGGAGAGTTAGACGAGGGTGGTGAGGGGGGTGAAGGTGAAGTGGGCCTGGTTGTGGGAGTAAGTGGCATAGGTGGTAAGATGGAAGATGGAACGGGCAGCGAGGGCGATTTGGGAAAGAGTGTGGGAGCGCTGGAAGGGGTGGATGTTTTGGAGCACAATGGTGGTGAAACGGATGATGTCCTCAGCAGTAGGAGGAGGGCGGAGCGAGTTGTTGGGGTGGATGGGGTCATCAACAGGACGGACAGGGACGGTGAGCTCAGGGGTTACTGGTGGAGGTTTCGCTTTACACTTCGAGGAGTAGGTAGGATGTGGTTCATTACAAGTGTTGCAGGAGGGGGGAGAGGTGAGGTTGGGGCAATGCTTGAGGAAGTGGGAGGCTTTGCAGTGGGGACAAGTAGGGGGGTTCTTGCAGGCAGAGGTAACGTGGTCATTGTAGGTGAGACAGCGTTGGCAGCGGTAGGATTGGACAGGGGAACGGGAGGGGTCCACCTTATGGCGCTGATTGTAGATGAGGGCTCCCTCGGTGAGGAGGCGGTCAATGGAGGAGGAGGATTCAGTGAATATCCGCATGAGAAAAGTCGGCCCGGCATCATTGAAGATGCGACGGGCCGAGCGGATTTCGATGTCGGGCCGGGAGTTGAGTTCCGCCAACACCTCAGCCTCCGTGATCACGGGGCTAAGCTTCGTGATCACAGCGGTGAAGGTCGGCGGACGTCGGGGAGGTTGAGGCTGACGGGGAGAGGACGGGGTGTGGTAGGGGGTGAGGGTTGCACGTTGGCCAAATTGGATACGAGGGATGCGGGAGAGGAGGTCGGTGTGGAAGGAAGCATTGGGGGATTTTATGAGGACCGAGTCCTTGCGAGGAATCAGTTGGGAGATGGGAGCATTGGGGCAGTATTTCCGGATGGCGAGAGTGAGGGAGCGGGCATCAAGGAATTGAGGGTCAGGATTGGAGGGGACAAAGGTGTGGGTGGCAGGCGTGGCGGGGGTGGGGGTCGGGGCCGCGTCCATGGGAGTGGGTGGGTCACGGGGATTGGGGGTTTTTTTGGAGGAGACTTCGGGGGAAGGGTCAGCATTCGGGCGCTTGGAAGGTTTCGTGGACACCACTGGGTGGGGAGGGGGCAGGGGGACGGGTTGCAGGGGGAGATGGCGGGGGGCAGGACCACCCTGAGCAGCGGAAGAAGCAGACGGTGGGGGCGTGGGTGTCACTGAGACTGTGGAACGTCGAGCAGAGATCCGTGCTGGCTTGGAGCCTGTCGGAGGCGGTGCGGGGAGCGGCGGAAAGTCAGTAGCTGTCGATGGGGCGACAGTGATAGGGGAAGAGGAGTTGGGGGTGGGTACAGCCGAAAGTGGCGCAGGGGTGGGGTGGACAGGGAGAGAAGGAAGGACGGGAAGTGGGGTGGAGGATGAGCTCCATGTGATGGTGGTTGGAGCAGCGGAGGGAGAGGTGAAAATGATAGTGGTAGTGGTGGTGGGTTGGGACATGGTGGCGGCGCGCGAGAAGGGCGGCGGCGGCGGCGACCAGACGGCGGCGGCGGTGACCAGGCGGCGGCGGCGGCGGCGGCAGGCGGCGGCGGCGGCGGCGGCGGCAGGCGGCGAGCACCGGCAGGCGGCGACCAGGCGGCGGCGGCGACCAAACGGCGGCGGCGGTGAGGACCGGCAGGCGGCAACCAAACGACGGCGGCGGCGGCGGCGGCGGCGGCGAGCACCGGCAGGCGGCGGCGGCGAGCACCGGCAGGCGGCGACCAGGCGGCGGCGGCAGCGAGCAGTACTGACGACGAGCAGACGGCAAGGCAAGGGTGGGGATCTTCCACGTCGAGGGTGCACCCTGAGAGTAGCCCAGGCAGTGAAACTCTTCGACGAAGAAGTGAGGGAATCCAACCCTCGAATGCTAAGGCAGGACCAGGGCCCCCTATTTATGCCAGTTTTAGACAGGAAGTGCGCATGCGTGGAGGTCAATAGCGACGATATCAGCTAGTGGCTGGAAGGACAGTAACGCCACCAACAGGATGAAGAACCAAATACTTCGGCGCACGCGCGGAGGCTGCCGCCGCTGCTCTGCGCTGCCATCGGCCGCCCCAGCGACCTCTGTCGGAGGCCGCAAACGCGGAGGCTGCCGCTGTTACTCTGCGCTGCCATCGGCCGCCCCAGCGACCTCCGACGGAAGCCGCAAGCAAAACTGCGCGTCCACGTAGGCGCCTTGATTGTTCTCCCGTTGTCAACAGAATATTTATGTTGCTGGCGAATCGTCGTCAGTCTCATGACCAATAGTATTCCTCTCTGCTCGAAGCGACTTCAATATGGCCAGTGCTGGATCCCAAGCTGTACTAAGCTGAAAGCCCGTGTCTCTGTTTACAAGATTCGTCGAGTTACGTATTTCCACTGCTTCCTTAATAACACTGTCCCAGTACGAACTCGTCGATGCGAGGATTTTTTTGATAATTCATAGAATGGCCTGTACTGAGACAATGCTCGGCCACTGCAGACTTTTCTGGTTGCTCCAGACGAGTGTAGCGTCGGTGTTCAGTGCATCTCTCTTCTACAGTGCGACAAGTTTGTCCGATGTACGACATGCCGCAGCTACAAGGAATCTCGTAAACACCGGGTTTTCTTAGGCCAAGGCTGTCCTTAGATGAGCCCAAGAGAGCTCTGAGTTTTGCCGGCGGACGAAAAACACATTTAACTTTATGCCTCTTCAATAATCTTCCTATTTTTGAAGAGACACCGCCGATGTATGGCAAGATGACCATTCCCCTTTGTTCTTCGCCACTTCCTCACGTTGGGTAACCCGCTTCGGTTGTAAGGCACGGCGAATCTCCCGTTCGGAATATCCATTTTGTTGGAAAACGGTGCGCAGATGGAGTAGCTCATTGGATAAGCTGTCTGAGTCTGATATGGCTCGTGCTCTGTGGACCAACGTCCTCAGTACGCCACTTCGTTGCGAAGGATGGTGACAGCTGGTGGCCTGTAAGTATAAGTCCGTATGTGTTGGTTTACGGTACACTGAGTGACCTAACGTGCCATCTTCTTTTCTCCGTACCAACACGTCCAGGAATGGAAGTTCGCCGTTTTTCTCCATCTCCATCGTGAACTTGATGTTGGGATGAAGCGAGTTAAGATGCTTAAGAAAAACATTCAGTGACGCAATGCCGTGAGGCCAGATAACAAAGGTGTCGTCTACATATCGCCAAAAACACGTAGGTTTCAAATCCGACGTCTGGAGTGCTCTCTCCTCGAAGTCTTCCATAAAAAGATTAGCCACAATGGGTGACAGGGGACTACCCATTGCGACGCCGTCAGTCTGTTCAAAGTATTGTCCATTAAATAAAAAGTATGTCGAGGTGAGTACATGTTGGAATAAGTCTAAAAGTTCCCCATCCAGCTTCTCGCTAATGAGCAACAACGATTCCTGCAATGGTACTCGAGTAAAAAGTGAGACTACGTCAAAACTGACGAGTATATCTGATGGTGCGAGTCGTAAGTTCTTGAGCCGACGAATAAAGTCTTGTGAGTTACGGATATGATGCTCACACTTTCCTACTAAAGGGCTCAATTGTGCTGCCAGATGTTTCGCGAGATTATACGTTGGTGCCCCGATATTACTCACAATAGGCCGCAGTGGCACATTATCCTTGTGAATTTTGGGCAATCCGTATAGCCTGGGAGGTACGGGCGCCTGTGTACGCAGTCTCTTAGCAACCACATCGGAGATCGTGCTGTTTTTGAGGAGCTCCAAAGTTTTTCTCTGAATTTTTGGCGATATGTAGACGACACCTTTGTTATCTGGCCTCACGGCATTGCGTCACTGAATGTTTTTCTTAAGCATCTTAACTCGCTTCATCCCAACATCAAGTTCACGATGGAGATGGAGAAAAACGGCGAACTTCCATTCCTGGACGTGTTGGTACGGAGAAAAGAAGATGGCACGTTAGGTCACTCAGTGTACCGTAAACCAACACACACGGACTTATACTTACAGGCCACCAGCTGTCACCATCCTTCGCAACGAAGTGGCGTACTGAGGACGTTGGTCCACAGAGCACGAGCCATATCAGACTCAGACAGCTTATCCAATGAGCTACTCCATCTGCGCACCGTTTTCCAACAAAATGGATATTCCGAACGGGAGATTCGCCGTGCCTTACAACCGAAGCGGGTTACCCAACGTGAGGAAGTGGCGAAGAACAAAGGGGAATGGTCATCTTGCCATACATCGGCGGTGTCTCTTCAAAAATAGGAAGATTATTGAAGAGGCATAAAGTTAAATGTGTTTTTCGTCCGCCGGCAAAACTCAGAGCTCTCTTGGGCTCATCTAAGGACAGCCTTGGCCTAAGAAAACCCGGTGTTTACGAGATTCCTTGTAGCTGCGGCATGTCGTACATCGGACAAACTTGTCGCACTGTAGAAGAGAGATGCACTGAACACCGACGCTACACTCGTCTGGAGCAACCAGAAAAGTCTGCAGTGGCCGAGCATTGTCTCAGTACAGGCCATTCTATGAATTATCAAAAAAATCCTCGCATCGACGAGTTCGTACTGGGACAGTGTTATTAAGGAAGCAGTGGAAATACGTAACTCGACGAATCTTGTAAACAGAGACACGGGCTTTCAGCTTAGTACAGCTTGGGATCCAGCACTGGCCATATTGAAGTCGCTTCGAGCAGAGAGGAATACTATTGGTCATGAGACTGACGACGATTCGCCAGCAACATAAATATTCTGTTGACAACGGGAGAATAATCAAGGCGCCTACGTGGACGCGCAGTTTTGCTTGCGGCTTCCGTCGGAGGTCGCTGGGGCGGCCGATGGCAGCGCAGAGTAACAGCGGCAGCCCTGCGTTTGCGGCCTCCGACAGAGGTCGCTGGGGCGGCCGATGGCAGCGCAGAGCAGCGGCGGCAGCCTCCGCGCGTGCGCCGAAGTATTTGGTTCTTCATCCTGTTGGTGGCGTTACTGTCCTTCCAGCCACTAGCTGATATCGTCGCTATTGGCCATCGAATTTGGCGCCTCCACGCATGCGCACTTCCTGTCTAAAACTGGCATAAATAGGGGGCCCTGGTCCTGCCTTAGCAGTGTGTTCGTCGCACCTGAAGATGTCGGCCAGTTGCGCTGACGAAATATTGTGGAGTTTGCACTATGACATCCGACGTCTCGCCCGAGAACCATATATACAACATGTCCGTCGGGAAAGCCTCAAGCAACCCAACATTGCTTGTTTAATATCTACAAAGGAAGTCGCAGGTTTCTTTGACCAAAGGGAGAGTGTTACGGAGATGACGTAAAAAGTAAATTTGTGGACTCGTAGAAGCAAAGCTTCAAGTACCAGCTTTAAGTATGGAATCTAGTATTATACTATAACCCTGTATAACCTACTACTTTAGGGACTGAAAAGACAACGTGAGACTAATTACAGTGCTCACAGAGACGTTTAGTAATCGCGGGGGGAACCGCGCCGATCACGACAAGACGACTTGGACCGCGCGGCTACCCAGCGCGGCGCCGTCAGTGAGTTAAACCACACAGAGACTGGAGACGTGTAGTATGGTCCAACAAGTCATCACTCTGTCTCATTTCAGATGATGGCAGAGCAACTAGTATACCAGCGGCCCAAAGTAGTCTTTAAGAAGCAGTGTGTGGAGAGTGTGTGTGTTAGGTAGCAGGTGGCTCTGTGATGTTTTGGGAGTGTGTTTTTGCTCCATAATTTAGTCCACCCCCCCTTGCCGTTGGTGGGGAGGCTTGCGTGCCTCAGCGATACAGATAGCCATGCCGTAGGTGTAACCACAACAGAGCGGTATCTGTTGAGAGGCCAGACAAACGTGTGGTTCCTGAAGAGGGGCAGCAGCCTTTTCAGTAGTTGCAGGGGCAACAGTCTTGATGATTGACTGATCTGACCTTATAACACTAACCAAAACGGCCTTGCTGTGCTGGTCCTGCGAACGGCTGAAAGCAAGGGGAAACTACAGCCATAATCTTTCCCGAGGGCATGCAGCTTTACTGTATGGTTAAATGATGATGGCGTCCTCTTGGGTAAAATATTCCGGTGGTAAAATAGCCCCCATTCGGATCTCCGGGCGGGGACTACTCAGGAGGACGTTGGTATCATGAGAAAGAAAACTGGCGTTCTACGGATCGGAGCGTGGAATGTCAGATCCCTTAATCGGGCAAGTAGGTTAGAAAATTTAAAAAGGGAAATGGACAGGTTAAAGTTAGATATCGTGGGAATTAGTGAAGTTTGGTGGCAGGAGGAGCAAGACTTCTGGTCAGGTGAATACAGGGTTATAAATCCAAAATGAAATAGGGGTAATGCAGGAGTAGGTTTAATAATGAATACGAGAATAGGAATGGGGCAAACAGCATAGTGCAGGCATTATTGTGGCCTACATGAATCCGAAGCCCACTCCTACCTCAGTAGTACAAGTTTATACGCCAACTAGCTCCGCAGATGACGAATAGGTTGATGAAATGTATGATGAGATAAAAGAAATTACTCAGATAGTTAAAGGAGACGAAAATTTAATAGCCATGGGTGACTCTAACTCGATAGTAGGAAAAGGAAGAGAAGGAAACGTAGTAGGTGAATTCGGAATGGGAGGTAGGAATGAAAGAGGAAGCCGCCTGGTAGAATTTTGCACAGAGCACAACTTAATCATAGTTAACACTTGGTTCATGAATCATAAAAGGAGGTTGTATACACGGAAGAAGCCTGGAGATACTGGAAGGTCTCAGATAGATTATATAATGGTAAGACAGAGATTCAGGAACCAGGTTTTAAATTGTAACACGTTTCCAGGGGCAGATGTGGACTCTGACCGCAATCTATTGGTTATGAACTGTAGATTAAAACTGAAGAAACTGAAAAAAGGTGGGAAATTGAGGAGATATGGGCCTGGATAAACTGTAAGAACCAGAGGTTCTAGAGAGGTCAGGGAGAGCATTAGGGAACGATTGACAAGAATGGTGGAAAGAAATACAGTAGAAGAAGAATGCGTAGCTTTGAGAGATGAAATAGCGGAGGCAGAAGAGGATCAAGTAGGTAAAAAGACGCCTGCTAATAGAAATCCTTGGGTAACAGAAGAGATATTGAATTTAATTGATGAAAGGAGAAAATATAAAAATGTAGTAAATGAAGCAGGCAAAAAGGAATACAAACGTCTCAAAAATGAGATCGACAGGAAGTGCAAAATGGCTAAGCAGGGATTGCTAGAGGACAAATGTAAGGATGTAGAGGCTTATGTCACTAGAGGTAAGATAGATACTGCTTACAGGAAAATTAAAGAGACCTTTGGAGAAAGGAGAACCACTTGCATGAATATCAAGAACTTTGATGGAAACCCAATTCTAAGCAAAGAAGGGAAAGTAGAAAGGTGGAAATGGAAGAGGATGTAGATAAAGATGATATGGGAGATATGTTACTGCGTGAAGAGTTTGACAGAGCACTGAAAGACCTAAGTCGAAACAAGGCCCCGAGAACAGACAACATTCCATTAGAACTACTGACAGCCTTGTGAGAGCCAGGCCTAACAAAACTCTACCATCTAGTGAGCAATATGTATGAGACAGGCGAAGTACCCTCAGACTTCAAGAAGAATATAATAATTCCTATCCCAAAGAAAGCAGGTGTTGACAGATGTGAAAATTACGGAGCCATCAGTTTAATAAGCCACGGCTGCAAAATACTAACACGAATTCTTTACAGACTAATGGAAATCTGGTAGAAGCCGACCTCGGGGAAGATCAGTTTGGATTCCGCAGAAATGTTGGAACACGTGCGGCAATACTGACCCTGCGACTTGTCTTACAAAATAGATTAAGGAAAGGCAAACCTACGTTTCTAGCATTTGCAGACTTAGAGAAAGCTTTTGACAGTGTTGACTGGAATACTCTCTTTTAAATTCTGAAGGTGGCAGGTTTAAAATACAGGGAGCGAAAGGCTATTTACAATTTGTACAGAAACCAGATGGCAGTTATAAGAATCGAGGGGCATGAAAGGGAAGCAGTGGTTGGGAAGGGAGTGAGACAGGGTTGTAACCTATCCCCGATGTTATTCAATCTGTATGTTGGGCAAGCAGTAAAGAAAACAAAAGAAAAATTCGGAGTAGGAATTAAAATCCATGGAGAAGAAATAAAAACTTCGAGGTTCGCCGATGACATTGTAATTCTGTTAGAGACAACAAAGGGCCTGGAAGAGCAGCTGAACGGAATGGACACTGTCTTGAAAGGAGGATATAAGATGAGCATCAACAAAAGGAAAACGAGGATAATGGACTGTAGTCGAATTAAATCATGTGATGCTGCGGGAATTGGATTAGGAAATGAGACGCTTACAGTAATAACTGAGTTTTGCTATTTGGGAGCAAAATAAGTGATGATGGTCGAAGTAGAGAGGATATGAAATGTAGACTGGCAATGGCAAGGAAAGCGTTTCTGAAGAAGAGAAATTTGTTAACATCGAGTTTAGATTTAAATGTCAGGAAGTCGCTTCTGAAAGTATTTGTATGGAGTGTAGCAATGTATGGAAGTGAAACGTGGACGACAATTGTTTTAGACACGAAGAGAATAGAAGCTTTTGAAAGGTGGCGCTACAGAAGAATGCTGAAGATTAGATGGGTAGATCACATAACTAATGAGGAGGTATTGAATAGAACCGGAGAGAAGAGAAATTCTTGGCGCAACTTGACTAGAGGAAGGGATCGGTTGGTAGGGCATATTCTGAGGCATCAAGGGATCACTAATTTAGTATAGGAGGGCATCGTGGAGGGTAAAAATCGTAGAGGGAGACCAAGAGATGAGTACACTAAACAGATTCAGAAGGATGTAGGTTGCAGCAAGTACTGGGAGATGAAGGAGCTTGCACAGGATAGAGTAGATGGAGAGCTGCATCAAACCAGTCTCTGGACTGAAGACCACAACAAGAACAACAACAACAACAACAACTTAGTCCACTCATTCTGGCTATCGCTTATGAACCCGTGTAATTACTTCAACATTTTCTACATATTCTATATCTGTGGACACTGCAGTCTTACAAAATAACGATAACTGTGTTCACTGACTACACATATACGATCCTGGATCGACGAACACTAAGGCACCCTATCATACCTTGACTAGGCGAGGTGTGATCATTCGATCTTAATCGTAAAGAAAAATGTTTGGGACTCTTTTGTAAAAGAGGTGTAGCGTATCCAGCAATATCCGTGCAACATGGATCTTTATGAAAAGTCATAACCAATGATTGACGATAGCTCGGTATGGCATTCCAGAAGGAACTTATGGACTCACTCTCTTCCTCGCCAGACTGAGGCGCTGAGAGACGATAGGACGATGTGTCATGTGAGTGACTACAATATTTTTCCCGGCTTATTTTCCGAGAACTAGACAAATGATGTAATATTAGACGATGGTCGTCCCACCTGCTCTTAGGTTCAAACTTATCGTTTGTGGAACCCAAATCAGTAACTTGCATATTATCGTAACTTTATTCAGTTCTAAACCGCGAAGCCTGTGACCAGCATAACAAGCCACAGCGTTATGTCAGTAACCATACTTTACGGGTGAAGCCATTCCTCCTTAATAGATAACTTCTTTTATGTTAGAAAATAATGAGGACTCGTTAAACAGATGCAAATAACATCTATTGGGTACAATCGTAAACTACGTATAGCGGTCGTAGGCAGGAGACACAAAGAACAGCAGCTCGATGGATACGGGTGATCCGCCGTTCGCCGTTTGGTGGCGGAGGAGATGGCGGGTGAGGGACGCCCTGTAACTGCGGGGGATTTTAAGGCGCTTCCGCGGCGAACAGCGGACGCCCCTGCGGCGATACCGCAGGCCTAATGGCGCGGAGATAACCGCGAGAGAGGCGTCTCGCCCACCTCGTGAGTGAAAGTGTGTGTGCGCTGGCACGTTGTGTGTGTGTGTGTGTGTGTGTGTGTGTGTGTGTGTGTGTGTGTGTGTGCGCGCTGACACGTTGTGTGTGTGTGTGTGTGTGTGTGTGTGTGTGTGTGTGTGAGTGTGTGTGCGCGCTGGCACGTTGTGTGTGTGTGTGTGTGTGTGTGTGTGTGTGTGTGCGTGTGTGTGTGTGTGTGCGCTGGCACGTTGTGTGTGTGTGTGTGTGTGTATGTGTGTGTGGACGCGCGTGCGCTCGCGAGTCGCACGTGGGGAACGGCGGGCGCAAACAAATTTGTAGCAGGCTCCGAACGGCTGCGATGTAAACTGCAGCGTTGCCAGGCGTCCTAGGGGTGGAGCGTTACCTTCGGGAGCGTGTAAATCTTCACGCATACACGCTTAGAGCGTGTGTCATCCTTGTTGATGTCATAGCAGCAGCCGTGATCCTACCTGTATCGTAACAACTTCTCTGTACCGGTTAATCCAGTTTACAGGATATTTACATGTTCACTTGCAAACCAGTGGACACTAATTTCAAAGTAATTCTGATGCTCTACGCTGTAAGTCATAAATACACTGCCTGACCTGACAATGTGAGCCCACTGACCAGTATGACGTTGCATCTCAAATGGTTCAAATGGCTCTGAGCACTATGGGACTTAACATCTGAAGTCATCAGTCCCCTAGACTTAGAACTACTTAAACGTAAATAACCTAAGGACATCAAACACATACATGCCCGAGGCAGGATTCGAACCTGCAACCGCAGCAGCAGCGCGGTTCCGAACTGAAGTGCCTAGAACCGCTCGGTCACAGCGGCTGGCCGTTGCATCTCTGCGTATAGTACATTTGGTAGCAGGGCCTATTTGAAAACACTTTTCCACACAACGTACTAATCATTTCGTTCCCCCTCTCCCCGTCCCCTCCTCCCTCCTTCTACTTCCTCAGATATTGCTTGGCTTTCTCCTTGGGTTCTTGATGAGACTTTAAGAACTGATCTGAATCTAGCGATCTTTTAAAATAAGTACTACTTACAAAATTCTCTGTAAGAGAAATAAATTGCCAAATCTGATTCCTGTACAACGTCAAAAGAAAAAAATAGTTTCCATTTATAAAAATTCCTGACATCTTAGAAAGCTTTTCGTGAAGCTATTTATTGCTCTAGATTCAATAAAAAGAATTATTAAATCATATGGAAAGAATCGAAATATGAAATTTGTTTTTTCTTTTTTTCAGTAATGGAACTTTTTAATTCATCATCAATCCGAAGATTCGTTTGATGCAGCTCTCTTAGCTACTCTATCCTGACCAGGTCTCTTCATCTCTGCACGATTACTGAAACCAACATCCTTCTGAATCTGCTGACTGTATTTATCTCTTGGCCTCCCTCTAGGATTTTTGGATTTTTACCCCCCCCCCCCCCCCCCACGGTTTCCTCCAACAGTAAATTGGTGATTCTCGGATATCTCAGAATGAGTCCTACCAACCGAAGTCACTGTTCAGCTGCATAAGTCGTATTTTACATATGAGGAACATACCAGTAAGCAATTAAATTTAAAAACAATTTACATGAAAGTAGTTCAATATTAATAGACATGTTTAACAAAATGTATGTCAATAAAAACGAAAAAACAGATCTATGTGGAATATGAAACAGAAATATTACGTCAGTAAAGTCATGTGAGGGCGACACTTACAACACCAGTTGTCACATGTTGCAGTAGTGTTGTATTTCTTTTTGAGCTACGATAATGGTTCAAAAGGCTCTAAGTACTATGGGACTTAACAACTGAGGTCATCAGTCCCCTAGACTTAGAACTATGTAAACCTAATAAACCCCAGGATATCACACACATCCAGGCCCTAGGCAGGGTTCGAACCCGCGACCGTAGCAGCAAATGGTTCAAATGGCTCTGAGCACTATGGGACTCAACTGCTGTGGTCATAAGTCCCCTAGAACTTAGAACTACTTAAACCTAACTAACCTAAGGACAGCACACAACACCCAGCCATCACGAGGCAGAGAAAATCCCTGACCCCGCCGGGAATCGAACCCGGGAACCCGGGCGTGGGAAGCGAGAACGCTACCGCACGACCACGAGATGCGGGCCCGTAGCAGCAGTGCGGTGCCGGACTGAAGCGCCTAGAACTGCTCCGCCACAGCGGCCGGCCTGAGATGTGAGGATGACGTATGAGCCAGCAAGAGTTTACATCGCTAATACGTTTTTACCAACTAGAAGAGTACTTCTTACTGAACTGAGTGGCAACTCGTAACGAGACATTGGCAATTATCTCGCAAACGGCTCCTATGTGGACTCATGCATACTGGAAAATTTGTGCTTCTATTATTGTATACTTTCACCGTTTCAGTTTGCGCTATTGATTGGAATACACCCTGCATATAGATTTTGCACTTGCACGCCCCTTGCGCCTCTCCCAGCTAGGGGCCCCAAGCGGCTGCTTGGGCATTAAGCTGCCACTGTTCTATAGGTAAGGGTCTCATCGAGCCGTTCGGTCCTCTCCTGAGTCAAAATGGTTCCCAGTTGTTTCAGATCGTCCTTGATATCCTACGAACTATCAGATGGACGAAATTGACCACCGACTTCGTCCCACATGTGTTCTATCGGTGACAGATCTAGGGATCTTGCACCTGTATCTTCACTGCATTTCACTGGAATGTGCTGGTGTCTTCATCTTGAGTGGGACAACGCTGTTTTCGTAGCGTGTTCAGTCTGTCAGCATGCCACAAAAGGTCATTTCAAGCTTATGCCAGGTGTCCATTGTCACATTACGGTCACAAGAGATACGAACACTTGTAACTACTCACTGAATTCAGCTGCTTAAACTATAAACATATTTTAAATAGTATATACCGGTACATCAACTTACCAAGTCAAAACCATTATTATGCGAACTGTAATTCGCATAGGGTAACGCAATAGAAATTATTTTATGCATTTTGTTTGAAAAGGATTACGATGTAATGAATAAAAAGGAGAAAGGAGAACGATATTTTAATTGTCTACTTCGAGGAAAAAGAGGAGTCAATTTTAGACATTTCTAATTAAGGCCTTTACAACATTGAAGAAATTTTCATTATGTTGCTGGAACTGTTCGTTCAGAATGAAAACATCATTAAGAGAACTGTCTTTCAAAACTTTTAATTCTTCAGGGATACTAAGTCTGAAGTATATCTTCTCTGTGTGCAGGATACTGACGTCGTGAACTTCTTTAGGCTTGCATCCGGCAGTTAATATATGATTAGCAAAGGACGAGTTATACATATTTGTGCCTTTTTTGCCTAAGAGTCTTTTTTTATGTACAACTGCAATTGCTCGCTCTGTTCGTCCCATATAACAGGCTGGATATCTCTCACAGCTAATTTTATAGACACCTGAGGTTTGTAAGAGAAGAGATGACGGTTTAAAACTGTGAATAATATTATTTATATATTAATATATGAATAATATTATTTATTTAATTGAAAATCATACTTTACAGTCGTACGTGTTTAGGCAGAGACTCTGAATCCTGGCTCTAAAAGCGGTATAGAATTTTTTCTTCTCTTTATTACGTTTGTTATTAGAAGAAGTTCCAACAGTGGTGATTCTATTACTGATTTTATGATTGAAAATATTATCCGCTATGAAGGATTCGTATCCACTACTGACTGCAATAGTTTTAACCAAATCAATCTCAATATCTAGATTTTTATCACATAAAAATTTATAAATAGCCGTAAGGACGGAAGAATGAGAAAAGGATTTTTTTGTGAGAATGAAGGTGTGTTAAACAGGATGACAATATTTGATCAGTGCGGATTTCTTTGAGATATATATTTAACGATATTTTTTATCAACTATTGTTAATATTAGATCCAAATAATGTAACTGACGCAATTTGTTTCCGAGCTCATATGTGAAAATAATTTTTTCGTAAAATTCATTATAGGTTCTGAAAAGGTGATCAGTGCCTTTATTAGCTACTCTGTATATAATCAAAATGTTGTCTACATATCTGGAGTCTGTAAGAACACCTAGGGTGGCAGCTTAAAAATTTTTAAAAATTTTTTCTTCTAAGGAACTCATGAATACGTGTGAAATAATACCAGCTAATGGAATACCCATTGCAAGACCGTCGGACTTCGGATTCAACTGTCAATTGTAATCGAAATCTTATTACAACCGTTTGGTTGTATTACGCAAATAATATTCTTGTACGGCTTTTCTCTCACAGCCATGGTTAAAATTGTAAGATTTTTACCAGCCCATATACCCAAGGCTGTTTACAAATATGAAGACTTACGAAAGAAAATTTTAAATAAAAGTATGGCAGTCAATTTTAATAAACGACTTGAAGAAATGAAACTTGTACCTAATTATGGAAAAGCTGTTCTGAAATTGAAGCGTGCAAAAAAGAGCATATACTTTCAGACTTTTAGTACAAAAAATAATTTCAAGAAGAATAAATTCTCTTTACGCAAAGAAAGACGCTAAATGATGAAACTCTCTGTCTGCATTTAGAAATCACCCAAAAATTTTCGTGTACATTACGGTTTTTAAACTGCGGGAATTTTTAATCAGCAACAGCTTAGAAAATTGTAAGCAGATCATCCTGAGCAGGCCCGAAAAGTAATGAACTGAGCTTTCTTGCCTACTGCCTGTAAAAAAAATCATTTCACGCTAGTAGCTTCCAAAAACGTTAGTACAAATTATGTAAAATAATTGTAAACAGAACTAACATTTTTTACAAATGACACAGTTTCCTTACTGTAAGAAGTTTTAATGTATGCCTCGTTCGTCTGACAAAAATGTTACAGAAAATCTGATTGTAGATCTAAAAACTGTTTTCGATAACATAAAAATGGAAAATTCTTGCCAGGCCGGAAAAGATCATGATGTGCGCAATATTGCAACAAAAATTTATCTAATTTTCAAATAAAACCATTAATGTAAATCGTAACCAAAACGATGGATCACTAACGAAATCCGATCAAGGCCGTACCTTAGTCTTTATAAAAACGAGATTTCTGACTTCATGAATTTAATTCAAACTACAATCAAATATAACTATTTCTCTTAATGACTATTTCATTCTGAATGAACAGTTGGAAACACATCAGCCTATCCAGTCGTTTCTCGCGGCGTTGCCGTATTTTTTATCCAACTGATGCACATATAGACAGAAAAACGAAAAAAAAATATAAGAAGTTTAACATTTTGCCGTGTCGTATGTCTCAAATGGACTGCAAGACATAGTGGAAACTAGGTCGAAAACCCCAGTGGTTAGACGAATAGCTGGAAAATATGGATATTGAAAACACTTCCGAAAGAAAGCAAAATTGAACCTAAATGTTGTAAGTAGAGCCCACATTTCAATAATTTGCGAAACGAACTGCTTTCAGATCTAGTTTTGATTCCATAACCACTGACGATAAATGAAGCAAATAGAATGAAACGCGTCTAGTAGAATCAGTACACTTCTTTTAATAGTTGCAAAGATGAATTTGGAAAACTAAATTCCGCCCGAACAGGCCATGAAGGCCCCAACGGTACCGACCGTCCGCCGTGTCATCCTCAGCCCACCGGTATCACCGGATGCGGATATGGAGGGGCACGTGGCCAGCACACCGCTCTCCGGCCGTATGTCAGTTTACGAGACCGGGAATATGGAATACCGTAAGTAATTAAATACCAACTAGGCACACCATGGCTACACAAATGAATAATGGTTTTGAGCAATTTATATCACCGTTTGTAAACACTGAATCACACTGAACGAACGACTTGAATGAATCTAAACTCTGGGAGTATATAGAACATTTTACAGCAGCAAGTGATTACTACTGCATAGTGTTTTGCTACATATTAGGCGAGCAACACTGCTTTGATATGACCGGAAATATCAGCGTAACACAGAGTTCAGCGAAAGATGAGCCCTCAGAAGAGGTACAAAAGCGGCAGATCGTTGCTTCCACTGCGACGACGTCAGACGGCACTGTATAAGCATATGAAAGTCTTCCATAAGGAGAAATGTTGTTCTGAAAATAAGTGTCTCATGCCATCAGTACTTCGACTCGTACAACTCATTCTGCTACGGAGAAAAGTGCGTATGGAACCACCTTATTGGGGGATCGTCCAGTGCCACAAGCGAGCATTGGACTAGTTAGTGCGTCAGCTATCTCGCCTGCATAGTGGTAGAGAATATTCTTACACATATTTGTCTCTACTCATAACAGTGATAGATCGAACTATTTTGTTCCGACAGTTCAACACTGTCTGCAGTAGATTGGAGTCACATATGCTATTGCGTCATCTTCAGTTACAAAGAAACCACAGAAAGTTCTTATTGCGAAGATCACATGAACGTTGTCCGTAAGGTACTGAATGACATGTAGCATGAAACGATGTCGTCTAAACTGCGTGCTTCACACCCTACCCAATATACCTGATCCCCAATAAACCCCGTATAATCGTTAATAAATGTACCTGTGGTACTTCACCAAATGCTTTTCGGAAGCCAAGAAATATGTATCCATCACACTGCCTTGATCCATGACTATCAGGATTTCGTGTGCGATAGGTGCAAGTTGAATTTTGCTTGACCGGTGTCTTCGGTGTACATGCTGGTTGAAATGGAGGAGGTCATGTGTTCGAGACAAAACGATTCAGATCATAATATGTTCTAACAAAGATGTATTTGTAGGGCACTGGACGGCAGTATTGTAGGCTGCTTCTTCTATGCTGCTCTTAGACAGCCGCTCGGGGTAACCGCGCGGTCTCGGAGTCCGCGCGGCTTCCCCCGTCGGAGGTTCAAGTCCTCCCTCGGGCATGAGTCTGTGTGTCGTCCTTAGCGTAAGTTAGATTAAGTAATGTTAAGCCTAGGGACCGATGGCCTCAGCAGTTTGGTCCCATAAGACCTTACAACAATTTTCCAAAATTGTCCTCTTAGGCAAGTGTGACCTGCACTTTCTTCCATCTACTGGGCACAGCTATTTCCTAGAGTGGTCCAACGTCTACGAGTAGTGTGCTTAAAAAGGATTAATAGCCACAGATTCCATACAAAATCTGAATAATATTTACCTGCACCTTAAGATTTGTTCAGTTTTGTTTCAGCTCTTTGTCAGTGCCACTGACATTTATGTGTATATTTCATCGATATGGTGGTACCAGAATATTTTTGAATTTTACATTGTAAACAAATATCTGAAAGCGGAGTTAGCAACACTCCGTCTTCAGGCCACGTGTGGCACATCGGGACCATCTGACCGCCGTGTCATCCTGAGCTGAGGATGGGGATAGGAGGGGCGTGTGGTCAGCATACCACTCTCCCAGTCGTTATGATGGTTTTCTTTGACCGAAGCCGCTACTATTCGGTCGAGTAGCTCCTCAATTGGCATCACGAGGCTGAGAGCACTCCGAAAAATGGCAACAGCACATGGCGGCCCGGCTTCCTACCCGGAATTTCAGTTCCTATGTTATCCATGATTATCTGGTCACTAACTTTGGTGCTACTAACAGTTTTTAAATATGACCAAACTTTCCTTGGCTTCTATGAGACATCTTTCGATAATGTTCTGCTACCGTAATCTTTAATACCTTCACGGCCTCATGAAAGTCAAACGGATTTCACTCAACATCTGTCTACCTGTCACGCATCCCTAACCTCGATTCTCCAAAGAATCGAAGACCCATGTCTAATACACTGGATCAACATGGTATGGGTAATTTGCCCTCTGTTTTAACAAAAGCTAGTTTTCCACGCACCGAAATGTGTGTGACGTCATCTTTTATGAACTGTGTACCTTACAATGATACAATTTTGCAGGAACATTTAGTTGTATAAATGGATATTATCTGTAAAACCTGTTGCGAATATGGTAGTAAATAACTAATAAATTATAACGTCATGTCTGATGATTAAGTGTCACTGTGTGAAAAGCGAAATTTTCGAATGTGATACAATTCTCTCCTTATACTATTTGATGAGGGATGTCACAAAGAAAAAAAATTCGAAAAGGTTTGAAATTAACTGTAAAGTCTGTTGGCAGTAGCTAGGTGCTCTCATTCTGAAATATTGTTTGGGTGAGTATAGTCTGGTGAATTTGTGCTCTTTGGATTATGCTCTTTTAAGACATATACACATAGTTTCTAACATTCATTACTGTGTTAAACTTTTAACAGGAAGTTATACGTCTTAATGAGTTTATTACGACAGCGTTTTAAATTTTTGAATTTGGTCCATAGGTAAGTATATGAAATAACGAAAATTTAATTGTTGTTGGCTCTGGAAGAAGTTACATAGCCAACTGGCAACTGCGACCTAGCAAGGCTTTAGCCATTTAGTAGTTTAAATAGTTGTATTGTACATCTATTGTGCAGTAGCATCTGTTCCCTTAGAAGTTTGTTTAGAGTGACTGTATGCCATGAATGGTCCTCCCATCGTTAGCTGTTCTACTAGGTACACATCTATCAAGTTCATGGCCAACTATTCTTTTAGACTTGTTCCACATTTCTTCTACATACTGCTGTCCAGATCTAAACGTTTTAAGTTTCTGACGAAGATCTCACACTACCGGTTTCTTATCTAGTTTGTTACACATATTAATCAACAATGGCAAAAACTCTTTTGGCTTTTGTAAATAAAACAAACATTGTTAACGTTCTGCATCGTTTTTCCTCTGGTCTGAAAAATCACATTTCACCCAACGAGAGACCAGTTCTTTGATACCGTCGCTATAGAACATTTAACTTTGTTGGCGGAGCCACAAACCTCACATCTGTTTGCACCGCTTCATCGCTATCAAAGTGAAGTCCTACAAGGTGTTCCTTAAGCTTTGGAAACAGATGAAAATCGGCTGAGGCCAAGTCAGGACTGCATGGAGGATGATCGAAGACAGTGAACCCAAGGCTCCGACTGTTGCAGATTTCGCGGCATGCGTGTTTGGTCTGGCATTATCCTGCTGAAGGAGAGGGTGCTCTGTGTGTAAACTAACTCTCCAGATTCGTCCTTTCGATTCCAACACGTAGTTTCTCAGGCTTCGACATGGTCGTTTTGCACACCGCCATGTCATGCACTGCAATTTGGAGACTTCTAGTGGTAACTTGGCTCAGCGAATCGGCACGTCGACCGAGCAATATACGCGACATGTAACACCTCAACCGATTTTGGAAACGAAACAAAAAAATTCAGGGGCATTACTTCTCCTCACGCCCTAGTATCTACTTCGTTTACTTGCACTTCATACTTTCATAATCATTGTTGCTTGACTACCTCATAGTATATACCAGTTTCAACGTTGTATTAGATCCTAGATCTACGTGTTCTAGGAACATTTAGAAAAGCAATTTAGTATTGTTTCTCAGGCTGTCTTGCCACAATCGCTATATTTACATGACAAAGTACTTTCTATCAGCGTACAATTGTCAGGAGCAAAAACAGAATCGAGGTATCTGCTTGTGGCCAAGAGTCGTCACTAACTTCAATATCAAATATTGTGCTGGTCAGTACCAATAAATTTTTCGATTAATTCCCCATCTAACTGGGTTCGCCATTCACCCATGGATTACCTTAGCGAGAAATACAACGCTGTTTCACCACGTTACATGTTACAATATATTACACATTATTACCTGTTAAAAGGGGTGTCCCAAACGTCGTACTCGCATTTGGATGCAGTACTGCTCTTACGATTTATTTCAAACGCCCGTGGAAATCTCGTAAACCATGATCTTCACTGCACAAACGTATCACCAAGAGTGCTGTGCATTTGACTTTTGAGATGTGATCTCGGAGGCCAAGTTCAGACCCCTGTGGATACATCTATCTCGGGCCATATACGCGCTTTAGACGTCATCACAAACCAGCAGCAAAATCTGTCGCTACACTTAAACCGCATGGAACTAACTAACGATGAAACTGGGACACCAAGACATGTCGCACTGCTATGCAACACGCTAGCACAAGTGAGACCTATACAGGACGACAATGACATCGCCAGAATAATACGTAATCCAGATGATTGAGACACAATAAATAGCGTCGCCGATGTTGTAGCGAACACTCGGCATGGAAAATACAAGCGCCAAAACCCATATGGAAGGAGGCGTAGACAAGCACAAACAACACAACAAACCACATGGGAGGACACAAGCACGACCACAGATTCCGAAACCGAGGTGGAAGTGACCATGACTCGGAATGGATCAACATGTACGGAAACCAAACCAACAACGTACGACACTGCATGCCACAACACATTCACAAACAACACTACATGCAGTAACAATCATAAAGCAAACAAACAAACACCGACACCACATACTGGGACTGTAGTAATGAGGTAACGTTGCTTGGGAGGAGAAGGCTCAAAGAACTTTTATTCCGAGGCTCCTCCTCCTCAACGACATACTGCATAGTATTTAAAGTATGCTGCACATAAGCAGTAATGTATTGCTCATCTTATTTTGTGTAGACACAAGAATATTCTCTTCTCTATTCAAAGCTACAACCAACGACTTCTATATATCAAATATATTTTCTGTAAAAAGTATGTATAAAACTAAAAATTCAACGTATTAAGTTATTTAACGGATAACGCATTCAAGTAGCAATGAACTACAATTTATTTATATTAACAAATTTACAACTGTAAGTGTATTTCTCATGTAAAGCTAAAATTCATGTATACCATGTATGAAATGCTCAGTCAGTATTTAATCTGTATAATAGTAGATGTACGTTTCTAAGGTTTCACATAGAATATACCACAACTACCAACAATAGGACAAACAATGTGCTGCTGAATATCATGTACTGTCCTGACTTGCAACATTCCCAATAATATACCAATATGCACAGGCACAGTAAATATACAAAACACAAAGAATTTAAGATGAGAATAGCTCGAGGTTCTACCGTGACCTTCTCGTCTGAAATAGGTAAAAATAGGCCATTTTCAACCAACATGCTACTTAGACTACATTGCACATCCAAATATTACTTCCCTCTACATACTGCAAATTATTTTCACCACACTCATTGCATTACATTTTTTTTTATTTTTCTTTGGCATCTGCTTTATATAAATTATATTCTTATCAAATAGGTAGAAACAAATTACATGGAACCATTTTAACAATTGTTAATCATTCAATTCGCTATAACCTTAGAGAAATCTTTATATATTATGTTGTTTGTATTATTTAAAAATGCCTTAACAAATGTATGAGAAGCCTTTGCTGTTAAATTTAGAAGCACCGAACCCACCTAACAATTCAAGGCGGTGGGTTACCCTGTAATGTTAATGAAATAAATAAATAAAATAAATAGGTGCTCCATCATGCGTCTAACACATTGCTCGACCTTGGAGATTTAATCAATGTTTACGCTTAAAATACAGTGGCAGGAATCAACATTGAAGATATAGCAGAAAAGCTGTGTGTAGTGACAGTGACTCTACTATCTTTCAGTCACGCCTCACTGTGAGCATACTGCATCTCCTTCATGTGAATGCAACTGTGAGGAAAGTGTTAACCAGATTTTCCGGAGCTAAAGCAAAAGACACCAAGAAATTAATTCAGCGTCTGATGTCCTCTAGCAATGCTTTACCAATAAACATTGAAACTCTGTTTACGACAGAAGGCATAAAAGTGTATAAACTCATACACGATTTTATAACATAGGGAAAAATAAGAATATAGGTAAAATGTGTTTTTTTTTCTTTTTTTCTTATTTGTAACATATTTATGAATGTACCTTAACTTTCTTAGGTTGATAATGTAGTTTCATGTTAAATATATGTTACGCAAACTCCATTACTGGCTCCGGCAAACCGCGTCAATGGATGCGGTATGGAGGGGCTTGGGTTTAGCACACTGCTCTCTCGGCTGTTGTCAGTTTTCGTGACTGGACCCGCTACTATTCGGTCAAGTAGCTACTCAAATGGCATCACGGGGTGACTGCTCTCCGTTTCGGTCTCACCACCCAGGAAAAATCTCTGGCATCCGGGAATAGAGCTCGGGCTCTGCACATTGCCGTCAGCTACGGTGGAGACTCAGCTACAGAAGTGGAGTTAGAAGGATGCTGTACACTTAAAGCATCATTTTGAGCCTGGCTGCATCACTGACTCCCAGAAACCAATAATACACTATCTGATCAAACGTATCCGAACACCCCCCCAAAACATACGTTTTTCATACTAAGTGCATTGTGCTGCCACCTGTTGATAGGTACCCCATATCAGCGATCTCAGTAGTCATTAGATATCGTGAGAGAGCGGGATGGGGCGCTCCATGGAACTCACGGAATTCATACGTGTTCAGGTGGTAAGGTGTCACTTGTGTCATACGTCCGTACAAGAGATTTCCACCCTCCTAAACATCCCTAGGCCCACTGTTTACGATGTGATCGTGAAGTGGGAACGTGAAGGGATACATACAGCACAAGAGCGTACAGGCCGACCTTTGTTGACTGACAGACAACGCCGACATTTGAGGAGGGTCGTAATGCAGACATCTATCCAGACTTTCACACCGGGATTCCCAACTGCATCAGGATCCACTGCAAATACTATGACAGTAAGGCGGGAGGTGAGAAAACTTCGATTTCATGGTCAAGAGGCTGCTCATAAGTCACACATCACGCCAGTAAACGATAAACGACACCTCGCTTAGTGTAAGGAGATTAAACCTTGGACGATTGTACAGTGGAAAAACGTTGTGTGGAGTGACGAATCACGATACACAATGTGGCGATCCATTGACAGAGTGTGGGTATGGCAAATGCCCGGAGAATGTCATCTGCCAGCGTGTGTAGTACCAACAGTAAAATTCGATGGCGGTGGTGTTATAGTGTGGTCGTGTTTTTCAGAGAGGGAACTTGCACCCCTTGTTGTTTTGCGTGGCACTATCACAGCATAGGGCTACACTGATATCTTAAGCACCTTCTTGCTTCCGACTGTTGAAGAGCAATTCGGGGATAGAGATTGCATCTTTCAATACGATCGAGCATCTGCAGATATTGCACGGCGTGTGCCGGAGTGGTTACACGACAATATGATTCCTACCATGCACAGAATCTTAATATCTTTGGGATGTTTTGGAACGCCGACTTCGTGTCAGGCCTCACCGACCGACATCGATACCTCTCCTCTGTGCAGCACTCCGTGAAGAATGGGCTGCCATTCCCCAAAAAACCTTCCAGCACCTTATTGAATGTATGCCTGCGAGAGTGGAAGGTGTGATCAGGGCTAAGGGTGGGCCAACACGATGTTGAATTCGAGCATTGCCAATGGAGGGCGCCACGAACTTGTAAGTAATTTTCAGACAGGTGTCCAGATACTTTTGATCACATAGTATAAGTTTAAAAAAACACATCTGTAAAAAGGACAATATTTCATGTTGAACTCAGTGGCAAATCGGAATCGCACATTCGTAATAATTTAGCGAACGGCTCATGTTTACAGGAACTTCTTTGCTTCCATTAATGTGCACTTTCACTAATGTTTGAGCTAGCTATTATTGATGGTATATCCTGTATATGCGGACACAATTTCAGATATTCCATTGAAGCTAGTTGGTCTTTAATAACTGACACGAGATCAGAAACGTAAATTAACGAGCAAGTGAAAGACATCTAAACAAAAAATCCGACTTCGCGGAAACATGCAAAACCTAAAATTGCGGTCGTAGCGCAGTAGTCAGGATACTATTTACTTGTCCCTTCGATTGACCAAAAGTTGAGATGGTACGCTGCGGGCCGGTTACCAAACCTGTGCAATCTCTCTCCGCGGCCTCTCCACGAAAACGTATTTATTGGAGCGGCCGGTCTATATCAGATTGTTTTATTCCCGGTAAGAACCGCCGCCGCGCGCCCCGAACTAGCGGATGCGGCTGCTTAAGGACGAAATGCATAATAATGCGTAAAAATAGGTCCGGCGATCCGGCCCTTATCTCCAGCGGGGCCCATTCCGCGAATGCAAATCAGCGTCCCGAGGTTTTCGCCGCGGCGCCGCGTTTCCATTACTCGGCTCTTCCATGACCGACGACCGTAACAAAGGGAGCGAGCGGAAAGCCAGTAATCTCTGTAGCAATATTCATGGGCCGGCGACCGTGGCTTGCGCTGTTTTCTGGGCCGCGCCGGTATTTCTTATCGAGCCGCGAGCGCCGCGCCAAATAAATTTCTGGATCGGTGTGCGCGCTTCTCACCGGCAGGCTCTGGCGGTTCGCTCCTCAGGAATCGCCGCTGTTCTCGTGATCCTCCCCGCCCCCATCCTCCTCCCCTCTCCCTGCCCCCCTCCCATCCTCCTCTCTCTCTCTCTCTCTCTCTCTCGCACACACACACAGTACCACCGCTTCCCCGCTCCCCAGAGTCCTGTCTAAATTACCAGGCCTCTCCGCCTGCGCCGATGCGCCGGTCCAATACTACATGAGCACATGTCGGCACTAATTGCCGCGGGCCACGCAGACACGGGCGCTATCTGCCGGTAATTAGAGCATCTACAGCCGGTGATGAACGGCCGGCCTTACTGCGCGCCGTCACGAACCGTAACGTCACGGGGGCAGCTTGCCTCCACCGCCCCCGCACTTTTGCTGCGGGGACTCCGCCTACTGCAGACGCCGCCGACGACGATTCATTGTTGTGACTGCCGTGTACTTGAGTCGGTTGTGTATCGCGAGGTCTTCAGAAGCTAACAGTCCCAAATCGTAACCAAATACCGTACCACTCCTATGTAGTAGTCCCATCCGGCAACGAGCAAAGGCGACGAATGACTCCATGTGTAGTATTAGCGAGACAGATATCAGTCTTAGTGGTAGCAGATCAGACGACAGCGGCAAATGTGCAATCAGACAAGCGTAGTACTAAGGGCGTCAATAAATAATGCAACACATTCTTTCTCTACCATTTTCAGTTGAAGAAATACGGATTTTGTTGTGAGACATCGTGGAATATCCTCGCTTCACCTTCTGTAGTTTCATAAAAATGGCCTTCAAAATGGCGTCTGCAACGGAGGTGCGTTACAAGCAGAGAACTCTCATTGAGCCCTATAGAATTCACAGACGCTTGCAAAATGCCTACGAAGACTTGGCGGTGAACAAAAGCTAGGTGAGTCCTTGAGTGAGGCGTCTGTCATCATCGCAATATGTTCGTGCAAACCAGTTCGGTCTCTCGTGTGCTGGCCGTGAAGAAAGGACTACAGCGTGTTCGTCATCACAAAATAGCAAATAAACTTCTCCATCATAAAGGCCTCAAAGAAGTCAGTGCAAGCGGGAGCAGCTCTCATAACTTCATGTGACTCTTCTTCCTAACCCATTCCGCAACTTGGGTCTCGCACCTTCCGACTTCCATCTGTTTCGCCCGATGAAGGATGTACTCCGCTGGAAACAATAAGTGGGTGACGCAGAGGCTATTGATGCAACAACACGTTGCCTCCGACGTCGACCAGTAGAGTGGTACCATGCGAGCAAAGAGGGCCTCCCACTAAGGTGGCATAAGGTTGTCGCATCAAACGATTTTGCAGACAGGGAAGTGGAGAATAATATCGGTTATTTTAATCCCGAATGAAAACCTGCCTTCAGGAAAGAAGTGTGTTTCATTCCTTATTGAACGCCCGTCGTATGAGGGCTAAATGTGAAGTACTAACATAGGCCAGAGCTACTAGCTCCTAATCTAATGACTATCTGATGAAACATACATAGTATACTCACACTAACGCTTGTGGTAGAAGCCTTGAGAACCCAGACTAGTAAAATTAAAAATACACTTTGCTGGGGGTAATCAGAACAGTGTCATGAAAACAAATGTGCATTACACAGTAATATTAGACTGTGAGACACGTACAGAGACGCTGGACAACACATGCTGTAATGTAGAGTAGATGAAAAATAGAACACAATCTAACTGTATGAGCAAGTCATCTGAGTGCAAGAAGCGCAAAGTATCCCTGAAGGCCTCACCGTCGGATCGTGAGTGATTGTAAAGAGGGCACTGGCTGACGAGAGAAGAGATGACAAATGTCATTCTGAAGAATTCCGTCTTGTGGAGCGTCAGTGGTGCCACAAATCTAAACGCTGTTCTTGTTTTCTATATTGCGATCTTATTTTTACATAAATTGTTAGTTTTAAGAATTTCCGTTTTCTAATTAGTTTTAAGATATGAAATGTTTAAAGCTGCATGTGTAATAAAATAATAAGTAACCAATTTACCTTAATTTAAGTACATGTGCAGTTTAATATTATGAAAACGTATTGTGAAAACACAACCAGTCTTAGCAATTATGTGGCAGGTCTAATGTATAAGGCTTCATTTAATCTGATTATAAATCTTATTCTGCGTCGAATCACTTCTTTGTTAATCCTATGTTACATCGCACCAGGGTACGATTTAAATAATGTCTACCCCGTGAATTGTCAAAATCAATTTTAATATGACATTTCCTGTCATTAGTTGCCTACATGGGCAAGTTCCGAAAGCCCATAAATTCAATTACGTAGATGGCAGCAAATTAAATAAGATTAAATAAAAATATAAAATGAGATAAAACACACATAAATAATCTTCCAGAATGATCTGAAGTGGAATGAGCACAAAAAATGGCAGTAAAAGTATATATATATATATATATATATATATATATATATATATATAGAGAGAGAGAGAGAGAGAGAGAGAGAACGAATCTTAAGGAACTTCAGTTCATCTACGAAAGAAGTGACTTACAAACCACTTGTCCGTCGGAGTCTTGAGTATTTCTCACTGTTCATGGACGCTTAGCAGACTGGATTAATGCAGCAAAGAGACAATAAGGACCCACCGATGAAGGGTGAGTTTAGTCGGAGCGAGAGCGTTACGGAGTTGCTGGAGAAGCTCCAGGAGCAGATGCTATAAGAGAGCCGTTGTGCGTCAGGTACAAGTTTATTGTTCAGAGTCCAAGAGACGGTGTTTAGGGGGAATCGGATACAAGTGATCATGCTACCAACGCGCCATTACTTTTGTTCTATAGATGTAAAGACAGATAGGGAAACGCAGTCGCTTTCATCATGAGATCCAAAAGTAACTATTTACGAGCAAAATTCAACTGTCTCGAACGATTACTCTGACATACCGCAAGACGTCTCACCGTACTTACCTGTCAGACGCTGCGAGTTGAGTGGCCTGGTTCATTATTGCTGATCACATTCCAATTGTCGTGTTTGACAATCGCTGACCTGAGAGGATACTGTGTCTGTATCAGTTTTGTTTTTTCTTGGCTAACCACTACAAGAACGCACCATAATTTGAAGCAAGCTCTCCGAGACACACTTTACGTTACACACAGCCAGACCTCTCGTTTCGGACATGTCCAAAAGAACAGATACCATCTTAGTATACGTATAGTTAGGACTAACCTGCCACTTGACCATCTTCTTCTTCTGTGCAGAAACAGTGCCCGAACTCTTACGGGAATCGGCAACGCGCCGCGAGTAAAGAGTATAATGGGCGGGGCACTACGTATGTAGTGCGGAACAATACGTTGAGAATGTGAGTTTCGCGGGAGGCGTACCAGAGATAAATCCCTAGCAGTTGCGCTATGCTCTGTGTCCTCGGTGGCTCAGATGGACAGAGCGTCTGCCGTGTAAACGGGAGATCCCGGATTCGAGTTCCTGTCGGGGCACACATTTTCATCTGTCCCCGTTGACGTATGTCAACGCCTGTAAGCAGATACGGGTGTTCATTTCATTGTAATTTCATTCTAACGAGCTGCATGGTCACCGATTGTATCTGTTCATTCGGACATGTCCGAAAGAACAGGTACCATCTTAGTATATATAGTGTTCTGGTGCTTCGCCAGTAGGTATAAACAGCCCAGAACATAGCGGCTTTTAGAAATCTTTTGCACCGTGAATTCTAATCTGACCTACTTTTAGTAAACCTCTACTCACAAAAAATGTTTGTTTCAAATTTACAGTTTTTATAGTCTACAATACCAATGAAACGTCTGTGGCAAACTGCTGTCGACCACTAATAAGATCTCCAGGTTTAGTGAAACACCACCATGAAACCAAAAAAAGAATGCTTTGACACCTCAAGACAAATATTTCCTTAGTAAGGCGAGCAGAGTAGTAGATATACACTCCTGGAAATTGAAATAAGAACACCGTGAATTCATTGTCCCAGGAAGGGGAAACTTTATTGACACATTCCTGGGGTCAGATACATCACATGATCACACTGACAGAACCACAGGCACATAGACACAGGCAACAGAGCATGCACAATGTCGGCACTAGTACAGTGTATATCCACCTTTCGCAGCAATGCAGGCTGCTATTCTCCCATGGAGACGATCGTAGAGATGCTGGATGTAGTCCTGTGGAACGGCTTGCCATGCTATTTCCACCTGGCGCCTCAGTTGGACCAGCGTTCGTGCTGGACGTGCAGACCGCGTGAGACGACGCTTCATCCAGTCCCAAACATGCTCAATGGGGGACAGATCCGGAGATCTTGCTGGCCAGGGTAGTTGACTTACACCTTCTAGAGCACGTTGGGTGGCACGGGATACATGCGGACGTGCATTGTCCTGTTGGAACAGCAAGTTCCCTTGCCGGTCTAGGAATGGTAGAACGATGGGTTCGATGACGGTTTGGATGTACCGTGCACTATTCAGTGTCCCCTCGACGATCACCAGTGGCGTACGGCCAGTGTAGGAGATCGCTCCCCACGCCATGATGCCGGGTGTTGGCCCTGTGTGCCTCGGTCGTATGCAGTCCTGATTGTGGCGCTCACCTGCACGGCGCCAAGCACGCATACGACCATCATTGGCACCAAGGCAGAAGCGACTCTCATCGCTGAAGACGACACGTCTCCATTCGTCCCTCCATTCACGCCTGTCGCGACACCACTGGAGGCGGGCTGCACGATGTTGGGGCGTGAGCGGAAGACGGCCTAACGGTGTGCGGGACCGTAGCCCAGCTTCATGGAGACGGTTGCGAATGGTCCTCGCCGATACCCCAGGAGCAACAGTGTCCCTAATTTGCTGGGAAGTGGCGGTGCGGTCCCCTATGGCACTGCGTAGGATCCTTTGGTCTTGGCGTGCATCCGTGCGTCACTGCGGTCCGGTCCCAGGTCGACGGGCACGTGCACCTTCCGCCGACCACTGGCGACAACATCGATGTACTGTGGAGACCTCACGCCCCACGTGTTGTGCAATTCGGCGGTACGTCCACCCGGCCTCCCGCATGCCCACTATACGCCCTCGCTCAAAGTCCGTCAACTGCACATACGGTTCACGTCCACGCTGTCGCGGCATGCTACCAGTGTTAAAGACTGCGATGGAGCTCCGTATGCCACGGCAAACTGGCTGACACTGACGGCGGCGGTGCACAAATGCTGCGCAGCTAGCGCCATTCGACGGCCAACACCGCGGTTCCTGGTGTGTCCGCTGTGCCGTGCGTGTGATCATTGCTTGTACAGCCCTCTCGCAGTGTCCGGAGCAAGTATGGTGGGTCTGACACACCGGCGTCAATGTGTTCTTTTTTCCATTTCCAGGAGTGTATTTGGACACAATTCAGAGACACGGGGAGAGTCCAGCTAGAATTATTCCGAACTCGGATATTTGATTGTAATGAATATTCTGGAGCAGATATAGACTCAAATCAGTTTTAGTAATAACGAGCAGGGTGAAATTTTGGGGAATCGTCTGGAGCAGTCAACGTGGAAAGAAGTAGCACACTGGTGTTTTCGGGAATAATGAGGCGCACTTGAATTTCTCGAGGGATTCAGACACTGCGATAATGAACACCACAGGCGGTAGTTCGGTTGACGAAATGTGGGTATCCCTAAACAGGACAATCACAGTTGGACAAACTGTGGAACAAGGAAGGAAAAGGTGAAGAAACCTTAGGTGACACAAGAGATACTTCAGCTGTCGACGATAGAAGTAAGTATGACAATGTTCAGGGAAATATAGGAATACGACAAAATAAATAATTAAATAAAAAGAAAGTACAAGGAACCCGTGGCAAAATGATTGCAGGAGAAATATGGAGAAATCGAAAGAGGAATGGTTGTTAGAAGGATTGTAACATGCGCATACAAAATTCAAAAATAGCCTTCGATGAAATTAATAGCAAGGGTGATGTCCAGTGGGGTTCCACGAAGAGGAAACAGCGGAGTAGTGGAAAGAATGCACTGAAGGCCTCTACGTGATAGATGATATATTAGTCGATATGAAAGACATAGGGAATCGAGTATTAAGAGTTAGAGTATAACGGAGATTTGGAATTTCTTCGGAATTTCTAAAATATTGGGTGAAGAGTTAAACAAATCACTATTCAAGTTGGTGTGTAAAATATATGACTCTCAAAATAGCATTAGAATTCCATAAAAATAACTCCGAAGACAGTAAAAGCAAACGAGTGTGAGAATTATCGCAGAATCGGCATGATAGCTCATGTATCCAAGTTACGTACAAGTATAATACACAGAGGAGTGCACAAAACAGTTGACTGCCTGTTAGATGTTGTCAAGTTTGGCTTTAGGAAAAATAAAGGGACGAGAGAGTAAGTTGTAAGGAAATTCAAAAACATTCGTACGATTTGCCGACTTGGAAAAAGCTTTCGACAATGTAAAATAGTACATGATATTCGAAATCCTGAGGGAAAAAAACGTGAAGTATGGGAAACATTGTTAACATAGTAGAAGAAGCAAGAGAGAACAACACAGCCGTCATCAGTTAAGGTGAGAAGGAATGGCAATACCTGTTGAATAATGACCTAATAAGCATGCAGTGAGGACTGAGAGTAAACAAAAGAGAGACGAAAGTTATGAGGAGACGCAGAAGTGACATTAGTTATAAACCAAACTTCAAACTTTGTTACAGGCTTCTGCTACCTTGTAGGAAAAATAGCAAATGACGGGCAAAGCAAGGAGGGCATAAAAAGGGAACAGGCGAAGGGGGCATTGCTAGCCAAGAGACGTCTATTAGTTTCAATTTTAGACAGAAATTATGAGAATCTACGACTGGAGAGCAGAATTATTTGGTAGTGTGTCACAAACTGTGGCAAAAACTAAAAGGAATAGGATCGAAGCATTTGAGATGTGGCGCTATAGAAGAATGTCGAAAATTAGGTGGACTGATAAGATAAGGAATGAGAAGGTTGTCGCTGAATCGGGGAAGAACGGAGAGCATGGAAAACACAAGAGGAAGGGGCTGATAGCTGGAATGCGAGTTAAGACATCGATGAATGGCTGCCATAATACTTGAGAGAGTTGCGGAGGGTAAAAGCCATACTAGGGGCACAGATTGGAATACATACGACAAATAATTGAGGTCTATGATTACAAGTAATACTCTGAAGTGAGCCGGCCGGTGTGGCCGTGCGGTTCTAGGCGCTTGAGTCTGGAACCGCGTGACCGCTACGGTCCCAGGTTCGAATCGTGCCTGTGGCATGGATGTGTGTGATGTCCTAAGGTTAGTTAGGTTTAAGTAGTTCTAAGTTCTAGGGGACTGATGACCACAGATGTTAAGTCCCATAGTCGTCAGAGCCATTTGAACCATTTGAACTCTGAAGTGCTTGAGTCAAGAGAGGAATTCGGGGCGACCTACATTAAACCATTCAGAAGACTGATGACTCACAAAAAAAAAAATAACAAAACGTAGTGCTGCTCCTTTCTTGTATATCGAGCCAACAGTTATGAAGCCCTTCTGCAGAAAAAAAGTGTGGTTCCCAAGGAGAGTATCACAAACGAAATACTTTGAATCTTATTGTGGTCGACAATACTGCTAAGTTTTCCTATGACAAAATTATACGACAAAGCTCAGTTCTTCAGCAATGTTGATAGAAGAAATTGTAAAACTGTGCTAAAATTGTCCAACGATATTAATGAGACAACTAAAATCAAAATACACTATGTGGTCAACAGTATCCGGACACCTGGCTGAAAATGACTTACAAGTTCGTGGCGCCCTCCATAGGTAATGTTGGAATTCAGTATGGTGTTGGCCCACCCTTAGCCTTCATGACAGCTTCCACTCTCGCAGGAATACGTTCAATCAGGTGCTGGAAGGTTTCTTGGGGAATGGCAGCCCATTCTTCACGGAGTGCTGCATTGAGGAGAGCTACCGATGTCGATCGGTGAGGCCTGGCACGAAGTCGGCGTTCCAAAACATCCCAAAGGTGTTCTACAGAATTCAGGTCAGGACTCCGTGGAGACCAGTCCATTACAGGCCGTGCGTAATGAACAGATGCTCCATCGAATTAGAAGATGCAATCGCCTTCCCCGGATTTTCAACAGAGGGAAGGAAGAAGGTTCTTAAAACATCAATTTAGACCTGTGCTGTGATAGCATCAAGCAAAACAACAAGGGGTGCAAGCCCTCTCCATGAAAAACACGACCACACCATAAAACCACCGCCTCCGAATTTAATGTTGGAACTACACACGCTGGCGTTCACCGGGAATTCGCCTTACCAACACCCTGCCATTGGATCGCCACATTGTGTACCGTGATTCGCCACCCACACAACGTTTTTCCACCTTTCAATAGTCCAATGTTTACGCACCTTAAACCAAGCGAGGCGTCGTTTGGCATTTATTGGCGTGATGTGTGGCTTATGTGCAGCCGCACAACCATGGAATCCTAGTTTTCTCACCTCCCCCCTAACTGTCATACAACTTGCAGTGTATCCTGATGCAGTTTGGAATTCCTGGTCTGGATAGATGTCTGCCTATTACGCATTACGACCCTCTTCAACTGTAGGCGGTCTCTGTCAGTCGACAAACGAGGTCGGCCTCTACTCTTTTATGCTGTACGTGTCCCTTCACGTTTCCACGTCACTATCACAGCGGAAACAGTAGACGTAGGGATGTTTAGGAGTGTGGAAATCTCGCGCACACAGGTGTGACACAAGCGACACCCAGTCATTTGACCACGTTCGAAGTCCGTGAGTTCCGCGGTGAGCCTCATTCTGCTCTCTCACGATGTCTGATGACTGCTGAGGTCGCTGATGTGGAGTACCTGGCAGTAGCGGACAGCACAATGCACCCAATATGAAAAACGTATGTGTTTGGGGGTTTCTGGATACTTTTGATAACATAGTGTATTGAATAAGAAATTTGCAGCATATCTCTTCAATAACTGGCAAATGTCTTTCCGCAATGGATACACCAGTTCCCGTCAGATCACCGAAATTCAGCGCTGTCGGGCGTGGCCGGCACTTGGTCGGATGACCGTCCTGGCCGCTATGCGCTGTTCCCATTTTTCGGGGTGCAATCAGCCTCGTGATGCCAATTGAGGAGCTACTCGACCCAATAGTAGCGGCTCTGGTCAAAGTAAACCATCATAACGACAGGGAGAGCGGTGTGCTGACCACACGCCCCTCCTGTCCACATCCTCATCTGAGGAGTGGCCGAGCGGATCTAGGCGCTGCAGTCTGGAGCCGCGTGACCGCTCCGGTCGCAGGTTCGAATCCTGCCTCGGGCATGGATGTGTGTGATGTCCTTAGATTAGTCAGGTTTAAGTAGTTCTAATTTCTAGGGGACTGATGACCTCAAAAGTTAAGTCCCATAGTGCCCAGAGCCAGTTGAACCATTTGAGGATGACACGACAGTTGGATGGTCCCGATGGGCCACTTTTGGCCTGAAGACGGAGTGCTTTTTTTCTTCAGTAATCCATATTACGAAGTCAAGGGTTATTTTAGATAACACAGAGTATGAAATGGTAAGTAACTTACAGTCTACAATAAACTGTTATGATTTAATGGAGAGGATTCTCTACCTACGATCTGTGCTGGAAAATTCTAACCTCTTTTTGTTTTCTTGAGCTCAGATTCTCGTTTGAATGCGGTGAGGTGGTCACACAGCGTTTTCAGCCGAGCCAAGGAGACAAAACGAAGATTTCGGGAGAATTACGAAAGTGTTGTCAAAGTCGTAATGTAATCCAAATGATTGTGTTTTTGCATGTGTGTGTGTGTGTGTGTGTGTGTGTGTACCATGCAGTGCAATGCGGCGTAGTGTGGTACAGTGTAGTGTGTGTATGTGTGTGATATGGGAGTCACCAGAAAAGCTGTACCATCGAGTAGTGTAGAAGTATTTCTTTTAGATTAATTATTAATTTTCAAACATCTATAAGACACTGTTCAATACATTTCATAATTAACAACCGAACATGAATTAGTTATTTGAAAAAGTTTCCGTTTTTAATTACGATGATGTGTGTGACATCAATTTGCAAATGATATGTGTAACATCCACGAGATACATTTTAGCTACAGTGCGACGAGAGGAAATTATGCCTCTAACAGTTGTAAACGTTATCCATCCGACATATGAAAAAACAGTGAAAACGTTGATAAATAAATGTTAATTATTTATATAATATTTTATGATGTAATGGGGCATATCGATGTGTATCATACAAAGACAATGATAATCGTAAATTCCTTTTATGATCTGCGTTTGTCTTCCTTTGTTTTTACCTTATGTTGGTTGGCTTTTGTGGGTTGCGGACGCAAGACGCATATCAAATTGAGGTCTGTTAAGAAATTGTAATTAATTGTTAATTATTACTTGAGAATAGAGTTCATTATTATTATTAGTATGAGTGAATAATTATTGGTAACTTTAATTCCTCTCTCAGTAAGCATTATCTGTGTTAATTATTTCTTTCCGCTGCAAGGAGCGCAGCCATAGATGATAGCGATTTGTATCGCGTTTTTGTCTGTGTTTTCCTTTAAAAAAATCAGGTGTTTGCTTGATGAAGTCTAAATAGTGCACAATACGAAAGTAAAGTTTAATAAGCATTTCAAATACTTATCCTATTTGCTCTAACAATAGAAAGTCTCTATCAATTGTTTGCCGCCATCTTAACAATTATCTCAGCGGCAAATTCAAATTACGCAACTCTGCAGACATAAATGCCGAAGGTAATAAAAATGTGTAAAAATAAATGTGCACCGGTGGTCCCGAACTCATTTTAATCAAAATAATTCGAATCAGATTGGTTCCAAAAAAACAGTGGTCATAGCACGATAATTATAACAAACTTTTCTCGCTGATGTATGGAGCCGAAATTAATTACGCACGAGTTGCGAAGAATATTGTTGCAGGTAACATACGTCAGTGTTGTGCGCGGCTGATATTCGATGGCTTTAATGATTATTTTCCTGAAGAAAACTGTTTCCATCATAATCAATAGTTGTATAGAATCTGTAGTATGAACTGTGATTTAGTGACACTTACACAACTTACAGACAACACTTTAACACGACGTTAACTTGGAGTTCTTTAGCAACTTGACCAAATCTTTAGCCGGGAGAAAAATTATTTAGTAATTACTCACTGTAATAAAATAAGATTATCATTTTCTTTTAGAAATTAGTTAAATACCAAACCACTGAATAAATCAGCGAACGCCACGTCTGTCGGTGAACAAACAATTGACTGCCGTGGTTCCGCTGATCCGCTGCGCCGGTGTGGCAGAAGCAACCTCAGCGAGTGCAGCCGGCCGGGGTGGCCGAGCGGTTCTAGGCGCTACAGTCTGGAACCGCTACGGTCGCAGGTTCGAATCCTGCCTCGGTCATGGATGTGTGTGATGTCCTTAGGTTAGTTAGGTTTAAGTAATTCTAAGTTCTAGGGGACTGATGACCTCAGAAGTTAAGTCCCATAGTGCTCAGAGTCATTTGAACCATTTTTTTTTTTTCAGCGAGTGCCCAGCAGCAGCAGCGGACGGCAACCAGCGGGCAGCACACGTGCTACGGCGGCCAGTGGTCGGCGGCTCCCAGCCATGTAGGGCCACTTAGCGACTCCGTAATTACGGAATTAAAGATAAGCCCGCTGCCGTAATAGCACGCTACGCTATCAACAGCCGCCCACCGATATTATTAATACACTGCCCGGTCTCTCAATAGCTTCATTTGCCTTGTTTGCTAGCGTGCAAACTGCAAAATCTCTTAAGGTATTTTCCGGAGGCGATGAAGGTGTTACGTACGCAACCTGTTCTGAATGAAGCACAGTAACGTTGCCTGACTCCGAGATAAGACATGTATCGTGTATAGTAAACAGCGTACACCACTAGCATATTAAGCATCTTGTTACCTACTAAGTACAGTGGGAATACTTAACCCACCTTTCCAACACCGCGGAGAAACCTTCTTATTTTATGAGGCTTATATAGGCGACCGAGAGCGATGCGTGGAAACATACTCGCACGAAGTATTTCTGTATTACAATAATAATTTGTGGTGCCTAAGCCCGTAGCGTTTTCCGTCAGTTCAATAAATATAAAAGATCCCCAGAACAGAGACTTTAGTCATCAATAATATGTTCTCCTTCACTATTTACAACAGTTTGCCAGCGCTGGGGTAACTTTTTGATTCCGAGACTGTAAAAAATGAGGTTGTTTTAAAAAGATAACTCGTCGAGTCATTTTCGGAGCACATTTTCATCTGACAATGAAGTTGCTTGAAAGTTCTTCGATGGAAAGCGGAAAAGGTGAAAGTCTGAGGGTGCAAGATCAGGTGAATAAGGTGGATGCGGAATGACTTCCCAACCCAATTCCTGTATAGTGAGTAGAGTCACTTCACGCAAACTTCCTGGTCATTGTCTCAGTTGTTGACAGCAAATGTCAGCAGTGATGATTACACCTCGGGGAATCAATTTGTAGTACACCTCACCGTCGCTGTTCCAGCAGAAGCATAACACTGTCTTTTGTGGATGCAACAGGTCTTTGTTAAGGGAGTTGCTGCTTTGTTTGGGTTCAACCATTCAATTATTTACCTTATGTTAGTGTAAAGAAACAATTTTTCGTCACCAGTAACGATGCAGGATAGGAATGGCCACTATTTTTGAAGAGCTAATTGATGGCGAACAAGCAGAGAAGCACATATAGCCACCCTCTGATTTTTGTGATTTTGGCTTAGGGCTTGAGGCACACATTCACAGTGTTTTTGGACCCTCTCCGTTGCATGCAAATATCGCATGACGGTAGATCGATCGCAGTTAATCACGTTTGCCAGTTATACAGTACACTGTTGTGGATCATTGTGGATTAATGCGTTTACACGATCTTCATCAATTCCCGAAGGTCTTCTACATCTTTGTCTGCATAGATACTCTGTAGTCCATCATACGGTGTATGGCGGAGGGTACCCCGTACCAAAATTAGTCATTTTCTTTTCTATTTCAATTGCAAATAGAGCGAGGGAAAAACGACTGTATACAGGGTGGTCCATTGATAGTGACCGGGCCAAATATGTCACGAAATAACCATCAAACGAAAAACCTAGAAAGAACGAAACTCCTCTGGCTGGAAGGGGGAAAAAAGATGGCGCTATGGTTGGCCCGCTAGATGGCGCTGCCATAGGTCAAGCGGATATCAACTGCGTTTTTTAAAATAGGAACCCCCATTTTTATTACATATTCGTGTGGTACGTAAATAAATATGAATGTTTTTGTTGGACCACTTTTTTCACTTTGTGATAAATGGCGCTCTAATATCTACAAACGTATAACTACGTGGTATCATGTAACATTCCACCACTGTGGACGGTATTTGCTTCGTGATACATTACCCGTCTTAAAACGGACCGTTTACCAATTGCGGAAAAGGTCGATATCGTGTTGATGTATGGCTATTGTGATCAAAATGCTCAACGGGCGTGTGCTATGTATGCTGCTCGGTATCTGGGACGACATCATCCAAGTGTCCGGACCGTTCGCCGGATAGTTACGTTATTTAAAGAAACAGGAAGTGTTCGGCCACATGTGAAACGCCAACCACTACCAGCAACAAATGATGATGCCCAAGTAGGTCTTTTAGCTGCTGTTGCGGCTAATCCACACATCAGTAGCAGACAAATTGCGCGACAATCGGGAATCTCAGAAAGTCGGTGTTGAGAATGCTACATCAACATCTATTGCACCCGTACCATATTTCTATGCACTAGGAATTGCATGGCGACGACTTTGAACGTCGTGTACAGCTCTGCCACTGGACACAAGAGATATTACGGGACGATGACAGATTTTTTGCATGCGTTCTATTTAGCGCCGAAGCGTCATTCACCAACAGCGGTAACGTAAACCGGCATTATATGCACTATTGGGCAACGAAAAATCTACGATGGCTGCGACAAGTGGAACATCAGCGACCTTGGCGGGTTAATGTGTGGTGCGGCATTGTGGGAGGAAGGATAATTGGCCCCATTTTATCGATGGCAATCTAAATGGTGCAATGTATGCTGATTTCCTACGTAACGTTCTACCGATGTTACTACAAGATGTTTCACTGCAGGACAGAATGGCGATGTACTTCCAGCACGATGGATATCCGGCACATAGCTCGCATGCGATTGAAGCGGTATTGAATAGGATATTTCATGACAGGTGGATTGGTCGTCGAAGCACCATAGCATGGCCTGCACGTTCACCGGATCTGACGTCCCCGGATATCTTTCTGTGGGGAAAGTTGAAGGATATTTTCTATCGTGATCCATCGACAACGCCTGACAACATGCGTCAGGGCATTGTCAATGCATGTGCGAACATTGCGGAAGGCGAACTATTCACTGTTGACAGGAATCTCGTTACACGTATTGCCAAATGCATTGAGGTTGACGGATATCATTTTGAGCATTTATTGCATTAATGTGGTATTTACAGGTAATCATGCTGTAACAACATGCGTTGTCAGAAACTATAGTTCACAAATGTACATGTATCACATTGGAACAACCGAAATAAAATGTTCAACCGTACCTACGTTCTGTATTTTAATTTAAAAAACCTACCTGTTACCAACTGTTCGACTAAAATTGTGAGCCATGTGTTTGTGACTATTACAGTGCCATCTATCAGAAAGCGAAAAAAGTTGCCCAACTAAAACATCATATTTCTGTACGTACTACACGAATATGCCATGAAAATGGCGGTTCCTATTTAAAAAAAACGCTGTTGATTTCCATTTGACATATAGCAGCGCCATCTAGCGCTTATTTCGTGAGATATTTGGCCCGCACAAGATCAATGGACCACCCTGTATATGCCTCCGTATGAGCCCTGATTTTTCGTATCTTGTCTTCATGATCCTTACGCGAAATGTATCTTGAGGGCAGTACGATCGCTCTGCAGTCAGTTTCAAATGCCGGCTAAAGTTTCTCAATAGTTTTCCTCGAACAGAGTGTCGCCTTCACTCCAGTGATTCCCATTTGATTTCCCGAAGCGTGTCCGTAGCACTTGCGTGTTTTTCGGACCTACCAGTGAAATATTTAGTAGCCCAACTCTGAACTGCTTCTATGTCGTCCTTTAATCCGAGCTGGTACGGATCCCAAACACTCGAAAAGAAGAACAGGTAGCATTAGTGTCTTATATGCGGTCTCCTTTACAGATGAACGACACTTCCCTAGAATCCTATCATTAAACCGAAATCATCGATTCGCCATGCCTCCCACAGTTCTCACATGCTGTTTCCATTTCATAACTCTTTCCAGCGTTACGCCCAACTATTTAAAAAAAAAAAATTATTCTTCAATATATGTGATACATAACAACCCACCAACTTATATAATTAGTGGGTCCTAGTTGATACAATTTGGTATTACTACTACAGCTTACTCTATGTTAGCTTTCCTTTATTCTCACTATGGGCACTACGATTATGTCTTTCTATGCTATTTTATTCTTCTTATGCTAATGTACATCTACCTGCAGCGTTACAGGTGTGCCAGCGTTGTATAAACCTACTTAGTGGCCCTGTTCACCGAGCTAATCCCGGTGAACGTGCCCCTGGCACCGGGCTGGCCGGAATTGTTGTTCGCTGCAGTACTATAGAATTTTGTTATCCTAGCTTATCCTACATCTAACCTAGCTTAGCCTAGAGTCAAAATAGGTGAGTGTCTAGATCGGTGGTTGGGCGCACCCTCCCCCTAATTCCAGACGTGGCGAATTCCAGCCGTGAGGCGGCTGGCCAATCCACGCCCCGGCGGAACAGGAAATCAACGATTCGCCATGCCTCCCACAGTTCTCACATGCTGTTTCCATTTCATAACTCTTTCCAGCGTTACGCCCAACTATTTAAACGACGTCACTGTGTCAAGCAGGACAGGACTAATGCTGTATCCGAACATTGCAGGTTTGTTTTCTGTACTCATTCTGAACGTGGCGAGTCATTAATGTCAAAAACACTCTCCATAAAATAAGAAAACCAGTTTCTTACCGTGCGCTGTCTAATGACATTATTGCCGTACACGACGCCAATGTTTCTGACTGCGTTCGCTGCTGTAACTCCTCTACTGGACTCAAACAGATGTGTACGTCAGAAACGCTTCGGTTTCTCCACTTGGTATTCTATTTCCCAGCGTCTTCATCTCCACTCTTTATCTCCAGACGACAAAATAACAGTATGTAAATTCTAGGAGCAAATTTGGAGTAGAAATAACAACTGACAATCGATAAATAAACGCGTAGAAATCGGAATACCAACACACAAAACCCCAAAGCGCTACAAACTTGTGCACCAATCTAATACACTGATGAACCAGATCTTTATAGCCACCTCCTTAACAGCATGTCGGTCCACTGGTGGAACGCAGTGCAGGAGTGATTCTAGATGGCATGGATCGACAAGTCCTGTCGTTATGTATGTGGCACGAGATGTCTACGCACAGAACAGGCAATTCCCGGTGGTTTCTGAGCGCCGAGTCGGCGCCTGATAGTTTGCAAGATCTGTTATGTCGGGCTCACTTTAGGCGAATTTGGTGGTGAAATTCACTCTCGCGCTCCTCAGACCACTATAGCACGATTATGTCTTTGTAACATGGGCAGTTACCCTGATGAAGGTGCTGTTGCAGTCGGTGGAATCAAACATGAAGGGATGCAGACTATCGTCAGTAATGTTCAGGTATCTGTAATGTTGCTTTCTATTACTGCCACATGTCTCACGCAAATACTGGTGAATGATCTCCATTGTATAACACACGATCTGCATCCGTGGAGCCATATATGTTTCAAGCAGACGTTTCCCTGGGTGACGACGGAATCTGTTAAAGCCATCGACCTGTTTCCGCGGCACATTCTTGATGATCCCGTGCCCACTGCAGTCGGAACTGAATATACCTCGTAATTGTATTCGCTCCACCGTCACTTCGTGGAAATCAGTATCTGGAGTTTTAGCTGGCCGTCGTAGTGTAAGAGCTCATAACCGAAGTGTTTTTATTTTTTTTATTTTTTAAAATTCTCCCATACGTATGTTAGGCATCATGACAAAAATTGCCGACTGGAAATTTTATTCGAACGCATATCAAAGAAAAATCAGTTTCTTTGCATTTCAGACTTCCGAGAACATCGCACTTGGTCCATGTACTTCATTTATTGGACACCCTCTACTCTTAGTCCAACTAATACAATTGTTTAGCGTCCGCCCCCGTTAGCTGAGTGGTCCACCAACAATTGCAACGAACTATAACGAACAAAATAAGCCAGCACGGTAGCTCAGCTTTTCGGTCAGAGGGTTAGCTGCCCTCTGTAATAATAAAAAAAAAAAAAAAAAAAAACTGAGTGAATCAATCAACAACGAACTTCAACGGATGTTTTACGACGTCCGCCCAGAGCAGAAGCAACGATCAAAAGCGAACAAAAACGCCGGCACGGTAGCTCAGCGTGTTCGGTCAGAGGGCTGCGTGTTCTCTTAATAAAAAAAAAATTAAAAAAAACTGAATCAAGGAACCAACGATCAATTTGAACGGATGTCTTGTGAAGTCCGCCCCGACCAAACGCAACGAACTATATCGAACAAAATGAGTAAAAAAAAAAAAAAAAAAAAGTGGTCAGCGCGGCGGAATGCCACGCCAAGGGGCCCGGGTTCGATTCCCGGCTGGGGCAGGTGATTTTCTCCGCTCAGGGACTGGGTGTTGTGTTGTCCTTATCGTCATTTTATCCCCATCTCCAGCATGCAAGTCGCCCAATGTGGCGTCGAATGCAAATAGTGCTTGCCCTCGGCGGCCGAACTCCCCCTAATGGGGGACTCCCGGCCCCAATGCCGTACGCTCATTTCATTTCAATTGTTTAGCGTAAAATGTCGCTATTTTTTATCCCTATCTCCCAATGTCAGAAAGCTACTTTACGACAAGGATGGTGGGGGGTTGGGGGGTGGGGGAGAATGAGGGGAAGGAAGAGTTAGTTCATAAACATTTTCAACCAATTTCCCACATCACAATGATAAATCTACTATAGCTGAAAATGGAGTCACAGTATCTAAGTTTGATGACATCCCTTCGGTGGCTCGTACAACCAGCTTCTGCAACACTGTAATAAAAAATCGACTTAAATGGAAATAACACCGTTAACAGAGACGGCGATTTACAGCTTACAGCTGCCTGAGATGAAGCCAACACGAGGTGTAAGCAAATGTAGCGTACGCGAGGAAACTTAATAGATATTCAAGTTTCGCACAGGATACATCGAAGAAATGACATTTTTGGTACCCTTGAGCCTCCGGAACTTCTACAGGGCTACTGGCGAACCATTACCGTTCTTGCAAAAGAGCTTTCCGAGCAGCGCGCGAGCCGTCTTGGAGACAGCCATGCTGGACGTCTCGGACTTACACTGAGGAAGGTGGGAGAGGAAGGCATCACCAATAAGAAAAGCAGACGAGTGGGTTTGGTTACTTCAGCAGAGGCAGAGCACTTGGAGTGTACTTTAGTGGTCCGCAGCGATTGTCTGTCGGTAGACAAGATGTAAAGTTCAGAGTCATGTGGACCGAGTAAAGTGGATGGGCGGTGAGCACAATATAGTGTATTTGTATGTTGTGTCTTTAAACTTGCTGGCGAGTGCTAATATTTCTCGAAACGAGTTTATTTGTCGTATTATGCTGAGAAGTTTATATTGTATCTACTGGTAGAGGCAAAAGCCATTAACAAATTTAAAAAGAATTATTTGCGCTTACTCTCTCAGAAGGCCCAAACAGTATATTACGCCCTCTTACATATCTTACGAAAAGACAATGAAGGTAAAAGTAGGGTGATTACAGTTCTCAGTTGAACGTGAAAGGAGAGAAGTGACCCTAATACACAAAGTAGTCAACCATCACATACCGAAAGGAGGATAGACTTTTTTTAACTTCGATGCGATGTAAAACAAAGAAAAGAAAATCTCAACAACAAATCGTGTAAGTCAAAAAAGTTTTGTTCGCAACTAACTTCCGAATTCCTTAGGTATTGCACGAAATCCAACCAGAATTCTAGCTTCAGTTCCTGTGGCCTTCATCATCCTCAGTACATCAGCCCTTCTCTCATTCAACTATAACTTTCACTAATTCTTCAGTATTAAATATTCTCTTTGCGATTACTAATTCCCACACGATAGTACGAGGAAATTGTTATGGATCTTCTATGCTCTTCTGTCGTTCCTTGAGTGCCCATCATTTTAATTACAAGCATTTTGCGCTGAAAACGCCACTTCTATTATTTTCGAGTCGGAAGATTTTGGGTACAAGGCGCTGCTGGCTGCAGTATGTGCGTGTCTTAGCTCATCCTACATAGGCATAGAGCCTATAAGATACGAAAAAAAAGTCACAAGAATGCTTAGAGAAGCCTTGTGCCTAGAGAAAGTCCGAGAACTACTGTAAAGTAGCACAGCTTCGCTTAGGAAATTTTGTCCATAGATGGAGAATGGCTTGACGACCGGTTGAGATTTTGGTTCCCAATGTGTTTCAAGAAATATGGGAACACGAAAGCGACGTATAGAAACCGGTAATGGAGGGAAGGAGTCTGTTCTCTGCTCAGGTATGGAAAATAGCCTCCTAACAGTCTACATCCGGTCCATATCTGCAGCAATTATCTGACATTCAGAATCCTCGGATTCCTGTCTTATATACTTCATTCATAGTCCCTGCACCATGTCTTGTGGTACTAACTGCTACCTTCATTTGTTGGTAGAACCTGTGTTCAGCTGTCCAGAGTCCTTTCTCCTTCCAAGTTTTTCGCTGTCAGGTCTTGTCAACTTAAAAATTATCTATTTAACAAGTACACAATTACACAATCCGACACTTTAATATTGTTCAGAGATTCGACTACTGGCAGTTGGTGACAATTTAGTGATTACTTATTATATAAACCTGATTGATACACTACCATTTGTGTAAATTGAAGAAAGAAGAGAAGGCTATTGTTAAAAAGGTGGCTGAAGGGAATCCAGTCGTGATTGTTTATGGTGAGGATGATATAAAGAAACTGAAATCTACCTTTGCTGTAATGGTAACGTCTAAATGGAAAAAGACCCGACATACATTTTTCATAAGAACCTATAAAGAAAGAGAGACAGCGCGGTTTTCAGTTTCACAGAAAGAGAGAATAAATTCGTAAAAATGATGTATCCAAGTATTTGGCACCTGTGATCGCTAGTTAAACCATACAAAAAGGAAAAATCAATACGGCCAACTGTGAACAACGTCACTCCACCAAACTATGGACTCAACAAAGTTTTGAACAACAAATTAAAAGATTCATACACCTTTAAATATTCAGTCGGCATTAGAAACAGTTTTGAACTCTGACTGCATAAAAATACAAGATGATGCCTGCTTCGCATCTTTAGGTATAGCAAATCTATTTAAGATTGAGTCAGTTAAAGAAGGCATACAGGTAAGTAAAGAGAATATTCTGTTTTCTAGGAGACTTATCCCAGGTGAAATAATAGACCTGTTAGTTATTTGAGCTATCGTTAGCCCAAAATCACTTTGAATTCAGTTAGAAATTACACTATCAAATAGATGTACTAGAAATGGGTAAGAGCCTGGCTTTTACTTGAGTCAAAAATTTTCTTAAAAATTTATAACAAAAATCTTTTTGATAACTATAGGAACTTGAAGAATAAAACTGCTTAACATAAATTATACATTTATGATATTCTAATATCACTGAAAGATAGCAAATGAGATATACATAGTAATGAGACTGTGTTAATTACATGCACTCTAGCATAAAGTTCATCCTAGAACTCGACCATGACTGTACCATTAGCATCGTAGATTAGTCTACTACTAGGAAAGACAATAGACATGTATCTGGAGTTTTCAGAAAACCTAGCAGTATTGATACCATTACTAGTGCACAGTCTTGTCACCAACAACAGTAAAGAAGTTCCTCATTATCCGATAACACGTAGACTTCTACATTTGAGATCGAAAAAAGATCGCTTTCTTAAAAGAATCACTGCTAATGTCTGTTGGACTAATGACGTTTCCAATACTTGTGGTAGACCTAGTAGACATAAAGTTACAAACAATAGGAATAGTACTTTATAGTACAGTAGCTGCCATAAGACTAAAACCAGATTTGTTGCTATGTCTTATAAGGGTCATATATTGGACAGAATTAAACAATACTTTTGGAAATAAAGCACTAGGTTGGTGTTCCAAATACCGAACATATTGAAGCCACGTCTTCGACGCCTGATTGGATCAAAGAAAGATAAGTTCAACAAATTTGGGATCTATTAGATGAAGTGCAGTCACTGCAATTATTTTCATGATGGCTATGCAGGTCATTCTTTCGAAACTCGTTATAAAGAGCGTACGTACTTCAGAAGAGGACTGATTTGGGAGAGGAGTTGGCTGATGAGCAGCACGTCGTTCGGGATATCAAACGAAATATGGAAATACTGCATAGAGTATCCAAACGTAGAAGACTGTACACATAATAGGTTTCACCTGGAAGTTTGCATCCCTCATTACACCTCTTCTATGTTGCTGCCCATGAGCATAGAAATCTTCCTTACCTGTGAGGGCATCGCATTGTTTTGCAGCCCAGTGCGTGTTGTCTTCTGTTTAGTTATTTATTCTGTATCCTTACTTTCCTCGCTTATTTCATGTAATTGTATCTCACACCAACGATCGAAATTATTTCTTATGTATTCACCTTATATGCGTATATTTTTCCATACATTTTTCTAAATTTTTATATTACATTATGTAGATATTAGGTAGATATTATTCTATGCACTATTCACTTTTTGTTTCTTGTTATGTATGTTCTTATTTATTGTATTATGTGTACTCATGCATGATCTGTCGACACGTCGTCCTTTCTTCGTGTGCCTGCACGAACACCCACAGCTGATTAGTCTGCTTGCAAATCTGGATAGGCCACATATTACTAAACCCACTAGCACTCCTGTACAACAGAATACTTTGTTTAAAAACTTGCTGATGCAACGACATTGCGTGCAAAATACTGTAAGTGAATGCAGTTTGTTAACATGGTTTGGCTGAGGCTGTCAGGAGTGTGCTGCGAGGGAACTTGTGAAGTTTGTTCTTTGGGTTGTGTGCACACCTCCTCGTCCCCATGTCAGTTTATAGCTGCAGTGGAGTCCTTAAAAACACAGTTAATTCTTGTGAATGCTAAAGCATTTATCTGACAGAGCCAGCCGCTGTGGCCGAGCGGTTCTAGGCGCTTCAGTCCGGAACCACGCGGCTGCTACGGTCACAGGTTCTAATCCTACTTCGGGCTTGGGTGTGTGTGATGTCCTTAGGTTAGTTAGGTTTAAGTAGTTCTAAGTCTAGGGGATTGATGACCTCAGATGTTAAGTCCCATAGTGCTCAGAGCCATTTGAACCATTTTATCTGACAGTGTTTGCGCCCTATTTGGTGACTGACGCGTACCAAGTTTGTATTGTGCCCTTTCCTAAATTTCTTTCCCCAGACGATTCAGATTTGTGTCATTTGATATTTTGTGAAGGTGGTACTGAAACCAACTACGAATTGTTGATCCTTTAAGCTTTGCCTGTGGCAAGATTAAGGGAAACTTATGAGAACTGAAATGAGTTTGGTGTAAAGAGCTTACGTGATTGAAAGTCCTCTAATTCAAGCTGATATAGGTGTCTGTTACTGGTACATAACTTTTGTAATTACTTTTTTTCCTAGGGAAGGAAGACTGGTGATATACAAGAGCTGCTCATATCATTGCCCGACACCTTGGTTTTATTATTATTTCATGTTGAGTAATAGCTTCCAGGTTGATCTCGGGTATCCCACAGTATCAGAAATTATTAAAACTTCCTAGCAGATTAAAACTGTGTGCCGGACCGGGACTCGAACTCGGGACCTTTGCCTTTCGCGGGCAAGTGCTCTACCAACTTTTTTTTTTTTTTTTTTTTTTTTTTTTTTCATTTCCCTGTGAACACGTACTTCTACAGCGGAGTGCTCTTCAGAGGACTGAAAAATTCAGCGCCGACTTGTAAAATATATAGTACCCGACCGAGACTCGAACTCGTGACCTTTGCCTTTCGCGGACAAGTGCTCTACCAACTTTTTATTTTTTTATTTTTTTTTTTTTTTTTAATTAGTGGACCGGTGGGGGCTCGGGGGGCAAAGTGGGCAGGGGTCGAAACCCGAGGCCTGGCCACAGTGTCCCCCTCACCACCACCGAGCCTGTGGTGCTGAGGGAAGTGGGACTGAGCTACCCAAGCACGACTCACGCCCCGTCCTCACAGCTTTACTTCTGCCAGTTTTATTGTGCCTTGTGATATCTAAAATCCTGAGGTAGTATTTAGTGTTTCTTTCAGAACTCACTGTGTGTCCATGGAACCGAGGTGTACTGGCGAGCCCGGATCCCTTACCAGCTTGGCCGACCATATCGAATATGCTTCATTTCATGCGGGATGCTGCCGGCCGGAGGTTGTAACTATTTATTGTTATATACTGCATCAGTGTACTTTTTGGAAAAAGAAAGAAATGAGGTTTTGGCATTTCATGATACTGAAAGGTTCTACTTAACTCCATATTTGAAATCATTATGATTTATCGTTCTTATTGTATTACGCTGAAGAGCCAAAGAAACTGGAACACTTACCTAATATCGTTTAGGGCACCCGCGAGCCCGCATAAGTGCTTCAACAAGACGTGGCATAGACTCGACTAATGTCTGAGGTAGTGCTGGAGGAAACTGACACAATGAATACTGCAAGATTCTCCATAAATCCATAAGAGTGCGAGGCGGTGGAGATGTCTTCTGAACAGCGTATTGCAAGGTATCACAGATATGATAAATAATGTTCATGTCTGGGCAGTTTGGTGGTCAGCGGTGTGTTTAAACTTAGAAGAGTGTTACTGGAGCCACTCTGAACGTGTGGGACGTGGCAAGTCGTAAGGATTTGTGTTGTCCAGTCATCAAGGATACACGAGTAGGTCTTCGGCTCCGAAAGCCCATATCGATAATGTTTCGTTGAATGGTTCGGACGCTGACATTTGCTGATGGCCCAGCATTGAAATCGGAAGCAATTTTCAGAAGGGTTGCCGTTCTGTCACGTTGAATGATACTCTTCAGTCGTCGTTGGTCCCTTCTTTTAGGATCTTTATCCGACCGCAGCGATGTCGCAGATTTGATGTTTCACCGGATTGCTGATATTCTCGGTACACGTGTGAGATGGTCGTACGGGAAAATCTCAATTTCATCGCTACCTCGCAGACGTTGTGTCCCATCGCTCGAGCGCCGACTATAACACCACGTTCAAACTCATTGTAATCTTGATAACCCGCCATTGTAGCAGCAGTAACCGATCTAACAACTGCACCAAACACTTGTTGTCTTCTACAGACGTTGCCTATAGCAGCGCGATATTTTACCTCTTTACATATCTCTGTATATGAATACGCATGCCTATACCAGTTTCTTTGGCGCTTCAGTGTATCATGGGCAGGTTTGGAGCTTCAGTATTCTGTTACATCCAAGGCTTGTGACGAGTTACATCACTCTGCTCGGTACAGTTGGTTGGTTGGTTGGTTGGTTTGGGGAAGGAGACCAGACAGCGTGGTCATCGGTCTCATCGGATTAGGGAAGGATGGGGAAGGAAGTCGGCCGTGCCCTTTCAGAGGAACCATCCCGGTATTTGCCTGGAGTGATTTAGGGAAATCACGGAAAACCTAAATCAGGATGTCCGGACGCGGGATTGAACCGTCGTCCTCCCGAATGCGAGTCCAGTGTCTAACCACTGCGCCACCTCGCTCGGTGCTCGGTAGAGTCAGTAGCATTATTATCTTAAGTATTGGTAAAAGATCGGTAGTACTGAACTGGGGTACTGGTTTTAATCTCAGTGAGTCTTTAATGAAAATTTTCTGTGCTAGAGGTATATGTCACTAAACTTGCATTAGTTGATTGCGAGTCGGTCTGGCAGACGGTTCGCATCTATTGGAATTAGCAGTGAATGGGAGCTGGTCTCCTCTGTCGTCGAGGGCCTCCGTTTATCGGCTCGCCTGATTTGAAACCAAGCGCAGGTGGTGTTCGAAACCGAACTACGCGGTCTCCCTCACCCCCCCCCCCCTTTTGCACAGTCGGGCGGTGCTTGCAGTGTTCGCTATTTAAGATAAGTTCATTTGGCTTTCTTGCAGTCCTTCTCGCCCCTTACAAGTTCTCACGCAATTTTGGTGAGCCAACAAAGGTAATCTATGATCCGTTACTGTCTTCTGTCAGTAATTGTTTCTTGGAGCCTTTGCGAAAGGCCTTATAGTAAATTTATGTACAATAGTTGCCAAGTCTAGCTATAAATTTAAGGACTCTGAGATTATTTGTTGTGATCCTTTAACTGCAGTTTGATATCGAGCCTTGATGGAGCCACTGTGTGTAAATTTTTTACACAGTAGATACCAAGACAGGGCATGAGTTCAAAGGATTTTATGTTAATTATTGTGTTGATTTATCTGCTGACTTGCTGATTAAAATTGACTCTTCTTGTGGCCTTTCTGCTCTGGTGCTAGTCATACCGTCGGTTTATGTACGACAGAGAAATTTACAGAATATTTCAGAATTCATATTGTCATCAAATGTATTATTGTTCAGATGCACGTAAATAAGAGTGTCTACGAATTGTAAACAGTGAATGAAGCCTTCCGGTCTCTCAGATCCTGACCTCCCATTAACTTCGGCATTCGTAAGAATGCGTGTATTCCCACCTCACAAAGGTTATGACTTAATCTCATTTTACGATCAGACACTACTCGTATGTTTCTAATCGGTATGTGACTGACTTCTTGCTTGTATTACTACAGTTTGCGTCATCATTTATAGTACTCTGCCTTAGTGCAATTTCCGGTCATTATTCCACATCTGAACATGGCTGAGACTAGTCATCATTTAATGTTACTCTCTTGTGAATTTTATTATTAAAAGATTTTATTAAAAAAATTAGTTTGACTTTAACCAAAGAACAGTGTTAGTTCTGCTCGAGCCGTAGCTACCATCGAAAGCTTCTCTTGACGTCGCCACTTCTCCCGGTCCCATGTCCCCTCCTTCACGCCCAGCCCGCTCCCATCAACCTCCGCCGCCGTGAGTAAACGCAGAAACGACCCTCGTTGACCGCCGATGATTCCGCGGACTCCCCAACCGCTCTACCACATTCACGGCACTAGCTTCTGGGGGACGTCTCGCGCAGTCCCTAGTCAGCCTTGAGTGGCTCTAGCTGTGTTGCCAACGCCGCCAATATTGTAGCCAGGCACTCGCCCAAAAGCAGCGCTGCCATGGCCGACTGGCTGAGGCATGAAGAATGAAGTGTCGCGAATTTCAATTCACTGCACACAATTTGTACACTAACTGGTCAAAAGTATCCAGAGACCTATCAATGGATATGAATATGGGGTATGTACCTCTTCGTCTTTGTGGGCTCTCACTCTGCCGGAGATGATTTCATTGAGGTGTCTGAATTGTGGAGGAACACTCGCACATTCTTCCTCAAGAGCAGAATCAAGAGAAGATAGTGATTGTGGACGTTGTCGTATGTAACGAAGTCCACGTTCTAACTGATCCCAAAACTGTTTCAATGGATTGGGTTCTGTCTGAAGTTTGCACAGCCCAGTCCGTTACATAAATGTTACTGTTCTCAAACCGTTGCCCCACAAATACTGTTTTATGACGTGGTATAATGTCATTTCGATAACGTCATCGTCTCCGAACTGTTCCTCTACTGTAAGCAGTACACAATGTTGCAAGATGTGTTCATATCCTTCTGCATTCAGCGTTTCCTTAACAGCAAAGAGAAACACCCCCATACCGTAACACTACCTCCTCAGAAGCTCACTGTTGGGAGTAGGCATGATAACAGAGAACGTTCTACCGACATTCCCCAAAACAACGGCCTTTCATCGGATTGCCACGGGCTGTAGCGTGATTCGTCGACCCAAATCACTCGTTTCCAGTCATCCAGTGTCTAATGGCGCCACTCTTCATACCACCATAACAGTTTCTTGGCAATTTATCCTATTCTCTTTAACTCATTACTCACAGGCATTGTGTTAGCTGGACCGCTGGTAGCACCTTGGAGCTCACGAGTTACTCATCCCTCAGCTTCACACGAGGTTTGCTTGGTCTTGATTTGGCTGTAGTTGTTCCTTCGCGTTTCCACTCCACAACCACATCGTCAACAAAAAAAGTTTAGAAGGGTTCCAAAGTTGTCCGATGAACTTGTCACTCAGGCGACCCATTCTGCTGTGACCGGTGACTACTGACAGCACAATGCTCCCCGACTCCTTTATACCGGCGCGTGACATCTAGTATCACAAACGTGTGTCCAGATACTTTTGATCCTACCGTGTATGTTCATCGAATTCTAACGATTGCTATGTTTCTTACAGGTGATTACTGCGTTTTATGAAACTGATAATCATTCAGTTTCCTGTTAAAGTGGTAAATACATCATGCAATACTTATTACCTTCATGATTCTGCATGAGCCCTGATTTCCCCAAATGTAATCTTACGATCCTTAAGCCAGAAAAAAATGGCACTGAGCACTATGGGACTTAACTGCTGAGGTCATCAGTCCCCTAGAACTTAGAACTACTTAAACCTAACTAACCTAAGGATGTCATACACATCCATGCCCGGGGCAGGATTCGAACCTACGACCGTAGTAATCCAGAAAAACATTGGGGCCTATCGAGTGGCTCTGCAGTCTGAAGCAAATGCTTGAGTTCTAAACTTCCGTAAACTCATCGCAAAGAAATCGTCTTCCTTGCAGGAATTCACGGATTATCATTACCTAACTGAGCGAAGCGACCAGCAAAATCGTCTCGCACCACGCCTCCAAAATTTCTTCCCACACGGTGCGAAACCAAGACATTAGAGTAGTACAGAACAAGGGTTCGCACTTGCTTTCTGCTCGGGTCGCCTTTACAGATCTGTTATTCTCCATCCCTAGCCAGTTTCCTTCCATGTTCCACATTCCTGCAGCGTACTTGCAAGTTCAGGTAGCGATGGCAGAGGTGGATGACAATCACATACCCTTCTCTCCAGAGTAGACGACAAAGGTTCAATAATATTGAGTTCTAGTGACAGTGGAGGCCATGCAAAAGGCTAAAATTCCTCCTCGTGCTCAAAGAAGTCAGTCTTGGACGATGCGAGCTTTGCAAACAGGGTCCTGTCCTCTTGGAATAGAGCACCGTCACTGGGGCACAAACATCGTACCATGGGACGGATCTGATGAGCTAAAATGGTCGCATAATTCTCGGCAGTAATGCGATCTCGCAAAGTAAGCACGGGGCCAATGGAATGCCACGATACGGCTGCCAAAATTACCACCGTACGCCCGCTATGTTTCATTCTTGAGATGTAAACTCAACCGGATGTTGGTAACAGTGTGAAACAATATTCATGATTTTCTTCAATTGCTCCATAATCCAGCTTGTATGGCTTCCGCAATACGTTTCCCTGTCATCGTCATTCGCATCACAGTTGTTTTGGAAAACCAGTTCGGCCAGGAATTCCCTTCTTCTGGAGCTCCCTTCGTGTTATTTTTGGTACTGACGAGGTTCACGACTTGTTCTAATGGCTCTAAGCACTATGGGACTTAACATCTGAGGTCATCAGTCCCCTAGACTTAGAACTACTTACACCTAACTAACCTAAGGACATCACACACATCCATGCCCGAGGCAGGATTAGCGCCTGCGACCGTGGCAGCAGCACGGTTCCGGACTAAAGCGCCTAGAACCGCTCGGCAACAGAGGCCGGCAGTTCACCACTGTGAAGTTAGTTCTGTAGTGACTTTTGCAGCTGTCGTCCTATTATTTTTTGTCACAAGCCTCTGCCACGATCACTCAATACATTGTTCCCCCACGTTATGACTTTGAGGGTGATGTTTTTCTGCTTTTCCTGTAGGCGGTATACACTGAGGTGTCATGGGATAGCGAAATACACTTACACAGATTGCGGTAGTATCACATAAATATGGTATAAATGTGATTCATATGAAAAAGTTTCCAGCATTATTATGGCCACACAACGGGAATTAACAGACGTTGAAGGGTGAATGGTAGTTAGACGCATGGGACATCATATTTCGGAAATAGAGAATTCAATATTCTGGGATCTACAGTATCAAGAGTGTGCCGGGAATACCAGATTTCAGGCCTTACCTCTCACCACGGAGAACGACGAAGTGGCCGACAACCTTCACTCAACGAGCGAGAACAGCAGCGCTTGTGTAGAGTTGTCAGTGCTAACAGACAAGCAACACTGCATGAAATCAAGGTTTGGCATTCGATGACGTATCCATTAGGACAGTGCTGCGTCATTTGGCATTAAAGGGCTATGGCAGAAGATGATCAACGCAACTGCCTCTGTTAACAGTACAACATCGCCCGCTACGCCTCTTCTGCTCTTTTGACCATATTGGTTCGGCCCTATATGACTGGAAAATCGTGAGCTGGTCAGATGAATCCTAGTTTCAGTTCGTAAGAGCTGATGATAGCGTTAGAGTGTGGTGCAGACCCCATGAAGCTAAGGACCCAAGCAGTCAACAAAGCACTGTGCGAGCTGATGGTGGCTTCGTATCGGCATGGTCTGTGTTTGCATGGTACTGACTGGGTCTTCTGGTCCAACTGAACTGATCATTGACTGTAAATGGCTATGCTCGCCTACTTGGAGACCATTTGTAGCCATTCATGTAATTCCTGTTCCCAAACAGCAACTGAAATTTTATGGAAGACAATGCGCCATGTCTTCGAGCAACAGTTGTTCCAGATTGATTTGAAAAACATTTTGGAAAATTCGACTGAATGATTTGGTCACCCAGATCATCCGACATGAATCCCATCGAACGTATATGGGACAGAACCAAGAGGTCAGTTAATGCACAAAATCCTGCTCTGTCAACACCTCCGCAATTATGGACGGCTATAGAGGCCACATGGCTCAAAATTTCTGCAGGGTAAATCGAACGACTTGTTGAGTCCATGCCACGTCGAGCTGCTGCACTGAGCCTGGCTGAAAGAGGTCCCACACGATATTTGGAGGTGGCCCGTGACTTCCAGCACCTCACTGTGAATATTCCATGCGGTGCCTCTTGTAACACCAAACACTTCGGGTCTCTTGGTTACGGAAACACCTACCATATGAGCACCAACAAACCGTCCACGTTCGAATTCACTTCGTTACGACGTAATGCTGATCACGAGTCAGACTTGCAACGTATAGAGGACGCTGCACAGCATAACACTGTATTTCTCGTGATGTTTCCATATTTTTGTTATAACTCTGTATCTCTAGTGAGGGTTTTTGAAAAACTCTGTCTGCGTGCCTCCACTTTCAACAACTTGGAGTGCAGTACACAGTTGTACGGGACAAGTTTGTCTATCGCCGGACACTGGTCGCGCTTTCGGTGGAGTAAATGTTGAAAACTCGTGGAAAACAAATTGAGGATTCTGTAAAAAGTACCACAAAATAGTATTTACGTTCATGTAAGAGACATAATCTTGTCTACTCGGATAGTTCTTTTAAAAACAGCCTTGTAGCTACACGCGTACTTTAAAATGTGACCGAAGTGGTTCAAATCGCCTGAGCACTATGGGACTTAACTTCTAAGGTCATCAGTGCCCTAACTTAGAACTACTTAAACCTAACTAACCTAAGGACATCACATACATCCATGCCCGAGGCAGGATTCGAACCTGCGACCGTAGCGGTCATGCGGTTCCAGACTGTAGCGCCTAGAACCACTCGGCCACCCCGGCCGGCTGTGCCCGAAGTTTCTACCTTCATTTGTGTAGGAAAATGTGAAGAATTTGTTCAAAACGTGTAATATTTGGACAACATAAAAGGCGAGACTTTCAGAGCTAACGAAATATCAACATGTGTAGCACTGCTGCGAAGGGACGCGTGTTGTTTCCCGTTAAGTAGTAAAACTTCTCACCTTGTGACAAGTGTGGGACATGATACAGGGCTTTTGTATTCTCAGACTGTGACCCATTGCGCCCAACCGTGGTACCGGATCGGGTTTTGAGGAGCACCTCTTTGACAGTTTCAATGACAACCAGCTGCGTAGGCAAATGTGGGGAGGAAGGGTGTCAGTCTACTGGATGGGGGAAGTGCGCACCGGTGCGGGGGCGGAGGAGGCGGCTACCCCCAGGCCTGGGTCTGCCACAGGCAGCTGCAGGTGCGTCAGCTCCCCTAATGGCCGACAGCCGCCACGCCACGCCGCCCCGCGCCGCATTTCCCGATATCGACTGCCGGGCAACGTCAGCGGGGGGCAGCGCCAGTGGATGCGCGCAGCAAGGGTGAACTCCGGTGCGTTAGGGGTTGTCAGTGGACGAGGGCTACGGCTATTAGGGGTGAAATATTGCCGTTTGGGTGTGGCCGCTGCTGCTTACTCATTTCCTGACGCGCCTGCGCGGTCCTACGCGGCGCCGCGCTACGCGGCTCGGCTCGTTAGCTCGGCCAGGGCCTGCTGGCGTCGCGCCCTGCGTCAGGGTCTTCCCCGGACAGCGGCGGGCTGGTGGCAGCCCTGATAATGAAGCAGCGCCCAGCGTGGCAGGGACGAGGAGACAGGGGTGGCCCACAGGGCCTCCGTTCCCGACCATACCTTCTTGAGGAACACGAGATCACACAGGATAACTCAGGAATAAAATTCTAAACTCGATCTAGGACAGACGGTTTCGGCAGCAATAGACATGAAGCAGCAGGTCAGAATGGCCATAGACTGGGAAAGAACGTGACAGTAGCCTACTCATCGCAACGACCCCAGATATCTCCTGAAGTGATTTAAGGTGGGTAGGACGTAAAACGCAACGACTTGGAGCGGGAGAAGCACCTTTCCACATTTCAATTTCCACTGTCTACACTTTAACAAATAAATTCCTGAAACGTTGTCAGCATTACCAGGAAGGAGTCAGGATTCACGCTCATAGCAGTGGAAGTTCAAAAACATAACAAAATAACTTTTTTCACATGTGAAATTTCGTCATTTTTTTCACTTACTATTGGCTGCATTCGTTGCCATAGGGACACTTTTCTTCATAAGTAAGAGAGTTGCCTCGATGAATCTTGCACAACATACAAATCACACTTACAGGTGTATGAAAGTCTAGATTTATTTAATTCAGGTTACCCTCCATTTATTCAATGAACTGTGAAGAAAGCCCGACCAACAGGCATTACATGCATTGACCAAAAATGATAATGCATCGAGAATGGCTAGTTTCTAGCTGAAATGTAGACCTGCCAATAAAAATTCCAAAGGACGACTGATAGCTGAAATCTATTATTTACAAATTTATTTAATTTATGAAAAAATGAATGAGCTGTTACATTTTAAACTTCATATTTACAAAAACACAAAATTTTTTGAACCATCTCAATTTTTACCACAGTTTTTAATGGATTTGGAGAATTCTAGAGTTTCATATACCAATAAGTATGGTTTGTATGCTGTGGAAAATTCATCGAAGTATATCTGTTACTTATGAAGAAAAGTGCAGCTATAGCAACAAATGCAGCCAATAGTAAATCAAAAGATGAAGAAATATCACATGTAAAAAAAAATTATTTTCTTATATTTCTGAACTTCCACCGCTATGAGTGTAAATCAAGAATCCTTCCTGCTCACGCTGCATGGTTTTATGAATTTATTTGTAAAAGTATAGAAACTGGAAATTAAAATGTCTTGTGGTGCCTCTACTTCTCCAAGTTGGCCCTTTGACGTCCTATTCCCCTTAACGAAACCACAGACAGGTGAGATGGGCTTGCAGATTTCTCTCAAATACAAGTCTAGAGACTTAACACTTAGTCTCCTTGCTCTATAAAATGGTTTTTAATCGTTTGTAAACTTCAACACATTCTCATTCGATATCGTAGTTTGGCTTATAAGCAAAATTCCTCATCCGCAACTCATGCATTGGCTTGAAGATACTAATTCTCGCAAGTCTGGCTGTAATAAGTCACAACTGATCGTTGTGATACAATCGTGACATATATATTATTTTCAGCCATGCTTATAAACGTCTCAACTAAGGAAGATGGTGTCCACATAAGACGTACTCTTCTCAACTAAGGAAGATGGTGTCCACATAATACATACTCTTCTGTAATAACGGGTAATCGCGGTCTGGGGTGGCTGATTAATTGTGTAGAAATTCATTCTAAAGTTGATCTTGTTGTATCAGCTGATATCCCCGACCTGTAACGCTCAAGCGCTGAAATGAAATAGATGAACTGACGTTGGAGCTACATAATTAGAGGCGGCAGCAGCGATGGTGTCATAACTGAAAAACTCCGATTACTGGAGGTCGCAGTGTGTAAGCTCACTTTTGGCAGCGATAGCACTGTTGTAAGTAGACCGCTGTTTTAATCTTAATTCTGGACTACCTACCTTTCAGTGGTGTCCATGGATTGGGGAAGGTGGGGGGGACAAGAGAGGGGGGGACGGAATTGTACCATGTGGTCTTCCCTTCCGCTGAGTTTGAAATCCCGGCAACTACCATCTGCCTCGCTCTCTCTCAAAGTTATGCTCCCTGGCGGCTGTTTTCGTGACATGGTGTTTGCAGCAACAGGAGAGAAGGGCCTGTCTCTCGTGACATGCGGCAGTGCGGAACCAGCTGGCAGTATGAGTCGCCTCTAGCGTTTGTGGTGATAGGCTCTCCTCGTATCACCGAGGTGTAAAATCACGTATTATTCGACCATAATATTACTGCACCTGGGAGTGAGCTCGCTTTCGTCGGTGAGTTTTTGTCGTAATATTTCACGAGAACTCGCTGAACCACTTGATGGTATATGCGGAGCTGCCTTGAAATCATCCATAGTGCGGTCCACTTACCTTAGTCGCCACTATACTTGTTTCCTGTATCACCACCAGGTGTTGCCGGCCGAAGTGGCCGTGCGGTTAAAGGCGCTGCAGTCTGGAACCGCAAGACCGCTACGGTCGCAGGTTCGAATCCTGCCTCGGGCATGGATGTTTGTGATGTCCTTAGGTTAGTTAGGTTTAACTAGTTCTAAGTTCTAGGGGTCTAATGACCTCAGCAGTTGAGTCCCATAGTGCTCAGAGCCATTTGAACCACCAGGTGTTTCTGGTTCAAATGGCTCTGAGCACTATGGGACTTAACGGCTGAGGTCATCAGTCCCCTAGAACTTAGAACCCCTTAAACCTAACTAACCTAAGGACATCACACACATCCATGCCCGAGGCAGGACTCGAACCTGCAACCGTAGCGGTCGCGCGGTTCCAGATTGTAGCGCCTAGAACCGCTCAGCCAGTCCGGCCGTCCTAGGTGTTTCTGATGGCGGCCACGGTAGCTAAAGCGCAACAATATCGTGCTCAGGCAGTATCTAGATCAGGTGTGTCCAACCTTTTAGCTCACCTGGGCTACTGTGGAAGAAGATGGGTATGTTCGGTCCGCAAGTAATATACTTAACACTAACAATAACCGCTGAGCAGAAGAAGGAAGGACCAATGAGAGAGTTGCATCGCATGCCGGAGCTAGAAATTGGAAATATTTAATTTATCATAACTGTACATAAAAGTAATCTAACGGACGTTTTCTTGTCTTCTTATTGTGTGACAGATACTCACTTCTTGGGCCGCTTTGATACTTGCCTTGGGCAGCATGCGGTGGCCACTCCTGAGCTATACGTTGTGACAGGCTCTCCATCGCACCATAATGGAAAAGAGAGGGGAGTTGTATAATTTTTAGTGTTCTTTTAAGCAGTTGAAGTGCGTCATGTATTCCACTCACTTGTTCGATCGTGGGTACTTCTTTGTCGAATACGGAAAGCAGCCGATGGAATTCTTACCTTCTGCGAGCTGTAGTAAGAATTTGTTTATTGTGACGACTGGCGAGGTGTCTGCGTGGTTTCACGGTGGCTTAGGTGTGTGTTTGTATTCCTAGTCAATCATGTATCACGTATTCTGAAATGAGTTGGCTCACTTGTACTCCTAAGTGGTTTAGCAACGACACGTGGTTAGTGATTGTGGATACGTGTCGTGTTTGCGTTATGTGCGAAGCGCTTGTATAATTAGTTATTAATAATTGACGGTCTCATATTTTGCACCAATGAGCGTATACGTTCCCGATGGGTTTAGGGACTACGACTCGGGAAACTGGTTTTGGACTGTTTTGCAAAGTTTCCACAGTTACGCGCTGTTCCTAATGGGATTTTTACGTTTTCCACGCGCGGGAAACGTCTGAAGATTCAGCCTTTGAAAGTTTATTCCTTACTCTTGGTTTTTTCAGCTGTACATTGACACCTGACTTGCGCAGTCTGATTGAAATCATTTATTGTATTTCTGTAACAGTGACTGCACCATTGGCAATCCTGCACAGATGCTACTTGGCATGCTCTTCGAAGTGAGAATGTTTTTTTTTTGAATTTTGGTCTCTGCTATCATATGGTTGGCGTCTTCCTCACGAAATGTGAAAAAAGTGACTAGCTTCGGTCATTTTCTACTAGCAGAAGGTTAAGGTTCGTTGCCTGTCATTGGCAAGTACAGGTTGGTGTCAGAGTATTTTTGTAGTGAGATGGTTGGCGTTTGTGTGCTTGGTCTGTCATGTATCACGAGTTCGGGAATCGTTTCACTCAGAGGTAAATAGCAGTTGAGGTTGCCCGAAACATTTTGCTGCCTACAGGACGAATACTAGTGTACTTACTTTGATTAACCAAAACAGGATAAGCACCTGTTTAACAGCACCTTTATCTACCCTTGGAGTGCAATATAGCAGCGATTCTGCGTGGGATTGATTCCAGAAGTCATTCGTAGGTTTTCAGCAGCACGTTGCGCAGATATCTGCGCACAGGACACTTATTTACCGACAGGTGACTTGTGGGAGCTGAGGTACAGCCTGATAGCATCCCACATGTGTTCCACTGGGCTCAGATACGTCAACATTGTTGGCCAAGACGTCAACATGAGTCCACTATGACGCACTTCACACCACTGTAGCATGACTCTTGCCTTGTGTCACTGACAGTTATCTTACTGGACGATGCTGTCGCTGATATCGAACGCATTTACACTTACTTTTACATCTACATACCTCCTCCGAAAGCCACCACACGGTGCCTGGCGGAGGGTACTCTAAATCACTCTAGTCGCTCCATTTCGTGTTCCACTCGCAAATAGACAAGAGGAAAAGAGTATTTACGTCTTCATGTCTTTATACTTCCGCTCGAGCCCTGATTTCTCTTGCCCTTAAGGTCCCTACGGAAGCTGTGTGTTGATGGCAGTAGGGTACATCCGCAGACTGTCGCAAACCATGTCACGGATTGCGTGGCCCCTCCCGCCGGAGGTTCGAGTCCTCCCTCGGGCATGGGTGTGTGTGTTGTTCTTAGTATAAGGTAGTTTAAATAGTGTGTAAGTCTAGGCACCTATGACCTAAGCAGTTTGGTCCCTGGTGAATTCACACACATTTGAACATTTGAACCATCGCAACTGCTGAGTCACTGAACTTTCTCAACGAATAGAACGTCAAATTCCCTGAAGGTCTCCTCATATAAGTGCACGGATCATTTCCGTAAGACTCCCGTGTTGATGGAACTTACTGTAACAAATCTGTCAACAGGCCTCTGAATTTCTTCGATGTTTTCCTTTAAGCTGACATGGTGTAGATCACAAACACTCTAGCAGTGTACAAGAATGAATCACTCAACTGTTGTTTACGCTGTCTCATTTACAGATGAGCTATACTTTTCTAGAAATTTCCCCATGAATAGAAGTTGACCATTCGGTTAATCTGTATACGAAATTACATGCGGCTTGTAATTTTGCACCTTTATATTTATTAGTGTAAATATCAGGCTTTTCATACTTCCAGTGTACCGAATTGTGCAATTAGCATAAAATCCAGTCACAGATTCATACAGAAAGGGACATTACTAATCCTATGACTGCAATCGCTGATCGAATGTCTGCGTGTTTAGTAAGTAAGTAAGCATAAAAATATAAATTTTGGTTATCATTCTGAACCAGATACTGTGTTGCTGGCATACAGTAACATTGCACGGTAGAGTGAAAATAATTTTAATACTCACCAAGCAAATTGTTCAGAGTCCCGCAGTATGGTTGGATTGTTGTAGAAAAGAACCATTTCCCTGCCTATCTGACAACACTTTCGCAGGGGCAGACATCTACCATGGTGTGTCCAAATGGCGTCATTATGGAATGGCCAACCTAAGAGCCAGGGAACATCTCTCACCTCATCATGTATAAAACCCCTATTCCACTATCTACTTCCTTGTCTCGGGTGACTACCAAAGGCATGTGAAACTACTGCAGCAGTCCTGGTGAATCATTCTTGTACTGAGTCTCGACTGTCTCGACTGGTCATTTTCGTTCAGAGCTAAAACTGCATGTGTTGTGAGAGCTGTGTGCTGTGCAGTTTGGTACCTCAATGGTGAAAGTGATATAGTGAGGGACTACACTTTTTACCAAAAAAATAGAAATATAGTAACAAAATCTAGGAACAAACAGTAGTTGTAGTATTTATTACTGACCAAAGAAAAATTCACAGTGGATGTTCTTGTGAAAGATCGTGTGTAAATCCTATACACTCCTGAAAACTGACAGAATAGGAAAAGTGTCGTCCAGACGTTTCGAAACGTGTACTTTAATTTCGCCAAGAAAATATATACTTAGAAACATATTTAATAATATTTAGAACGCAATAAACGATACATTTTTACTTTCTATTTTGCTTCCTGATTTCTTCCTATGTGCCAAAGAACAAATAATTATTTTTCTCATAAAATAACTGTTACGCTATTGTAATAATTGTCATTGAAATACGTTTGTCTATACACGTTCTTATTTATGCGTAGTATTGTCTTTTTCTTTGTAAAACAAAAAATACAGGGGATCCCACTAAAACCTCCCTGATTTCAAAGACCCAGAAAAAAAGCACAGTAGATACGACAATGAAAATTGCACCACATTGTAGAGCATCTCAAAGAATTTATTTATTAGCCATCAATACACCTCTACATGTGAACCATTTGTAACATGAAGACTATCGAGTCTATTTTCAGTGTCTTGCCAAGTTCTTTGTAACATTACCTCTGTTATTGTTGCAATCACATTAGTGATACGACGTAGCAACGTAGAAATATCGTCCAGTTTTGTCGCATGTATGCGGTCCTTCACGAATCCCCACATGAAGAAATCAAGCGGCGTAATGTCGGGTGAACGCGGTGGCCAGGCAGTGGGTCCTCCGCGTCCGATCCAACGATTGGGAAATTTCCTATCCGGGAACTTGCTAACAGCAGTTGACCAATGTGGCGGAGCTCCATCTTGTTGAAAAATGATGTTGGCGTCCAAGTCTTGTGTATGAGGGTACACAAACGGCTCCAACATGTCGAGATACACTGACCCATTTACTGTTTGTTACGCAAAGAAGAACGGCCCAACAATCCTGTCGTGCATTGCCCACACCAGACGTGTAGTTTAGGGCTATCACAAACATGTTCAATGACAACGTGAGGATTTTGCGAACCCCAGATCCAAACATTATGCCTATTAACCCCTCCTGATAGATGAAAGGTTGCCTCATCTGAGAATAAACATATATCCAGGAAGCTGGCATCCATATCAATAGGCTGCAGCATATCTGCAGAAAATTGCTGTTGGCGTGGTTTGTCGTTTGGCGTCAGATGTTGCAGAATTTGCACTTTGTAAGCACACAAAGGAAAACACTGGTGAACTCACGATGCAATGTTGATCAAGGTACATCATGGTGCCTAGATGCTTGACGAATTGACTTACGTGGGCTTCTGAGAAACGTTTGTCTTATGTCATCCACTGTCTCTTCTGAAACTCCGTAATGTGCACCGCCAGAAAATGTGTTGCCAGAAACTTCCTATAAAACTCCTTAATTGTTTCCACATCAGGTGGATCACATTCACACACACGACTATAATTTCTTTGCAAAGTAATAGGTAATGTTGCTTCTGCAAACCACACTACTGCTTGCGCGCGCTGCTGTGGAGTCGCCATTTTCACTTCATGCGACCATGCTGCACTCTGGCGACGATACTTGGCACTTCTAACGCGGGAATACAAATTCTTTGAAATGCACTACTATGTGGTGCATTTTTCACTGCCGTATCTACTGTTTTTTGTCTCTCCTGCGTCCTTGATATCAGGGAGGTTTGAGTGGAACACCCTGTATATTTCTACTTTCAGGTATTTCGTCTCAGTTGTAGGAGAAAGGTATTAGAAAAAATACTAGAATCTCATGCAACTTTTCAGTGTATCACCAAAATAAAGCAAACAACACAAGAAACAGTAAGAAGACTTGAGAGGATAAAATCCATTTCTATAACAGGAGTCCCGCGCCCGAGTTCCCGGGTTCGATTTCCGGCGGGGTCAGGGATTTTCTCTGCCTCGTGATGACTGGGTGTTGTGTGATGTCCTTAGGTTGGTTAGGTTTAAGTAGTTCTAAGTTCTAGGGGACTGATGACCATAGATGTTAAGTTCCATAGTGCTCAGAGCCATTTGAACCATTTTTGTAACAGGAGTGATGTCGGCCAGAATAGTTTGAGTTCCGATGTTAGCAGACGCCTCCACACTCGCCTGCTTCTGCGCATGCACGGTGTGTAGCATACGCGGAACTTTAGAACTCCGCACTCGACACAATCTATAGATCATTGACGTCATAGACACACTCGTGGCGTGGTTGGTTGCTGATTTTCAAGAAGGACGAAACGCACATGATCTTCGAGTAGTCGATTGTGACCAGAAAGTCGTTAAAGCAGCGGAAGTGGCCACCGCAACCTTCCCTCTAAGGCTGGGTACCGAAACTACTTATTTAACGCTAAAGACACACCACCGAGGCAATGAGGCTAACTGAGATACGTTCTCAGTCCCGTTCTGATGCAGGGTCTCATCGATGGAAAATGGTTTTCAGAATTGGGGCAGAAGTATACAACCATGTTCGCGTAGCATTTAGTCGTTGGTTGGCTGCTTGCTTGATATGAGGAACAAATAGCGAGGTAGTCGGCCCCTTAGGATTAGGGAAAGTGGAGGAAGGAAGTTGGCCGTGCCCCTTCAAAGGAATCATCCTGGGATTTACGTGAAGCAATTTAGGGAAATCACGGGAAACCTGAATCAGGATGGCCAGACGCTGGTCTTACCCGTCGTCCTCCCAAATGCGGGTCCAATGTACTAAAGCATTTAGTGGCCTCCAGTACTGCAGAGTGAGTTGTGATTATTGGTTGGAACCCGGTTGCATCACTATATGACGCAAGCGACCGCCACGATTTCGAAGTTGCGGGTGCACACAGCTTCCCCTGCGAGACAACTGCACACCACAAGACGGTCATGATTGGCTAAGAATTGCCGCACATGACACCCTTCCATTCAAATCTCGTTTCTCTCATGATCAGTAATATCTCATATCTGCCTCTCAGGATTTCCCAACTTTTTACTGTTTAAAGCTCCCTAGGGCTGCACGAATGTTTCACTCATCTTTGGTAATTTTCTATTACGAATCCATATCCTCATGGGAGATACATTACGGAAAATCTGTGTTGTCCTATTCTATAAAGATTGTTTCGCATTATCAAATCGACTTCCTGCCTTTCCGGTACGTGCTTGTGACTTTCCGCCTGTCCCACCTGCAAAACGTTTTCTGGCTGAAACAGTTGCTGTAGAATCTCCGATCTCTGATGATGCCACGAGAAGCGGACGGGAAGATCTCCAGGAAAGCTATCGTTTACCTGGAGAAATGAGGAAGAGTCGCAGTTAGGGTAGCAGTTCCGATAGTCACAAAAAATAATATTCCTTTATTTACTTTTAGTATAATTCTATTCCTCCCCCCATGAACCATGGACCTTGCCGTTGGTGGGGAGGCTTGCGTGCCTCAGCGATACACATAGCCGTACCGTAGGTGCAACCACAACGGAGGGGTATCTGTTGAGAGGCCAGACAAACGTGTGGTTCCTGAAGAGGGGCAGCAGTCTTTTCAGTAGTTGCAAGGGCAACAGTCTGGGTGATTCACTGATCTGGCCTTGTAACAATAACCAAAACGGCCTTGCTGTGCTGGTACTGCGAACGGCTGAAATCAAGAGGAAACTACGGCCGTAATTTTTCCCGAGGGCATGCAGCTTTACTGTATGATTAAATGATGATGGCGTCCTCTTGGATAAAATATTCCGGAGGTAAAATAGTCTCCCATTCGGATCTCCGGGCGGGGACTACTCAGGAGGATGTCGTTATCAGGAGAAAGAAAACTGGCGTTCTACGTATCGGAGCGTGGAATGTCAGATCACTTAATCGGGCAGGTAGGTTAGCAAATTTAAAAAGGGAAATGGATAGGTTAAAGTTAGATATAGTGGGAATTAGTGAAGTTCGGTGGCAGGAGGAACAAGACTTCTGGTCAGGTGACTACAGGGTTATAAACACAAAATCAATTAGGGGTAACACAGGAGTAGTTTTAATAATGAATAGGAAAATAGGAATGCGGGTAAGTTACTACAAACAGCATAGTGAACGCATTATTGTGGCCAAGATAGATACGAAGCCCACACCTACTACAGTAGTACAAGTTTATATGCCAACTAGCTCTGCAGACGACGAAGAAATTGAAGAAATGTATGATGAAATAAAAAAAATTATTCAGATAGTGAAGGGTGACGAAAATATAATATTCATGGGTGACTGGTATTCGGTAGTAGGAAAAGGGAGAGAAGGAAACGTAACAGATGAATATGGATTGGGGCTAAGAAATGAAAGAGGAAGCCGCCTGGTAGAATTTTGCACAGAGCACAACTTAATCATAGCTAACACTTGTTTTAAGAATCATGAAAGAAGGTTGTATACATGGAAGAACCCTGGAGATACTAAAAGGTATCAGATAGATTATATAATGGTAAGACAGAGATTTAGGAACCAGGTTTTAAATTGTAAGACATTTCCCGGGGCAGATGTGGACTCTGACCACAATCTATTGGCTATGAGCTGTAGATTAAAACTGAAGAAACTGCAAAAAGGTGGGAACTTAAGGAGATGGGACCTGGATAAACTGAAAGAACCAGAGGTTGTACAGAGTTGAAGAGAGAGCATAAGGGAACAATTGACAGGAATGGGGGAAAGAAATACAGTAGAAGAAGAATGGGTAGCTTTGAGGGATGAAATAGTGAAGGCAGCAGAGGATCAAGTAGGCAAAAAGACGAGGGCTAGTAGAAATCCCTGGGTAACAGAAGAGATACTGAATTTAATTGATGAAAGGTGAAAATACAAAAATGCAGTAAATGAAGCAGGCCAAAAGGAATACAAACGTCTCAAAAATGAGATCGACAGGAAGTGCAAAATGGCTAAGCAGGGATGGCTAGAGGACAAATGTAAGAATTTAGAGGCTTATCTCTCTAGCGGTGAGATAGATACTGCCTACAGGAAAATTAAAGAGACCTTTGGAGATAAGAGAACCACTTATATGAACATCAAGAGCTCAGATGGAAACCCAGTTCTAAGCAAAGAAGGAAAAGGAGAAAGGTGGAAGGAGTATATAGAGGGTCTGTATAAGGGGGATGTACTTGAGGACAATATTATGGAAATGGAAGCGGATGTAGACGAAGATGAAATGGGAGATACGATACTGCGTGAAGAGTTTGACAGAGCACTGAAAGACCTGAGTCGAAAGAAGGCCCCCGGAGTAGACAACATTCCATTGGAACTAATTTCGGCCTTGGGAGAGCCACTCCTGACAAAACTCTACCATCTGGTGAGCAAGATGTATGAAACAGGCGAAATACCCTCAGACTTCGAGAAGAATATAATAATTCCAATCCCAAGGAAAGCATGTGTTGACAGATGTGAAAATTACCGAACAATCAGTTTAATAAGCCACAGCTGCAAAATACTAACACGAATTCTTTACAGACGAATGGAAAAACTAGTAGAAGCCGACCTCGGGGAAGATCAGTTTGGATTCCGTAGAAATACTGGAACACGTGAGGCAATACTGACATTACGACTTATCTTAGAAGAAAGATTAAGGAAAGGCAAACCTACGTTTCTAGCATTTGTAGACTTAGAGAAAGCTTTTGACAATGTTGACTGGAATGCTCTCTTTCAAATTCTAAAGGTGGCAGGGGTAAAATACAGGGACGAAAGGCTATTTACAATTTGTACAGAAACCAGATGGCAGTTATAAGAGTCGAGGGACACGAAAGAGAAGCAGTTGTTGGGAAGGGAGTAAGACAGGGTTGTAGCCTCTCCCCGATGTTATTCAATCTGTATATTCAGCAAGCAGTAAAGGAAACAAAAGAAAAATTCGGAGTAGGTATTAAAATCCATGGAGAAGAAATAAAAACTTTGAGGTTCGCCGATGACATTGTAATTCTGTCAGAGACAGCAAAGGACTTGGAAGAGCAGTTGAATGGAATGGATAGCGTCTTGAAAGGAGGATATAAGATGAACATCAACCAAAGCAAAACAAGGATAATGGAATGTAGTCGAATTAAGTTGGGTGATGCTGAGGGAATTAGATTAGGAAATGAGACACTTAAAGTAGTAAAGGAGTTTTGCTATTTGGGGAGCAAAATAACTGATGATGGTCGAAGTAGAGAGGATATAAAATGTAGACTGGCAATGGCAAGGAAAGCGTTTCTGAAGAAGAGAAATTTGTTAACATTGAGTATAGATTTAAGTGTCAGGAAGTCAATTCTGAAAGTATTTGTATGGAGTGTAGCCATGTATGGAAGTGAAACATGGACGATAAATAGTTTGGACAAGAAGAGAATAGAAGCTTTCGAAATGAATGCTGAAGATTAAATGGGTAGATCACATAACTAATGGGGAAGTATTGAATAGGATCGGGGAGAAGAGAAGTTTGCGGCACAACTCGACCAGAAGAAGAGATCGGTTGGTAGGACATGTTCTGAGGCATCAAGGGATCACCAATTTAGTATTGGAGGGCAGCGTGGAGGGTAAAAATCGTAGAGGGAGACCAAGAGATGACTACACTAAGCAGATTCAGAAGGATGTAGGTTGCAGCAGGTACTGGGAGATGAAGAAACTTGCACAGGATAGAGTAGCATGGAGAGCTGCATCAAACCAGTCTCCGGACTGAAGACCACAACAACAATAATTCTATTGAGACTAAAGTCAGTACGATTTATTTAATACTCCTACATATTCGGGGTGAACCAGAACTCCATCAGAAAACTTTAGGATGTCGTTCATGTATAATTTTTGAGTATTTTGTCATCAGAAACCCGTGGCCTACGGTGGCTCTTTACCTCCATTCATCTTTGCGCCCTTATTGCATTGAAACTACACTGATGAGCCAAAACATTATGAGCACCTGATAAATAGCTCAGTTGTCCATCTTTGGAACAAAATACACCACCGATTCTGAGTATTAGGGATCCGACAGTTTGTTGGGATGTTTTTGGTGATATATGGCGTTAGATTCTACGCACAGGTCATTTTATTTGCTTAAACAACGGACCGCTGATATGCGTACGCGGTGATGGGGCTCGATAGCGACCAAGATGGGTTCCATAGGATTTACATCAGACGAATTTGGTCGCCGAGACATCAATGTGACTTCACTATAATGCTCCTCAAACCACTGCATCACGCTTCTGGCTCCGAAAGAGGGACAGTTATACTGCTAATAGATGACATGGCCGTCAGAGAAGACATCAAGCGTGAAGGCATGTCAGCGTGTCTTCGATTGCTACCACAGATCTCACTCAAGCGCAGGAGAACGCATCCCATACCATAATACTGCTTCCATCAGCCTGCGTCCGTCGCGGCGTCCACGTTTCCAGCCGCCGTTCACTTCGATAACGGTGTTTATGCAGACGATCATCGACGTAATGTAACAAAAATGTGATTCATCCGAAGTTCCCACACGTTTCTATTGATCGGCGGTCGAACCCCGACAGCCCCTTGACCATTGCAACCGTAATAGACAATGTCGCTGCGTCAACATTTGAACACGTACGGCTGGTCTGCTGTGGAGTTCCATGATCAACGATATACGTTGAACGATGTGCTCTGAAACACTTGTGTATGCACCAGCACTGCGCTCTTTCGGCAGAGATGCCACAGATCACCGTCTATCCCACTGAACAGAGCGGATAAGCCTCTGTTAGATGATCCTAGTGGTAGTTTCACTGTCATTTACCTCTTTCCGTTGGTGCTCGGTACAGTACGTGAACATTCGACCGTCTTCTCCGTTTTCGAAACATTCGTTCATAGGTCCTGTGTAATAATAATCTGCCCTTTGGCAAAGTCGGTTACCTCAATGGATTTACCAATTTGCCACCCGTATCTTTGCTAGGGTGGTCCCCCATCCGTGTCTACTCCGCTAACATACGATGCTTGTTTTTTAAATAGGGTCGGTTTGAACATAATTACACAAAGAAAGGTTATTTCAAAAATTAAATTTATTTTCAGAAAGTTCATACTTCACTCTATTTTTCACCGTAGTTGGCAAGTTTGTTGAACCCCTTATCGTACCTCTCAACCAATTTTAAAATACCCTCTTCATAAAAACTTGCCACCTGCTCCGATAACCAAGAGTTTACTGCAGGTTTCACGTCGTCGTCATCATTGTAACAGTTGCCACTGAGGTGTTGTTTGAGGTGGAGGAACAGATGGTAATCGCTCGGCGCAAGATCAGGACTGTAGGGTGGGTGGTCTAAAACTTCGCAGCCAAAACTGTCCAATAAATCGCTGGTCTGAGCTGAAGTGTGAGGTCTTGCATTGTCATGGAGAAGGACAATTCCCTTTGTCAGCATGCCGCGTCTTTTGTTTTGAATCGCTCTGCGTAGCTTTCTCAGGGTTTGGCAGTATGCTTCTGCATTGATAGTGGTTCTTCATTGCATGAAGTCGACCATCACAACAACATACCTATCCCAAAACACCGACTCCATGATTTTACGCTGGGACAGAGTCTGTTTGGCCTTCACGTTCACAGGCGAGTATGTGTGTCTCCATTCCATGCTCTGTTGCTTCGATTCGGGCGTGATATGCGAAACCCATGTTTCGTCTCCAGCTACGGTCTGACTCAAGAAGCCGTCATCTTCTTCGTGATAAAGAGTCAAGAACTTCATCACACACTCAAATCTTTGGTTTCTGTGGTCCTCTGTTAGGAGTTCCAGGACCCAACGGGAGCAGTTTCCTATACTTTAGGTGTTCAGAAACAATGCTGTAAAGCACTGATCTCGACACGTCAGTAAATTCGTTTGAGAGACGTGCTATTGTGAAGCGCCTGTTCTCACGAATCCTCGCTTCAACTGAAGCCACCAAATCATCTGTAATCAAAGAAGGGCAACCGGAGTGGTCCTCATCATTGACGTTGTCACGATCATCTTTGAATTGTCGTACCCACTCACGCACTTTGCTTTCACTAATAACAGTATTACAGAACACTTCGCAAACCTGTCGATTAATTTCTGTAGCAGACAGGTTCCTTGCTGACAAAAACCGCATCACTGAGCGAACCTCACACACGGCGGGCGAGTTGATACTCTTAAACATTTTGAAAGCACAGAACAGAACCCTACAGGTTAACTACAGAGCTGAAACTGAGCACAGTTGTTCCCGAGGCATGCCAGTACACGACGCACGCGCTCGTTGCGGTATGCGCTCGAACTACTAGTGTCTACAACAAAACGGACCTTACTTAAAAAACACGCCTCGTACTTTTGTTACGGTGTAACTTATCAGTGTACCTGCACAACAGTGAAGTACCGTTAGCATGTTCTGTTCTGGGTTTCTTCTCTATAACAAATTTGTTCCAGAGTCTGCGGTTATTTACTGTTGCCAACTGTAGTGCTCACTTCATTCTTCGTACACATGCTCGTGTTAAGTGCTTCTAGAATTTGTCTCAGGTTTGTGTTTCCTGACAGTGCTAGTTGTACGTTAACAGGGCTACACAGCGATATGGACACAGTTATCGATGACGAGCTGGCCGATATGCGTATCGCTTGTGGATTCACTGTATGCAGTCGAAGAGTGCAATATGACTCTAAGCTAAGCTGTCATCGCAGCGACTGCAACCCCATCACAGAGATTTTGCACACTGATGTATTACATTACTCTGTGTATCGTACTTTATGTTTTGGTGATTGCACGTTGCTGACATTTCCACAATCGTGATGAAATTTTCAGAGGAACGAAGCTAACATGGGTGAGATAAAGCGTAAGACATAATCACTCTATTAATCTGTGACGATCCTCCGAAGACCACAGATGGCTTATACTAGGATACTCAGCAAATATCCTTGAATAACGCCGGCCGGGGTGGCCCAGCAGTTCTAGGCAGTACAGTCTGGAACCGCGCGACCGCTACGGTCGCAGGTTCGAATCCTGCTTCGGGCATGGATGTGTGTGATGTCCTTAGGTTAGTTAGGTTTAAGTAGTTCTAAGTTCTAGGGGACTGATGACCTCAGCAGTTAAGTCCCATAGTGCTCAGAGCCATTTGAACCATGAATAACTTCCTAAATCCTGTATTTCGAGCTCCGTTTTATCATGTATATACAGGATGAATGCAGGTATTGCGGAAATGGCATGAGCTATTAATGTACGGAGATTGCAATAATACTTAGAAAGTGTATTTTTATTGAAACGTATACTTTTTCAAATGGAACAATGCCACTGACATTAAAAAACAAAAAGTAGGTTACATCAAAATATCAGTGATGCTTATTTTAGGATTCTAGTGACAGGCGCTTACGAGGGTTGGGTTGTTTGGGGAAGGAGACCAGACAGCGAGGTCATCGGTCTCATCGGATTAGGGAAGGACGGGGAAGGAAGTCGGCCGTGCCCTTTCAAAGGAACCATCCCGCCATTTGCCTGGAGCGATTTAGGGAAATCACGGAAAACCTAAATCAGGATGGCCAGACGCGGGATTGAACCGTCGTCCTCCCGAATGCGAGCTTACGAGATATCGTATTTTGAAAAGTTTCCACAGCACCATTTGTTTGTAGCATTCAACCTGCGTAGTTGCTAGGTATGAGTTGTTATGTTTGTTTACAGTGTGCTCGTGTGTTCTTTAGGCGCACTGCGACTTGCTAGTCAGTTAGTATGTGAAAGTCCAAGCAGTAAGTCGTGAGTGGATGATGGGATTTACCAGTGCAGAGAAAACCGACATGCTCATGGTGTATGGAGAGTGTAGGAAGAATGTAGTTCGTTCTTGCTGGTGTATGCGGCAAGATATCCCAATAAGTGTCAAACATCTCGGCGATTATTTATCAACCTCTTCAATGAGTTACATGAGAGTGGTACTGTAACACCTAGATAGTATAACAGAAGGAAACAAATGACGGCGGAAGAGGTAGAAAGTAATGTTGCTGCTGCTGCAGTTGACCCGCGCGTTAGCTCCTGTCCTACTACGCATTCTCAATCGACGTGGCTTATGTCCCTATCACATCTCTCTCGATCAGGAGTTGCATGGAAACGATAATGAGAACCATATTAGCTTCCGTACATAGGCATTAAGACAAGATACACCAGGTGTGTCATGTATCTCGTTTAGTGATAAAGCCTCATTTACTACCAATCATGGCCATGTAAACCTGAGAAATCTGCATTATTGGTCTGTTGACAATGCTCGTTGGCTTTGTCAGGTGGAACGTCAGTGTTCAAGGTGTTTAAACGGGGTAGTGCCGGATAGTGAACCATTAGTTCTTAGACCTGTGTTTCATAGACGGAACACTGAATGCGCTCAACTATCGCAGTCTTCTAAGACCATCTTTCACAGAGGCTGGAAGACGGCCCTCTGAAGACAAGGAGGAACATCTGGTACCAACAGGATAGCTGTCACACCCATAGTGCACGAAGTACTATAGCAAGTCTTCACGAACTGTTCACCTACATCTAAATCTACGTGATTACTCTGCGATTCACAAGTGCCTGTCAGAGGGTTCAATGTTCAGTGAAGCATCTTCAAGCTTTCTCTCTACCGTTCCACTCTCGAAGGGCGCGCGGGAAAAACGAGCTCTTAAATTTTTCTGTGCGAGCCCCGATTTCTCTTACTTTATCTTGATGATCATTTCTCCCTGTGTAGGTGGGTGCTAAAAGAATGTTTTTGCAACAGAAGGAGAAAACTGGTGATTGAAATTTCATGAGAAAATCCCGTTGCAACGAAAAACGCCTTTGTTTTAATAATTGCCACTCCAAGTCACGTATCATGTCTGTGGCACTATCTCGCCTACTTCGCGATAGTACAAAACGAGCAGCCCTTCTTTGAACTTTTTCGATGTCATCCGTCAGTTCCATTTGATGCGAATCCCACGCCGCACAGCAATACTCCAGAGTAGGGTGGACAAGCGTGGTGTAAGCAATCTCTTTAGTAGACCTGGTCCACCTTTGAAGTGTTCCGCCAATGAATCGCTGTGTTTGGTTTGCTCTACCCACAACAGTATCTATGTGATCGTTCCAATTTAGGTAACTTGCCCTAGCTATTTAGTTGAATTTACAGCCTTCGGGTTTGTCTAACTTATCGAGTAATCGAAATTTAGTGGATTTCCTTCAGTTCTTATGTGAATAACTTCACACTTTTCTTTATTCAGGGTCAATTGCCACTTTTCGTACCGTACAGATATCTTAGCTAAATCATTAGCAATTCGTTTTGGTCTTCTGATGACTTCACGAGACGGTAAATGATAGCTTCATCTGCAAACAGTCTAACAGGGCTACTCAGATTGTCTCCTCTGTCGTTAATATAGATCAGGGCTATAACTCTTCCTTGGGGAACGCCGGCATGACTTCTGTTTTACTCCATGACTTTTCGTCTGTTACTACGAACTGTGACCTCTCTGACGGGAAATCACGAATCCAGTCGCAGAATTGAGGCGATATTCCATAGGCACACAATTTGGTTAGAAGACGCTTGTGAGGAACTGTTACCGACACGTTGGATTGGACGCAGAAGTCCTGTACCTTGGACGGCCAGTTCCCCAGATTCTACGACTTTTATCTATGGACAAAGAAGAAAGACGCTGTCTACAAGGAAATACCAAGTACGCGCGATGATACGCAACGACGTGTTACTGCAGCCTGCTCCAACATTACCGCTGAAACGGTAGCACATGTGCAGCAGTCGTTCCATACCAAGTGCGCTCATTCTGACACAGTCTCTGATGATCAGTTGTCTCGTTACTAGTGAGAATCTGTAACAGATACCACTGAAATTCGAATTTACCCTACTTTTACTTTGTTAATATCAACTGTCATTATTCTATTTAATAGAGTGAGTATTTGCACAAAAAATTCGCATTTTAGGTATTATTGCAATATATTGATTGGCTAACAATACGAGCCCATGACTACCAATCACTTCTGCGAAAACCTCACATCATGAGCACTCTCCATTTCCACAAAATTTACGGTGGAAGTTTTAGGTGATTCTCCCCGTCTACCACCAGCCCGTCAGCTACAAACTCGTCAGCGTAAAATGCTGCAAAAAACGTGACTGTCAAGATGCACACCACATATGCTGCATTTGAATACAAAAGGTTTTTCCCGCTCATCTTCATTAATTTACATTTCCCAAAATATGAAAGGCTGCAAGTGGTCTCCAAAAACTTCGCATGGTCCACAGCTGCCTTGGTGATTACCACTACTACCATAGGTCGCCTGTAAACTACGTGTAACGGTTTCCGTTGCATAATACTACCATTACGGACTTGCCTCCATGACCCAGTGCATGACTTGTATCCGGACACGGGCATCGACCTGGCATGAAAAGAAATACGATTCATCAGTTCAGGAGGGTAGTTTCCACTGATCCATCATCTAGTCTCGGTGATCCCGTGTTCACAGCAATGGGATTCTAGAGTGTTGTAGTACAGAAGGTAACCCAGCAGTGGAAAATAATCATATCTAATGGGGATCTATACAGCACATTACGACTGAATGTGTATTATTCGTCTGTACAACTCATCGCGATATTTTAACCGCTGCCATAACTCCATGAACATTTACCATCAATCCACCCGTATACTCGTTTCACAATTCTATCCTAACTTTTCTCTTTTTTGATTTGACTCTTAATGTGGGCCATAGCTGATCCCTTCAACAGTCTAAATCTGAGCCGAATATCGTCTCTTTAATTTCATTGTCAAAATGTGATATTACCAGTAACGATGGCTAAAAGTTGGTCAGCGCATCTTGAACAACATTAGCATCACACGACACTTGCATGTTATGGAGTACATGTGCTAGTTTACTCTTGAATGTTTCGTAGCAGTCTTTGCGTATTCACTTACCTTCTGCGTGCTTTCCAGAGAGCAACCAGGGTACAGTAAATCCGGTAATAGACGTTCATCAATTTTACAGCATAATGCTCTGGAATCCTAAATTCTTCGGTATGATTTGCAAGAAAAACTGGAAACTGGCCAGAATTTTTTCCTGAGATGAAATGATAATTATTTTAACTTGAGTGCATACTGTACCGAGTATAATGGATCAATATATTCGATTGTTGACATTCAGTATACGAAACATTTAACACATTCATAACATAATTGCAGCAATATTCTAAAGGATTCAAATGTGGGAAAAAACTTTTAAAACGAAGTTTTTTTGCGGGGAGATGACAGGATATCTGGAAGAAATTTAAAATTATGCCTGTTGCAGCGTCATTTGCTTTCAGATCTGAATGACAGAAACCATGCGTGAGAAAAAATTCCTTAGTCATCAGAAAAACAGAGGAACTGATAAGCACTGATTGGAAGTGTTAAAAAAGTATACACAAAAAACTAGACTTCCCCCACAGTGTGAGTCAGAACTCCGCCGAAATTTCAGGAGATTAATCAGTGAGCCGTGCAGAATGTGTGATATGTATAGGTGTCAACAGTGGGGATCAAGAGTGGATTTTCTCTCCCCCCCTCCCCCTCCTGGAATCTGGACTACAGGGTTTTTATTCCTTAAGGAAGTCTCATAAGCACATAGAAGCGATTTCCCGTGATTTCGCTAAACCTCTCGTATGGTCGCTTGTAACAATTTTTGTGTAACCCACAAAATTCAGTTCTTATGGCATGACACTTCTGGAAACTGACTAATTAATTTATATCAAAAAAGTTCAATTTCGAAGTCTTCTCCCCCTCCCGTCTTCTGAATAAATTTCTGCGGACGCCCACGACCATGTTCAGTTGGTTTTTCTTGGCTCGTTGCAAATACGGCCACTTTCATAACTTCCTCTGTTACTGTAGTGCGAAGAATGGTTATTTCATCATTCCTTATTACTTAAGGTCCCTTAATTTATTGATTTACTCACGATTAGCACAAAACGAAGATACAGTAATTTGTCAAGAATTCAGAAAAACTACAGAGACTCTCTTACTCCCTTTATGTGAACGTGCTTCATAATCCTCTCTTCCCTTCATTATGAGAAATCACACACGGTTATTCGTTGTTTGTTAGGAAAAGGGTGTCGGCTGATGTTACTTAAATTTTTCAGTGAGACCATAAGGGATTATTGCGGTCCTAAACTTGTCATTTATCATAATGAAAACATGTCGATCATTCAGTGTACCAGGAAATCCACTACATTTTACTTACCCTGAAAGTTGGATATTCGAGCCACGTGTGATACCTCGTACTAATGACCCAGACAGTACTTGTAATCACCGGGACTATGATATTTGGTGACTGCTTGCTGGGAAGATCTAGCTCGGCTTAAGACTAGGAGTAGGTGTGCATTCTATATATTATCCGTACCGACTCCATAATTTTCAAACCATTTGCCTCGTCTTCATCATCGTCTCTTGTAAGCCGAATAAGTTTTGATGACGTCACGGGATGCTAGTTTGAACAAAACTGACAAAACAAAATTATTTTAATAGTTCTTGTAAACAAAATTAATTCACAGAAGAAGTCATTACGCAACATTAACCAATATAAATGTTCCACAGCTCCATTTCTGTCAACACCACATTTCTGCTAGATCGAGTAAATTTCAGGTTGCTCTCGCACCATGGCAGTGCGGTGTATTCCCATTCAGTATGCTATACTCCCTTCAGAGATTCAAGTAAGAAACGATAAACGAAAGTTGACACCAACATTTTTTTTTTATTTTGACATCGAATTATAATGACAAAGAGATTAGACATTTATATTGAGAACCCAAACCCAACCTGCTGGTCACATTGCGAATTCTTGGCTTTGAGTGATGAAAACTGAGTTGATGTGAGCTCGAACAACACTTTATTGAAATCTATGCGTAAAAATAATTTATGCTCGTGAGTAGAATTACTACATTTCTGAAAGGATGCCCTACTAACAGTCCAGGAAGATTAACCAGCCGTTTTCTGGGTAATAATGGTTCAACAAAAAGTTTTCGTTAACTGATCCTTCAGTAAGTGGAGGACAATGAACGTATGACGAATGTTATTAAATTGTTGACTAAATTATGAAAATAAGTTATATAATTTAGAAACACTGGATTACAAATTAATATCTACAAAAACGAGGAAAGATATCTTGATTTTTGTGGTGGATGTGAATAAATGAAACAAGAGTATCCTCTGAACAGGAAATTTTGTCTTGTACACAGACGCTTATTCCATGAGAAAGAAAGGGACCAGAGACTGCTGAGACCACGATAGCAACATGGATTCTCAGCAATACACTACAGTCAATTAGCTGAAATAATCTTTATTACCTGGCAGCTGATAATAACTCAATTGAATGTCGCTCAGAATAAAAACTACGAGAATTCCGCAGATCTCACGTTCCAACATCATTCGTCGTGTTTCTTATTTCGTAGATAAATAGTTTCATAACTAACCCCATAACCCTAATGAGCATTGCTAATGCCTTGCAACTTATTTCCTCATTTATCTGCTGGATGTATTCCAGTCTCTGTCTCTTTCTACAATTTTTACGCTCTAAATTTCCCTCTAGTACCATGGAAGATGTTTCCAGGTGTGAGCAGATGTCCTACCATCCTATCCCTGCTTTCCATGTATTCCTTCCCTCACCGATTCTGCGGAGAACTTCATCAATCCTTACCTCATTAGTCCACTTAATTTTCAATATTCTTTTATAGCACTACAACCCAAATGCTTAGATTCTCTTCTCTTCCGGTTTTCCCTTAGCCCATGGTTCACTATCATACAGTGATGTGCTACAAACGTGCATTCTCAGAAATTTCTTCATAAATTAAGGCCTATCTTTGATACTATTAGCCTTCTCTTGGGCAGATATGCCCTTTTCACTAGAGATAGTCTGCTTGTTATGACCTGCTTGCTTCGTCCGTCATAGGTTATTTTACTTCAATCAAATTCATGGTCACCAAATTTTTATTTTTACTTTCTCAGAATTCTCATTTCTGCTGCCTCTCATTACTTTCATCTTCCTTCGATTTACTCTCAACCCATATCCTGTACTCTGCAGACTGTTCATTCCATTAAAGAGCTCCTGCAGTTTTTCTTCGTTTTCACTTAGGATAACAATGTCATCTGTGAATCGTATCATTGATGTCATTTCATGTCGAATTTTAATCCTACCTTTCTTTTATTTCCTTCATTGCTTCTTAGGTTTATAGATTAAACAGTAGCGACGAATGATTACATCCCTGTCATACACCACTTATACCAAGTACTTTGTTCTTGGTATCCCACTCTTATTTTTCCCTCTTGATTCTTGTACATATTACGTATTACCCATCTTTCCCTATAGCTTACCCCTAATTTTCTCAGAATTTCGAACATCTCACACAATTTGGTGTCGTCGAACGCTTTTTCCAGGACGACAAGGTTTATGAACATGAGTTTTCTTCATTCTTGCTTCCATTGAAAACCACAACGCCAGAACTGCCTCTCCTGCCTTTATCTTAACTAAAGCCAAACTGATCGTCATCTAAGAGATCGTCAACTTCCTTTTCCATTCTTCTGTATGTTACTCTCGTCAGCAACACGGATGCCTAAGCTGTCAAGCTGATTGTGCGATAATAAACGAAAAGCGCTAGTTTGCTGTTGTGCTACCGTATTAATTTATTGTGTTAACCAGTTTTGAACTTACAAGGACATCATTACATTTACCGACTATTGTCGCCACAGACCTTACAATATTTGTAAACGAAATTGGAAAAGAAATTGCTCATCTAGACCGAAGCGAAAACGCACGGTAAATGACAATTTGACAGTGTGGTGGTAATGAAATGTGGAAGGTAAAATGCTGAAAAATAAGAAAAATGTAACGAGAGTAAGCAGGTAAAAAATTTAACTTTAAAAGGGCTGAGATTTTGGTCTTTGTTTGCTAAGTGAAGGACGTGGGACTTGTCTGTTATTTGGGTCCCTCATTCAGTACATGCTCAGAAAATGCGGAGTCAGAATTATGCAACCTCCAGCTACGTTCATATTAAATCAGCCTGGTTGCTATGTCTCTGCCTGACTGACGAACGTAAAACTTGTCACAATCAGGACAGATGATTTTGTGAACCCCTCTGTTACTTAATAATTGTGTCTTGTCCTTGCTATTGAAAACACAATGCTGTGGTGTTCGTAACATAGTAGGAAATTCTATACTTGCAGGACGGGTTTGTAGCCACTGGTTGGGACAATAATTTTTATTGTACTTACCTCTGGTTTAAAATTATCTATGGACATATGGACAGATAAGAGACGGTGTATCATTGAGTGAAAAGCTTCATGTTAGTGAGGTAAGCTGTGTTGTGAGCAAGAAGGTGTCTGTATCTGTTGTTTTTCTATAAATTGCGAAACACTGTGTCTATGTACTGATGTCAATGGTGAGATCTAGGAAGTTTATAGATCTGTTGCCAATCTTCATTGTGAACTGAATATTTTTGTGTTGACTGTTTAGGTTTTGCAAAAATGCGTTGAGATCTCCTGCAGTGCCAGTCTACAAACTCAGGACCTAATCACCGTATCTAAACCATTATTTAATATTTCCACTCAAAGGTTCTTTTTCCAGGAAATGTTGTTCAAAATTGTCCATGAATATACCAGCCAAAAGTGGAGTAAGAAGGGAACTCTTATCTAAGCCATACAGAGTCCCTTGGAATTGGATGTAGTTTTGTGCTAACCATGTGTGAGAGGCTAATCTCAGTACCACAGGACTGACGCTAGTACTGTACACCAACTCTGTCAGAATATCAACGCATCCCACTACTGGTATGTTGAAAAAGAAATTGCAGACATCCAAGGATCCTAATTCATTAGGTTGTGAGAAAGATGTACCTTTTACCTTATTTACATGGTTCACTGCAATATCAACAACATTGCCTCGAACAGTGGCTACACTTCAGTCCTGATCGACAGCATCGTTCATAGGGAACAAAAACTAAAAACTGTACCCTTTCTCTATGTCCAATTAGAAGACCTTTCAACTGTCGGATAGAAGGGGTATTCATTATCATATCTGGGAGAGGTCTCACAGATTGTAGCAAAAGCTCTGAAATCCTAAAAGTACAGGATTTCCTACTATGTTAAGAACACCACAGCCCATTGTGTTATCAATAGCAAGTACAAGACCCAATTATTGACCAACAGAGGGGTACACAAAATTATCTGTTCTGATGGTGACAAGTTTTACGTTCGTCAGTCAGGCATAGACATAGCAACGAGGCTGGCTGAACATGAACGTAGCTGGCGGTTGCATAATTCTGATCCCACATTTGCTGAGCACTTACTGAATGAGGGACCCAACTACCAATCAGAGTTCCACATCTTTCACTTAGCAAACAAAGGCCAAAAACTAACTGTGCTGGAAGCCCTGAAAATTACTAAACACCTAGCTCGCAATCCCGATCTAATTTTAAATGACCAGACACATCTTAATACTTCCCCCTCTTTTAAACGTCACATAATCTTCTCAGTTTTCCATTACTTCCCCCACCGCCTGTTCCTTCATATTCCCCCATTTTTCTGTATTCACCGAGTTCTTTTATTTTATTGAAACCTCCTGTGTAATCCACATAGTCTGTACCTATAATTTTTAAGTCTTTCTTTTAACTGGTACCTGCGCTACTTTCCAAACATAACACGTCTTTAAGTTGCTCATCAAGTACTGTTTTTAATTTACTTGGTTCATTTATTTAATGCAAACTGTTATATAGGCACAGTTTCTGGGTACGGTGTTAATCCTTTTCCTGTTTGCTCCCTTTATATTTTTATACTCTTCAACTTTTTGCTTTTAAAATGCAGTTCCACCACACTGTCAAAGACCGCAGTTACTGTATGTTCCCTCAAATACGTCGATCTCCCGGCATTTATTCATTTCTGTTTAACTTATTGATATTGCTTAAGCTCTTCATTTATTTCATAGTTATAGTTGATAATTTTTTCTTTTAATTGGTTTGTGTACCACTCTCCATGTTTTATACATCTTGAAGTAGCCTTATCAAGAACCAATTCTATTTCCTTTTGTTGTTTTCGTTTATTAATATAAAGCGTTATGTAGGCATGCTTTTCGAGTTTTATGTTAAATTTTTCCCTGTTTTATCCCTTTATATCTTTTTATTGGTCAGATTTTCACCTTTCACATTGCATTACCAGCACAATGTCAAAGATGTCATTTACTGTGCGTTTTCGCTTCAGTCTAGCTGAGCAACTTCTTTTCCAGTTTCGTCTACAAACATTGTAAGTTCTGTGGCGACAATAGTCGGTAAATGTCTGATGATGGCCTTGTTAGTTGAAAACTGGTTAACACGATAAATTAATACGGTAGTATAACAGCAAACTAGCATTTTTCATTTATTGTAGCGTTGTTCTACCAACGACCAACGGATTATTTTGTTGACATGATATTTCTCGCACTCTTCGGCACCTGCAATCTTCGTAATTGTGTGAATGATGTTCCTCCGAAAGTCTGATATACTGCCAGTCTCATACATTCTGCATACCAACGTGGATATACGTTTCCTGCCACTTCCTTCAATGGTGTTAGAAATTCCAATGGCATGTTATCTACCACTTCTGCCTTATTTGATCTTGAAGTCACCCAAAGCCCATTTAAATTCTGAATCTAACACTCACAAGTTATTTTAAATTCAAATACTGCATCCCTTGTCGCTTCCCTATCGATTCTTGTTTCATTCTTCTATCACGTGAACAGACATGCTCCTCACCTCTTCATGTAGGCCTTCAATGTACTCTTTCCACTTGTCCGCTATGCATTTAACAGTGGAAGTCCCACTGCACTGTTAATGTTACTACCCTTACCTTTAGTTTCACGAAAGGCTGTTCTCACTTTTCTATACTCTGAGTCAGTCCTTCCGACAGCCATTTCTTTTTCTATTTGTTCACATTTTTCATGTAGCCATTTCGCCTGTTTGCCTGCTCCTTCTATTTATTTAATTCGTATGTCACTTGTATCTCTCTATTTATGAACTTTCCCGAGCAGTTTTGTACTTCCTTTTATCGGCGATCAGCTGGAGTATTTCTTCTCTTACCCGTGGGTTCCTCGAAGTTGCCTTGCTTGTATCTATGTTTTTCTTCTTCCTTTTCTGATTGCTCTTTTTAGATATGTCCATTCCGCTGAAACTCAATTCCATACTGAACCGTTCATTATCGCCGTACCAATAGCCTCAGGGAACTTTAAGCTTATGTCTTTATTCACTAGTATTTACCTGCCCCACTACATGTATAGCTAGACGTAATTACTTATTTGAGGAAAAAGAGACTAAGGAAAGAGCTTTATTATTTCAGTGAGGGTGCAAAACTAATAACGCTATTAATATTGCTAATTTTTGATCGCTGATTGGTGTGATGAATGGCAGGTTTCTCTAAATCTGAGAAGATTGACGTTGATGACATGAGTTGGAAAGATACGGCTGTAGTGTTCGAAAACTTTATTGTTGGTGTTCTGCGGGACGCGTTTATATGTATTATGTATCAAGGCATGACATTCCAAAGCGACATGAAATGGAACGTGGACGCAAGATCACTTCTAGGAAAGGTGTATGGTCGTCTTCGGTTTGTTTGGAGAATTCTAGCAACCTGTAGTTCATCTGTTTTGGAAATGATGTACAGGACACCTGTGAGTCCAATTCGTAAATACCGTTGGAGTGTTTGGGATGCGAACCAGGTCGGATTAAAGAGAGACATCAAAACTACACAGTCCTGGTGCTAGATTTGTTACCGGTAAATTCGATCAATAAGTGGATATTATGGAAATGCTGCATGAGAAATAGGAAACCTGCGACGAAGAATATATTTTTTTCGAGAAAAACTGCTGACAAAGTTCAGAGAATTAGCGTTTGCGACAGATTGCAGTACGATCCTACAACCACCAACATACATCTCGAGTAAGGACCAGGAAGACGAGATAAATCAGGTATTGTTCGGAACCATAAAGAGAGTCATTTTTCTCTCACTCCATTTTGCGAGTAGAACGGAAAGGAAATGACTGGCAGTAGTACGGGATTTCCTCCAGCATGCACCGTACGGCAGTTACGCGAGTGTACGTGTAGATGAGCTTGTAATGTTCCCCGAACGTTAGCGGATTTCGTGACTGGGTGTTTTCGCGCAGTAGAGCTGAGACACTGCGATTACAACGCGATTAATATCTCAGTAATTGTCTCATCTGTGTAAAGGACTCGAAACCTTTTCTTCTCTCTCTTCCTGGTTAGTCATTGTCTGGTACGGACAAAAACGTTTTTGCTTGCTCAATGTTATGTAGATATTTTGTTTGTATGTGTTCATTTTGCATAATAATAACTGTTTAATGGAGGTATTTAAATTCCAATTTCAATATTTGAAAATATTTGACACGATTTTTCAAGTACGTAATTTTTCTTGATTTAATTGAAGATTCAATTAGCCAAATACAGAACAATATAAAATTAAATAATAATTTCAAAACCAAATAATAAAAATAAAAAAGCAACCATTATAACCCTAAGCAATAAAGGAATCGCTGTCTATACAAATAAAAGAGAGAAAGAAACATCAGGACCAGAGGGCACAGACACAGAACTCGCAAAAATTTGTGGACTTTCATTCAAACGCCGTATTCTTCATTTACTAAACGGCTGCTGGCTTACAATGAGGAGCCCTGATACATGGTTAATGGCAGCTGTTATTCTATGTTCTAGAAACGGGGAAGGAGCTAAGCGACGTACAATGAAATAACAAAAAAATGGCTCTGAGCACTATGGGACTCAACTTCTGAGGTCATTAGTCCCCTAGAACTTAGAACTAGTTAAACCTAACTAACCTAAGGACATCACAAACATCCATGCCCGAGGCAGGATTCGAACCTGCGACCGTAGCGGTCTTGCGGTTCCAGACTGTAGCGCCTTTAACCGCACGGCCACTTCGGCCGGCAATGAAATAACAAAGAGAGAAGAATGGAATACGAGCGTACAATTTGCCGACCTATTTGGCGTCTATAGATAACGGCAAGGCCTTCGATGACGCAGATAGACATGGACTATGGAATATAATGGTTGAACGGAACTACCCTCAACACATATTAATGTGTAGAAAAAAAATATAATAGCCCCTACTCCAGACTCATTTTATCTAATTACAACGGAGTATTTTAGTTATTAATTAGAAAGTACAAAAGCGTGTATTATCACTCATGCTTCTTAATATTTATATCGACGATATCCTACGTAGGTGAAACGACCAGACACCACCTGGAATTAGGAAATACTACATTAAATGCTCTAGTATTTGCTGACGACTCAGTGACCATGCAAAACGCTGAAAACAGTCTTCAAAGAGCTGTTTATTTCCTACATAGGAGTTCTAAAGTGTATAACCCTAAAATTTCTGCCGTAAATTAGAAACCATGGCCTTCCTGGGGATAAACCCCATAGGAGCAAAAATTACTTTGGATAACACAAAGCAAGTTCAGTATTTTAGTTATTTCGGCTGTGACATCTCGTATGATTCCGATAGAGATACGAATAATAAATTAGGAAGATACCAGGCAATGTGTGAAACTATTCGAAGACCACTGAAAACAGCGCGGACTGCAACATAGCTGAAGCCGTACAAGATGACGGCACTGCAGGTTATTTATACATGCCATTGAGACGTGGAAGTTAAGGCAGAAGGACCACAGTAATATACAAGCAACAGAAACGAAATTTCTTACGGTACTACTAGGTCACCAAAAAAAAAAGTTCAAATGTGTGTGAAATCTTATGGGACTTAACTGCTAAGTTCCATAAGTCCCCAAGCTTACACACTACTTAACCTAAATCATCCTAAGGACAAACACACACATCGATGCCCGAGGGAGGACTCGAACCTCCGCCGAGACCAGCCGCCCAGTCTATGACTGCACCGCGCGGCTACTAGGTCACATATGCATTGATAAATAAGAAATCATAATACACGGAATCAGCTACAAATTTGGCAATACTGGATAAAATGGAAGAATGTAGAAGCAAGTGGCTCAAAAATGGCTCTGAGCACTATAGGACTTAACTTCTGAAGTCATCAGTTTCCTAGAACTTAGAACTACTTAAACCTAACTAACCGAAGGACATCACACACAGCCATACCCAAGGCAGGATTCGAACGTTCCAGACTGTAGTGCCTAGAACCGCTCGGTCACTCCGGCCGGCGTAGAAGCGAGTGGAAATGGCATTTAAGAGTAGTGTAAAGTACAGAGACTCCGAAAAGAGCAGTGTGATACACATCTATAGACCGAATAGACCCAGGAAGGCCAAGGGAAAGACGGACTGAGACTGCAACAGGCCGAAGGGCGTGTCCGTGGAAGGATGATGATGAGGATGATGTCACTATCTAGGAAGCTAGTAAGAGAAATGACAGTGATTTTTACTAAATTGATGTTATAAAGTAAGAAATCAGGGTTCTTTTTCAGTGTAATATCAAAATTCTAACAGATACACTGGATTGAGGAAATAGCCTCCGGTATCGGAAGTTTAGTAGCCATTCCCCTGTGACACAAAATAATTGATTATCCATCAACACGTGTGTCAAATAAGAAAGCAATGAGGACAGAACACGAGTTCATACTTCACTCACAAAAAATAAGGACATGGAAAAGGAGGAATAATAAAAGTAGAACGCTCGAGAAATATGTGAGGTCGGATGTCATTAGAATATGTAGCACACGAAATGTGATCGATATTCGCTATACGGTCCATAAAGTACAGCTGAGTCGGGCAAAACCGTGCGTAATTTGCAAGGTTATATTAATATTATGCAAAGTACGTGCCTTAATAAGACGCACGACCCACACGGACGGAGTGTCACTGAAGGGATCGACATGGGCAGGGGGGTGAGGACTGAGGGTTGAGGGCGGCACAGTTTTCTGGCGCACCATGAGGGGGAAGCGGTGCCACGTCGGCCAAAATATACGGCCCCGCGTTCAATATACTTTTACACGGTTCGAACGCGGAGGGGTCGGCTCGGCTGGAGGGAGGGAGGGGGAGAGGTAACAGCTGTGCAGAATGCGCTGGGGAGGGCGGGAGTGGCCCAAATCAAACAGGTCTGCCGCCGGCCCGGCGCCCCAGGCCGCATCCCGCTCAACCTGTGGATTGATTGCTCCCCAAGGCCGGCAGCGCGGGGGCGCCAGATGCCCGGCGCACTGGCCGTGTCGCTCGCAACACGCGGCGAGCGCCACAGCTGCCGGCATACGGAGCGCGCGTCTCGCGTGCAGAGCAAGCGCCCTGCAGCTACCGGACCAGGGTCTGCGGTAGCCGTGCAACGCTGATTGGTCATTCTAGAGTTGACAATGTGTAGTTATACTACTGGCCATTAAAATTGCTACACCAAGAAGAAATGCAGATGATAAACCGGTATTCATTGGATAAATATATTATATACGAACCAACATGTGATTACATTTTTACGCAATTTGGGTGCATAGATCCTGAGAAATCACTACCCAGAACAATCACCTCTGGCAGTAATAACGGCCTTGATACGCTTGGGCATTGAGTCAAACAGAGCTTGGATGTCGTGTACAGGTACAGCTGCCCATGCAGCTTCAACACGAGGTCACAGTTCATCACGAGTAGTGGCTGGCGTATTGTGACGAGCCAGTTGCTCGGCCACCATTGACCAGACGTTTTCAATTGGTGAGAGATATGGAGAATGTGCTGTCCAGGGCAGCAGTCGAACATTTTCTGTATCCAGAAAGGCCCCTACACGACCTGCAACATGAGCTCGTGCATTATCCTGCTGAAATGTAGGGTTTCGCAGGGATCGAATGAAGCGTAGAGTCACGGGTCGTAACACATCTGAAATGTAACGTCCAGTGTTCAAAGTGACGTCAATGCGAACAAGAGGTGACCCAGACGTGTAACCAATGGCACCCCATACCATCACACTGAGTGATACGCCAGTATGGCGAAGACGAATACACGCTTCCAATGTGCATTCACCGCGATGTCGCCAAACACGGATGCGGCCATCATGATGCTGTAAACAGACCTGGATGCATCCGAAAAAATGACGTTTTGCCATTCGTGCACCCAGGTACGTCGTTGACTACACCATCGCAGGCGCTCGTGTCTGTGATACAGCGTCAAGGGTATCCCGAGCTGATAGTCTATGCTGCTGCAAACGTCGTCGAACTGTTCGTGCAGATGGTTGTTGTCTTACAAACAACCCCATCTGTTGACTCAGGGATCGAGACGTGGCTGCACGATCCGGCAAAGGCATGCGGATAAAATGCCTGTCATCTCGACTGCTAGTGATACGAGGCCGTTAGGATCCAGCACGGCGTTCCGTATTACCCTCCTGAACCCACCGATTCCATATTCTGCTAACAGTCATTGGATCTCGACCAGCGCGAGCAGCAATGTCGCAATACGTTAAACCGCAATCGCGATAGGCTCCAATCCAACCTTTATCAAAGTCGGAAACGTGATGTTGCGCATTTCTCCTCCTTACACGAGGCATCACAACAACGTTTCACCAGGCAACGCCGGTCAACGGGTGTTTGTGTATGAGAAATCGCTGGAAACTTTCCTGATGTCAGCACGTTGTAGGTGTCGCTACCGACGCCAACCTTGTGTGAATGCTCTGAAAAGCTAATCATTTGCATATCACAGCATCTTCTTCCTGTCGGTTAAATTTCGCGTCTGTAGCACCTCATATTCATGGTGTAGCAATTTTAATGGCCAGTAGTGTATACTATTCTAGCGCTTGTCTATTTCTATAGTCCGTGAGTCATTTGAGTCGTATGGAGTAAGTCAGGATTCAGTCAGTGGACGCTAAGCGCAGTGAGTTACGCGGAGCAGTGTTTGTAAAATACAATAGTATTAGTGAACAACGCAATACCTCATAGTTTCTTAAATATGTCTGGGAACTGATCATACCTCACAGTCTATTTCCACCCTCCCCTCCACTCTGTCCACTCTGTCCGTAACCTGCTCCCCGTATCTCTTTCCATTTCCTCCTCCCTTTCTCTCTCATCATCTCCTTCTTCTTCTCTCTACACTATGTGATCAAAAGTATCCGTATCCGGACACCTGGCTGAAAATGACTTACAAGTCCGTGGCGCCCTCCATCGGTAACGCTGGAATTCAGTATGGTGTTGGGCCACCCCTATCCCTGATGACAGCTTCCACTCTCGCAGGCACACGTTCAATCGGGTGCTAGAAGGTTTCTTGACAATGGCAGCCCATTCTTCACGGACGAAGAGATGTCAATGTCGGTCGGTGAGGCCTGGCATGAAGTCGGCTTTCCAAAACATTCCAAAGGTGTTCTGTAGGATTCAGGTAAGGACTCGGTGCAGGCCAGTCCATTACAGGGATGTTATTATCCTGCGACCAATCCGCCACAGGCCGTTCATTATGAACAAGTGATCGATCGTGTTGAGAGATGCAGTCGCCATCCCCGAATTGCTCTTCAACAGTGTTTAAAACATCAGCGTAGGCCCACGTTGTGATAGTGTCACGCAAAACAAGAGGACCAAGCCCTCTATGAAAAACACGACCACACCATGACACCACCGCCTCCGCATTTTACTGTTGGCATAACACACGCTGGCAGATGACGTTCAGCGGGAATTCGCCATAGCCACAACCTGCCATCGGATCGCCATATTATGTACCGTGATTCGTCACTCCACAGAATGTTTTTCCATTGCTCAACCGCCCAATGCTTACGCTCCGTACACCATGCGAGGCGACGTTTTGCATTTACCGGCGTGATGTGTGGCTCGTGAGCAGCCACTCGACCAGGAAATCCAAGTTTTCTCACCTCCCGCCTAACTCTCATAGTACCTGTAGTGCATCCTGATGCAGTTTGGAATTCCTGTATGATGGTCTGGATAGACGTTTTACACATTACGACACTCGCCAACCGTCGGCGGTCTCTGTCAGTCAACAGACGAGGTCGGCCTGTACGCTTTAGTACCGTACGTGTCCCTTCACGTTTCCACCTCTCTATCACATCGGAACCAGAGGACCTAGGGATGCTTAGGAGCATGGAAATCTCGGGTACAGACGTATGGCACGAGTGATACCTTATCACCTGACCACGTTCGAGGTCTGTGAGTTCCGCGGAGCGCCCCATTCTGCTCTCTCGCGATGTCTAATGACTACTGAGGTCGCTGATACGGAGTACCTGGCAGTAAGTGGCAGCACAATGCACCTAATATGAAAAACGGATGTTTTTGGGGGTGTCCGGATACTTTTGATCACATTTGTACGTCCATTTCTTTCTTCCCAGCCTCTCTATCCCTCTTTCATCCTCTCTCTGACCTTGAGCCTTGTTTGTTGTTATTACAAACGAAACCTTGACTGGGAGTTAAATTCGTTTAAAATGAACCGGAAAATGGTTGGTACCATTGATATGCAGGAAGTGAGGACTCTTAGAAACAACTTCTATATTTTCTTTTGAAACCAACTGCGAAGAAGAAAATCAAAACAGAACGTTGTTGTGTATTCCATTTATGGATAAAGTATGTATCTGAGCGAAGTTATATCAGTTATGATCCAAACTGCCTACTACTGTAGTTGAAACTGACTATGAAAATGTTAACAACAGCGCACATTCTCACAGCACAGCAGTTTCTTTCTCTTAGACAACCTGCAAATTGTCGGGTCAAATGGCTCTGAGCACTATGGGACTCAACTGCTGAGGTCATTAGTCCCCTAGAACTTAGAACTAGTTAAACCTAACTAACCTAAGGACATCACAAACATTCATGCCCGAGACAGGATTCGAACCTGCGACCGTAGCGGTCTTGCGGTTCCAGACTGCAGCGCCTTTAACCGCACGGCCACTTCGGCCGGCTGCAAATTGTTGTTTAAAATATATGTGGCCCATGTAGATATGAATATTTATTACAATATTGTGTAAAAATTTGAAGTAAACTGGACAAGCACTTAATGAGATTCTTTGCTAACGAAATTCCCACTTTATATATCACATAGATTTATATATTATATATATCGAAATACGTAGCCAGTGTCAGTCCAAATGATTACTAGCGTATCATGTAAAAATCTGAACCAAATCTGGAAAATATTTCCAGATTTGTGTTGCATTTGCACTTTATACATAGTCTTGTACGGTAATATTAAAATACTAAGTTGCCTACGTCGATCCATGCATTTATTACCGTATCATGTAAATATCTTAGGTATATGGGTCACGGTCTTTTCGAGAATTTTGCTTACAAAATTTGCGTTAAGGAGTTTATAGCCTATGCCAGTACAAATGGTTATTAAAGTACCGTGTAAAAATTTGAACTAAATCGGTCAGACTTTTCGAGACTTTTGCTACTTTCTTTTCCCTTTTATACAGCATGTAAAAATTCATACGCCATTTATCTTACAAATATATAGCCTATGTCCGTCCAAGCATGTACTACGGAATCGACTAAAATTTTAAAATAAATCACTCAACAGTTTTTCGACGTTTTTGGTAGGAACGGCTTTCCTTTACATGCTACATGTACAGTTATATACCATATATTTTAAAGACATAAACAGTTTATGACTGTCAGAACGTTTATTAGAGCAGCGAGTAAATATCTGAAGTAAACCGGTAAAGAACTTTTAGCGATCTTTGGTAACAACCTCCTCTTGTTGTATATGTATATTTATCTATTATATATATATATATATATATATATATATATATATATATATATATATTAAATATGTAGCCTACGTCAGTTCATATGTTTAGTAGAATATCGTGTAAAGATCTGAAGTAAACCGATCAAGAAGTTTCCGAGATTTTTGGTTACAAACAACGATTTGTTGTTATACAGTAGTGTAGATATGGATTATAGAAAAGCAGGGGAAACAACATGAGGAAAGAACTAGGTTGGTTTTTTGCATGCACAGAGCGGGTAGCCTCGAAATCATCTGCCCTCTTACAACGCGTTCCATTTTTCTTGACCACCTTAGCCAACGTTATGTTCAAAAGAAAAATAACTAATTTATCACGAAAATGCCATTTAACTACCAGGGGAACATTAACAGGCGGGAGTGGCGCAAATCAAACAGGTCTGCCGCTACGCACCCTACGCCCCAAACCACATCCCGCTGATGCAAAGTATTAATTTAACATGCCACTCTTGTAGCTTTTTTCGTTACGGAGCATATCTTTCTTTTTTCTTAAGTATAAGCTGAAGTAAAGCAGTTATCGGTTCGAAGATTGTTTTTAACAGCACAGTGCTTTACTAGACACTGTCCTATTATAGGTGGTATGCTCTTCCCTTCCTCCGACATTGAGCTGACACACCCATCCAGTTATAGAGGGACCTACACATAAAAGTCGATTCCGAACCATGGGGCATCTCGGCATCTTTCACCTCAACAAATACTGTGAGAGGTGGAAAAGTGACAAGTGACAGATAAAATAATCCTAGGATTGACAGGGGATCGAACATGAGACATTACGTTTCTCTTGTATTAGGTAAGTCACTTTCTGTCATCACGACTGGAATACATGTGCCACTATACCATTCACGTAAGGATGACGTTATTAAGAACGTAACAGAAATTTGGTGTTATCTATCTGGTACTAGCACACAGTGCCGGTATCCAGCTTAACGCATCTAGTCCACATTTGGGTTTGGCAATTAAAAAAAAAAATGGAACACACCGAAAATGCACACCGTCATTGGGTTAACTGTTTTCAGTTGAAGGCTTCCGTGAGTACAATGTAGACAATGGAGAGAATATAGAAATCCGACTCATCTATGGAGAACATAATTTAGCAGCAGTGCGTTTCCCTTGTGTTTCCATCTGTTTACTGTGTGGACGAGTTATCTTACCCCCGAGTACGTGGACTCCTTACTGTTACAGTCTGGTGTTACGCTTTCAATCATCATAGTTACGAGAGTGGTAGTCGGTGATAGGTCCTTTTGACAGGTCTTGAGCATTACCGAATAGAAAAAATGCAGTGCTACTTAGAAATGAATTAATGCAGCTCGTATCTTATTAAGAACCAAGTTACCCAAGTTACAAGAAAGATACTTATGCTGGTTAACAGTCCTGTGCTAGCTAAACATTTTCTTGAAATTTTTTTTTGTTCTGTTTCCTATACTTGACATTTCAAATATACAGTTTTGAATGTGGCTGTTACTCCTCAGTCGTATACTAGTTTCAAGATAGGATTAAACAGCCGACAGGTTGAACTTAATTGGTAAGTGTATTGACTTAGGTTTCGACATCTATTAGAGGTTCTTTCATCAGAATGAATATTTTGATAAATTTTTATCAGACTTTTCATCTTGATGAAGACACGCCTAGTAGATGTCGAAACATAGGTCAATGTACCTACCAAATATGTGCAACCGGTTGGCTATTTAATGCTATGTTCAGACTTCAAATAAAGTTAAGTTACTTCCAACTTCGGTGAATTACAGTCATTTACGATCCTTCCAGTAATGCTGAATACCGTGTCTGCCTCTGATGTGTGTGTCCATCACAAGACACTTACAGTGTAGCCTGATAAATGCAGTGCTGGCTATTAGAATTGCAACACTATGAATGCGGCAGTAAACACACATCGAAATGACACCAAATACACTACACCTTTGGATACGCAAATGATAATCATTCCAACATTTCCTGTATGTATTCCAGTTTCTGCCTTCTCTTACGGTTCTCACGCTGTACAGTCCACTATAGCGCCAAGGAGGTTATTCCTTGATGTCTCAGTACATGTCCTATGATGCCGTGCCTTCTGCTTGTCAGTGTTTCCCAAGTCATTTTCTTCGTCATTCTGCAGAGGACCTGCTCATTTCTTATCTTATTAGTCCACGTGATTTTCAATATTCTCCTGCAGCACCACATCTTTTCTTTCGGCTTTGCCACTCTCCATGATTCCCTATCATACAATGTTGTGCTCCAAACGTACATTATTAAAAATTTCTTTCTCACATTAAAGCCTGTTTTCGATATTAGTAGCCTGCTATTGGCCAGTAATGACCTCTTTTCTTGTGCTAGTATGCTTTTTATATCCTCCTTCCTTCGTCCGTCATGGGTTACTTTGCTATCAAGGCAGCAGATTCCTTAGCTTTGCCTAATTCATGACTACCTGTTTTAATGTTAAGCTATTCTCATACCTGCTACTTCTTACTTCCGTATTTTCCCGGTTTGTTTTCGTGTCATGTACTGTACTCGTTAGACTGTCCATTATATTCAACAAATCCTGAAATTTTGTTCTTCACTCTCACTAACGATAGCAATGTCGTCAGTGAATGTTATCATTGATATCGTTTCACTGCTGAAACTTTATTTTACTTTCGTATTGTGTTGTTCGAAGCACATATTTATTTGTGGAAGAGATCGAGCAGATACTACAACACAAACAAAAAATTAGATCACTTACTGAAATCTGAACAATCTAAAATACTTTACTTTCAAACAATCCATGTTCCAGGAAAGTTGCTAGGTATTTTTTACTGTCGCTGAACACTATACTGATATCACTGTACAACTGACTATAAACTTTGATACACAGTTTTGAGTAATAGTTCTTTTAGGACGCAGCCAACTCTGAACTACAACGATACTGTCAGCGATGGCGATGATTACAGACTGGGTTGAGCGACGCTGCGCCCTGACGCAAGTATTCTTACTTCAGCGGCGGCATATGGAAACTCCATTCGCTGCTGCTTCTGGCAACACCTGTCTTTAACTTGTAGTGTCGTTGTAAGGTAGCAGCTGTATCCAGGGATCTCACTCTTCGCACGACACTACAAATACCGTCACTGTTTTTTCGATGTACAGGTTGAACGTAGAGGCGAAACAATGCAATCCTTTCTTGCAGCCTTTTTAATCCGAGTACTTCTTTCTTGGGCTTAGTCCTATTTTTCCGTCTTGGTTCATAGACACATTCTATTGCAACCGTCTTTCCCCGTAGCTTACTCCAATTTTTATCAGAATTCCTAATATCTTACATCATTTCACACTGCCAAACTCTCTTCCTAGATCGACATCAGCTATGAGTGAATTTCGATTTTTCTTCAGTCTAGCTTACATTATTGTGGACAGCTTCTAAACTGTTTCTCTAATGTTTTCACCTTTCCTAAAACCAAATTCATCGTCATCTGACAGATACTCAATTCCCTTTTGCATCCTTATTTATACAGTTCTTGTCAACACCTTGGATACATGAGATGTTAAGTTGATTGTGCGATGGTTTTCGCACAATCTGATGGTAAGTCACCTACTCTCATGAATCATATACAAGTACACAAACTTCTAAGTATACATTTGATTTCTTTTCCCTAATGATTTGAGAAATTTCAGTGAATGTTATCTACCCTTCTGCTATTTGATCTCATTGTTCCAGAAGCTCTTTTAAATTCTGTCTCTAGTACTGGATTCTTTATGACTTCTGATTCGTGCGAGCGTGCATATCGATGGCTAATAGGCTGACCTATCTTTGCTCAGAGAACTCTATCACTTCTCTGTCAAGCTGAGAGGTCGTGAAGGAGAAGGCCATTTAAACGGCTCTGCCGATGAAGAGAAGGAACTGCCGAGACTATGGACAGTCTTCCACGTTGCATCTGGCTGGTCACAACTAGAGATGGGTCGTTCGCGAACTAAAGCGTCCAAAGGAACGGTTCAACAAGATGAACGGAACGAGCGAGGAACGAATGCTAAGGAACGGTCTTTCATAGTTCACTACGGTCGCGGCTTTCCCGGGAACGGGAAACGGTCGGACTCGTTCCCGCAACGGCTCTTCAGCCGGTCTCGTTCCGGCCTCGATCCCTTTCCCGTCTATCTCGGTCTCGGTCTCGCTCGGCAGGACTCGTCCTTCTTCGTATGGCCACTCGTCGGAGTTCCACTGCCAACTGCTCATAGTTAGTTCATTATCAAGTTGTTGTTCGTTTCGTTCGCATCGCACGCCCATTCTAGATCTGTTTCAAACATTTTTTGAACTCTGAACTTCTGGTTCTTTTCGTATTCTATTCAGCGTCCACGACCGGTAATTAAAATGTATATTTTAATTACGTAAACTGCATAAAAATTACGTGGTATGTAATAAATACATCTTTTCAGGTAACAAATCGGCGTATGAGCTTACTTCACTAGTTCGATAAACAGAAGAAGAAATACTTGTAAAAAGGCAAGATTTTTTGTTATTAGACATGCAGAGGACGTCGGCAGGGCACACACGAGTGGCCATTTGCCGTCTTTTTTCATCCAAGGTGAGAGAGCATGCTCATTGTTATGGAAGGCAGACCGACTTACAACCGAATGAGGCTCGCGCTTCGTAATCGAGTGTATGGTGTCACATTTTGTAAAGAGAATACGATAACTCCTATAATATTATTTCAGTGGTGCAGAGTATCGCACGAAAAATCGAGCACTAGACTGCTCATTGTCGCTTACCAATCGTCATCTATTATTTTGAAGTTGCTTGCGTTAGCTTATCTGTTATTTCTCCACTGCCTAATTATTAGATGTTCATCTATTCTGCTCGTAGTGGTCAACAAATCGTGTGTAATTGGCGAGCAGTCTCTACTCGGGACCGGCTTTTCGTGCGCCACCTTATATTATTTCACTGCTATCAGCCACATAACGCTACAGTTGGCTAAACGAGGTGTTTTGCAGAATAACGAAAATTACAAGTGTTTGAGAATTCTGTTATGAATAAAAACTCTGTACTCCAGGGGGGAAGCAAGTCCCCCTCTTGACGCCTTCCATCTTCAGTCACCTATGCTACTAATTTTCAGTTTTTATAAGAATCATGCACCAAGCACAATGAACGGCGAACGACTAAAAATGAACGGCTCTCAAAAAAGAGCGATCACCAGTGAACTAGTTCCCAAGGATGAACGACTTTGCGCATTTCTAGTCACTCCATCGGGAGTCGGCTTGAACGGTGATTGTGTGTGAAGCCGCGTGGCGGAGTTAGATCTACTTTGGTGCTGATAACCAAGCGGCACTGGTATTTGAGGTTGTCTCTCAGAAAGGGAGGGAGCCTAGGCATAATAATGTGGTCAACTTTTTCAACGAATGTGGACTGGTTGTCGCCGAGGAAAGATTACACGGCTAGCAATTTGTGCTTCTTCTACTCCTCGTGTCGTCGAAGGTGGTTAACGAGACTGGTTCATAATGTTCGGCATGTCAGGCATTCGTAGTTCGCCCCGTAGAAATAATGGTTGGTTTATCTTCACTACGGGTGAGTTGCAAAACAAAAAATAATACTACATTTCGATTATCCTGAAAGTAGTGATTTCTACCAGACTACTGGACTTATTATGCACTAACGAGATGTATGTGCCTTACCAGATTTGCTTTTCTACTTGTTAGTTCTATAGACTTTAACAGTGTCTATTTTCAGCCTATGTTTTATCAGTGTTAGTACTGGTCAGAGTTGTTTGGCTTGTGATTACTGTTATTTTGAGGGTCTTGCTGGACGACTGTTCAACCACAGAGCAGACAATCTCGTGTCAGGCTACTGGCTGGGGGTCAGACAGTTCATAGTAAATTTTCGACCGCCACAAATAAATGTACGGTGATTAGATTTTGAACGTCCTCACAGTCGAAAAAATTAATTTTTCTATTTGCTCTAGTTCATGTGAAGCATTTAATGTGAAGTTCACTAAAACTTGTCATTTCGCCACCTCTGGTACTTCTGTTTTATTCTTTGTGTTCATAACATAATTTCTTGACGCTGTAAATTGTATCCTGCGCAATTTGAGCAGTATCGCATTTCGACAAAATTGACTTGTATGCATATTTATTTTACGATAGTATTCCTTGCTCGACTGTAATTGAATGACAATGCCTTCCATTTAATTAAAAGTCTTCAGCCTATCAGTCATGTTTTCTTTTAATTTATTCGCGTATTTGTTAAACTGTATTGTTATTACGGACACAATCTGACTAAAGATTTTACAAGTGTGTTGTTCTCTAAATGTAGTGAGTCACCATCTACACAGTTTTGGCATTTAGTGACTGTTGTATGAATTTCACGGCCTTCTGGTTTCTTTGATCAAATTCTGCAAATTCTTCAATTGTGTTTAGGATTTGATCAGTAATTTTAAAAATGTGATATGTTGATCTTTTCATTAACAATTCTGTATATCTGTTTTAAACAATTACAAATAAAATTTTGTGCGATTTTCGGGCAAATAAATTTATCTCTTGCAGTTTTCACTGCATCGCCCCCCTATAATCTTCCTTATCGACTCCAGTTTCTTCTTCCATCAAGGCAACAGATAATTTCTGCCCTTCACGGAGGCCTTCAATGTGATCTTCCCACCTACCCGCTCTTTCCTCTGCGTTAACAGTGAAATTCCCATTGAATTCTTAATGTTACCAACCTTCCTTTTAATTTTTCTGAAGGCTATTTTGACTTTTCTATATTCTGAGTGAGTCCTTCCCTCTTTTTCGATATCGTTACAGTCTTTCCCATCTGCAGCCATTTCGCCTTGGCTGCCTTCCACTTCCCATTCATTTCATTCCTAAATGATTTACATTGCCGTATTTGTGTTTCTCCCATATCATTTTTGTTCTTCCTCTTTCTGTCTTTTAGTTGAAGTATTTAATGTGCTATTCGAGTGTTCTCGCGCCTGTGCCGGACTGCCCAACATCTGAGATTGCCGTTTTTGGAGATATCGATTCCTCTTCAACTTAACTGCCTATCCTGGTGTACCTTGTCGTAGTATCCACGTTCTTAGCGAACCTCAAACGCATCTCACCTTTCATCAGTGTTTAGGTATACCATTTCTTTCCTCGCTTATTCTTCTCGTAAGATTTTCTTAAATTTCATCCTACCTACAGATACTGCCATTGATGGTTTCCTTGATAGTGATGCTCGCGTTGGGCTGATGACTATCATGCGAATATGAAACCATTGTCTTAAGAAAGGCTATGCTCAACCCATGCAGGATCTCAACAGCAGCATGTGACTGGCATCCGTGGTGACAGACATCTTGTTAACTCAGCCTCGAAAGATCGATCGCTACGTCATGTTCTGAGACTTTCTACAGCAAGACATGCGTCAACGTGGACAGTGATGTCTGGACCAGCACGGGCTGTCAGCACGGCGAACGTTGTTGCGTATTTCCTGGCTGCGGTAGCACCGAACGACTACGCTGGACACATGAGCTTCCCAGGTCGTCCTTTCAGAGGAGTGCGATTCCAGATATTGCGTACAGCATCACGAAGGATATAGCTGCCTGTCAAGATACCTAGGAGAACGAAAGTTATTAGGTTGCATTTCGTCATCGTCATACGGGCCGAGCAGTTGGCGTGATTGACAGGGGCTCGCATAGCCGTTAATTTGGACAGCAGTTGTTGCGTCTCTGGCGCATTTAGACATTTTCCTGTCTTCGGCGTCGCTGTGACGTCGTCTTTCAACGAGAAGCACAGGACTGCATGTTGCCTAAAATTGTCCTGGTGTACCTCAGGACTTAGCACGTTAGACTGTCGCCCCAGCCAGCACGTTCACTTGATCTCCCGCGCATTTGCAACGCATCCTTGGGCGGAATTGTAACGTGAACGATCAACTTACACAATAATCTAACAGAAGTCTACGGTACGTGGTGTGGCAGAATGATGCTGAAGATCTCACGGCTTTATCAGAAAACTGTTGAAGAGGTACTGAAACGAGTTGGGTATAAATGGAATTGTGGTACAATCTGACTAAAAGAAGGTATGAAGTAACTGGAGTGAAGACTTGGGGTAAAAAACTGTAGGCGGAGACAGAGGCTTCAGTAGAGTAAGCAGGATCAAATGGATGTATGTTGCAGTAGTAACGAGGAGATTTGCAAGGGACACGAGTCTCGTAAAAAAGGAAACATTCATATTTGTTTCGTAAACAAGTCGCCTTACTCCTTGGCATAGTCTCCTGTGAGGTATATGCAATTGCTTCAACGATCCTCCAACATTTTCATCCCGTCGGAAAAATTGGTTATGTCAAACTCAGCGGAATGCAAATAACACTTCCTCATTTCGTAAAAATCTGTTCGCAACAACCCAAAGTTTCAAGTGAGGGAAAAGGAATAAATCACTTGGGGCTACATCTGGTGAAGAGGGTGGACGAGGAACCGATTCAAAGCCAAATTCATTCTCTTGCCTTTGTTATTACTGACGTGTCACTATCCCGGTGAAAGAACACTTTTTTCTTGCCCATCTTCGTATTTTGTCAGCCAACACAAGTTTCAAGCGATGCAACAATGAAGAATAATAGGAGCAGTTAGTGTTCTGGCTTTTACCAAGTAATCGGTGAGGGTTATTCCTTGAAAATTCCTTAAGAACAGTGCCTATCACTTAAACAGCTGAATAAATGGTCCTTGCCTTCTTCAGTGCGCTTTCACCAAGCCTTTTCCCACTGTCTCTGCCACCGCCGTTTTGACTATGGTGTTTAATAATGGATCCAGGTTTCATCAAAAATTACAAATCTGCACAAAACATCTTCCGGATTGCGACTGAGCACAGCCAGACTCTGTGCTGAAATGTTGTGCTGAATGGGCTTTCGTTCGACTGTGAACTATTCTCCGTGTAGGGTATTACACACTCGCTCAGTTCAGAACCCTATAGTCTCAGCATTCTCACGAAATTTTATTCGGCAGTTTTGCATTACCGTATCATGGATTTTGTCAACGATTTTCTTACCTCAACTAGAGGGCAGGAGTGCGCTTCGTCATCGGTGTTTGTCCGACCACGTTTAAATTCATCAATCGAAAAGTAAATAGTCTTCATTGATGGTGCAGCCCGCGTGAAATTAATCCATTTTTGTTTTGATTTGTTCGGCACTGTAATATTTCAAATGAAAACGCTTCATAACAGCAAAAAGCTCTATTTTCTCCATTTCAGTTGCAATCAACGCATTGAACGATTCAGACGGCTTTAAAAATAAACTGAATTCTGTTTCCTTGGAACAATCAAGCTCGCCAATCATGTAGGAACAACAAAAATGTTTCATTCCTTCATGGACACTTGCAAAACTTACCAAGCCACCCACGTACACGAGCAAGGAGAGCTCCGTTAAACCGGATTTCAGATTGAAGGCTACAACAACTTTGCAGCGGGTACATAGTCAGCTTTTGACAGGTAGACTCACAGTAAGAGTATCTGAATGCTGTTTCCTTGGAACAATCAAGCTCGCCAATCATGTAGGAACAACAAAAATGTTTCATTCCTTCATGGACACTTGCAAAACTTACCAAGCCACCCACGTACACGAGCAAGGAGAGCGCCGTTAAACCGGATTTCGGATTGAAGACTACAACAACTTTGCAGCGGATACATGGTCAGCTTTTGACAAGTAGACTCACAGTAAGAGTATCAGTGTCCCTCCGATCTCCCCTCAAGTTGCCAGTTATCCCTGCTAGAGGGTGTAATACGAGTATTTGTACCAGGAGTCATCATGTGGTAAGGGTTTGTCGTGAACTTCAGGTGGCGTACTGCTACAGCAAGTTGTTGGTTGACAAACGAACAGTGAGAGGAACAGATCGATGTTGGCAGCACTGGGAAGTCGCGATCCGTGCAGCCTGCTCTGCGCTCCTGTTGGGGTTGGCCGCTGTCGCCGCGACCCTGCGGCCGTATCACCGCTTGTAATTGCCAGTCATTAAGTTTTTATCGCCGTGCTGCGGGCCAGTCACGCTCCGCCGGCATATTTCTCTGTTCCCACGGCGCATCGCGTGTGCGGAGTGGCGCGGCGAAAAAGGATGCCGAGCCGGGAGTCCGGATGAGCCGCCTGTAACGAGGTTTTAATGCGCCCAAACCGGTGGTACGGCGTCTCGCGGAGCCCGCACTTCACTGCTTGTCTCCTAATTTCTTGTAATTTATGAACCGCCCTCAGAGATTTAGCGTACTCGGAATTTCTGTAAATACAAGGTAGTCGCCGATTCTTAAGAGAGTCGCTGTGGATTTTTAACTATGCGCCGAGCATGAAAAGGAAACACGATTAAACCAGTTGACATGAGTTAGATAACAAGTGAAAACTATATTTGTTTATTATTTCCTTATACCGTCTAACGGAGCTCAGACAGGCGGTGATGCATCCTTTCGTAAATCAAACATATGTTGCGACCACTCCTAGCCGATTGCGTTAGAACGACGGCTACCGTCTATCAAAGATTTTGCATAATAAAAGCTGGTTATAATCTAGCATATGCCTAATAGGCACTTTCGTCTATATACAAATTTACTTAACATATTGATTCTCTTACCGCTGTTTACTTTACCAGCTTCCTTTGTGCCATTCAAGCTTCGCATTTGGTTTCCCTTTTATGAATTAACCCCATTACTGCCAACATATATGCGAATCCGGACCACCTCTTATTCACAGTAACGTAATACACTATTACATGAAAATATCTGGACGCCAATCAGTTGACATTAATATGGGGGGGGCCTTCCCTACTCCTATATATCGGCTTGAACTCCGCTGGGGACATTTTCAGTGACGTGTCTGAATGTCTGTGCAGCAATGACAGCCAATTCTTCCTTAAGAGCTTAGACCGAAGATGGTAGTGATTTTGGACGCTGGTGTCAGGACAGAAGTAGGCGTTCTGACTCATTTCTAAGTTGTACCATTTGGGTGAAGTCGGTATCCAGGTAGACCAGTCCACTTCACGGTTCTTACTGTCCGAAACCATTGCCTAACAAACGCTGCATTGTGACAGGGAGCACTATCATCACGCTAAAAACACTCAACGTCTCCGAACTCCGAACTGTTCCGGTACTGTGAGCAGTACACAACGCATTCAGCGTTTTCTTAAGCGTAATAAGGGAACCACACACTGACAACAAAAAGCACCCCCTATATCCCAACACCCCTTAGACAGTTCATAGAGTAATGTGCAATGTGAAGATGGGCCTGTTGAAAAATGGTACCACGATAGTGCCACTTGAGAGGTAACACCTGTGGGCGCAGAGTGTCCGTAACACACCACTGTCCCGTCATAGTTTTCTGAGTCACTACCAGCCCTGGCCTGAAGCAATACCCGATGGCTCCCCACACTATCACGCCAGAAGTAACACTATTGTGACTCTCCAAAACGTTGGAAGAATGGGGCCTCTACAAAACCCTGGAAGATTGGAACGTCTCCCTTGGTCGCTGGCGTACTGGCCGACAATGGTCACTCAGCGAAGTGCAGAACCGCGATTCATCGCTGAACACAATGAGAGTACATTCACCGACAGTCCATGCGTCCCGGTCACGGTACGACTGCAAACGCATGCGTTTGTGTTTGTGGTGTTAATGGTAGCCTAAGCATGGCACTGTAGGTTCCTATTCCGACTGTTGCTAGTCAGTGACAAATTGTGCAGAGATTGTTGCAGGGAGACCATTACTTGTTCTCAGATGACACACACAGATTTGAAGTGGTTACATTGAACTTGGTTACGATTGGGGATCTTCCTTTTGTGATGGTCAGACGTGATCATCTGGAACATTAACGACAGGTAGCGCTGCACACTTGCATATACCACTGTCATACGTGAACGGCCCACAATGCTGGTTATTGCTCGATTCGACTAGCTGGCCGTTTGCAGTCCCACCGATACATCCTCTTTCAGTATCAGGTGTTAACAACACTGTCTCCCATGAGGACATGGCATCTCTGTGTTCTTTGCCATGATCCGTCAACATCTGACGCCGTTCACGCGTCTTACGTACCCTACCAGGCGTGATAGCAACACTAAACATAAAAATATCAAAGCACTCTGGTAGCTGTTACAATTGTCACAGAGAATTGCAGCACTTAATCATTTCAATACAGGCCGACGGTGTGCACGTGTACAAAAGTTACATTGACATCCAACCGAACCTTCTGGCACTATAAAGATTCTGGAAAGAGGCTTTCACCGACATAAAAAAAAGTGGAACTGTATCAATTGTAAGAAGATAACAGCACCACAAACAACTGTCCCACCATAACGAGATCAGCGGTCTCACACGCCGGTCCTACTGTTCAGAACAAATGGTTCAAATGAGTCTAAGCACTATGGGACTTAACATCTGAGGTCATCAGTCCCATAGAACTCAGAACTACTTAAACCTAACTAACCCAAGGACATCACACACACTCATGCCCGAGAAGGATTCGAACCTGCGACCGTAGCGGTCGCGTGGTTCCAGTCTGAAGCGCCTAGAACCGCTCGGCCACAACGGCCAGCTCTACTGTTCAGGACACTTAACTCATATAAGAGCGGTGCGTTTATTATTATGTCTATCATATGTTATGGACAAAATGTTGACTTGGAACACTGATCGTGCTACAAAGTAAATACGGGCATACATTACTGCGTACTGGACTAATCGCAACACAGACCAATTTTAAATGGCATGTCATGTCTTCGAATCATGAGCGTGCAGCCTGTTTTACGTTTCACGGACGACCTCCAAAAGTACTATTTCACAATCCGATAATATATCTATTAGGAACCTAAGATACTTCCAGTTATTTACAGTCACGTCAAGACGACTGAGACCAGTGATAGAATTCCTGGAGACATGCTGAAAAATCGTTGTGTGACCAATTTCAAATGCTGTAGCTAGCGAGCAGCTAGGAATGGTAAGCTGCTAGGTTCGAAGAAAAGGTGAAATTTAAACCAGAAAAAAATTGGTTATTGTAACAGGTACTGCAAATATGTATGAATTTCTTTAGTAAGTAAGTCTGAGGACCTCCAATAAATAGTTGCAAAACGGCAGTGCACTTTTGGAATTAGATGTTAATCAATTTGTGATAGTCAGTTGTTGAGTCTAACCTATTCAGTAGCTCTATTCTAACATTGATTAAACAAGCACATAAGAGAACTAAAATAGAGAGAGAAACATTTCTATTAGCATTTACTACGTACCAACAAAAATAACGTGAATGGTCAAACAATTCCCAGCTCAAGCCAGTCAATGAAACACCATAAGAAAAACTCTGTAAAGAATAGGCATCGGAAAAGAAGTTTAAATGAAATTTAAAACAAAACGCCCGGTTGTATTCAGTGACAAGTAACATATTTAATCTTGTGCGCGCAAGCCAGCGTAAATTATACGCCAAAATTACAAACTGGTCTTGCATCCAATAAAAGGAAATATTTGTAACATGTACAGACAGAGACCATTAGCGGTGTACGTGGCTTGATTTCAAATTCTATCAAAAAGGTGTAAAAATAAAACTCGAACCAAAACGCCCATAAAGAGTCAAGCAAGGCACAATAATTGCCTTTATGCTGAGTACACATTACGGGAACCACACACAATATTCATAAATTGCAACGAGAGCACAAAGGCAACAGAAAGGTATCAGCGCGAAGTAAATGTCAATTTTTTCAACATAACTACCAGCAAACGCCACTTAACACCACTGGAGTTAACGGAAGGCTAAAACACACATTGTAGGAACCCCACAGCACAGCATATAACTCCCTGTAGCTCCACACGTTTAGAGCATCATTGAATAAGTCCACTTTGCCGGTAATTTCTGTAGACACCACACATCAAACACAGTAACATACAGTTCCGATGTCGACACATGGCCCACTATTTTGCGCAGTACCTGCCGCGACATTCGGGAGTTGTACTTATTAGACATGTAACCGACAGATTTTCTGTGTACTTCCACTCAGAGTGCTACACAGGTCCGACAAATGCTTCTAACGTCCAGGAGCTGCTGCTGGACGGCCATCCTCAAGTTATCGGAATGCAAGAGCTGAGGTTGAGCTGACCTGGAGCGGCGTTCACGCTGCAGACTGCGCGCATGCTCCCTGGCGGGACGCTATGCAGGCCGTTGCTAAGCTACAGGCAAAGAGGTTGAATCGAGCTTTCAGCTGACCAGTAGTGCATATTGTGAAGACTGATTTGGCGAAGATTTGTAAGCGTTGCTTCATCCATAATCTAAGTGTGGCAGTATAGTGGGCAATGTGTAGACATCTGAACTGTATGTTACTGGTGCTAAGCTGCATTTCTCTCAATCTTTGGAGTTCTTTTTCGTTGACGTATTTTGTCCCTAACGTTAACAATCCCTCATTTTTCTTTTCATTTTTTGTGCAAATACAGATCGAAACGGCTGGATTTGAGTATTTACTTCGGCATACAACAGCGCCGCTGCTGTAACAGTCTGGCAACATTTGGCATAAATGAAAGCCACATCCAGTTTTTAGACTACTATATACATTGCGAACTCCTGAATAACTGCACGAGCAAGCTGTGTAACTACTGCAACTGCTGACTTATGGGCTCCAAGAGCACAGGTTCTGAGGTATCCGAGTCACATGTTTGCTTACATTTGCTGCGTTAGGGCAGACATTTGTGGGATACCTTCACGTGATGGTAGGACCTTGGTTTGTGGCGCTGTTTTCTTGTCATTAATTCATCAAATTCCAAATACTCTCTATGACAGAAAATTGACGTACCACGAACAATTTATCTGAATGGGACGGAAATCTGTAGATGTGATGATCATCTACAGACAAAAAAGTGATTGATATTTCAGAAAAATCGAATGATTTATTCACGAGAAAGAGCTTCACAAATTGAGCAAGTCAGTAACGCGTTGCTTCACCTCTGGCCCTTAAGCAAACAGTTATTCGGCTTGGCATTTATTAACAGTATTGTTAGTTGTTCTCCATACGGATATCGTGCCAAATTCTTTCATATTGGCGCTTTAAATCGTCAAAACCACCAGATGGTTTGAGGACCCTGCCCGTAATGCTCCAAACGCTCTCAACTGGAGAGAGATCTGGCGACCTCGCTGGCCAAAAGAGGGTTTGAAAAGCACGAAGACAAGCAGTGGAAAGTGTCGCCTTGTGTGAGCGGGCATTATCTTACTAAACAGTACGCCCAGTGAGCCGTGGTAAAAATTGCTGTTTTGAAGAGCGTGCCGCAGAGCGTTATGTGAAGCAGTCGCCCTCCGTTTCTGGCGGTGGCGCCGCTGTGGCAATCGCAGCTTTGGTGTCTCCCTCTGGTGGGAAAGGGGAAAGATTGCCTGTTCACATGCATTTAAGGGGCGTTATGAGCTCGGCAGGAGGTCAGTCGGGCGAGTCTGGTCAGTTGGTCAGTCAGAGTGAGGCTGGGTCAGTCTCGCGTCACCAGTTGCTGGTCTGTCTCTCGTTCGAATTTGCGCGGCAGTGAGTGTTTGTCTGTCGTCGGAGTGCTACTGAGTCTACGCGTTAGGCCGCCAGTCTGCTCGAGTTGCTTGGGCATCGGTCATTAGCGGTTGGATCGGTCGGTTGGTCGGTCGCGCACTGAGACAGAAGATGACTGGTCCGCCTTGAGCGTCGGCGCATTGAAGATCCCCACGTGAGTCCAGTGGGCCGCGCCGTACAGAAAGGGGTAGTGGATTCGCGGTCGACACGAGAGCAACAGGAGAAAACCACGACATCGGGCTGGCCGGGGCGAGCTGCGACGCCGTGAGACGGGAGATCGGCGCGCCTACCTGCGTCCGTTGAAGCGGCTGGCAGCGGACGTTTCGGGAGAGCGTTGGGGGTGCTGCACCAGGTCTTCGCCAGAAATCGCAGTTTATTAGAAGTGATTGGAGATATGTTGTTTCATTTACTTGTTAAATTCTACTTGTTTTCTTGGTGAGGTCACCAGCCGCTTTGTCTTGGGGTCATCCCACCATTCTTCTACGTTTGCCCACCCGCGGGAGGGTGGTTATTTGTGAATTGGGTGGTTCGTTTTTCCCTTGTGGAATTGGGGAGGTGTAGAGCAATCTGCGGTTCGGGTTGTTTAGTAAGCCCCCCCCCCCCCTACCCCTGTCAATCTGCCGTACGTTAATAGCTGCCTCTGTCATGTTTGTCGGATTCGGTGTTAACGAATTTATTGCTTAAGGTGTAAAGGCCGAATTCCTGAAATATGTTTTATCTTGCCTACCATCTTGCGAGGTGGTATATGTGTAATGTTGAGCATGTTCGTACATTTTATGTAAATCTGCATTTCATGGATTTAAATGGTCTTTTTAGCATATAAAGTTGCCACCCATCTACCGTAAGAGCTCTTTAAGAACAAGTTGCACCTTTGGCGGCAAATAATATTTAATGTGAGTGTTTTGTACCATTTCCATCTCTCTTACGGGGTGCATAGTTTGTGTGTTAGTGTGAGTTGTTAAAATTTTTAGTTTAAAGTATTCTGGTGTGTTGCAGATTTGCACATGTTTAGTCTTTCAGAGGTTGTTGTGAGCGGTCGCGACTACGGCCGTGTTAAAAGGGAGCGGGAAGGTTCTCAGCTCGAAAGCCCATACTATATAAAAAAAATTCTTATTTATGCCTCTGAATAAATTGTAAATTGATATTTACAGGGTGCTTTCTGATTGTTGTTGTTGTTGTGGTCTTCAGTCCTGAGACTGGTTTGATGCAGCTCTCCATGCTACTCTATCCTGTGCAAGCTTCTTCATCTCCCAGTACCTACTGCAACCTACATCCTTCTGAATCTGCTTAGTGTATTCATCTCTCAGTCTCCCTCTACGATTTTTACCCTCCACACTGCCCTCCAATACTAAATTGATGATCCCTTGATGCCTCAGAACATGTCCTACCAACCGATCCCTTCTTCTGGTCAGGTTATGCCACAAAATTCTCTTCTCCCCAATCCTATTCAATACTTCCCCATTAGTTATGTGATCTACCCATTTAATCTTCAGCATTCTTCTGTAGCACCACATTTCGAAAGCTTCTATTCTCTTCTTGTCCAAACTATGTATCGTCCATGTTTCACTTCCATACATGGCTACACTCCATACAAATACTTTCAGAAATGACTTCCTGACACTTAAATCTATACTCGATGTTAACAAATTTCTCTTCTTCAGAAACGCTTTCCTTGCCATTGCCAGTCTACATTTTATATCCTCTCTACTTCGACCATCATCACTTATTTTACTCCCTAAATAGCAAAACTCCTTTACTACTTCAAGTGTTTCATTTCCTAATCTAATTCCCTCAGCATCACCCGATTTAATTTGACTACATTCCATTATCCTCGTTTTGCTTTTGTTGATGTTCATCTAATATCCTCCTTTCAAGACACTGTCCATTCCGTTCAACTGCTCTTCCAAGTCCTTTGCTGTCTCTGACAGAATTACAATGTCATCGTCAAACCTCAAAGTTTTTATCTTCTCCATGGATTTTAATACCTACTCCGAAATTTTCTTTTCTTTCCTTTACTGCTTGCTGAATATACAGATTGAATAACATCGGGGAGAGGCTACAACCCTGTCTTATTCCCTTCCCAACAACTGCTTCTCTTTCGTGTCCCTCGACTCTTATAACTGCCATCTGGTTTCTGTACAAATTGTAAATAGCCTTTCGCTCCCTGTATTTTGTACCTGCCACCTTCGGAATTTGAAAGAGAGTATTCCAGTTAACATTGTCAAAAGCTTTCTCTAAGTCTACAAATGCTAGAAACGTAGGTTTGCCTTTCCTTAATCTTTCTTCTAAGAGAAGTCGTAAGGTTAGTATTGCCTCACGTGTCCCAACATTTCTACGGAATCCAAACTGAACTTCCCCGAGGTCCGCTTCTATCAGTTTTTCCATTCGTCTGTAAAGAATTCGCGTTAGTATTTTGCAGCTGTGACTTATTAAACTGATAGTTCGGTAATTTTCACATCTGTCAACACCTGCTTTCTTTGGGATTGGAATTATTATATTCTTCTTGAAGTCTGTGGGTATTTCGCCTGTCTCATACATCTTTCTCACCAGATGGTAGAGTTCTGTCATGACTGGCTCTCCCAAGGCCATCAGTAGTTCTAATGGAATGTTGTGTACTCCCGGGGCCTTGTTTCGACTCAGGTCTTTCAGTGCTCTTTCAAACTCTTCACGCAGTATCTTATCTCCCATTTCGTCTTCATCTACATCCTCTTCCATTTCCATAATATTGTCCTCAAGTACATCGCCCTTGTATAAACCGTCTATATACTCCTTCCACCTTTCTGCTTTCCCTTCTTTGCTTAGAACTGGGTTGCCATCTGAGCTCTTGATATTCATACAAGTGGTTCTCTTCTCTCCAAAGGTCTCTTTAATTTTCCTGTAAGCAGTATCTATCTTACCCCTAGTGAGACAAGCCTCTACATCCTTACATTTGTTCTCTAGCCATCCCTGCTTAGCCATTCTGCACTTCCTGTCGATCTCATTTTTGAGACGTTTGTATTCCTTTTTGCCTGCTTCATTTACTGCATTTTTATATTTTCTCCTTTCATCAATTAAATTCAATATTTCTTCTGTTACCCAAGGATTTCTATTAGCCCTCGTCTTTTTACCTACTTGATCGTCTGCTGCCTTCACTACTTCATCTCTCAGAGCTACCCATTCTTCTTCTACTGTATTTCTTTCCCCCATTCCTGTCAATTGTTCCCTTATGCTCTCCCTGAAACTCTCTACAACCTCTGGTTCTTTCAGTTTATCCAGGTCCCATCTCCTTAGATTCCCAACTTTTTGCAGTTTCTTCATTTTCAATCTGCAGTTCATAACCAATAGATTGTGGTCAGAATCCACATCTGCCCCTGGAAATGTCTTACAATTTAAAACCTGGTTCCTAAATCTCTGTCTTACCATTATATAATCTATCTGATACCTTTTAGTATCTCCAGGATTCTTCCACGTATACAACCTTCTTTTAGGATTCTTGAACCAAGTGTTAGCTATGATTAAGTTATGCTCTGTGCAAAATTCTACAAGGCGGCTTCCTCTTTCGTTTATTCCCCCCAACCCATATTCACCTACTATGTTTCCTTGTCTCCCTTTTCCTACTGACGAATTCCAGTCACCCATGACTATTAAATTTTCGTCTCCCTTCACTACCTGAATAATTTATTTTATCTCGTCATACATTTCATCAATTTCTTCATCATCTGCCCTTGCAGCAAAACGGTATGTCGACGATATTCTACGCCCCGTTTTGTTGCCCTTCATGGCAAGCCATCCTGGGCTTACATTTCAGCAAGATAATGCCCGCCCACACATGGGCGGAGTTGCTACTGCTTGTCTTCCGGGTTCCCAACCGTACTTTGGCCAGCAACGTCGACAGATCTCTCCCAAAATGCGAACGTTTGGAGCATTGTGCGCTGTACCGTCCAACCAGCTCGAGATTCTGACGATCTAACTCACCAATTGGATAGAATTCGGCACGATATCCTTCTGGAGGACATCCAACGTATGTACTAATCAATGTCAAGCAGAATAACTGTTTGCGTAAGAGTCAGAGGTGTACCAAAGGGCAGCTGACTTCCTCAGTTTGTGAAGCTCCTTTCTTGAATAAATCACCGAATTATTCTGAAATTGTAATTGTTTGTTTGTCTGTACAAGTACATCACACCTACCAGTTTGCACCTCATTCGAGTAATTTTTTGGTGGTACTTTTTTTTTTAATTTGAGCGTGTATAACGACACTGATGTCCTCTGTTTAAGCCACTGCCAAAGATGCTGTATATAGTTCCATCAAAACAACAACAACAATCAGTGTAAGAATTCCTCAGTTAAAATGTTATGATTAAATGTTTTCCTGAGACATTTAAGTCTCTTTTTATTACCTACGATAATGATCGAAGCAGACGAAATGAATTAAAATTTTCGAAGCAGACGAAGCAGACGAAGCAGACGAAATGAATTAAAATTTGCGCTGTATTTTGTTATATATTGTAACAATATATATAAGGGAAAATGAATCGAAGCTTGTATTGGGGAGGGCACTCACCTTGGGTAGTTCGTGCAGCGATGTTCACAAAATTACTGTGATAGTGTAATGGTTAGCATTTATGCCTAACAAGCAAGAAGACCCGGCCGCAGCACAAATTTTAATTCATTTAGTCTGCTTCGATCCGTTAAAACGGTTGATACTATTTGTGTACATTATAAAATTGCACGTTTTGGATACATCAAGGGTACACTCTCTAAGATCCTTACCCTAGATACTACCATATAATGTAAAGTATTTGGCTGTTGATGTAGACGGCCCGTTAAGCTGAGATCTGTACTGCCGTTTGTGTATCTTCATTTCTATTAGTTTTGTTTCATTTTCTGTGACCCATGACCATGGAACGTATTGAAAGACTCGGTTTCTTATATCCTGTGTGGCGATCTGTAAGAAAGCAATCGAATACGGTAAACACTTTTAGTTTCTCTTTTCATTGTTCAGTAAGGGCGCAATCCTTCACCTTATAATGTCCTTCACAAATAATTCGATAGGTCCAGTAAAGATAGTGATGACGGCTGCTGGTGGAGTGTTACTTCAGGTCGTTATGCTATACAAATTAATTCTTTCGCTGGAATCATACACCATTAGACAACTTTTATACAGATAAAACTATTACATAATATTGCCTGTCTTTCCTCGGCTCAGATAGTGACGTAATCTCTATAGGGGGGTAAACTCCTTGCACTGAATAGAGCATTCTATATGGTCTATTTTAGTACAAGTGTATTCTACATAAGCCTATACGTCCTCAAGAAAAACCTGTTAGACGGAGGGGCTCCGATAGTTGATCAGTTCCAGTCCTTCCTCAAGGACCCAGGTCCTTCCACCAGAAACAGGGTACACGGCTCGTGTTGTCTGTACTTCAACTATGCCTAGACAGTCAATACCGCGGCTCCATCGCGTCCGCATTGTTACTTTGTGCCAGGAAGGGCTTTTAACAAGGGAAGTGTCCAAGCGTCTCGGAGTGAACCAAAGCGATGTTGTTCGGACATCTAGGAGATAAAGAGAGACAGGAACTGTAGATGACATGCCTCGCTCAGGCTGCCCAAGGCCTACTACTGTAGTGGATGACCGCTACCTACGCATTATGTCTCGGAGGAACCCTGACAGCAACGTCACCATGTTTAATAATACTTTCCTTGCAGCCACAGGACGTCGTCTTACGACTCAAACTGTGCGCAGTAGGCTGCATGATGCGCAACTTCACTCCCGACTTCTTGTGAACGACTTCCTTCAAAATTACGACATCGCTCGACTACAGTGGACTGCATGTTCTGCAGACATGAACCCTATTGAGCATGCCTGGGATGGATTGACAAGGGCTCTTTATGGACGACGTGACCCACCAACCACTCTGAGGGGTCTACGCCGAAACACCGCTGAGGAGTGGGACAATCTGGACCAACAGTGCCTTGATGAACTTGTGGATTGTATGCCACGACGAATACAGGCATGCATCAGTACAAGAAGAAGTGCTACTGGGTATTAGAGGTAGCGGTTCCTCCTTCGGGCATGGGTGTGTATGTTTGTCCTTAGGATAATTTAGGTTAAGTAATGTGTAAGCTTAGGGACTGATGACCTTAGCAGTTGTTAAGTCCCATAAGATTTCACACACATTTGAACATTTACCGATGAGTAGAGCAATCTGGACCACCACCTCTGAAGGTCTCGCTGTATGGTGGTGCAACATGCAATGTGTGGTTTTCATGAGCAATAAAAAAGGCGTAATTGATGTTTGTGTTGATCTCTATTCTACTTTTCTGTACACGTTCCGGAACTCTCGCAACGGGGGTGATGCAAAACCTTTCGTTGATGTGTGTATTATGTCCCTAAACAGAATCACAAGAAAATTCAGGGTCGCGTTCCTATTTTGCAGTCATGTTTTAAGCTAAAATCCAAGGCGGACGCTATGAAAGAAAATGATACTCTGCGCGGGTACTGCTAGTTTGGTAGAACACTGTAGACAGCAGTGACATTGTATACGCAAATGGACTGTGGCTGTCGTTCTGAAAACTGAACTGTTTGCACGTAAGAGAGTTCCACGAACTAATGTGCTCTAAAATACTGATCTCGTTTGCTAATCAGCGAATCGCTGCGCTCGTGAAAACATTAACTGATGCCGTGGAGATTTACAAATTGATTGCGACGTATGCGACTGTTTTCCATAGAACTGTGAATTCGCGATCTTGATTGTTAAAAATATACGGACTGTAATATCGGGACCAGCGTGTTGAATTGATAATTGAACATTATACTGTTTCAAAGTTGTGTACAAAGTTGTGTTCGAAGAACAAAGATATGTGTAAGCAACGTTGCAAAAGTACGCAAATGAATGTGGATTTCTACATGAACAATGATGTTTTACCGGATTATGACATAAGAAATGCAACGAAGAATAGAATACTCGCCGGGGAAACACATTCCATGAAAGAGGACAACCGATGGAGCTGCTTTAATTACGTCGGCATCTCTGACGACACACCGTTCCTTGTCACAACGCATCGTCTGCGAAAAGATAGGTTGCAATGGCAAGCTCTCTCCTCTCTAAAGATTAAAAACGTTTTAAACAGTTCCAAATGTAATTAATTTTTGCTTTGTAACGTACTTTTCTCGATATTTGTATTCCCTAAATAAATGTAGTCTTTGTAAGTTGTGTTTGCCATAAGTTTTGACATTGTTAATTTCGCCCTAAACAGTAGTCTTTATATATGATATTTCTATCTTTCTTTGTATTTTATTGTAGTCGTTATTGCACAAGCCTTACGTATTCTTTTAGAGAGGTGTGTTTTCATGTATTTGGTCAGCGCTTTTCAGGCTTATTTACGTATTTTGTTGTGGTATGTGCCAGTCGGCGTAAGCTGTGGCGTCCGCCATTAAATTCTCCGCGCCAACCAATCACAATTAAGCGGCTCGTCCGCTATTGGTGCAAGGTAAGCTATAGATGGGAATTTCGAATCTGAATCTGTCAACTGCGTAAGATGCCTTTACATTCAATAACAAATCTTATTAGGATGTACTCACGTCCAAGTGCGAATTTATTTGGCTCTTATAGCTATAACTACACAAAATTTCAGCAATTTCCTTTATCATTTTCGAATTTATTTACAGAAGTTTTCTAGTTTTACGTTCTTTTGATGTTTGTTGACAAACTCTGACGTGGTTGATTTCGTTAAGATTGGAAGTAAAACGGATTCTGTTCGCTTTAAATAATCGGAATTCACAATCAAAGTAGACCGGTGAGAATCGTTTCTTCACATATAGCTCAGTTCGTGACAGTAGTAAGCACTACTGAGTCACTTTCTTGAGAAATGGTTCAAATGGCACTAAGCACTATGGGACTTAACATCTGAGGTCATCAGTCCCCTAGACTTAGAACTATTTAAACCTAACTAATCTAAGGACATCACACACATCCATGCCCGTGGCAGGATTCGAACCTGCGACTGTAGCAGCAAATGTTTTTTATTTCAGTCTTTGATCACAATATGAATTCTTTATAATCAGCATAACATCGTCATATAGATCTAAAATAAGGTGTACAATAGGCTGCACCGTCCACACAGTCATTATTGCAACTCAACTGCGAGTTGCAATAATGACTGTGTGGACGATGCGGCCTATTCTACACCTAATTTTAGATCTATACGACGATGCTATGTTGATTAAATTTATATGTTTTGACGATGCCATTATGGCCTTATCACTTTAGGACATGGTGTAATAAAGATCTGAGGATGGTCATTACGGAGTGAAACCGGTCATCGTCTAAAGAATTCATATTGCGATCAAAGACTGAAATAAAGAAAAACATTTGACAGTATTGGATCACTATTTGTACACGCGACCATGTCGCAGTTGGTTAGACTGTAGCAGCAGCGTGATTCCGGAGTGAAGCGCTAGAGAAACATGTGGCCACAGAAGCCGGCTCATTTCCTTCAGACAGGTAAGGAGCCTTCCGTTTGTTCCAGAAGCTTGTCAGTTGGCCTTCGACGAGGTTTCTTTCCCCTTTTTCATGGACTAATATGTTGTCCCTCAGTACCTTGTGGTTTTCTTGACGCAGGGTAGTGTATGTGACTGACTTGTGTTACTATTTTAAAAGGTTTTCGGTCATCACAATTCAATAAATACATAAAAACGGAGAAACCATACCGGTTTTAGTAGCTATGTAGTTTGTACACATAGGGGCCTTACAAACTGGTACATAGCTCCCTTCATCGGCTGGTAGGTAGAGCTCCAGCAGCCTTCCAGCAAAAAGTAGGGATAGGGCGGCGATGGCACGCCAGCAGCGCCGCCTCCCTAATCTTCTGGAAATATGGGCCAGCCGGATTCCAGCGCGGGATGTAGGCGCGGAGGGATTGTGGTGTTTGCGAGAGGCATTCCAATTACGAGCTGTTGACGCTGCGGAAGCACCATTTCCTTCGGCACCCGTCCCGCCCGGCGCTGCCGTTGGCGGCAGTTGCTGGCAGCAGGGAGGGGCGGGAGGAAGGAGGCGAATTCGACGCCGGATTCCGGCGGCGGCGGCGCCAATAAACATGCGTGATGGATGATCTCCAATCCTGTGGCGATTTGTCGTCATGTTTTTCTGCCCATCCGCGGATAACCGCGCCGGGCCTCTTGTCTCCCTCCCCTGCCTGTTCCTTCCCCGTCCCCCCTCGGCCGCTCCTGCCCGTTAACCCCTTTCGTTCCATCTAACTCAGGCGGCCAATGACAGCGGCGCACTTTGCGGCAGGAATGCGAGCCGCTTTTTCCCGCTCGCGGGATAGGTGGCTGTCACGCGCGCTGCGGCTAAGCAGGATTTGTTATTCCCTGCCCTCCTGGGCCGCCTCCCGTCTCTGCTCTCGCAGGGCGTCCTCGACCCGATGCGCTGCCTGCCCCTCCGGATGGCCGCCGCTCGCAGTCCGCAGTAAATATCCACGGCCGACAGTTATTTGATTGGGTTTTCACAAACAACACCGTGACCTTCCGGCCCGGACGGGCTATGCGGCGGCGGGGGACTGCGTGCGCACCCTCTGATTCTCGTGTCGCGTGATATACGGCGCTGCGCGATACTCATGCGGAAGGCAGTTCCCTGGCACATATATTACTGAGACTCTTCAAAAAGAAGTCCTCACTGTCAGTCCTGATGAGCTGGAGGTAAGCAGCCGTGACGTATAAAACGATTCACCGTCCTTTTTCGTCTGTGGTGTGCGTACTGTGAGACCTTCAGTACACACACCATCAGATTATTTGACTTGTCGCTCTAACGAAGTAGGCGAGTGTCAGCAATATGTCTCGTGGTCTTATCGTGGCGTGTTTATCTTCTGCCGTTAGGTCAGACGTTAGAAATGCCACTTGCACGCTTAGAGTAGCAGATTGACGGTAACCAACTTTAAACAGAACTTGATTAATTTTCACACACATTTATTAAAATAATAGGAAGCATAAAAATTACTTAACTTGGTTCTGGATGTTATTTACAACTGACAATCTGAAGTTCCTTTGGTATTGGTACGTTAATCTTATTCTCACATATATCTCTGATACCTGCCAAAAGTGTCTATACATTTCTCTTCATGGCTATGTACAAGAATATGATAATCGTATTAGGCGCAGACTGAAACTTGACTATAGACTAATGCAGACTGACTAATCGGAGGTCTGTACATCTGTTATAATACCTCGTGCGTTCATGTATCACTGCGCGAGTGTGATCTGCGAGGAGAAAAGGTTCTACGTTAGCAGCAATCTCATTGGCTGTGTTACATATTAATACGCAGATCGGCGGAAGCAGAATTTGGTCCGTCTCTAAGACAGCGCCATCTCGTAGTGCGGAGACGGATGAGCGCTGCGCCTGCGCTGTTGTGCGTAGCGGGGCGCGCTCTAGTGGGAAAGTTGTATACATGCTGACTACGCGGAACTATGTACACATTATCTTTCGTCTCATTGTGTGTCAATCATTTACACTACCGGAAAGGAATTAGTAAACCCTTTCAGAGGTTTCCAGTTCACTCAAGATTTATTGTTGCAACTGCCTATGGAATACATGGAATGATTACATTTACAGATCAGTTATAAGCGGTTCTGATCTATCAGGTTCAGTCCAAGATAAAACACCCACATTATGGCGTGGTGTACCCACGACGGGCAGGCAAGCAGGCACTGACTCTGACATCCAGTCAATCGAAAAGGTGCTAATGTACGCGAACAGGTCGGTCAGGAGAGGAACAACGTATTCCAAGACTATATTTGCAATCTGTTCGATCGATGGCGAATGCTGTCTTGTGATACCTTACTCCTTTCCTGCTCGACCTTCTAACAACCCTACCACAACAAAGGTCAAAAATTAATTATGATTGTAGTGTTGCTCACGCTGCTAAATATTGCATTTTCGGGGAAAAAAAGTTATATTATGTGGCAGGTACCATTAGAGCACAGTTAATACAGTCATTTCTTGAAATAATATATAAACTAGGCACTCATCTTTTCGTGTTTCCCACGCTGCTCTCGTTGTAAACTCATGGCTCAATCGTCGAAAATCTAGGTAGTGATGATTCCAGGCTCGAATGCAAAGAGGCCTAGGTGCTATTCTGCGATATTCAAAAGTTTTATAGATGTGTTTCATAAACCATTCTTGAAGATTAAACTTTTGCAAGTTAGGACTATGGTGATGTAAAAAAGTAATCAGCACTCCGAATTTAAGTTACACTTCTTTTTTTATTACTTTGTTGCAACATCACTTCACAATATAAAACATACTTGAAAATATCTTCCTCACTGTTAAAGTTCACATTTCATAAACTGACTGCAACTTGCTTCTTTTCAATACGACGACCAAGACTTGACTCTCTAATAACCGCTTACGCGCCCAAAAATCAGAGCTACAAGTACGTGAAAGATCATAGTGACAAAAGAAAGAATGCACATAAGAATAATACCGTTACAATATAAACATATCGATGTATCAAAGTACCTCTACATTAATGAAATCAAATCTGAATGTTGTCACAGAAATATGTTAACTATTTTACAGAAACACAGTAGAATATTGCAACAGTTCATGTTGCCACGTCTCGTTCCACAAGCGCCGGTCAGTGTGGCCGAGAGGTTCTAGGCGCACCAGTCTGGAACCGCGCGACCGCTACGGTCGCAGGTTCGAATGCTGCCTCGGGCATGGATGTGTGTGATGTCCTTAGGTTAGTTAGGTTTAAGTAGTTCTAAGTTCTAGGGGACTGATGGCCTCAGAAGTTAAGTCCCATAGTGCTCAGAGCCATTTGAACCATTTGTTAAAGTCTCTCGACTGAAGATGATTTCAAGCAGCGTGCTATGATTCTACGGGGGTCATTGAGAGCTATGTCCACCTCTTTGCATGTGTTCAAATATACTAAACAGGACATCCATTCTCTGTTGCATAAAATCATAGTGTCATTGCGGAGGTTCGTAAGGTTTCAGGTTGACTACCCCACTAATCCGAGAAATTTTCGTAGGAATTTGCTCCTGGTGGATTTTTTTGACTTATACTTCATGCAGTGCTTCGTGAAAGTAAGAGATCCGTCAAATGTCACCTACATATATTTTGAGATCTCACCGTTTTCAAATTCGACATCTAAGCGGATTTTCCTTAACCTGCGATTAGCTTCCCTGTTTCTCAAATGAATAGCACAAACTTGTGTCTCTGTGAAATCTGTTTTAAGGTGGTTTGTCTGGAAGTATCTGAAAAGCTGTTGCAGAGCATTCGTGAGGGTTTCTCCACTAATTCAAAATCTTAAATCAACACATTGCTCTTAACAGACAAAAATCGAAAGACGTAAATGTAACTTCCGCAGTACCATAAGGAACTGTGATGCACCGTTATCGTTTGCGGCGGATGTATATGATCTTATAGAATGCGTCGGATACTCTTTAAGACTGCTCGCATATGATGCGATTGTCTGTAACAAAGTAGCAAGCCAGGAGACAGTATCTATACGCAGAATGACCTGCATAAGACTCATGAATGGTGCAGGTTCTGGTAGTTGATCCTGAACGTAAATAAATGTGACATATTGCGCACACATAGGAAAAGAAACCCACTATTGATCAGAAACTGCTAGGAACAGTTGTTGTTGTTGTGGTCTTAGGTCCAGAGACTGGCTTGATGTAGCTCTCCATGTTACTCTATACTGTGCAAGCTTCTTCATCTCCCAGTACTTACTGCAACCTACATCCTTCTGAATCTGTTTAGTGTATCCATCTCTTGGTCTCCCTCTACGACTTTTACCCTCCACGCTGCCCTCCAATACCAAATTGGTGATCCCTTGATGCCTCAGAATATGCCCTACCAACTGATTCCTTCTTCTAGTCAAGTTGTGCCACAAATTTCTCTTTTCTCCGATTCTATTCAATACCTCCTCATTAGTTATGTGACCTACCCATTCCTCTTCAGCATTCGTCTGTAGCACCACATTTCAAAAGCTTTTACTCTCTTCTTGTCTAAACTATTCATCGTCCATGTTTCACTTCCATACATGGCTACACTCCATACAAACACTTTCAGTAACGTCTTCCTGACACTTAAATCTAAACTCGATGTTAACAAATTTCTCTTCTTCAGAAACGCCTTCCTTACAATTGCCAGTCTACACTTTATATCCTCTCTACTTCAACCACCATCAGTTATTTTGTTCCCCAAATAGCAAAACTCCTTTACTACTTTAAGTGTCTCATTCCCTATTCTAATTTCTGCAGCATCACCCGATTTAATTCGACTACATTCCATTATCCTCGTTTTGCTTTTGTTGATGTTCATCTTATACCCTCCTTTCAAGACACTGTCCATTCCGTTCAATTGCTCTTCCACGTTCTTTGCTGTCTCTGACAGAATTACAATGTCATCAGCGAACCTCAAAGTTTTTATTTCTTCTCCGTGGATTTTAATTCCTACTCCGAATTTTTCTTATGTTTCCTTTACTGCTTGCTCAATATACAGATTGAATAACATCGCGGATAGGCTACAACCCTGTCTCACTCCCTTCCCAACCACTGCTTCCCTTTCATGCCCCTCGACTCTTATAACTGCTTTCTGGATCTTGTACAAATTGTAAATAGCCTTTCGCTCCCTCCTGCCACCTTCAGAATTTGAAAGAGAGTATTCCAGTCAACATTTTCAAAAGCTTTCTCTAAGTCTACAAATGCTAGAAACGTAGGTTTGCCTTTGCTTAATCTATACTCTAAGATAAGTCGTAGGGTCAGTATTGCCTCACGCGTTCTAACGTTTCTACGGAGTCCAAACTGATCTTCCCCGAGGTCGACTTCTACCACTTTTTCCATTCGTCTGTAAAGAATCTAGAATAGCATCTGACGTAAAGTACGTAGGAGTAACTATCCAGAGTGACCTTAAGTTGAATGGCCACGTACGACAAATGGTAGGAAAAGCAGATACCAGATTGAGAAGCTTAGGAAGAATCTTAAGGAAATTAATTCATTCAGGATGGAAGTACTATTCAAGGCGCTTGTTCATGAATGTAGGATCCGTACCAGGCAGGACTAATAGAAGACGGAAACTGGCCACGTGATTGCTATTGTGCGACCTCTAACTGATATATCAGTTAGGGAACAATATCACATTGTTTATATTAAATCTTCACAAATTGTGTAACATGATCACATAAAGAACCTGATATAAATCCTACGTGGGGCGGCTAGCTTCTCATATAATTTATTCATTGAATTAATTGATCACAGTTCCCCTCCAAACTTGATTATTGGAAAGGAGTCTGGCAAGTGCAACTGTTTAACAGATAAAGCCCGTCCTAGAAATTTCCAATTACATTTATTTTCTTTCAAAAGGAAGAAAAAATTGATAATGAATTTCTACAAGGAATAATCGTCTATATTAGCGTAACCCAAAGAAGTAAACATTCTTCACTTCATAGAGGTGTCGGCAGGAACCTAGTGCAAACAACACTGCATGGAATATAGCATGCTTCTCTACTACGACAAGGGGGAGTAAAGAGAACACGTGAAAGGCTTAATACCGATAAACAAGTTGGCAATTGGATGCCGTACCACGATATCACCTAAGGAGGAAAAGCAGTTCTACGGATGCCACCGCTGAGAAAAGTCAGTTCGACTTTTGGGCACCTCAAAAATCAATTGAAAACCTACAGGCCGGAGCTGTGTATAAATGAATATCCGGGTTTTAACGCTTTATAATATTTATTATGTTAAACTTACAGTTATAGATGATATGTCAAATGAAAGAGCAACTCAAATAGTTTTACCAAGAACCTTATAAATGTTCAATGTGAGCACCATTTGTCACACGGCACACATGAAGTCTGTAGCCGAGTTCTTCCCAAAAGTTGATAAGTGTGTCTTCAGTGATTGTAGCAACAGCTGCTTCAATCCAGTTTCCTAATTCAGGAAGGTCTGCTGGTAGTGGAGGCACGTACACACGATCCTTGATGAAGCCTCAAAGGAAAAAATCGCAGTAGAAGCGGCGTGCTGATGACGACTGTTCTTTGTGGTCGGCTCCGCTGCATGGAGATGGCCTTGGAAGCCGACTGGAGGGCGAGCGCGGAAAAAACTAAATGTTTATCCAGGTGGACTGACAAGTGAAACGGCGAATGAAATTGCTCTGCACCAATGGCGGCGAAGTACACAGCCGGCACATGCAGCAGCCAGGAACAAACTCCGTAAATTCTCTTCCGCCCCACAGTGCCGGCACCACAGTGCCAGAACTCGGCCAACGAGCGCCGATGAACAAGGCTTTCGCCAGTTATGGCCTTACAGCAAATTCGTCTAGACTCCCACTACCGTACTCCGTCATCCTAGGCGCCAATACTGTTCCTTCACGCCAGTTCCCGACGGTGACGAGTAATAGTGTGCTGACACAACAGTCGGTCAGCCTATCATAGCCTGTGCCAGGACTTTGCTTGGGAAGCTTTCTAGCGGCTGGCGCCAACGGAATATGATAATTTGGTTGCTACTTGTGGCGCCATTCTGTCGGCTATCCCACAGAGCATAATGACCATTTCTCAGAACTGTCCCAAACAATAGCACAGCTGTGGCGGCAAGCTGGCGCATCCCTGCCCAAAACGTGAGTCTTTCGGATGAAAACTGGACCCCAGCCATCGTGAAAATAGCTAGCGTCAGTCGCTCTGGCCCCTGAGACCCGACGTCAAAAGTCAAAGCCGCCACACAGTGGGTTGAGACTCGGTCCGCATTTGCCAGTGACCGGATGTTCCCCCACCTTCTCATCGACCGATACTATTGTGAGCAGTTGGCCTCCTCACAGCCCCTGAGTTCCTTCTCGCCTCCTACGTGAAATGAACAGAATTATGATGTGCAAGCATCCTACTTCAGATAATGTACATTCCGGTACGTAGCATCCGATTACTTTCTTTAGATGGCAGTGTAATATGGTAGTGAAATGATAATAATTTGCATGTATACCAATTAAGAGATTAGAATTCCAAGATAGGCTGGTTTGATGGCCCTTAAGAAACGTGTGAAAAAGCCACAGGACCTGACGTCTTGCAAAGAGATAGAGATTATCCAACAAAGAGCGGCACATTTCGTCACTGGACCATTTAGTCGATAACAGAGCTTTACCGAGATACTCAACAAGTTTCATTGTCAAACGTTACAATAGAGGCGTTGTGCATCACAGAGAAGTTCGCTACTGAAATTTCGAGATGGCACTTTCCAGGAAGCGTTGGACATCATATTATTTACTCTCACGTACACCTTACGTGATGACCATGACGAGGGAGTTCGAGAAATTAGACCCAGTACAGTAGCTTACCGACAATCATTTTTCTCACGTGTCGTTCCCTAGTGTAACATGGAAGGAGGATCAGTTCCCTCCACCGCATAACATTAGGTGTCTTGCGGAGCTTGGTGTGGATACAGACCTGTGTTCTGGGTGGCAGAGAAACACGGCTAATATTTTCACACAAGAAAAAAAATTAAATAAAAAATTAAAACATATTTGATGTCTTTTCAGGGTCACAGTCAACGATTATGCGTGAATAAATGGACTTGTTATCAAAAAGTATTTAAATGAAAGGTACTGGTCTACCTGTATCCACACAGTATCTAAATATACTGGAGAGGGGCCGAGTGGAGGCACCTCTGCATGAAGTCAAGACAGCACTTGAGGTACCTGTGAAGCGTCTCTGACGGTAGTACAACAGGGTCAGAGTTCAATTATTTATTAACCAAGTTTACAGTCGTCTTGTTCCACACCAGCCTTGTAGCTGATGCCTCATACAGCTGTGTGTTGGATTCCCGCTGACGCCTGCCGAGTCAGTTCCTCGCCTGCAGGCACAGGCGAAAAGTGAGTGACCTCGCGCAGCGGCGCGCTGCCGGCGCGGCTATGGTCCAGCACGAATGGTCTTGTACTAGCCACATCAGTGTAGTCGATCCCACTTCGAATTCTGTGTCGATCCCTGATGACACATCTGCGATGTGGAGTTGTCGGAAGACAGTCAGGTTCTCTGTCAACAGTGGTAAGCTGCGAACAGTATGAAGTTCATCCAGCAAAAACCGTCGTCACAGGTACATCTTCAGCTGGTTTGTAGATTGATCTGGAGTATCTAGGACATAGGTTCGCTACAGTACCGTGAACATGGAATCGAGTGCTATTACTGTGAACGCCATTGATCCCAATGGTCAACTCCTTGGGGGCTATGACGCGATGCTTTGTTTATAATGACTGAACATGCCCTTACTCTGCTATATTCACTTAACAGGCTCTTAACTGCTATGTAGGTTCTCTGATACTGTTCTAATGAAATAGGTACAGTTCCGTTCGACATATCTTACGAGCTAAGGAATATGCATATATCATATTTCCGTTGGTTTTCTGTCCCGTGCTATTTTCTGCTGATCTCGTCCTCTCTCCCTCGGCGCGGTGTTACGAAGGCTGTCCAGAAAGTAAGTTACGATTGATCCCGAAATGAAAATCACAGTGAAAATCAGAAATGTTTCATTTGTAACAGTTAGCTACACCTTTCAGCTACTTCTCTACTTAGTCGCCGTTCTGACTCAGACATTCGTCGTAGCGTTGTACCAACTTTCCAATACCCTCATCATAGAAGGCAGCCGCCAGTGCTTTCCGCCAATTCTCTACGCTGGCCTAAAGCTCGTTGTCTGTGCCAAAATGTTGTCTTCATAGCCAGCGGTTCGTTTGAGCAGAGATGAAACTCAGTGGGAGACAATTACGGGCTGTATTGTGGGTAACCAAACATTTCCAATTGAAACGATGCAGGAACATCTTCATTGCCCCTGCAGAATGAGACTGAGAATTGGCTTGAAGAAGAAACCGCGCGACAGTTACGTAATGTTGCTTGCATAGCTTCAGGGGAAAATTCTCACCAGGACCTCTCACTTGGCGAGAGACACTATTTTCTATAACATCTTTACGCGCTCACTAAGAGCTCAGGAATGAAAAGAGCGACATAATTCTACCTAGAGTCATACTAGAGACACTGCCCAACACATCTTTGCAAAGCTTTATCGGATTTTCATAGTCGTTTCCATTTCGCGACCGATAGTAACTTACTTTCTGGACAGCCCTCGTATAACGTGCTGAGGCTTGACCCACCTGCGAAATATCGCTTATTTCCTGGTTCTGTCTCTGCCTCTGGCGTGGTCGCACTTTGCTTGTAGCAAGGCGAATGAGTAGTAATAAAAATTATCTGATATTGAATCCACTGCTAGTCTGTGCCGTATTACATCCCTCCTCTTTAACAAAATTCAACCGAATTTTTTCCTGTTTTGCTTGTTACTTCTAAGTTCATATCCACCTTATAAAAAAAATTAGTTTATAACCGTTTCCTGTGTCGCTTTGCTACCAAAGTCTTGAATCTTAGTTAAATAATTAATCTTCTTTTTCATATTGCCCTGTTCAAGGATGTTGTTTACATTTTCTTCTTACATTACTTATTACTGGTACATATCCACTTAACAGGTATTTGGTAACTGGTTGCCCCATTTAAATGAGATAGCTTACGTTTTGTACAAAAGTATGTTGCACAAACAAATACTCGAAACAGATTATGCTTGTCGTTGATAAACTGCAAATGATTTTGTTTTTTGTACATTTCTCGTTTCACTTGTTGCAATGTTTGATTGATCGTATCTTTGTTTTTCTGAAGTCATTAATTTGTCTACTTATCGTAGCAAAGCTGAAACTAAGGAATCGTTAATAAAAGTTAGGTTTAGTTAGATACGGTATGTCGTGGTTCCTTCGGCCAATACAACGCGTTAATTATTTTGTCCCATGACGGAAACATCCCGCTGTCTCATATCTAGCTCCATTAATTAACAATCCATTGCCTTGTAATTCTATTTTCATTATTCCGTTTCTATAGCAAGTGATAAGGTGCAAATATGAAGTAAATCAGTAACCTCCAATTTTCTGAAATTTTGTCTGCGGCGCTCTTTTTTTCTCGTGCGCTCCTAGTTCCATTTTCCCCAAAACCAACAGTATTTCACAAGATCTGTTGTTCGTCTGTATCATCCTTGTTGGATAAATAATAACATCTTATCTAATACAGTCTTTGAAATCTGCTATAGACATGACGACATGGTCGTCTCTCTGTCTACTAACCAATAATACTTCATGAGTTTGTATCTGTATGCATTTTCCAATTGGACACGGTGTAACTGGATACGGGTGTACCGTATTACACTGGTATTGCTCATATTGCTCTAATTCTGTTGTTGAGTTTCGTACTGTTTTAGTAACACTGAGTATTCCTTGTGCGACGGGGCGGGTTGCTCTCTCACTACTCTTTAAACAATCAGTCCACCTACCTGGATATGTTTCAGGTCGTCTGCCCCTTTACTCTGCGATGGTAGATACCGGTTTAGCCGACGAAAGCACCGTTGACGAAAATTCGAGTAAATACCTATCACACAATGGCCACATAACTCCAGTCCATGGGCAGTAGCTGAAAGTTCGTTACATTATCGAGCGTTCGGGATTCTTTCATGAATTGTTTGAAAAAAATGCCAAAATTTCCTTAAAGTTTATTTACTGTCTTTGAAACAAGGGAGATGGCTGCATGTCCGTATTTATTATGTCAACATCATTATGGAATATTAGTGCCGTCTCCGTTACAAGTACACACCCAAAAGCAGCCATAAGATGTTTAGTCCGTCCCGATATTTTGAACGTTCTAAACAGTCACTGACCCACGACTACTTGTGAGTTAACACAAATAGTCGTTCAGTAAGCTTATTATAAAGAGGTGCTCGCCATAATGTTTCGTTGCCTGCGCGAAACACGCGACGCGAAATTTATGAAATATTCACACGCAAATATCTCCTAAGACAAACCACTCACAAAGCTCAAAATTTGACAAAATTCTCAGTAATGTAGTAGTTTTTTTTAACTACACGAGAACCGAACGAAAGTGCGAATTTCTTCATTTTGGTATAAATTTGATCCCTGCGGTTTAAGGGGATACGGAATCGGATTTTGGGTTAAAAAATCGAATTTTTTTTATTGGCGTATTATATTCTGCCATGTTTCCTCTTTAAAATGACGTATCATACATAGCTCTACTACAATTATAACTATTTTATTTTTATATATTTGTGAGATCGGGTATTGCGCTTTAGTTATACACGTCTCTCGTGGCTGACCATGAACTTTTTGGCAGTACCTTTAAAGTGACATGAATTCAAATATCCCGGTTTCCAGCGACTATTTATACACTAGTTGCCCGAAAATGTTTCTCTCTGGTTTCCTCAAGTTACTCTTTGACTTTGTGGCGGGACTGTTTTGTAAACAGTGTGATATAAGAAAGTAGTTGTTGTTGAGTTATTTCGTATTTAGTGCTTCATTTTTCGCAGTGAAAATGCCTAGAGCTAAAGCAAAAGTATTTAAAAAGCGTGTGAACTGGCAAAAGAAAAGAAATAATGATTCATTAGCAAAGCAAAGCAGTTCATCATCATCACTGTTGGAAAATGTGAATCCACTTATTACTGATTTGCCGAACGAACTTACACCAAATGAAAACAGTGCTTCTCATAAAAAACTAAGAGATTTGGAAGAGAAATATAATTTACTTGATAGAGGGAATGAAGTTTTTGAACTCATTGATACGAATATATTGTGTGAAGCTCTTGAAAACAGTTTGTGCTGCAAAAAATGTCATGGAAACGTTTCTCTGAAAGTAGAATCCCATGTTGGCCTGGCTGCCCAGTTTAATTTAATATGCAGTGTTTGTAAATACAGCTGTAAGTTTCCAAGTTCGGTTTCAGTAACTGTAAATAATGGATACAAGAAAACTGAACTTTATAGTGTAAATATTAGGTTAGTTTATGGATTGCGAGCAATTGGTAAGGGCAAAGCAGCTGGTGATATGCTATGTGGTGTTCTAAATCTTCCAAGTGCACCTTCAAAGTTTGAAGCTTACAATTATGTACTAGGATCTGCAGTTGAAGATGTAGCACAGAAGTCAATGCAGGTTGCTGTGGAAGAAGCAGTGGAAGAAAATGACGGCAGTCGTGACCTCACAGTGGCGTTTGATGGCACGTGGCAGAAAAGGGGCCACACCTCCAACAATGGTGTTGTAACAGCAACTAGTGTTGATACTGGCAAGGTTATTGATGTTGCAATAATGTCTAAATACTGTAGGTGCACAGACAGGCTGAAAAATGAACACAGTGATGACTGTATTGCTAATTATTATGGTAGTAGTGGTGGCATGGAGGTTGCTGGGGTGAAGAAAATTTTTCATCGCTCTTCACAGTGATATAATGTTCGCTATGTCAAATATCTGGGAGATGGTGACTCTAAAGCATTCAAAGAAGTTTTGGAAAGCAAACCATATGGGAACAGTGTAAATATAAGCAAACTTGAATGTATAGGACATGTGCAGAAGAGAATGGGTGCCAGGCTGAGAAGGTTAAAATCAGTTATGAAAGGGAAAAAACTAGATGATGGGAAAACCTTGGATGGCAGAGGAAGATTGACTGATTCCATAATAGACCACATTCAGAACTGCTATGGCCTTGCAATCAGGCAAAATACAGGCAATCTTGAAGAAATGAGGAGAGCTATATGGGCTTTATATTTCCACACCGCATTCACGGATGAGCATCCACAACATGGTTTGTGCCCCAAAGGTGAAAACAGCTGGTGTAAATAGAATAGGGGACTAACAACAGGAGAGAAATACATTCACCACCACAGTCTACCATCAGCCATCATGGCAGAAATAAAGTCCATTTTCAGAGATCTGGCTGACAGAAGTCTTCTGATGAAATGTCTTCACGGAAAAACGCAGAACCCCAACGAGTGCTTGAATAGTGTGATATGGCATCGTCTCCCAAAAACAGTGTTTGTCGGAATTAATACACTACATTTTGGTGTGTATGATGCTGTGGCAACCTTCAATCTTGGAAATATAACTAAATGCCAGGTCCTTCAAAAGTTGGGTATGTGTGTTGGTTCCCGTACGGTACGTGCTATGTTCTTTTTAGATCAGCACAGACTAAGGCATGCTGATAATATAATCAAGACATTAGTGAAAAAAGCAAGACAGGTGCAGAGGGGTGCCAAAAGAAGACTTGAAGATGATTATGAAGACTGTGAAGGGGGTATTAGCTACGGATCAGGAATGTTTTAATCTTCTTTCTCCGTTTCCCGTAAGTTTACTTTTTACTTCATCTAGGAACATTATCTCAGGTACTGGTCAACCTAGAAGTCTGAAATTTTTATGACGTAGTGACATAGGTCCCTATTACATACTGAAACAACGATTTTTTAATTACTTGATTTACAAAAGACTTAGGGGTGATAGTCTAGTAAAAAGCGATGGAAAAAATTTACTTAAAAATAAATGTACAATATCTCTGTAAGAAAATACTTTGACAATAAACTGTTGTTTCAGTATTGTTGTAACATATGAATGCACATACAGTAAAATTTTTACCTCTCTGTCTCCAGTAGTTTGTGAGAAAATGTTCCCTATAGTAGGCATATATTAACATTGCGGGGATAGGTGATTCCGTATCCCCTTAACATAGGTTTTTACCAGAAGAGGCTCCCGGGCGACTATATCGACTCCATACATCCGTGGCACAAAGCCCTACTGAAACGCGCGGGAAACGCTGAGTTGCTATCGGCTAGTATGTTAAGCACTTCTATACTCGCGGTATTTCTAATGTCAGCCAATCAGATTACCACAAGTAATTTAGACTAGAAATCGTGTTATTCCGAAACTAAATAAAATTTTATGAAAACAAAATACGATTCCATTCCTCAAAACAAATTATTAATAAATTTAGCACTCTACGTCCCTTCTGGGTACCCTTTAAAAAATCAAGCTCCCTCAGACGTACTTCACATCTTCCCCTATTGCACAATAACTTTCTCACCCTTAAATTTACATAGTTTTAATAAAATATGCATTCTCACTTTACGTATGTCCTCCATTCACTCTCTCAGTATCTCCAAAGTACTCACAGAACCAACACAATGAAGTAATAATTTTCCAAAGTACTTGTGATTACGTCAGAAAGCTGTGGTAATAAAATTATACAAAATTTCAGAAAATTTGATTGTACGAACTTGTCCTATTGGTTGCTGTTTCAATTAACACTATAGATGAATACATTACAGTCCCTAACTCAGTTTCTCAATGCCAGCACGGTTATGTGTTCTAGGTAAAAATTTACATCTCCGAAAGAACTGACGTTATTGATTTAAAATTTTAACAGTATGGTAGTATTATCCATAGAATTTGGTATACTAAGTATGAAAAAGATCGATTAATATTTAATACTGTTTCTTCAGATTTATAGAGAGTGTGTGCAACGTACTGAAGGAGGAAATTTTCGTTCGACGTCTCGTCGACAATCAGGTCATTAGAGACGGAGCAGGAGCTCGGATTAGGGAAGGATGGGGAAAGCAAATCGGTCGTGCCCTTTCAAAGGAACCATTCCGGCATTTGCCTGCAGTGACATAGGAAAATCATGGAAAAACCTAAATGACAATGGCCAGACACGAGTTTGAACCGTTATCCTACCTAATGCGAATCCAGTGTGCTAACCATTGCTCCACCCCGCTCAGTGCAACGTACTGCACGCTGCATTAGTCAGTACATTGCTCGCTCTGCCCAGTAGCAAGCGTCAGCTGTGCCAGCGTGAGGGCTAAAATCTGCTCTTCTGGCTCCATGGCGAGCTACCGATTTCAATGCAAGAAGACAACTCGTAATGATTTGCTATGTTACACTTGCTCCATGTTCCCCATATGTGTTGTGTACCAGTCTACTTTTGCTTTTGTATCTTCTGCTAACTCTTGTATATTTGCAATTGCGCTGCTTAAATTCTTGATATTCTCGCCATCCGTTGTTCCAAACACAGTTTTTAACAGTATCCCTCCTTCATCTAACCAACCATGTTTATACGTATTAACGTTTCCGGTACAATTTCTGTTATCTGCTGCAAGTGACTCCAAAGTTTCTCATAGATGATTTTAACTTCTGATACTCGTTCTGCATATCTTCCAATAGTCCTCCTTTTCGTACTTCCTTTTATAAAGCTGTAAATCTATCTTGCAGTCTTCGTATATCAATCCTGACGTCCCAAATGTTAAATGTAAATGTGACTGTCCATCTCTTACTTGTTAGTAGAACATCTGATTGCCTAGCTAATACGAGGTTATTCCAAAAGTAAGGTCCGATCGGTCGCGAAATGGAAACGACTATGAAAATCCGATAAAACTTTGCACAGATGTGTTGGGTAGTGTCTCTAGTATAACCCCAGTTAGCATCACGTCGCTCTTCTCATTTCTGAGCTCGCAGTGAGTGCGTAAAGATGTCTAGAAAATAGTGTCTGCCGCCAAGTACGAGGGCCTGGTGAGAAATTTCGCCTGAAGCTATGCAGCCAACATTACATAACTGTCGTGCTGTTTCGTCTTCACGACAATTCTCAGCCGCATTCTGCAGGGGCAATGAAGATGCTCCTGCATCGTTTTCAAATGGAAATGTGAGATTACCCACAATACAGTCCGCAATTGTCTCCCCCTGAGTTTCATCTCTGGTCACATGAACCGCTGTCTTTGAAGACAACATTTTGACACAGACAACGAGGTGTAGGCCAGCGTGGAGAATTGGCGGAAAGCACTGGCGGCTGCCTTCTATGATGAGGCTATTGAAAAGTTGGTACAACGCTATGACAAAAGTCTAAGTCAGAACGGCGACTACGTAGAGAAGTAGCTGAAAGGTGTACCTAATTGTTACAAGTAAAACATTTCTGATGTTCACTGTGGTTTCAATTTGGCAATCAATCGGACCTTACTTTTGGAATAACCCTCGTACAATTCCACTATGAAGTGATTGATTCCCTATCACGCGACGGCATAGTGGGGCTACGTTGAGGAAAATTTTTCTAGTCAGCATCTTGGCACGCCACCTGAGAGAAAGAGAAGCACCATCAGGCACCTACCTCCTTTATACAAGTAAACAAACACAGGACATAAGAAAAGAAAATTAAGACTACCGTACGTAACAAAGAAATACCTTGTGCCCCAGAACTTAACGGTGTTTACTTCTAGATCTATGTGGATAACGTAGGTTTCTCTGATGTACCTGCTTCCTTTGTATTTCTGCTTTTTCCGTAACGGTTTAAGGAATTTGTGGCACTGCATCACTCTCACATTTAAACGGTTTGACTGTACTTACTGTACTCTAGAAGTTCTTGTTGGCACTGCAGTTTGACGTTGACTGGAGATATCATTTCCATAACTCGGCAAAGCCTATGGTATTTCGGCAATTTTTTTTCGCTTTGCCCTTTTGGTTATATGGATTACCTAGTAATACCTATTGTCCTCTACCATTGCCCTCTAGCATGCTTTACCCTTTGCAAAATTTCATTCAACTTCCTTGCAAAGCCGGCCGGTGTGGCCGAACGGTTGTAGGCGCTTCAGTCTGGAACCGCGCGACCGCTACGGTCGCAGGTTCGAATCGGGCGTGGATGTGTGTGATGTCCTTAGGTTGGTAACGTTTAAGTAGTTCTAAGTTCTAGGGGACTGATGACCTCAGATGTTAAGTCCCATAGTGCTCAGAGCCATTTTTTTTCCTTGCAAAATTCCGCACTGGTTCACCCTGTGGACCCAGTTTAGATTGAACTACATGGACCCAGTCTAGATTGAACTACATCAAAAGGTGGCGGCGTTTTTGCCCTTGCACTATCTCATATGGCAAGAGACCATTTCTGACATGAACTATTTAATTATATGCATAGACGACAGAACTTAAATAAATATCCCAACATCAATGCTGTTTTGGATAACATATGGTGGACCCTTTCTGTCCGTACATTTGTTTGAAGATGGAACGGGCTGGTACGTAACTTCTTAATTTTTAATAAGTGACAAAGCTGTTTCATTCGGTCTGCACAGCTGTTCCATTTGGCCTGATACAAAATTACTGCCTTGGTCTTGTTTCTGGCACACTAAATTTTGGTAACTAGTTGTTTACCATTGCCTGTGCGCCTTCTGATCTGGAATGGCTACCATAACTAAATATTATGAAAAATTATCTAACATCAAAAAGCTTACTTATTATCTACCTACGTTCTATTAAAAGGTCCCAGATTGTCCAACCCTAACAAAGAGAATGGTTTGTCAGCCTCTTGTAGTCGTTGTAAATGAATTTTCTGATGACTCAGATCTGCTTGTTGTGCACTTGGCATGCAGTTCCTTATATATTGCTCTACAGCACTACGACGCCTTTTCATCCCAAAATCTTTTAGCTACTCGTCTGCAAATTGATCGTTTTCCTCCGGGACCTGATAATATATGAGCATCTGCTTGAGGTAAAATTTCCAGTCTCAGCGCTTCAGCAACTACACTCCTGGAAATTGAAATAAGAACACCGTGAATTCATTGTCCCAGGAAGGGGAAACTTTATTGACACATTCCTGGGGTCAGATACATCACATGATCACACTGACAGAACCACAGGCACATAGACACAGGCAACAGAGCATGCACAATGTCGGCAGTAGTACAGTGTATATCCACCTTTCGCAGCAATGCAGGCTGCTATTCTCCCATGGAGACGATCGTAGAGATGCTGGACGTAGTCCTGTGGAACGGCTTCCCATGCCATTTCCACCTGGCGCCTCAGTTGGACCAGCGTTCGTGCTGGACGTGCAGACCGCGTGAGACGACGCTTCATCCAGTCCCAAACATGCTCAATGGGGGACAGATCCGGAGATCTTGCTGGCCAGGGTAGTTGACTTACACCTTCTAGAGCACGTTGGGTGGCACGGGATACATGCGGACGTGCATTGTCCTGTTGGAACAGCAAGTTCCCTTGCCGGTCTAGGAATGGTAGAACGATGGGTTCGATGACGGTTTGGATGTACCGTGCACTATTCAGTGTCCCCTCGACGATCACCAGTGGTGTACAGCCAGTGTAGGAGATCGCTCCCCACACCATGATGCCGGGTGTTGGCCCTGTGTGCCTCGGTCGTATGCAGTCCTGATTGTGGCGCTCACCTGCACGGCGCCAAACACGCATACGACCATCATTGGCACCAAGGCAGAAGCGACTCTCATCGCTGAAGAAGACACGTCTTCATTCGTCCCTCCATTCACGCCTGTCGCGACACCACTGGAGGCGGGCTGCACGATGTTGGGGCGTGAGCGGAAGACGGCCTAACGGTGTGCGGGACCGTAGCCCAGCTTCATGGAGACGGTTGCGAATGGTCCTCGCCGATACCCCAGGAGCAACAGTGTCCCTAATTTGCTGGGAAGTGGCGGTGCGGTCCCCTACGGCACTGCGTAGGATCCTACGGTCTTGGCGTGCATCCGTGCGTCGCTGCGGTCCAGTCCCAGGTCGACGGGCACGAGCACCTTCCGCCGACCACTGGCGACAACATCGATGTACTGTGGAGACCTCACGCCCCACGTGTTGAGCAATTCGGCGGTACGCATGCCCACTATACGCCCTCGCGCAAAGTCCGTCAACTGCACATACGGTTCACGTCCACGCTGTCGCGGCATGCTACCAGTGTTAAAGACTGCGATGGAGCTCCGTATGCCACGGTAAACTGGCTGACACTGACGGCGGCGGTGCACAAATGCTGCGCAGCTAGCGCCATTCGACGGCCAACACCGCGGTTCCTGGTGTGTCCGCTGTGCCGTGCGTGTGATCATTGCTTGTACAGTCCTCTCGCAGTGTCCGGAGCAAGTATGGTGGGTCTGACACACCGGTGTCAATGTGTTCTTTTTTCCATTTCCAGGAGTGTATAATGCGAGGTCAGGACTTTGTAGATATGCGTAGCAACCTTTCTTGCGTTTCAAATTGAGGTTCCATTCGAAACAACTGACGTTCACTGTCAGCTGTTTGTGCCTTTATCCAACCCGTCTGGCTTCCACCTACAACTTGCAAAGCTTTTATCTTCCAGCTTAGAACATCAGCATTTGTGTGTTTGACTCCTGGCTTATGAATTACCTCATAATCGAACGCAATTTTAATCCCAATCTTGCTAATAGACTTGATGGATCTCTTACCCTAATAAACATTTTAAAGATGCATGGTCTGTAACTACTTTGAATTTACGACTGTACAAGTAGCAATGAAACTAAGAGATTCCTTACATAACTGCTAACATTTTTTTTCAGCTGTTCGATGACTAGAAAATAAGAAATTCAGCCTTCAGTTGCAAGGTAAATTTTTTTTAGTTTACCTATGTTTCGATCCCAATAATGGTATCTTCTCCAGAACAAAAATTAAATTATTTTGAGAGCAAAACGTTGGCCACGTCACAGAATAAAATTATAGCATAATAAAGACTCATAATCTTAAGATTATGTCTGTCAAAACTAAAAACATTAAGACAAACGTAGACGGAGCTACGATGGGTCAGGAATGAGGGTCACACGTAAGCAACCTTATTGGCATCGAAACCTAGGTAAACCAATAAAATTTTACCTGCAACTGAAGGATGAATTTCTTATTTTCCTAACAATTCACGGTTGCTGAATCGCAGCATTATGTTAAAGATTTGTTCAATAATTAGTTTCAACCTTATTCAATTGAATGGGTGCGTATGTCACCCCATGTTCTTTTCCGTCAATATTCTGACATAAGAACAGCTCATATCTCTGTATTATGCATCACACGCAGGTACGAACTCCTATTGAAAGTCAGAGAATATTAACAAGGATCTGATATTATCGCCATGAGTTTCTCAAGCGCTTCTTGGCATCGTGATGTCCACTGAAAACTAACACCTGTTTGTAGAAACTTAATTAATGGCCGTGCAATTTTAGTTAAGCCTTTCACGAACGTACGATAATAATTGCATAACTCAATGAATGACTGTAATTGTTTAGTAGATTTTGGTGTCAGAAAATAACGTACGGTGGAAATAAGTCGAGGATCCGTCCTCACTGTCTTGACTGATAATATGCCCAGAAAAGTTACTTGTGTCTGAGAAAAATGGCATTCCTCCAGACTTAGTGTGAAGCCTGATTCCCTGAATTAACTAAACATTTCATCCATACGTTTGACACGGTCTTTATAGTTTTTGAATAGACGACTACATCGTCAGCAGATTTTCGATTCTAATCCACGAAGTACATTATGTAATAGTCATTGGAAGGTAGGTAAGACATTGATAATGACCTGTATTTACTGTGAAAGAAATTTTGGATCTGCCTTCACTAAACACTTCTAGTTGGTGATAGCCACTTCTTAGATCAATCGTTGAGAAATGCTTACGTTGTGGTTCGTGCGTCGAAGTAACGATAGTCATAGCAAAATCGATATTTTCTGATACCGTCAGCTGATTTTTCTGGTACAGGTACAATATTTGCCGACCAAGTGCTATCGCTATGCTCGATAACTCCCCCACGCTGATCTATAAATTCGTCTGCTAGTGACTTATCAGTGCGTACCCGTGCAGCGTTATCTATTTCCTGCAGATATTTGGCAATACGCAGTGCTGCAACCAAATCCTCTGGGGTTTCCATTCGGTCTCTTCTTGAAAATACGGGAATTCCTCGCAAACGCGCATCGAGTGATCTGTTCTCTGACTCTCTCAGTATGATGCGCTCAGCATCAGGATTTCCCGTCATCTCATATAGTTGCGCATTTATTTTAGGAATTTTGTCTGTAATGTCTGTACAGTCTCATTTGCTTTCTGTATCAACCGTCTCAACTTTTCCGCAACAATTTTGTTTTGTTTTTTTTTGTTTTTTTTTTTTTTGTTTTTGTGGGGGATTGTCATGTTTATACTCGCTTCGCTGAAATGAGCTGTAGGTTGGTCCTCGCACTTTCAGTTTCTCATGAGATTTCTTATAACTTTTAAATTTCTAGGAAGGAACCACCAAAACAGTTGGTGCCTGTTGTTGATTTCCCGTGCTATATTGCCTTAATGAACAGCACCCCCTGAAAGAAGAAAATGTAGAACTGTCCATTATGTTTGCTAATATTCAGTCGCGCACACTGTACCACAAATCCAGATGGTTTATAATGTAATAATCTGACTGTACTTCGAATGTCGCTGTCGTTAAAGCTCTCTACAATGCGCTGCGTCGAGTCAGAAATCGGAGGCTCTTGCTTCTCTCGTTTATACTTAACGGCAGCCAGTGCTGCATGCCAGGCAGTGCCTACCTAAAGTCCCACATCCCTTTGCTAAGATTGTCTGCAGTATCGGCTGCAATATTAGCAAAGGGATGCGGGACTTTAGGTAGGCACTGCAGTACGGATGTGTATGGCCTCTAGTAAAACAGATTCCCAGAACGATGACGCTGAGGAAAAAACTTCAGCCTGTTCGTAGAACATGTGATGACCCGAGCTCAAGCAGCGATTTGTTAGGCTGGCCCAGGTGTGTATGTCGGTGGTGTTCTGATCAAAGTACTTACAAGGTGCTACATGTCTTTTCCTCGGTGTAAGGTTATCCACACTGGCATGGGACTTTATATACTCCGTGTTTTATAAGCCAATATCGTCTTTCATCAAATATAACAGGTCCTTCCATTCTGACTTTGAACGAAAAACGCATTCTTGAGGATCCTTTCGATTCTCGAAGAAATCAATAATTCAAGAACAGTCTTAATCGCATTTATTATTGTTATAACACCGCCAACCGGTTTCAACCCGACGTAGGGGTCGGGTTGAAACCGGTTGGCGGTATTATAACAATAATAAATGCGATTAAGACTGTTCTTGAATTATTGATTAATCATACTAATCGCTGCTTCTCACCACAACCATGTTGTCCAAAAATCTCGAAGAAATGCCCCCAAAATACGGCAAGGAGGCCGTTTTTGGCTGTTGCCTCCTGACCCTTCATTAACCTCCGTACACTGAACTCGCTTTGATCGGAATGCATTAGCATCCTTTTATCACGATAAACTTTCTGTTGAAACACTGTTCTTAGGTGTTGCAGCTGGCCTGGCTGTTTGTCGGGATTTGAGGCCTCGTGTGCTCTACGTACCAGCTAGTGGAGAACACTACCGCATTGAGCGGAGTGATAACAGCTTTTGGCCTTCAAGTATAACTTTGTGCGAGTCGGTTTTGAGTAGATACTGTGTCCCACTGATTCATTGGCTTTTCTTCCAAGTGCAACATCCAGAATTGGTAAGCTGCCATCTTCTTCCACGCCCCTGGTGAACTCAATGATTGACTGGAGGGACCTCAAATGCTGAAGAAATATAGGTACAAGGCTTCCATAATACAGTTAGTCAACATGGGAAACAGAGGAATTCCCAGGTAAAGAACTTATGCCTCTCTAGATAAAAAAAAAATCTATGTAGGAAGTCATGTACTCTGGATTTAAATTAAGACCCTGGAGCTCAACAAATTAAGGATGATCTAGTTAATGGTATTAGTAGCGTAAATGCTGTGTGAGTGATTTGCAGTCCTTGATGCCTTACGACCCACACAGTATAACAACAGTTAATTTGACAATTTCTTCAGAGAATATCCTGAATTTGTCAGCGCAGAAAGTCTTGTGCAGTGACGATACTCTTTCATTTCTGTATAACAACACGGGAGCATTTGCGAAGAACCACATTCATTATTATGTGAACTCTCCAGCCGGCCGGTGTGGCCGTGCGGTTCTAGGCGCTTCAGTCTGGAACCGCGTGACCGCTACGGTCGGAGGCTCGAATCCTGCCTCGGGCATGGATTCGTGTGATGTCCTTAGGTTAGTTAGGTTTAAGTAGTTCTAAGTTCTTGGGGACTAATGACCATGATGACCACAGATGTTAAGTCCCATAGTGCTCAGAGCCATTTGAACCATTTTTTTGAACTCTCCTTAAGTATTTGTTTCAACATTAGAAAGTTTTTGAAACTTGAGGCATTAAATCTGGTTCGTGCTGAGGTACGGGTTCTTTTCATAATTAGCTGACTGAACTTATGATCTTAGCAATACTTACGAGTTCCTGAAGAGAAATTTATCAAACTTCGTCTGAGAGAGAGAAACTGCGTGTGAAAATCCCAAAGAATTATAGTTTGTTAAATGATACCGTGGTCGGCATTACACACGGACTGTAAAACTTACCGGCATAGTACGTTCACAGTCCACAATATCCATAAAGCATTAGTTTACAGTGAATCCTTGACTGAATTTACACTTCTTTATCGAAATTTAAATGCACAGAAGACGTTACACGTTTGTCATAGGTGTTTGATACCGACTGCTGAACGTTGGCTCATCGACAAAAATTAAGAGTGGATGCTGCAGCATGGAGGTTCAAAGGGTTCAAATAACTCTGAGCACTATGGGACTTAACATACGAAGTCATCAGTCCCCTAGAACGTAGAATTAGTTAAACCTAACTAACCTAGGGACATCATACACATCCATGCCAGAGGCAGGATTCGAACCTGTGACCGTCACGGTCGCACGGCTCCAGAATGAAGCGCCTGGAACTGCTCGACCACAACGGCCGGCGCAGCATGGAGAAATGAGAAAGCTGTGTAAGTAATGTATTGGTCCTCAAAGTCGCCTGACGCTAATCCTATTGGAAACGTGTGGTCTTATATCAAAAAGAAGCTGCAAGGATAAAAAGATCTTCACTTTTGAACAGCTGTCAATGCAAATTCGACGCATTTGGAGTTCTATTCCAAGTGAATACGCGGAACACTTGGATTCAAGCGAGCTGCGGAGGGCCAAGGTTGTTATCGATGCTGTGGGTGACTGGATGTGTTATGAATTGTAACTGAATTTTTCTTTTGTTCATATATGATGTATGTATGTGTTTTAGTTTGTTGTCAACTGGTTAACTCGACCACGATCTTACTTAACAGACTGAAAGATATTTATCCCCTGCCCCCAAAGTGATTTCAAAACCGTATTTACAGAACTGTATTAAATCTGTAATTTATAGTAATTTTTTTTCTGCTTTTTTCTGCTAAAAGAAATACGTTTTGTAATTAGTCTTAATGATATCGTTTGGCCAGAAACATTTGCTAACAGACCCAAGCGGAAGTCAACAATGCTTATTATCGGTAAAGAAATAAGCGATGACTATGCACTTCATTTAACCTCCTCTGTCTGTGGCGCGTTTCTCTGTTGGATACCACAAATTGTAAGCACCCGCTTCTTTGTAACACTTATTTAGTTAAATATATGATATTTAATTGAAATGAGCAAGTCGAGTTTATTTAGATAAGCACACCTCATTGATTCCTGTATAGCTATTACTGTCTATGAACATTTGTGTCTATCTGTTCATAGCCACTACAGAGAAGCTTGCTGACGAATTGTTCCGGGTTAGAACGACCGGACACGTTTCATCTTCTTTCGTCACCCTGAGATCGAATTGCTAATTATTTCTTTTCGTTTCTTGGGTGTACGTTTACGAGAAAATAATATTAAACTGATCGGTCAATTACTGTCGAACAATGACGTTGGAAGTCATTTCAGTGGCCTGATGTCTTCTGTCCCACGATATTATTTGACGGTGACGTAACCGAATGCTTTTTCGCATCTACTATCATAATAATAGTCAGCCCCCGGTAGCTGAATGGTCAGCGCGACAGAATGTCACTCGTAAGGGCACGGATTCGACTCCCGGCTGTGTCGGAGATTTTCTCCGCTCAGGGACTGGGTGTTGCGTTGTCCTAATCGTCATCATTTCATCTCCATCGATGCCCAAGTCGCGGAAGCGGCGTCAAATCAAAAGACTTGCACCCGGCGAACTGTCTACACGACGGAAGGCCCTAGTCAGACGACATTTACATTTTATCATAATAAATAATTTCATTTTTTCATATTTTTTGCTTACGATTGCCGTCTATGGACGTGTCTCCCGCCCGTCACGGAAGTGTACAACAAACTATGATTTTCTTTACCGTGACATACTGGGAAAGTTTTGCTTGATAGTTGTCTCCCAGAATCTTTTCATGCACTATAATTTCATAGAGAGAGAGCAAGAGAGAGAGTTTCAACTTCGAGCTTCTACCCATGTTATAAAATCAAGATTTACGGAGAAACGTTTGTGATAGTGCTCCGTCTTTCTCTGGACGAGGTGGTTTATGAAGTTGATGTAACGGGATTTTCTGCATTTGCGAAAATAATAGCTGTTCTCCCTTTACTGAATGCTAAATATGGGTACACTTTGGAGAGAAGAACATTCTCTTTTCAACGAACGCGACTATAGTCGCAATTGACACGAATCAGGTGACATTTCTGAAACATTGAAATGATTTACTTTATTGAAACATAACCTACTACCCTTAACGCCAAGAAACCGTGGGTAACTGGAATGTTGGAGAAAACTAAAGTCAGATGAATGTATGATATTCCACCACAGAAGAGAGTAGAAAAAGATAATTTCTCAACTTCGAAAAGAAGCTAATAAAGCAAGAGCACAATGACTACAACAGAGAAGTGAATCAATTGAGGTTCTAGATATGAAGTGCAGTACCATTTAATGTACCTGGAGGTAATTAACTTGCAGTTAGGGACGAAAAAGGGGAACACTAAATACAGTCACGCCCCAACTCCAAGTTTTTTGTTATACCACAACCTGCTTTACAAGCTCATTTTCAAATGACGTTTAATATCTAGTCCCGAAAACCAAACAACTTTAGGAGAAGATATGCTTAACAGAGCTAAAATCCGTAAATTTCCTACAGTTCACTAGCTTTTGGTATTGAGCATTACGTAGAACTAAAGGGTCATTTCTCCTTAGCGAGCCTATAAAATAAACGATTTTTGCAGTTCTTTGCAGAAACTATTGAAGGAATCAGCGCAAATCTTTATGCATGTTATTTATTGAGTCTTGGTAGCCATTTTTTAATTTTTTTTAGAAACTGAGTCGTCAATAAGCCCCCAGTCTAAGGAGTTGCCCTGTCGAAAATGAGGCGTATTAATGACGGAAATACTGTAGTCTGCAACAAACTACATTCTTAATGTATAGGATACTGCACACGGAGTAATAGCAGAGTTTTTTGAAATTTGAAACAGTAGTAAAATGGCGGACGTTTGAAACAAAAGCTTTGTCGCGCATTTTGTTCACGTTCTTTGCAACAAACAACATTTTTTATGTATAGGATACTGCACACGGAGTAATTGCAGAGTTTTTTGAAATTTGAAACTGTAGTAAAATGGCGGACGTTTGAAACAAAATCTTTGTCGCCCATTTTGTTCGCGTCCTTTGTAATAACTAATGAATAAATTAAAACAAAAAACTGCCAATTACTCCTTGCGGACATGCCTGAGAAGGAATTACGGTTACTTTCTGAAACATACCTTCCCTTATTAGCCCCGCCCGCATTCCACTCCGCTGCTTGAGATATATTGCCTCTGTTTTATACTTTTTCAAATTACAGATAAGGTTTGCAGACTACAAAACTTCCGTCGCGGACACATCTCATTTTCGACAGAACAACTTTAACTCCTCGGATGAAGGCTTAATGATGACTGAATTTCTTTAAAAGATCAGAACATACAGTTCAACAATCAATAAATAACATTACAAAAGATTTACGTTGACTGTTCTGTTAGTTTCCAAAAAAATCGTAAAAATCTCTTATTTTATAGCGTGACTAAGGACAAGGGACCCTTAGAAATTGCCTTGTAAGTCTGGAACCGCTTATAGCACAACAAAAGAAGTGGAGGTGACGAGGAATCTTACATACTACTTTTAGCACAGTTCTAGCTTCTGAGGAAACATTCAGTGTCTTTTCCCATTCATGTTCAGTATCTGAATTCCACTTCACACTTGTGATAAGATTATCTCTGGCGGTAACCGAAATCGAAATTGAAGACAATATCGAATTTCACAACAACAGGCTCCTTCTCGAACGCTTCGGAGTTCAGTACATCTGGCACAGCGACTGTAATTCACGAGGTAATATCAGACATTAAATCGCGGTGCCCACGTGACAGCAGAGCCGCAACAGGCTGGGCGCGCGTGAGGTGGGTGGGTGGGTGGGCGTGTCCCTGGAGCGGGGACAATGGCGCCTATTGTGGGCCGCTAATGAAGCGGCTGCAGATAGCGCCGCCCCGCGCCGTCTTTTGTTCCGGCCGCTGGCGCACGTAGCAGAGTTCGAATCCCGAAGGAATGCCGCACGCGCCAGGGTGTGATCTATTCTGACGCACCTGCTGGCCCAACGTTCATTTTACAGAGTGATATCTTCCAGTCTTTGCACGTCCGCTACGAATGCAGAGCAGCCTGGATACATGGTAACTACAAATAGCTATACAGAACGCGAAACTGCTCCCAACATATACGGTTCATCGCTGATGGAAGGAGAAAAGAGGCATATAATCTATACATAAGGTGTAATAGTTACCGGCCTTAGGCAGCAGTGGTATCAGTGTTCCGAAAACACTATGGTCAAATAGTAGTAGTAGTAGCAGTAGTAGTAGTAGTGACGAAAGTATTGTGCTTCTTATTTCCTTAAGGCTGAGACTTCAATTTATGGAGATTCACATTGAAGTTCACTTTTGAGATTAACCCAATGTATGTACGTAAGGCTCTACTCGGACTTGAACTAAATGTTATCTAAAAGCAAAGAGCTTACACCTTGATACAGCTTTCCAACTTCTACGTCAGTTTCATAGCTCTGAATTTTGCCCTCAAACTGAGACGACTTGCCTGCTAGACTTGTGATACTCGCAAAATATCTCTACTCCACACCTGTCCCGCATCTCGTAATCTCGCACGCCCTGAAAGAGAATACGCTCGCGTACAGGTGTGTGCAATGTACACAGCTCAGCATGTTGCAGGACGAAATTATCACCTTGGGAACGACAGGCAGGAAGAGCGGCAAATTATGTTCGAGGCTGTCAACAACCTTGATTGAACTTCTATAATGAAGTGGAAAATAAAGGCAAAGATATGAGGTTCCAATTCCAGACATTAACATATGTGTGACCAGTAGCTAAAAGCCCGAAGTGTGTAACCACCTCTTACATAGGAGCAAGGTATACTGCCCGCCAAAAAAATCCAGAGCGGCAGGAGGAAATGAAATGAAACTTCACGGGCTGAGAGGGTATATGTTACTAAAGTGACAACAGAATCGAGTCAAATTTACGAACAACTTGTCAGTATCAGCTCACTTATCAGCATGACGTTGTTATGGTATCCGTCCATCCTCGAAGGATGATGGTGTAGCATAGTTGGTTCTGACTCTGCGACATCTGCTATGGCTGGAAAGTCCCACTCGAGAGTGGCAGTCATTGCGCAGTTTGGGCACTTGAGATGTGAAGGACTTTCACCAGAGGCCGCTCTCTTCTTCCGTCTTGCCCTCTTCCTAATGTCTTATTGCGTACGTTCGTTCTCTGCAAGCTCAGCCCCATTGTGCACAGCTTGTCGGCGCTTGATACGCTCACCAGCTGTATTTCTCCATTGACCTGGTGACATCTCTGTTGCAGACATCCTTGAAGTGAAGGTGCGGTCTTCCTACCGAAGTTCTCCGCACAGCACTTTTTTCGGTATTCGCTCAGGATTCATGCGCCTGACATGTCCCAGCCAGCTTATACGTCGGTGGCTCAGGAGTGCATAAATGCTGATTGTGCTTGGAAGCAGTAATACCTCGGTGTTTTGTACTCTATCCTTCCAAGAGGTCTGAAGGATCCTTTGGAGACAATGGACATGGAAGCTGTTCAGTCGGGATTCGTGTTTGGCAAGAGTTGTCCATGTCTCACAACTGTACAGAAGGGTGCTGATAACACAAGCGTCATATACTTGCGATTTATTTTTTAATGTGAGTTGTCCTTTCTTCCATTTTCAATCTACCCATGATAGCGATGCTTTTGCAATTCTGTTGGTAATCACAGTGTCCACAGCCAAGTTGGTACAAATTGTAGATCCGAAGTAGGTAAAATCATCAACGATCTGGAGAGGATTGCTATCAATGCTGATGGATGGAAGGTTGATGGTGCCCTGCGCCATGATCTTAGTATTTTGGAGGCTCATGGTAAGACCAAATTTTCCACATGCATGTGATAACATGTTGATTAGATACTGCAGCTCATCCTCTGAGTTTGCTACCACCCTCTGAGTTTGCTACTAAAGCGATAACAGAATCGGTTCGGATTTACGAACAACTTGTCAGTATCAGCTCACTTATCAATATGACGTTGTAATTCCACTGGTATGGATACATTCACTGATCCGGTTGGGAGGGTGTCATGAAGGCGTCGTATCTTCTCCTGAAGCAAGTTGGCCTACAAGTGCTCTAAACGGTCCCTCATACCTGGATACTGTCATTCGTACGGATCCGACGTCTGAACTGTCCCACACATTTTCTGTCGGGAACAGATCAGTCGATTTTGCTGACCGCAAGAGTACCTCAACAACAGTCATTTCATAGAGACACGCGTCATCTGTGGATCGCCATTATTGTTGTAAAACTGCGCCATGATGCTGTGGCGCGAGAGGTAGGACATAAGCACAGATTGCCGTGACTTACCATTGTGCAGTTACAGTTTTCGTAATTACCACCAACCGTGAGCTGAAGTCGTGCCCGATGGCTCCTCACACCTTGATGCCAGGATTAACACCACTGGAAGAACGGGTCCTCTCTCCAGGTCACCGACACACCGCCGTGCCCGTCGACGATGGTCATCCGCAGCAGTACAGAACCTGCATTCATAACTGAACACAATGAACCGCAATTCATGAGCAGTCTATACTTCCAGAATGCAATTTTAGCTCCACATCGGCGTATGCGCTGATGTGGAAACTCCTGGCTATTTAAAACTGTGTGCTGGACCGAGACTTGAGCACGGGGCCTCCACCTTCCTCGGACAAGTGCTCAACCGACTGAGGTACCCGTCGTGATAGCTTCGCCTCCACCAGTTCTTCATCTCCTATCTTCCATACTTCAAAGAACCTCATCTTCAGTACTTTCAAGAATAGGATAACACTAATACATTCCCTTGAAAGGCAAAGGTTCCGAGTTCGAGTTTCGGTCTCACACACAGTTTTAATCTGCCAGGAAATTTCACATCAGTGCGCACTCCAGCGCAGAGTGAAAATCTCATTGTGGAACCATCCCCCAGGTTGTGGCTAAGCCATGTCTCCGTAGTATCCTTTTCCCCTGGAGTGATAATCGCAGCTCGGCCGGTAGAGTAACAGCTCGCGACAGGCAAAGTTCCCGACTTCGAATCTCGGTCCGGCCCACTGTTTTAACCTTCGATGAACTTTCAGTCGACACTTACCAGTCACGAACTACTCCAGAGGCCCCCGTTTGTTTGTGTTACCGCTAGTCTACATATGGGATGGTAATTGCCTAGTCCAGTTGCCTGTAGATCAATGGTCCGAGACCACACGGAGAGTGGCAGAGAGTCCGCTAGACGTTCTCGGACGGTAGCCAGGAGGAAAGGGTGCCTTTGTGCTAGTTGCACAGTGCAGCTATCATCCGTTGTGGTGGTCGCATGTGATCGATCGGAAACTTGCGGACGAATACGCTTGTCCTCACATTCCCCTAGAGCCTAACATCGTGCCACTGTCACATCCTAATACACCTGCAATCCGGATACTGCACCATTCGACAAGCCGGTGAAAATGAGATCCGTAAAGAGGCATCCTCAAAGTCTGTCAGGTGCTGACAACACTGCCTCTTAAACGTACCAGCCATTCCCGTCTCCTTCACAGCGATCGCGCAACATCTGACACTGTTCAAGTCCGCAACGCACCTTACCAGGCCTGGTAACAACACTAAACACGGACTAACTCTGTGACCGTTGTGCCTGCCGCAGAGGATCGCCAACTGATGAAAGGTGGCTACACTGAGCCACAGCGCCAGAGATTGCGCAAAAGAGTATTATTCAGCCGCCTCCACTGGCAGTTCTTGTCGAGAAGTCGCAGTAGGCAGTGATTGTTGAGATGTAGCAGTGGTGAGTCGTTGTTGAGAAATTTCCATGGAGAGTCCTTGTTCAGAACTTGTAGTATTGTTTTGATGGGCTAGACACCAGATGTTGTTGGATTAGGGATGCTGTAATGTGCTTTTCGTCAATATATATGAAGGTAAAAAAATTCCTTTTTCTTCATTATTTCAATGTCTTAAACAATAATGCCTCTTGGTCACAGGTTCAGTCAACAAATCATCTGGCTCGTGCCAGATGTGTACGTTGAATCACACTTCCACACACAGAACAGTTACACTTGTGTTTTGTTGTTTCCTAGGTTTTATAGTTGCTGGGGACTTAACTAATTAATTGTGTTAACGGAAATTTTCTTTCATTCTTTGTTGTTGTTCTATGCAGTCAGATTGCGTACAAATACTAATCAGGGCCAACCGTTTACGAGACATCGTAGCGGGACATTCAGCTACTAAAATTAAAAATAATTGCATATATATAATTATGCCCCCATGCACGTGGCGACCGCTGCTTCGGATCGTCCCTTGGAATTCTTATGATTGTAAAAATAGCAGACACTAGTATTGTTGACGTAATTTGTAGTTTAGTAATTGTAGTCTATATTGCATGTGTACATTTGGTAATTGGTTCAAATGGCTCTGAGCACTATGGGACTCAACTGCTGTGGTCATAAGTCCCCTAGAACCGAGAACTACTTAAACCTAACTAACCTAAGGACATCACACACATCCATGCCCGAGGCAGGATTCGAACCTGCGACCGTAGCGGTCACGCGGTTCCAGACTGTAGCGCCTTTAACCACTCGGCCACTCCGGCCGGCCATTTGGTAATTGTCATTCTTCTAATGGTATTTTTTGCAGAATTTAATTTTTGTTGTCTTGTATACGGGTTTGACAATTTTGTGCAATTATGAAGATTTCAATTGTTCGTTAATCGTGTTTGAGGGAAATATTTCGTGTGAATGATATTGTTGGTGATAAAGTGTCATTGTGTGTAATTTTCGTATAGTGACGAGTTTTGTATGTTTTGTAAATGATTACGCGATCGATGAAAAAGGCAAAAATGATGGATAGTCAGAATGACGAAATTGTTGACGTGGCGAACTCGCCAACACAGGAGAACAGTATGATGAATAATGAAGTTGAAAACAGTTTAATAAGCAGGGAAAATAGTCCGGAACTATTTCAAAACTTTTCACAATCAAAAAATTTTCAGAATACGAGATTAACGACAGAAGATTCTGGAATTGTATCGAACACAGATAGCCTTACAGCTATGACGAAACAAACTGGTTTTGCGGGAAATGTTAGGAGCGAAATGAATTTTGAACCAGTTACTATGGAGCAGTTGATGAGTGCTATATTAAATGTGGGATCGCAGTTACGATCTGAAATTAAAACAGAGTTAGGAACAATTAAAACAGAGATAAAAGCAATGGCAACACGGTTAGACTCACGAATAGGGACATGTTTCAAAAACATGAAAGATGAATCAAAGAAAGAAATTAGAGAAGTACAACCGATTTTCAATTCTCACAATAATAGATTATTTGCAGTAGAGATTAGACAAAAGGAACAGGATAGAGAACAGGAAGAAAGAGATCGCGTGATAGTACAAAAATTTTCAGAGTTAAATTTACAACGTGCACACGATAAGGAAGAAATATTTGAGAGACTCGAGGAATCCGTACCAAATGACAGAATAAATAACCTAACACAACAATATGAACAGTTAACTACTAAATGTGTCAATACTGAAACCCGAGTCGCGACACTCACGGAAGATGTAAATAAACAGAAAGAAAAAATAGGTGAGTTATCGGAAAGAGTTGAGGAGATTTCAGATAAACTGACAAGTCTTAGTTTAAATGAAGACAGAGATTCGGATGATACAGCTCCATTACCATTTGCAAAAACCGAAGAGTACCAGAACATAAATAAACATGTTGAAAATCAGGGAAATTTTAATGAACGCGTTAAAAGGGAATTTGAGACATTACAAAAGCAAGTCAAACAAATTGAAGGCGAAATCGTAGGAAAAGACGGCAGAAGAAATTTAGAATCACAGATAGCAGAGGGGTTTGAAGAAAGTAATTTATTTCATTTACGAGAAGCAACAAGAGAGCGCCAGGCACGCGAACTTGACAATAATCGACATTCGGACTGGGACAGACGCGGTAGGTCTTTGTCGCCACGAGGAGAAAACTTTGACTATAAACACTTCTTAACTGTTCGGAAATTTAAGATCTTTCGCAATTCTAAGAACGACATACATCCATGTTCATGGTTAGATCAATTTATGTACGCAGTTACACCAAATTGGCCACTAAGTCACAAACTGGGATTTACAAGCGGCTTTTTATGTCCTCAGGGGATTCACTACGCTAAGTGAATATGTGCCGTAGCGTGCATAGGGCCCCGAGCTGTAGTGGTGCTATTTCTCTTTTAGTTTTCTGCACCGCTGCCTACTCTTCTACTATTCTTTGCATCTATCAAAACAACTCTTCGACTATCAATCTATCTAGAGAGTCGGTAAAGAGTAACCGGATATGACTATTTTACCCAAAAGTGATTTCGGAAATTACCATTTGGACTTACTGTATCTTCAGCAGCATTCATTCGTAGTTTAAACGAAGTTTTACCTGTTCACCTTCGTGACAATATTACTTCATATGTTGACGATATTCTTATTGCTAAACGTTCTTGGAGTGAGCATAACGACATTTTGGATTCATTATTACGTATTTTTGCAAGAGTTGGCATTACAGTGAACTTGGAAAAATCTGAATTTGGTCGTTCTCGGGTGAAATTTCTTGGTCATATTATTTCTACAGAAGGTATTCATCCTGATCCAGAGAAACTAGACGCTGTTCGTAATTATGCTGTTCCTACCACAAAACGTGATGTTCGTAGTTTCCTTGGTGTCTGTAATTTTCTTAGACGCTTTGTTAGATTGGATAATTTGGCCACACCTCGTTTATGTGAACTATCTGGAAAGAATTCTAATTGGTGTTGGGATGAGGAAGCTCAATCAGAATTTGAACAACTTCGTGATGCTTTAGTTGCTGCTCCCCTTCTTTCACATCTGGATTTATCTAAAGATTTTTGTTTGGCGACGGACTCACCATACAAAGGCCTAGGTGCACACTTATTTCAAGAGATAGAAGAAAACAGCGTTGTAGAACAGAAAACTATTGCATTTCGAAGTCGTGTTCTCTCTAAATCAGAAAAGAATTATTCGATTACGGAACTTGAAGCTTTGGCTGTTGTTTGGGCTTTTACAAAATTTCGGACATTTTTGTATGGCAGACATACTAAGGTTTACACCGATCATCGAGTTCTGGAATTTCTTATGTCAACAAAATTAACACATGGAAGATTGTCACGATGGGCGCTGTACCTACAAGAATTTGATTTTAGTATTGTTTACATACAGGGTTCTTCAAATATTATTGCTGATGCTTTATCACGTGCACCTATGGGTTTGAAACAAAGTGCTGAAGAGGACTGCAAGGAAAACAATTATTGTTTGATGTATATTAAAGGTGTTGCGTTTGAGAATTTTATTTCGTCATCGCTCCAGGACATCGCTAAGGAGCAAAATAAGGATCCAATCTGGAAGGACATTAAGGAGAAGTGGAGGAGAAGGGAAAGCGTAGCGATTAGACAGTATTATTTAGTTCGCAATGATACTCTTTTTAAACGAAACTCGGTCGACAACTCTGTTTGGTTACTTTGTATTCCTGATGAGTGGGTTAATAAACTGATTTGGTATACGCATTTCAGTTATGCACACTTTGGTCCCAGAAAATGCTTTCATAAATTACGAGAAAATTGCTACTTCAGTAATATGGAAAAACGTATTCGATCTGTTCTTGCCAAATGCAAATTATGTCAAAAGGCTAAGCCGCAACTATTTCTCACAGAGCACCGTTGTTTCCTATCATCCCAGCGAAATTAAAGGAGATGGCTGCAGTCGATTTGTTCGGTCCAGTGGTTCCTTCTACTAATGGTTTTGCGTACATTTTGGTAGCAGTGGAACTGACATCAAAATATGTGTGTTTTACACCTTTACGCAAAGCAACAGCTCGTTCAGTATCTAACGCTTTCATCAAACATTTTCTTAAAGAAGTTGGTCATGTTGATAAGGTTATATCAGATAATGGATCACAGTTTCGCTCTAAAATTTGGCTTTGTACTCTACGGCGTCGGAAGATTAAACCAATTTTCATTTCACTTTTTCACCCTCAATCTAACGCTTCAGAGAGATGGACGAAGGAAATCAATAAATTGTGTCGACTTTATTGTCATCAGAATCACAGAACTTGGGATCAGTATCTTCATATTTTTCAAAACATTCTGAATGAACTCCCTAATGATTCAACTTCTCTACCGCCTATATTGATATTAAAAAATAAAGCACCGACATTTCTGAAATCTTTCCTTTTCCGCCTACACGGAAACTGCGGCATTCTGAAGTTGTGGACCTGGCTCTGCAAAATATTGCATCTGCGGCTGCTAGAAGAGAGAAATCAGCTAAACGTCCTGGTCGTTTAAAAACCTTGTCAGTTGATCAAAAGGTGTTAATTAAGTCTCACCGTTTGTCTCACAAAGGAAAAGGTTTGTGTCGCAAATTTTTTCTACTTTATAACGGTCCATATAGGGTTCGCAAAATCATTCATGATAACACTGTCGAAGTAGAAACTCTTAAATCTCGACGCTCTAAAGGAATACGTCATATATCGAACGTTAAAATTTTTGTGGAATGACATACTTTTGAGAAACTAACAGTTATACGTAAACACGCAGAGAATACAAGGATACCGCGCCGTGTTCCGGCGGCGGCACATACTCAAAGCAACAGTCAAGTCTGCGCGCCGCACAAGGCAGTCGTTGACCGCAAACAATTACTTCCTACGTCACGCGTACCTACAGCTGATCGAGCGCTCAGTGCGAATGCACTGGCAGCCGTAAACAAATACACAGTGTAATTTCTCCGAATAAATACAGTATAAAGCTATAGTGACTTGATAAATTATGTTATTAACGTTCAGTATTTTTCAGGATACGGTTGTATAAAATATTTAAGAACTTCAGGTAGATTCTATGTGTGTCCGACGTTAAGAGGATTGCTATCGAGAAATTTTCAGGAAGAATGTAATTTCGAAGAAGAAACTAATAAACTAAAAAGGTAACTATTAATTGAGTTTATTTTTCAGGTAACATATTTCCACTTAGGTACGTACTTTAGACGTAATTTGCTGCTCGCGATTACGTGATTCATACTTTGTGCTAAATTTCATGTTCTACGAATTTACTTGTGAAGCGACGAGCTTGCGTACATTAACTGATTTGACAATGATTGATTAATGAACGGGGTTGTTACTTATGTATATTATGCATCGCTTGGCTGCACTGCTTTTTCACTGATGTCATATTTTTCTATTATGTGCCTGCTGTGCTTATTTATTTAAATTATAATTGTCACCTGATTAATTGTGCTGACTGTGGTTATGTATGTAAGTTATACTTTTTGATTTATCTGCTTGCGCGTTCATGTTTACTTATTAAGATTACATGTGAACATTTATTTGCTTATGCTGATATGATGCTAATGACCTGTTTATTATGTAAGATATATATTAGCTGCTTTGCGTATGGATTGCATATTTATACATTTCTGTTTGTTGTCATAACTACTCTTTAATTTGGTATATAGAAATGCTGATAAACTGTGTACAAACATGGAGTTTAGGTCACACTATGGTATTAATTATGGATTATTCGCTTGGCAGAGCCTCGTTGTAGGGATTGTGCTGCATCCACTTGTTGTCATTCTGTTCTCTACTGGTATATTTACTCGCTGTTGCATGTTTTGCTTACGCTCTGTGCCTTATATTTTTAAGATAAGAAAATGAACTGCTGTAATTCGACGAACGACATTAGTACAAGAAACTTCATAGAAGTCACATGAGCTGGAGGTTTTATGGAAGCTGTATACATTTATGCTAATAGGAAGGAAGCTAACGACATGACATACCAACACTAGGTTTAGACCATTGACAGTTATTACACTTGACACAAGAAATACTCCACATGTTTGCTTCTGTTTTGCCATGACTCTTGAAGTGGTGTACACACTGTGAAATATTGCGATCATTAACACTTCGTACTCGTACTTACTTACTGAGAGTTATTCAAACTAAAGGCTGTTAGAGGTCATATATGCATTTCTTTTATTTAACGATGGACAAGGTAACCAAATGTATCTTATAATTCATAATGAGTAGAAGATTTGGGTCAGATGGATTACGCAGAAGCTGTGTGCGGACATTGTGTCTTCGGATTGTATGGGATGATGAATTGAAGTTTGCACTAGGATTTTGTCTGTACTTGTTCGAGGAGACTGACTAGAGGAAAGAGTTGTTATGGAAATGAAATGATATTGGCGATAAGGTTTATATGTATCGACGTATTGAAGAGGTATTATTGAGGTATAGAGATTATGTGATGCTGATGATTATTAGTGGTCAAGAGGTAAGGTAAATGATATTGATGATAAGTTTTATATGTATCGACGTAAGAGGTATTATTGAAGTATTAAGTTTATGTGATGCTGATGATTATTGGAGTTTTGGTGGATAAGAGATGAAGTAAGTGAGGAGCATTTTTTTTGTTTGTTGGTCTACATGGAACAAGGAGGATGAAGATAGCAGACTAGAACACTCAAGTGAAAGGAAGATTGTCTACACACACACTTTGTTAAATCACTAAGCAGTAATACTTTTTTTTTGGAGAGAGGAAGTATTTGCATATCTTGGCACACTGACAGTTGTTCAGCAACCGTATATTTTGATTTGGCTTGGCAAACATTGGTCTTGACATGATGACTACGACGTTGACTAACTATTATTGACTGTTATACATTGCTGCCACTACTACTTGATACACAAGTTGAACATAAAGTTTTGGACAGAATTGCATTTACACAGTTAACACTATTCAATTACACAGTAGTACTTAATGTGGATGAAAGATGAGTGAGTTTGTTTTGTGTGTTTTCTTTTCCTAATCCTAAATAATTTGGTACCGACCCATCTCCTAAATATTATTTTACTTGTTTGTTGTGGCTTGCACTGACACCCACAAATATTATAGGTTTACTGTTATTTGTGTATTGTAATAGTTAATATGACAATTATCTGATATCAATTGTGTGTTTATTATAAATTGTATGTTCAGTGTAAGAGCATTGAAAATAAGTTTGTAAATGCAATTGTGTGTGCATTCAAACTGTTGTTCGTGCTTGCACCTGTTCAACATTGATGTGTGCCACTTGGAAATGTTTAATTTCTGCTGATAAACTCTGATGAACAGTGTGATTAGTGATAGTGAATATTATGGGCTGCTGTCTGCACCTGTTCAACATTGCTGGGTGCCACTGATGGAACTGCTTCTATTGAAATGATGTTGCTGTCTGCACCTGTTCAACATTGCTGGGTACCACTGATGAACTGCTTATTTACATAATTAAGCCCCCATGCACTGTATTTAGCTGTATATCCGGCGATGGCACATTCGAATACGAAGCTACATTGACAGTAGACGATGTCTTCTGTGTCCTTCACTTTTTCTGTCAGACAGTGTATGTAAAGTTTTACATCAATACTGATTATAAATCATGAGAAAAACACAAGGAACGAATACGTAAGAGAATCTACACGACGAACACGAGAAACGATAGTGTATATATTGGCCGGAAGGTGCTCTGAATTTCCAGTCATTCGTTAAACAAATTACGATTCTAACGGAGGACTCATGATCGTCAACTAAATACAAACCCGCTACCATAATTTTCCTCAACTGAGACTTCAAATTCGAACGATATTTAACATTGGAATCTACATTGTGTAAGGAAGATACTGGACCTACGAAATAAACTATATCAGCGGTCTAACCGCCCTCCATACTTGTAGTGAAGCCGTTAGAATAAGTCTATAATGGTTGAAAGTTCGTATCGCAAGGAAACCCAACATTAACGCGCTCCTGTCCAACGGAAAATAGACTGAAGGCCTATAGAAAAAAAAGAAACAATGGCGAAAGTATTCGTTATCAATTGCAAATATGGGTTCCTCCCTCTGCCTGCGACTTCATAGAAAGCTCTTTATCTGTGAAACGATCAGCGGATGCTGATTACACGTTCTCGGCTTGCAGAAAAAGCGACATGGACCTGGGTCCCAAAGACATCCCAGTTTTAGAAATATCGACTTTGAGAGAAGCAAAAATGTGGTTCAAAATTAAAGTAACTTGTAAAGAGCGAGGTTATGTTACGAACATACTGTCCCCTTTCACAAGCAGTGGAAGTTAGTTTCCTAATACGTGGATCTCCTTTACAAGGATATTTAACATGCAATATTACATTGGAAAAGCAAAAATGTCTTGTATTCTGTGTTTTACGTACTTAATTGTCAAGTTTCACAAGGATGAGACTGGTAATTGGACATGGCATTACGGTAGGAGCCATTTCAGCACGTGCCTGAAGTGGTTTGGAGAAATCACTAAAAACCTGAATTACGGTGGTCTGATGAGAATTAGAGCCTAGATCCTCATGACTTTCAGCCATATATGGAACAGCACGATCTCATTCTGTTTATCTCCTGCGTACAATACTACTTCCATTATACAGCTCCGCAAAGAAATTATTTCATAACATAAAAGGTCGGTACTGAACTGTTCTTTCACTCCTCAACAATGATTATCACATTTACTGCAAACCTACACACAGTTATAGTTGTTGTTGTCCTCAGTCAGAAGACTGATTTGGTGCATCTCTCTAGGATAGTCTATCCTGTGCAAGACTCTTCATCTCTGAATAACAAGCATAAACTACATGCATTTGAACCTGCTTACTGTGTTCAAGCCTTGGTTTCCCTTTACAAATTTTACCCCACATACCGTCATCCGTTACCAAACTGACAATTCCTTGATGCTTCTGAATGTGTACCATCAACTGATCCCTTCTGTCAGTCAAGCTGTGCCGTAAATTTGTTTTTTAGCGTATTCGATTCAGTACTTCCTCATTTGTTGACCGCCGGAGTGGCCAAGCGGTTCTAGGCGCTTCAGTCTGGAACCCCACGACCGCTAAGGTCGCCGGTTCGAATCCTGCCTCGGGCATGGATGTGCGTGATGTCCTTAGGTTAGTTAGGTTTAAGTAGTTCTAAGTTCTAGGGGACTGATGACCTCAGATGTTAAGTCCCATGGTGCTCAAAGCCATTTGAACCATTTTTGACCCTCTGCTGCGTTGCGTGTTTCGCCTCTTAAAGCTACCCGTTCGTTTCTTACAGTATTCCTTTCCCTTGTGTCAGTCCAGTGTTGCGTTGGCTTTAGAAATTCTCAACAATGTCAGTTTCCTTTAGTTTATCCAGGCCCCATCTCTGTAATTGTCTAGCTTTTTCCAGTTTCTTAAGTTTTAATCTGATGTTCATAACCAATAAATTATGGTCGGAGTTCTCATATGCCCTAGTAAGTAATATTCACAACAGTGCTGTGGTGTTAGTCCGCCTCCGTAGCCGCGTAGTCTGGCTTTAGAAGCCGAGCAGTACCGACGTGCGCTCTCTTTCCGCCTGTGATCCTCACAGCCTGTATTGTTTACTTTGTGGACTTCGACTCCGCTTGCTTGTGAGCTGGAACATAGACAACCGCTTCAGGAAATCTACACCTCGATTCACATTTACCAGTGAGCATACACGACCGAAAGTGCTGGAAGCAGAGCGTTTCCTCTGTGACGATGAGAAAATACCACCATCGGACATACTGGGAATACACCTTTCCATTCTCAGTAGTGTCGTATATGTCAAGGTCCTTGACAATGCAGTGTGTGACAGGATCTTGAAATGTGCTCAACATGGCCTTGCCTTAGTGTTCGTACCATATGCGTGTGCTGCCGGCGGAAGATAATATAGCGGCTTACTGTCCCTACGGCGTGGTTCACGGTCACACCGCAGAGCTCTGGGTGCGGTTCAGCACGTACCCCCCTCCCCCCCTCCCCCACCCCCCGCCTCCCTTTCATCAGTTTTAAACGGAATGCGTCAGTCAGATCACTATTGATTTTCGTTGTTAAGTGCCGATCTATTTAATCGTGTCGTGTGGTCGTTATATACGATGTCAACCCAAGACAAACTCTGGGTGGGCGCCGAGAGAAACACCACCAACCGTATTGCCTGTGACCTACGCAGCGGCCTTCTCTTCGCCGCCCACCGGTCGGCGACCAACAGACCCAGTGTCACAAATGACACGACCATAGGCGTTCCGACGGAACGAAGGCGACTGCGACCTACCCTCCCCTTACAACATCGACGCCTGCCGACTCTGTTCCGGACGCTTCGATGGAACTTTGTGTACTCATCGTCCTCACGGCGGTTTTTGTGTCGGAACGCCGGGAATCCCGCCCGTTTTCAGAAAACGAGATAGAGAAGATCCAAAGGAGAGCGGCGCGTTTCGTCACAGGGTTATTTGGTAACCGTGATAGCGTTACGGAGATGTTTAACAAACTCAAGTGGCAGACTCTGCAAGAGAGGCGCTCTGCATCGCGGTGTAGCTTGCTCGCCAGGTTTCGAGAGGGTGCGTTTCTGGATGAGGTATCGAATATATTGCTTCCCCCTACTTATACCTCCCGAGGAGATCACGAATGTAAAGTTAGAGAGATTAGAGCGCGCACGGAGGCTTTTAGACAGTCGTTCTTCCCGCGAACCATACGCGACTGGAACAGGAAAGGGAGGTAATGACAGTGGCACGTAAAGTGCTCTCCGCCACACACCGTTGGGTGGCTTGCGGAGTATAAATGTAGATGTAGATGTAGATGTAGATAACGAAGGTCGGGAGCGCAAGCAGCGGTCACGAATGAAGCGCCAGCGCCAACACCGCACGACTTCTGACCAGGATGCCTCGCTTCACATCCGTGATTCAGTGACCGATAGCCCTGGTGACACCTCAGTGACTCCTCAGAATGAAGAGAACCACGATGTTCCTTTGAAAAACGTAACCAACGATCTAGAAAAACTCCACCCCACTTGCAACTCAGCCGTTCTGCCGCCACTATCGGCGCTGTTGGCGATGGATCACAGGCACACATCTGAGATACTGAAAGGTGGCTACACTGTGCCACTGCGCCAGAGATTGCGCCAAAGAGTACTATTAAGCCGCCTCCACAGTGCGTGTTATGTAATCGTAGTGGTCAGTGCTTGTTAAGAGATCGGAGAGGACAGTGCCTGTTGAGAGCTCGTAGAAGACGGTTCGTGTTGAGATGTGCTAGTGGGCAAGGCTTGTCGAGATGTTGTAGTAAAGAGTGTTGTTCCATGTTTTATGCAGTTATTTGATGCGAGAGATAGCAGATGTTATTGTAATGATCAGAGTGCATTTCGTCAATACATATGAAGGTAAAAACCACAATGTTCTTTTATTATTTGTGTATCTGAAATAATGCGTCACTACAGGTTCAGTCAACAAAGCATCTGGCTTGTATTCTTGTATTAGAGTGAATTCTGGGTTTCTTGCGTAATTATAGTTTTTCTAAATTTCTTTTGTCACGTCAGTATAGTTGGTATTTAAAAATTCTTGTCTTGTTTGAGAAGAACCGTGCCAGATGTGGACGTTGAGTCACACTCCCACATACAGAACAGTTACTCTTGTGCTTATTGGTTTTGTAGGTTTTATAGTTGCTGGGGACTTAATTAATTAGCTGTGTTCACGAAAATTTTCTTACATTGTTTGTTGCAGTCAGATTGCGTAATAATACTAGTCAGGGCCAACCGTTTACGAGACTTGCGTAATCGGACATACTAAAAACTAAAAAAATATTTTCAATCAAATTTATTTAATTAAGCCCCCATGCAATACCAACGACATTGGTGTGGAGCGACGACGTCGAAGACGCACCGGACCCTGAACGGGTGCCTGCAGCACCAGTGCCGAAACAACAAACGCATGACTCGGTGAGCGGTGCTGCCGGCAACCCCATTCCATGTAAACTGAAGTTGGGGAGAAAGAAAGGGAGGCGATCACTGCTGTCAGCTGCATCGGCACGTGACGCGGAATCAGCGACCTCGCTTGAAAATGTGTACCGGACCGGGATTCGAACCCGGGATCTCCTGCTTACTAGACATACGCGTTAACCACTGCGCCATCCGAGACATAGCGTCACCGCAATTGCGCGGACTGTCTCGGTATGCCCCACGCGCGATCCACATTCTCATCGAGCACTACCTACCCGCAGTCCCCGTCCATTCCTTCCATGTTCTCTTCTCTGAGATTTTCACAGGAGGGCGGACGTATAAGTGCATCCACATTGAAGAAGGTGGATGTTACGCCGTAACGTAAAAGCAGGCAAGTCGGTCAACAGCATTAGAGTAGAGAGTACTGTGGGGCGGCGTCAGCCAATAATACGGCGATCAACCCCTCTCTAGGACGAAAACGAGACATTAGCGCCATCTACAAGAAAGCAATATAAGTGCCGCCACCTCCTGGCCGTGGGCTAGTTGAAGTCTAGGCAGTCTACGAACGCTACAGCAGCGACTTAGGACTTGTATTGTTTCACTTGTATTAGGGATTGTTTATACTGAAGAAGCTTATTTGTCTGTCACCCATTGCTTGCGACACTTCTGTATTTCACACAAGTTAAGTATTGTCAATATCAATTATCTTACTGTAATAAAAATCCATTAACACGATTTGCTTGAATTGTTGTCCAGCGATCCGAAAAAGCAGGTTTCCTAGGCACCCTGTATTAGACGAGTGAGCAGGACACAAAAGTGAATCCTCTGCCCCCCCCCCTCCCCCACCTAGGCGAATGAATTATATGTCCAAAAGAACACATATCATGCATTCACAAAAAGCCCTTCTATTGCCTATCGGTGTGTTTCCTGTGCACTGTGGGTCACAGCTTCAGTCGTACCGAGTGGCTAAGATCAACATCAAGCCGTCCGCTGTGAACGAGCGGTTCTAGATACTTCAGTCCGGAACCGCGCTGCTGCTACGGTCGCAGGTTCGACTCCTGCCTCGGGCATGGATGTGTATGATGTCCTTAGGTTAGTTAGGTTCAAGTAGTTCTAAGTCTAGAGGACTGTTGACCTCAGATGTTAAGTCCCATAGTGCTTAGAGCCATTTGATCCGTTTTTGATTAACATCAACAACGTTAGTACCCTGTTGAAATAATTTGAGCTTCCGACACGGACGCCACGCTGCTGCAAGGGAAGCACTTGGCCATCTCGCCGGATGTGGTCAGTTACGCTGCTATTGGGAAGACCTTGGACGCGGAGTAGCCAAGAACACTCATGATGGTATATTAGTTGGAGACGTCATGTGTCTGCTTTCCACAAGGGGTATGGCACCTACAGTGATAAGCATCCACATTGTAAATGTGTATGTCACATAGAAGGGACAGAGCTCGATTTTACTCCGAGGAGATCACTACCCCCCTCCTTTGCCGCTACGGACATTGTGTTTTACATCGCAAGGACCAACAACCATGCTTCAAACACTGACACGAACAATGCTTTTTCGTACACGACATTTCCCTCTGTGACATATGGGAGTTTCAACATGGCGATGCACAGTCTATACATATCAGACGGGCCACTCTGCAAGTGGTCTGGATAGGATCCATGTCTCCCAGGAGATCGTCGGTGCTATCCAGAATGTCGAAGGCTGGCCCTCGATGTTCTCGGACCACTATGCATACGTCAGCACCATCCTCCTCCTACGGCAGGCGGAAAGGCGCAGTTGTGTGTCCTTACTTACAATCCTGAATGCCGGCGATAGTAGCGGAGGTTTGGACAGTGTCCGAACGCCGACGTCCGGCCTATACGATGAGAAAGCCTACAATATGGCGAGTCTTGATGCAGGTTGGCAAGGAGGTGTCTGCTTAGAGCCATCATACGACAGACGTCTACTTCTCTGTTCTTTGTGGCCTTAATATGCAGCCACGCTCTCTGGCTGTTCAGATGGGCTGCAACAGGATAAAGGCTCACGTAGTTACGCTGACCGTCGCAGATTGCAGGCAGTAACCGTGAGGACTAGATGGTCGTAGGAAGACATCTCAGTGCGCCACATCGTAATCGACAGGAAACACCACATGCAACAACTGGTCTCAGAGCTCGTCTCTCATGGAGGTAGTGGGACACCAATCAAGTAGATATCATAGCTGGCTTTGTCGAACATTTTCGCCACATCTGTCAGTACGCGCACCATGAAGGCTATGATTTGTAGCTGGTTTTGTCCCATATCACTCGCACCATTTCAGGCATTCAGGTGGAAATCCTGATGGAGGAAGCCTGCAATATGGCAATTCTTGATGCAGTTTGGCAAGGAACTGTCTACTTAGAGCCATCATACGAAAGACTTCGACTTCTCTGTTCTTTGTGGCCTTAATATGCAGCCACGCTCTTTGGCTGTTCAGATGGACTGCAACAGGAAGACCTCAAGGATGCGACAGCGATGGGTGTTACAAACAAGTTACCTGCTGTTGATGGTCTTCCTGTAGAATTTTATCTGGCTTTTCAGGATTTGGTGGCACCAGTGCTGACTGCGATGTTCCACGAACTGTTGGTGATAGGCGCCACAGCCGGCCGGAGTGGCCGTGCGGTTCTAGGCGCTACAGTCTGGAGCCGAGCGACTGCTACGGTCGCAGGTTCGAATCCTGCCTCGAGCATGCATGTGTGTGATGTCCTTAGGTTAGTTAGGTTTAAGTAGTTCTAAGTTCTAGGCGACTGATGACCTCAGAAGTTAAGTCGCATGGTGCTCAGAGCCATTTTTAAGGCGCCACGGTTCCGGAGCCATTTGTCGAAGGCATGGTCATCTTAATTCATAAGCCATCGCAGGGAAATACTGTTGCATATTATCGCCCCCTAACCTTACTCATTGCCGACAATTAGATATCTGCACGTAAGTTGGCGACACGATGCTGTTGTATCCTTCTGAGTATAGTAGCCACAGAGCAAACGACGCTGGGTGGACGCATCAGTGCCCAGATGGCCACTGGTGAACGTCGAGACGAGGTTGTTCTAACAGCTACGTGCAATCTCTGTGCAGCATTTGTGGCCGTCAGGTTTGACACCGCTTTCAGTAGAGTGCAACGTTGTTACCTCTTTGTTATCATGGACCAGATGGTCCTCACTGGTACACAACGACGTCAGAGCCAATTCCCTTGTCCAGGCTAACTGCCATATCGCCAGACCAGTACCGATCTGCAGTTCCTTACGTCTCAGGTGCCCTCTATCGATGTTCCTCTACACTCTCGCCCTGGAGCCACTCATTGGGAGTCTCACAACGAACCTGTGAGGATTCACCCTTTGGCAATACACGTTTCACTGTTGTGCCTAAGCAGATGACCTGTTGCTCCTGGTACGGTTACAGGAAGAGACCTGGTGCATACTTGATTTGATGTCCATGTATGGGGACATGGCAGCCCATGATTTGATCGTTGTCAAATTTACGGCGATGCCAGTTGGCCTCAGACTCATACGAGAAGAACTGGCACCTCTGTCTTGCATCCAGAGCTTCTGCTACTTTGGCATCGTCTTTACATCCACCAACGGTCATACCGCAGTGGTCAATATCCGAGGCACCTTCCAAACCACTCGCGCCACCGTTCGGCAACGTCGCCTCCATAGCTTTGATGCTTTACAATGTTTGTAATATCTGAAAGTGCACGTAGTTTCCAAGATGGTGCACATGGCACAGGCCCTTCCGATGTCGCCGACGACTGTCGCAGCCTGCAAGCCACGTTGGGCTTCTTTATCGTCCCACAGGAAGCAGGGGGTCTTGCCCTCTCCAGTGTCTGCTGTCGGGCGGCAGCCTTATCTAGTCAGGCACAGGGAATTCATTCACGCGACAGCTCTTGGACATTTACACGATGGACTCCATCTCCCCAACAGTATAAGTAGAATATGTTGTGCCTCTATTAGCACATCTGTCTGTCTTTTTTTGTGCTTGCACTAGCCTCCCATGTACGCGTGCTCCACTCCTAAGGATTTCTACATTCAGTCACTGAGTGGCATACCTTGCAACAACTTTGTGATCGAGTATCCACTAATGAAGTGGCCGACGATGTGTCGCAACTTTCATCGGCCCGCATCTTCCGACACCAGTCCGAGCGACATGGTGTCACACTGCCAGTGGAAAATTCGCCTCTAACCAGCGCTAACATACGAATGGTGTAATGGACACTCCTTTATTCTCCACCTGTCACTCGGTGGACGATGACGCCCAGCACCTGACCTGCACCGGTGTTCGTGACGTCGGGATACTGGGGCGTAAATGATCACCTGTTGTCTCTTTACTCCTCCATCCGTGGACGAACCGTGCTCTTCCATTCTCCTCCAGAATGTGTGCTTTCTGCAACCAACACTGATGTGGTAGTCTGCGTCAAAGGATGAACAGTCAATTACATTTATGTAGATGGGGACAAATTGCGGTTCGGTCTTTGGACCTTCCTGCAGAATGAGCATGTGGTGATTGAACAATGTCCGCGCTACCGCGCCTACTTCGCCAGTTACCTCCGTGGGGTTTTGCGCGAACCCACCGCTCAGTTGGAATGTGCCTGGCGTGGTTGGCTCAACTTCTATCCAGGTGCTCCACCAACACACACTCAAATGGTTCAAATGGCTCTGAGCACTATGGGACTTAACATCTGAGGTCATCAGTCGCTTAGAACTTAGAACTACTTAAATCTAACTAACCTAAGGACATCACACACATCCATGCCCGAGGCAGGATTCGAACCTGCGATCGTAGCAGTAGCGCGGTTCCGGACTGAAGCGCCTAGAACCGCTCGGCCACCGCGGCCGGCACCACACCCTCATGTTAATTCAAGTCTCCGGGGGTGCAGCGACTGATACCGCACTGTTCGTGTTCTCCATTACTGTCCCCCCACCTACCACTGCTGTACCTCGCGACATAATTACACGGTTACCAATTAGTATCTGTTTCATTGACTGTCCCTCCTGAACCAGGAATTTACTTTCAAAATCTTTTCTTAAGGAATTTAAATTATTTACCAGCGATTCATCAAGACCATTAACACATTTAATCACACTAGGTGAACGTGGAAGTAGCTGCCAGGGAGTAACTGATGAAAATGAAATTACCTTTAACAAATGGGAATTTTATTCATAAAAGCCTTTTCAAAAACAGATTTAAAATTTACAAGCCGAAAAGCACCCTCGAAATATCAAGTTACAATTTTATTTAGAGGCAGGCAGAACAATATTGACAGTATGAGCCTTCTGGCTGAGAAGCTTGCCGCTCCCTTTCAACACGGCCGTAGTCACGACCGCTGACAACAACCTCTGAAAGACTACACTGGTGCAAATCTTCAACACACAAGATTACTTTAAACTAAAAATTTTAACACCTCACACAAACACATTAACTATGCACCCCGCAAGAGGGATGGAAATGGTACAAACACTCACACTAAGAAATTATTTGCCACCGAAAGTGCAATTTGTTTTTAAAAGGACTCTTACGGTAGAAGGGTGACAACTTTATAAAAATAACTATTTAAATAAAACCCATGAAATTCAGACTTACATAAAATGTACAACATGCTCTACATTACACATATACCGCCTCGCAAGATGATAGGTAAGATAAAAACATATTTCAGGAATTCAGTCTTTAGACCTTAATTCTATAAATTCGTTAACACGAATCCGACAAACATGACAGAGGCAGCTATTAACGTACAGTAGACTGACAGACAGACTGATAGACACTAACTGCCTAATAAATGCGGACGAGAGAGAGACGAGCAAGCTGGGGATGAGAGACTGACTAAGAACACAAGTTGAATTTAGCAAGTAACTGAAACAACATATCACGAATCACTTAGCTTTTAATAAACTGCGATGTCTGGCGAAGACCTGGCGCAGCACCCCCAAAACGCTCTACCGAACCGTGCGCTTCCAGCGCTTGAACGGACACAGGAAGGCGCGCCGATCTCCCGTCTCACGAAGTCGCAGCTCGCGCCGGCCAGACCGATGTCGTGGGTTGACTCCTGTTGCCCTCGTGTCGGCCGCGAAGCCACTACCCCTCGCTATACGGCGCGGCCCACTGGAGTGACGTGGCGACCTCACATTCACCGACGCTCAAGACGAACAAGTCATCTTGTGTCCCAGTGCGCGACCGATCAACCGATCGATCCAACCGCCAATGACCATTGCCTGAACAACTCGAGCAGACCGGCGGCCTAACACATCTGCCCCACACTGACCCAGCTGACCAACTGACCAGACTCGCCTCCTAGCGAGCTCATAGCGCCCCTTAAATGCACGTGGACAGGCAACCTTTCCCCTTTCCCACCAGAGGGAGACACCAAAGCTGCGATTGCCACAGCGGCACCACCGCCAGAAACGGAGGACGACCGCTTCACACTACGCGCTGCGGCGCGCTATTCAAAACAGCAAACTTTACCACGGCTTACCTCCTTCTCGATTTCCGGTTGCTTGGTGGTGTTCGGGACGCCGTGGCCATACCTCGGGTGGTTGACCCCTACCCACTCTGCCCCTCGCTCTGCCATCGAGCCGCAGGCAACCTACGAGTACTCATATCCTATCGTCCCTCCTATCGGCTTATGAGGAACAGTCAATTTTCCCCATTAGCGTTTTCTGACGTTATCTGCTGATTTGGCGTACTACTTATTTGTAAATAAAGTTTATATTTCCCTCTCATGATCCAAAAAAAAATATATCCATTATAAAAGAAGAGTGAAGAAAGGGTGTTAATTCGCTGCTGCCAGTACACGGGGAAGCGAACTGGACCCGGAAAAAAAATTTGGCAGTGTGACGGACCCTCAAGACGGGGACACGGGCCACGCCGTCTAGGGCGACTTCTCACTCTTCGCGAGGTTCCCACGGTCGGAGGTTCGAGTCCACCCTCGGGCATGTGTGTGTATGTGCGTGTGTGTGTGTGTGTGTGTGTGTGTGTGTGTGTGTGTGTGTGTTATCCTTAGTGTAAATTAGATTTAGTTGCATTAATTAGTGTGTAAGCTTTGGGACCGATGAATTCAGCAGTTTGATCCCACAGAACATTACCATACATTTTCAAAAATAATTTCCGGGGATCCGATCTTGATTCCCAGTACTGTCAAGGAGTTCCGCGAAGTGAGAAGGCTAGACCGTGATGCGCTAAACTTCGTGTTGCCAACTGAGGAACCACCTGACTCAGAGGTAGCACCTCCAAGATCGGAACATCAACAACGACCGGGAGTGCGGAGTGCTGACTCTGTTGCTCTCCATACCGCATGAGATGTTGAATGCTAAGGATGACACGGCGCACACCAGGTTATCACGTTGCCTTTATGATCTGATTGGCTAAGTTTCCTTTCCTTTTGCTTTAGTGTGACTTTACTCCAGAAAAAAATGTTGTTGTGCGAAAGTGTTGTCAAATCATACAAGTGTTCTGTTATTCTATATTTGTGTTACGGTTTCTGTCAAAACTCTGTGTAATGCAGTTCTTGACAATACAGATCTTAGTTCTAAATGGTTACTTTTTACTTGCGTTTATAAAAATATTTCATAGTAATCTCATGAGGTAATGTATTGTACTGTTATATTCAAAGGTAGCGAATTCTATTTGAGTTTTATGTTTCTTATTTCTTAATAATCGAAAGTTTATGTGCCTTGTTCTACGGTCATCAAAAGAGCTGTTTGCTCAATAGTTATTAATATTGGATTTGATGTGTATAAATTATTTGTAAATGTAGTTAAGAAACACAAGTGTTTTGCGTGGATCTTTACAATGAGCACGATTACTATACTTTTTGCTATTTTCACGGTCCTTTCCTATAGTTTGAAAACTGTGTTCACACTTTGCGCATTTGTTCCCCAGAAAGTAATTCCCCAGATAAAGTTTGAGTGTAGCATGTAACCAAAAAGCATTACCTTTTAGGCACTGACGGCAGAACTCTAACTACATAACGCACTGTTGATTTTGTGGCAAGTATCATTCTGCATTTGCAGGACCTAAACCAATAATTGTTCTCATTCTGAAACATTTTGTGTTTGTTACTTACTCTGTATAGGTACCATCTCGACTGATGTGGCGAAAGTCATAGGATACCTCCTAATAACGTGTCGGACATCCTTTTGCCTGGCGTACAGCAGCGACTCGGAAAGGCATAGACTCAAGAAGTGGTTCGTAGTCCCCTCCAGAAATACTGAGCCACACTGCCACTATGACAGTCTATAATTCCAAAAGTGTTGTCGTGCAGGGTTTTGTGCACGAAATGATCTCTCGGTCCTGCAAACGTTCAATGGCATTCGTGTTGGGCAATCTGGGTGGCCAGATCATTCAGTCGAATTGTCCAGAATGTTCTTCAGAACAATCGTGAAGTATTGTGGCGCGGACACAGCGCTATGTCATCCATAAAAATTCCACCGTAGTTTGCAAACATGAAGTCCATGAACGGCTGCAAACGGCCTCCAAGTGGCCGAAAATTTCTAGTCAATGATAGATTCAGTTTGACTAAAGGACCCAATCAAATCCATCTAAACAAAGCCAACAATATTATGGAACCACCAATAGCTTGAACAGAGCATTATTGACAACTTTGGTCCACGGCTTCATGGGTATGCCTCACATTTCGAACCCGGCCATCTGCTCTGATCAATAATGAACTCAGGCCTCATCTGTCTGGGCCACGGTTTTCCAGTCGTCTAGGGCGCAATCGATAGGGTCACGTTGTAAGTAGGCTATTTAGGTTTTTATGTTGGTAACGCCATGTAGCGCTCTATATGAAAATCACTGGCTGTGCTGTGCGCAGTCTGTGGCTGGTGGGCATGGTTGAAATAGTCGCTAGTGTAGTGTTGGGCAGTTGGCTGTTAACAGCGCGTAATGTTGAGGAGTTGGAGGTGAGCTGCCAGCAGTGGTGGATGTAGAGAGAGATATGGCGGAGTTTTGAGAGCGGATGATTTGGACTTGTGTCCATCAGAGACAGTAAATTTGTAAGACTGGATGTCATGAACTGATATATATATATATATATTATGACTTTTTAACACTATTAAAGTAAATACATTGTTTGTTCTTTATCAAAATCTTTCATTTGCTAACTATGCCTATCAGTAGTTAACTCTGACACGTGAAATAGGATGTTGGAAACCAAGAATCGTGCTTTAAGAGTTATGAAATGTGTGTAAATGCGTGAATGTATCGAAATGCCGGCAAAAATTTTTTGGACACTGTTATATTTATAGGATTTTGTTTCTACACATCCGTAAAGCAAATTGTCGACCTGTGAAATTTCTTGTATGAGACTGTCACTGCTGTCGTAAATATTTCGGTAAGAAAGTTAAGTGACCTTCACGTAACGTGTCGTGGGCGCCCAGCTGTGCTACCTGCCTGGAGAAAAAGCCATTAGGTGGAGCAAAAAAAAAAAAAAAAAGGAGACCATTAACCTCGATATTGACATTCCTTTGTAGAAAGCATCGCAAGTACTACACTTTTCGATATTTACTGAAGTGACTAATGAAACTATGAGAAACATTTCACGGCTATTGTCTTGCTAGTTGAGAGATTTTTTAACTGCCTTATGAAATGCCATATGGCTAGTGAATGACGTTTCAACACTTGCTTTATGTATTTATTTCCTCATTTTGTTTAATATATAGTTTCTAGTTGCACTGCAGCATTGGTTAAAATAAAATTTAATAGATGTACTAATATCACTATCTTCTGTCTACAGACCCAGTAAAGAATAATTTTATGATATACTTTCTTAGAAAAGAGAGCACAAATAGACATTTCCCTTCGCAGAAATTGCATACATGGTTTTAGTCAATGACTGAGTAACTTGTTTCGTAGAGTAAGTCAAGGTGACACATCACTCTAGTGTTAAGATGTGATATAGTTATTCGACACTTCCTATCTTTACTGTAATATTTATTATGCTTGAGCTTTGTTATGTTTAGGTATAAGTTACAGCAATTGCTGCTGTTGTTTGCCAGGCATAGTTCTACTGAATTTTACATTGTATTAAGCCAGTTTTATTACTGATTTATTTTTGTTTTTGCTGCACATTGGCTCATATTAGTGGTAATGTAGCATTTGCTTTGCTAATTTAGATATACTGCTGCTTGCTTTGCCAGTTTGCATATTTTTGTCATTGCTGCTTGTGTTAATTTGTTGTGTGTTGCTGCATTGCTTTGTCCCTTACTATATACATCTGAGGTCAGTAGATTTAAGTTAGCTTATGATGGGTTAGACTATATATGAAACTAACTGTGATGAATTGGAAGAAATGCATTGAGAAGCTATAGGAAAATGGTTTGGCCAAAAAAGTAGTGTACAGAGGAGAATAACTATTTTGACAGAGAATATGAGTAGAATACAGAAAGCATGCTTGGATAAAATTTTTTTGGTGGAAACAAATGTTGAAATAAGAGAAAAGATCCATGGAAAGAAGTTTTGGGTTGGACTGCAGTACCAGACGTCTCACTGAAAACCAACCCTGTCCTTTCCTTTTGTGTTATTCCGCTATGTCTTTGTGTACCCTTGCGTATTTGTGTTTTTCCTGTCTTTATGTGTTTAGCTAATAAGACTTATATTGTAGACTTTTTCTAATACTAAGCTACATTCACTATGATGAGGAATACTGTTATCCTCAAATATAATTTGCATTAATAATGTTATTTACTTTGTAAAGATGTTTAGACATTATTTTCGAAAGCTATTCTGATCTTTTATGTATCTACTTATGTCATAATTCCTGTAACACTGATGTACGTTATATGTTAATTTCTATTCTTTTGTAAAGCCTGTATTACTACAAATGTTATCTGTATTGTTATGTTCTTTAATTATGTATTTTCTACCTTTGTAATTGTATTCTTATGCTGTAAATTTATAATTGTGTAGACACCAGTTCTTCAAATTAAGTTACATTTCACTGCACTCGTTACTGTTGGTCATAGTATATGCACAATATGTGAAAAAAAGAGGACTGTTAGTGTTTGGATGTGTGTTAGTAATTCAGCAGGGGACTGATTAACAGTATTGCTGGCTCTAAGGACAATTCCAAAAACTTTGTGAGTGTGCAAGTGGTGGTTCATGGACTTGCTATATTGTCCGCAAGACTCTTCGATGATGATTGTGCATCTGCACAGTCGCAACAGATGGCTGCTGGCCGTCTCTACAAGGACTGCAGAGGGTCTGCACCTATGGTGGCCCACCAATACCGTAATTACTACCAGGACTACAGTGGGTCTGCTCTGTGATGACCTACCTATCAATATTCTTCAAAACTTCGACTGACTCTGCGGTGGGTTTGCTCTGTTGTGGCCCATTACCTGTCTGCATGTCAAGAGTCAGCACTGTCTTTCCGTTGGAAGGACAACACTACTTCTTCAAGACTGCATGGAAATCCTCTACTTCCGTGTGCATTTTCTTTTACTGCTCAGACTTTGAGGAGAAAAACACTGCAATTTTACTGTGATGAATTATCAGGACTGTCTTTATGGACTGTGAGAAAATTTTAGCTTTTGACCAACATTGTATCAATAAGTGTTTGCATTTGATATCTTTGTTATCGTAATTATGAAAAAATTTTCAAATCTGTATTGGCCACCGCCCAAAACAATTTGTAAAACTTTTTTTGGGGAGCATTGGGGCTATGTAATTAGGCTGATTAGGATTTTATGTTGGTAACGCCATGTAGCGCTCTATATTGAAAATCACTGGCTGTGCTGTGTGCAGTTTGTGGCTGGTGGGCATTGTTGAAATAGTCGCTAGTATAGTGTTGGGCAGTTGGCTGTTAACAGCGCGTAGCTTTGCGCAGTTGGAGGTGTGCCGCCAGCAGTGGTGGATGTGGGGAGAGAGATGGCGGAGTTTTGAGAGCGAATGATCTGGACGTGTGTCCATCAGCGACAGTAAATTTGTAAGACTGGATGTCATGAACTGATGTATATACACTCCTGGAAATGGAAAAAAGAACACATTGACACCGGCGTGTCAGACCCACCATACTTGCTCCGGACACTGCGAGAGGGCTGTACAAGCAATGATCACACGCACGGCACAGCGGACACACCAGGAACCGCGGTGTTGGCCGTCGAATGGCGCTAGCTGCGCAGCATTTGTGCACCGCCGCCGTCAGTGTCAGCCAGTTTGCCGTGGCATACGGAGCTCCATCGCGGTCTTTAACACTGGTAGCATGCCGCGTCAGCGTGGACGTGAACCGTATGTGCAGTTGACGGACTTTGAGCGAGGGCGTATAGTGGGCATGCGGGAGGCCGGGTGGACGTACCGCCGAATTGCTCAACACGTGGGGCGTGAGGTCTCCACAGTACATCGATGTTGTCGCCAGTGGTCGGCGGAAGGTGCACGTGCCCGTCGACCTGGGACTGGACCGCAGCGACGCACGGATGCACGCCAAGACCGTAGGATCCTACGCAGTGCCGTAGGGGACCGCTCCGCCACTTCCCAGCAAATTAGGGACACTGTTGCTCCTGGGGTATCGGCGAGGACCATTCGCAACCGTCTCCATGAAGCTGGGCTACGGTCCCGCACACCGTCAGGCCGTCTTCCGCTCACGCCCCAACATCGTGCGGCCCGCCTCCAGTGGTGTCGCGACAGACGTGAATGGAGGGACGAATGGAGACGTGTCGTCTTCAGCGATGAGAGTCGCTTCTGCCTTGGTGCCAATGATGGTCGTATGCGTGTTTGGCGCCGTGCAGGTGAGCGCCACAATCAGGACTGCATACGACCGAGGCACACAGGGCCAATACCCGGCATCATGGTGTGGGGAGCGATCTCCTACACTGGCCGTACACCACTGGTGATCGTCGAGGGGACACTGAATAGTGCACGGTACATCCAAACCGTCATCGAACCCATCGTTCTACCATTCCTAGACCGGCAAGGGAACTTGCTGTTCCAACAGGACAATGCACGTCCGCATGTATCCCGTGCCACCCAACGTGCTCTAGAAGGTGTAAGTCAACTACCCTGGCCAGCAAGATCTCCGGATCTGTCCCCCATTGAGCATGTTTGGGACTGGATGAAGCGTCGTCTCACGCGGTCTGCATGTCCAGCACGAACGCTGGTCCAACTGAGGCGCCAGGTGGAAATGGCATGGCAAGCCGTTCCACAGGACTACATCCAGCATCTCTACGATCGTCTCCATGGGAGAATAGCAGCCTGCATTGCTGCGAAAGGTGGATATACACTGTACTAGTGCCGACATTGTGCATGCTCTGTTGCCTGTGTCTATGTGCCTGTGGTTCTGTCAGTGTGATCATGTGATGTATCTGACCCCAGGAATGTGTCAATAAAGTTTCCCCTTCCTGGGACAATGAATTCACGGTGTTCTTATTTCAATTTCCAGGAGTGTATATTATGACTTTTGAACACTATTGAGGTAAATACATTGTTTGTTCTTTATCAAAATCTTTCATTTGCTAACTATGCCTATCAGTAGTTAGTGACTTCAGTAATTAGAATCTTTTATTTAACTGGCAGTATTGGCGCTCGTTGTATTGCAGTAGTTGGAGTAATGAAGATTTTTGTGAGGTAAGTGATTCATCAAAGGTATAGGTTATTGATAATCAGGGCCATTCTTTTGTATGGATTATTAAAAGTCAGGTTGCGTTGCGCTAAAAATATTGTGTGTCAGTTTAGTGATGATCAGAACAAGTATAGATAGAAATGTCTGAGTACGTTGTGTTTTGCTCAGCTGTTTGAAAATCAAATAACGTAGGGTGTTTACCAGCACGGTAATTCACTAATTTTTCTAAGGGGACGTTTCAACGTGCTCAACAGAAGTGCTGCAGGCGATGTCATGCTGTCAGCACAGGCACTCGTTTCGGTTGACTGCTTTCGTAGCCCACTGACACCAAATTTCGTCACACTGTCCTAATACTGTTCGCCTATGTCCCATCCTGACTTCTGCGGTTATTTCATTGCTTGTCTGTTAGCATTGACAACTCTAAGCAAATAAGCGAACTCCGCTGTTCTCAGTCGTTAAGTGAAGGGAGTCTGTCGTGAGAGGTGATGCCTGAAGTGCGGTGTTTTCGGAATGCACTTGAGACTGTGGATCTTAAAATATCGAATTCCCTAACGATTTACCAAACGGAATGTCCCATGCGTCTAGTTCCAACACCATTTCGCGTTCAAAGTCTGTTTATTCCCGTTATGTGACCATGATTACGACCGAAACCTTTTCATTTTGGTCACCAGAGTACAAATGACAGCTCCGCCAATTCACTGCCCTTTTATACGTTGTGGACGCGATACTACTGCATTCTGCATACGTGCTTATCGTAATTGTCGTAATCCCATAACTTTCGTCACCTCAATGTATGTTTAATTTAACAGTGTCATATTCCCTTTCCGAACACATCTTCATAGCATTTGTTGTTCTTTTGTTAAATATAACTTTAATGCATTATTACTAATTGAAAACTTCTTTGGCGATTTCATTAGCTTTACTTGCAAAGTTTGGCCTTGCCGCAGTGGCTACACCGGTTCCCGTGAGATCACCGAAGTTAGGCGCTGTCTGGCGTGGTCGGCACTTGAATGGGTGACCATCCAGGCCGCCATGCGCTGTTGCCATTTTTCGGGCTGCACTCAGCCTCGTGGTGCCAATTGAGGAGCTACTCGACCGAATAGTAGCGGCTTCGGTCAAGAATACCATCATAACGACCGGGAGAGCGGCGTGCTGACCCCACGTGCGTCCTATCCACATCCTCCGTTGAGGGTGACACGGCGGTCGGATGGTCCCGGTTGGCCACTTGTGGCCTGACAACGGAGTGCTTTTTTTCCCTTTACTTGCAAAGTAGTTACTTCCATTTCTTCAGTGTCCATAATGCTTCTATCGTCGTAAAAAAAAATTTTCCCACAACTAACACTATTAGAAATGACACTGATGTACATCAGTGACAGTATTGCTACTAAATACTTCCCTGAGGACTCCTGTGACGAATCCTTTGATGGCACGCTGAGACGTTTTCAGAAAAGTTCGAACAGTTACTTGTTTGTGGTTGTGGCTCAGACAACGTAGTGCCAACATTTTCTTTGTAACTGAGTAGCAGGTGCGTGGTTCATGCAGCTATGCTGTTTGCTGTTCACAGGCGATGAATGCTGGAATTGGCGCACCATACTGCAACTGTATGTCCACTGAGTGGCGAAACGTGGCCTTTTCCGATGAACCACGTTTTATGCTCCAACGAACAGATCACCGGTGGCATGTACTGCGTGAAACGTCTGAAAGCAAACGCCGTGCAACAAACGTCGGAAGGGGCCGAGGCTGGAGGCGGAAGTGTTATGTTCTGGGGAATGTTTCTGTGGCATTCTCTGGATGATCTCGTCACGTTGGAAGGCACATTTGATCAACATGAGTATGCAACTATCCTTGGGGAACATATCCACCCTACATGCAGTTTGTTTTTCCTCAGCACAATGCCATTTTCCAGACGGACATGGAAACGTGTCACACAGCTCACAGTGTACGTGCGTGGTTCGATGCGCACAAGGGTGAGTTAACTGTACTCCCCTGGCCACCAACCTCCCAAGGATTTAAAACCAGTCGAGAGTCTGTGGGACCACCTCGATCGGGCTGTTCGTTCCATGGATCCTCAGCTGGGAGACCTGGCGCATCTGGAGTCGGCATCGTTCCACATACCTTGCAGTACCTTCCAGGGAGGATTAACCTCTAGTTGGGAAGTGGGCTGTAGAAATACTATTCAATATGAGAGCACTGTGGACACTCGCGAGTGTGTACTATTCGTGAGACCGTGATAAAAATACACAGCTGTATGCATCTATCTTCACACATGCAAACTTGCGAGATTTCACTGGCCCTCTATCATATTTTCCACCATATTTCACATGATGTTTTGGTTATTACGAGGCCGTTGACGGATACTACGTCTGTTGTCTGTCGACCAAAGCGCATTCGACTGGACAAATCTTTTGACTTCTTTATATGCAAATTCAGCCGCTTTGACAAACGATGAAAGAGAATTAACCTGTTGTTTCTCACCAGTAACAAAGGAGCAATTCAAGCAGCAGTGCATATGGAAGTGCATGAAAGAAGGAAAATACGGTTTCACTCGCAGGGAAACTCAGAGCAATGGTGTCCTGGGGTTAGAAATCTTTTGTATCTGAAAATCTTGGGGTTGCAGTAAACAGACTGTCATCTCAGTTACAAGAGCTGTTACCCGTATGTTACAACATACACTGTCTTTTATCAATCCGTGAACCCTTATTGTGTACGTTATACACAGACAAGAAGATAATCTTTCAACGTTTACGTAAGTAATCCCTATATGAAGTTGTATCGTTTGCCACTTAATTTTAAAAAAAACTAGTGTTTGAACAGTTTTGTTACAGCTTTACGCATTTTCTTAGTTACAATATAAGAGGATACACAATATTATGAGGATTATCTGCCGGTCGGAGTGGCCATGCGGTTCTAGGCGCTATAGTCCGGAGCCGAGCTACCGCTACGGTCGCAGGCTCGAAACCTGCCTCGGGCGTGGATGTGTGTGATGTCTTTAGGTTAGTTAGGTTTAATTAGTTCTAAGTTCTAGGCGACTGATGACCTCAGAAGCTAAGTTGCATAGTGCTCAGAACCATTTTTATGAGGGTTATCTGGATAACATTGCTATGTGTCTTTCACATTCTGTAGTGAACTTATGAAATTCGAATATGTTTTAAATCAGTGCACAGTTCAATTAGTTATCAAAAAAATCCGAATTTTTTTATTTAATCCATAGTACACTGTAAAAACTAACACTAGTGACATTGAGAGACTGCTGGGCACTCTCAGTTTTGATACTGTGTCGTGCTGCTTAATGTTCATGAGGAAGGTGATCTGTATTACTTGGCTGCTATATTTGATATGATCTGACTTCATTAATATGTTGAAATGGTTGGCAGTAGTTAACACTCTTGCTTCTGTGTTATAGTGAAGGCATAGCCATAGTCTTTACCTGTGTTTGAAGGAAGAGTATGCTGAGTTAACTGACTGCAGTGAAAGTGTACAGCAGCTGAGAGCAGAGGGGAGCTTTTTTCTGCCCAACCTGGGTGAAAACGTTTGCCGACAGCCAAGTCCCCCGGTCTCACTGTGCAGACACATTGGGTGGTGCCGTTCGGTCGGCGGCCACGTCCTGGTAGGCTGACTGATGCCGAGGAGTCGCTGCAGCTATGAGTGGTGCATTGTAAGATCTGATGGCCGGCAATAAAACAGCGTATGAGCCCTTGTTAGGTAGAGCAGATGGCTGAGAGTTTCTGCGAAAAGTGTGGGACACGGCAGTGGCGCCCATTCGTCCAGACTCTGCTACGTAAAATATTTGTGAAGGCACGAGGTTTTAAACGAGTTTATGGCTGTTCTTTGGAAAGTTCGAAATGGACACAACAGCGGTGATAATAATCTTTTTATGGAGGGCTGTCGTTCTATCCAAGTCGTGCTTTTAGCAAAGACACGGCGTAAACGCTTGGAAAAAAGGGTGCAAATCTGAATCCTTTTTCATTTTTTCCCACTTAATTGTTAAAGTAGGTGGTTGGTCAAATCTGTGTATGCAGAGCAGGAGGGGGCGGTCTCCCAGCTTCGAATGCCGAGATCCAGCTCGTGATTGGCTTGTGCTAAAGTGGATCTAGTCTAAGCATGCAAATGTACTATGCTACCGAGCTTTGGAGGAAAGCTGTAGAGAAAGAGAAGAGCTCACTCTTGTACTGTCACTTCACTAGTAAAGAACGGCAGGGCTTTACCTAATCGATGAGACTTGTGTCCTTTGCTAGTGCGCCACTTAGAGTCTGTGCCAGTCACCATCTGAACTGTCAGATGTTATGTGTGGGTGTACTTATTTGTTTTGAGTCGGCCGTCTAAACGTTGGACGTATTCTGTCACTCATAGTTGTCACGGAGTCAAATTGGTTTGGCAGACCAGCAAACGGGTCCACCTGCGCACTGCATTCCACTGAGGTTTCAGAGGCTCGTAGAGAAGTATCTGCATTCAGAATCAGCCCAACGCGAGACTGTGTACTTGGATATTTCCGAGCGAGCACCGTTAGTAACAGATTGCCGGTGTCCATGACTGCAGTCGGCGAGCGCGTCGAGCTGTGCCTCCCTACCTGCAGAAGGGTAAAGTATTCGCTGCTGCATAGTAGGGCTCCACTATATGCTTCTCAGCACCCTGTTCTTTGGTGTCATATTTTCCTTTATGGAGTAGTAGAGTGTGGATGCTTGATAGTAGGTAGTTTTCGGACCATACCACAGATTCAAATTTATGAAGTCAGATAAATCTATTAGTTTTAGTTTGTGAAGTGCGTTGATCCCCAGCTGATCACTTTGTTAAGCATAGACCGCATATTACTGAAAGCGTATGTCAGATAGAAATGTTTGTGTGGGGTTTCTTTAGCCATCTTTTGTCATGTGATGTTAAGAATGAATAAATGAATTATTATTTAGATCACAATTCCTCGCAGTGTTATGATTTATATTACCTCTGTCATTTTATTAAAGTCTTGGTTGTAAATGAAACAGCAGCTTGCAACTTGAACATTTTTTTGTAACCAGTTACATGGTGAGTGAAGTCGTATGATCTCTGTTTGTTGTCCAGTTGCGGAGTTCAAAGTTGCATGGTAGTTTGATGTCCTAAAGGAATTTGTCGTTTAAATGTGATCAGTAAAGTATCTAAACCTGAGAAACTGGTATTTTATTTGCTTTTCTAAAATACCGGTACTGCCTAACAGATAATAGCACTGCTAACAATGCTTACATCACTCATTTGGTGTTTCCATGCGTGCAAGAGTGCGTGTATTTGTGTGTGTGTGTGTGTGTGTGTGTGTGTGTGTGTGTGTGTGTGTGTGTGTGTGTGTGTATGTGTTTGTTTACCTCTACAGACTTTCTTTCAGCTCGTTTTTGCACCTTGAGATTCCTAATTTAATTTATGACTTATCTTCTGTTCTTGCTGAAACTCGTCATGTAAACTTTGTCTTGAAAGGCAAGCAGTGAACTGGTTTCCAGTTTTCCGTTTTGTTTGTAACGACTGACGTCCATGCTTCTAATTGGCTAGATCTCACTCCTTGAATCTCTTTTATTTTGTTGACTAGAATGGTAAAAAAGTATGCTACTTTTAGAATATCATCCATCAGCTCATTTTCAAACTATTTCTATTTGTAATAAATTTTTCGTGTAGTGTTTTGAATGCCCACTGTTTCATTTCTCTTGAGACTCATTGAAAGGGTATAGTGACATACGTCAAAATTCTTCTTCATTTAATCCTTGACTAGCGTCCTCCACATTCCTGTACTCTTTGAGTAGTGCAGATCATATACATCTTTCTCCTCTAATGTACTTCCCGTTGATACCAAATATAAATTGGCAGTATGCCAGACAAAATAATTCACTAGACCCATGGTTATTAGTCCTTTAAATTTTGAATTAGCTCTTCTGTATACCCACCTCTAGGACAGGCCTACCTGCAGCGATACCCAAGTTTTGTATGACATGTAGGACGTGGTTCAACTTCGCTGTAATGTCTTCAGCGAATTTATTATTTCATAACAAAAATATATCACTCATTCAAAATTATTACATTTTTTTGTGTATTCGGTATCGCTTCTATTTTTACAGTAGTGTTCTCTGAACATGATTCATCTTACAGCATTATTTGGTGCTTTGTTGCTTTCCAGTGACACTGTATAGGTGAAACGTGTCTAGGTGCTCACAAAGTAGTGTTGTTCATGTGGCAACGAAGTTCAACTAACAGTTACATGAAGGTAAGTTGAAAACCATGGCTATTCGTATGGCTGCTCACAGTAATCTTGTAGGTCTCTCGTTCAGTCACATTATTTCGCTTACACTGATTTATTACGTTAAATGTGATGATAGTTGTTCATGGATGGGTTTGCATCCCTACCAACACTAATTTAGCATCTCTTTGAAATTTTGCAACTAAAGGTTTCTCGTGCAATTTCTAAGCAACTATTTCCTGACAATTATTAACACACTGGCTTAAGTTTTATAAAAAAGTATTAGTCATTGGGGTTATTCACGTTACTAGCGAAATAAACTTCATTTCGACGTCTTGGTTTTTTCTGTGATACATGTAGTTTATTTACTGAGATAGGTCACAACGCGAAATTAGGTTTTGTTCTGTTACCGTTGAAGTGTGAGACGGAAATTCCTTTTTGTGTTTTTCTTTTATACGTACTTTACGTTAATGGAACCTACTCAAAAAAATGGCTCTGAGCACTATGGGACTTAACAGCTATGGCCATCAGTCCCCTATGGAACCTACTCCACCCGGCATATGAAAAAATTATATGTGTGACATTCGTAGATGCTTATTAAATATAAACTAAGTGCTACGTACAGAGAGAAAAAGCAATCCAAATAATTTAGCGAAGAGATCGGGGAAGTGTGTGTGTGTGTGTGTGTGTGGAAGAGTGCACGGAATAGAGGTCACATATTACCTAATCAAGCTGTGTTGTTCAGATGGAAATTCGACAGACAAGCCGCCACACAGTGCGTGTTCAAAGGCTGTTGTAACGGAGCTTGTCGATGTTGTTGGCTGCTTGAAAATTTTACAGCGAAATACATCAAAATTTCATTATCAGTGTGGCAGATGTATAAGGAGATCCCGGACTGCCAAGGATTTCATAATAAAATTTAAACGAAAAGACTCAATTGGCTGACACGCACGTGATACATGAACTGAATATCAAGGAAATTCGGTAAGTTCGCTAGCACGTTTCCTTTTGTAAAAGTGCTACGCGAGCAACAAAAATAAGCGCTGACATTTGTTAGTACATATTAATTTCTCTGCATTGAGCGGCTGTTTAAAAAACAACTGTACGCAAGTGAAAATAACTAAAGGTGGACATTAGAGTTTTAAAAACGTGTGTTAAACTGAAGCTTTTGTACCAGCTCCATCTGCACGCTTCTTGAAAGTTGAGAGAGTTGTGAACAATGCAGACTGTTACATCCATCAGTTTAGAGAATAAGAAGCAGTCAGGTGTCTAACTGACATACTGCTTAAAGCGATTTTCTTTTACCAGGCAGAAAAGATAATCAGAATCATTCTTGTAGGCGAAATTACAATTTCTTGTATTATTTTGTCGTTGTTTGGCAACAAGGCATTACAGACAAATCATTGTCAGGTTTTCATTCTAGTGCTTACGACTCACATAGGCGTAGGGTCGACATATTTTGCTGATGGAATTAGCATAGCCAGTTTTCAGTAATGGTCCGATGCACGCGTTATCGTCATCCCATTACGTTCCGGTAAGGTACGTATGTATCCCAGCTGTCTACGGGGACTGGTATTCATATGAAAAGGAGAGAACGTTTTCTAATTGTTTACGCATCGTGTGACTTTGATTCCAGCTCGGAATTCAGCTGGTGAGACATGAGAAACCGCCTAAAAGCAACATCCAGGCTGGCCGGCACACCTATCCTCGTCGCTAATCAGCCAGGTGGATTCTATCTGGGGCCCACGCACCTCCTCGTCCCAGAAGCTGCGCCATAACGCACACGGATATCCGGGTGAATGATATACAGAAAACATCGTCACCGAAATAAATTAAAATACTTCCAGCCCCCAAGTTAAACCAAGATTTTGAGAGGTTTACCTTGATAATCAGGTTAATGCTGGAAACGGAAATCCCCTTCCTTAGATTACCACCACTTAAATTTGAGTTTTGTCTGGCACATTATGTAGAAAGGCTATTTACAATTTGTACAGAAACCAGATGGCAGCTATAAGAGTCGAGGGACATGAAAGGGAAGGAGTGGTTGGGAAGGGAGTCAGACAGGGTTTAGCCTCTCCCCGATGCTACTCAATCTGTATACTGAGAAAGCAGTAAAGGAAACAAAAGAAAAGTTCGGAGTAGGTATTAAAATCCATGGAGAATAAATAAAAACTTTGAGATACGCCTATGACATTGTAATTCTGTCAGAGACAGCAAAGGACTTGGAAGAGCAGTTGAACGGAATGGACAATGTTTTGAAAGGAGGGTATAAGATGAACATCAACAAAAGCAAAACGAGGATAATGGAATGTAGTCGAATTAAGTCGGGTGATGCTGAGGGAATTAGATTAGGAAATGAGACACTTAAAGTAGTAAAGGAGTTTTGCTATTTGGGGAGCAAAATAACTGATGACGGTCGAAATGGAGAGGATATAAAATGTAGACTGGCAATGGCAAGGAAAGCGTTTCTGAAGAAGAGAAATTTGCTAACATCGAGTATTGATTTAAGTGTCAGGAAGTCGTTTCTGAAAGTATTTGTATGGAGTGTAGCCATGTATGGAAGTGAATCATGGACGATAAATAGTTTAGACAAGAAGTGAATAGAAGCTTTCGAAATGTGGTGCTACAGAAAAATGCTGAAGATTAGGTGGGTAGATCACATAACTAATGATGAGGTACTGAACAGAATTGGGGGGGAGTTTGTGGCACAACTTGACTAGAAGAAGGGATTGGTTGGTAGGACATGTTCTGAGGCATCAAGGGACCACCAATTTAGTACTGGAAGGCAGCGTGGAGGGTAAAAATCGTAGAGGGAGACCAAGAGATGAATACACTAAGCAGAGTCAGAAGGATGTAGGCTACAGTAGGTACTGGGAGATGAAGAAGCTTGCACAGGATAGAATAGCATGGAGAGCTGCATCAAACCAGTCTCAGGACTGAAGACCACAACAATAACATTATATAGACATTGTCCCAGATATAAATTTAAATGGTTCCAATCCTGCAGCTTGATAAATGTTTCGGGAGGTTTTTCTTGGGCTAATACTAAAACCGGCAATCCCCAACTGGAGTTGCGATCAGTGGATTCCTGTGCCACTCACTGTCTGTTGGTATATTTGGCTGAAAATGACAAAGTCCTACAGCAGAAACCCCCACCCCCCCTCCCTGCTGCCCTGAGGAAGTGAGAATGAAATATGTAAACGGCCAGTCGAAGGTGTATTTGTGCAAAACCCAGCAACTTCTTCCGAGTGCAGCACATTGATGGTTCTGCAGCGAGCAATAAGTCCTTTAGAGTGAGGACAATGTGCACTGTGCAGGTACTGACAGGCTGGCAGATGTCGATTCAGAGATCATTTGCCGGCCGGTGTGACCGTGCGGTTCTAGGCGCTTCAGTCTGGAACCGCGTGACCGCTACGGTCGCAGGTTCGAATCCTGCCTCGGGCATGGATGTGTGTGATGTCCTTAGGTTAGTTAGGTTTAAGTAGTTCAAGTCTAGGGGACTGATGACCTCAGATGTAAAGTCCCATAGTGCTCTGGGCCATTTGAACCATTTTTTTTTTTTTAAAGATCATTTCAGCGAAGATCAGAACTGGACACTGGAATACGCAATGCAAAGTGAGTCAGGAGAACAAAGAGTTGACGTACTTTACAGTGTGATAACGATGGCTATATGGTGGCGCGGTGTATGGTGTTGCTTCCAGAACTGTTGAGCGCCATGCCCAGGCATGCGACCTGAGGGCAGCCGGAGGTCTCTGTGTGGAACAGCAGTGAGAGACTTCACTGAGTCAGCCGACTGATGACGTCATCTTACCCTGCACGGCGGAGCGGCCCCCGGTATGCATACAAATGCTGTGCCTGGGCAGGGCGGCAATCCACGTGTACTGCCGGGCTGCGCATTCGCAGGGGCACTTCTTCCTTGTGCTCCCACTTGTTTCCTCCGGAACTCCCCAGGGGCACGGAGACTCGTGTCGGGGAGGCGAGAGGCTTGCTGCTGGTTTGGCACCTTTACAGATATTCCATGCATAGCGTAAAAGCAGGGAGGCCCAAGGTCTACTGCCTTAGTTTCATCTCCAAAATAAATTAAGGGAATAAATTACCCTCTAAACGTGTTATGCGTAGGCGCAATTTTCTTCTGTGAGGTGCACCGTTATATTACCTTAAATTTTTAGCGCAAAAGAATGATAAGGTTTTTACCGATCTCTGAAGGAAAGCAAAGGAGATAGTGGAGAAGTAAAGAGTGAGATGATCTGTCTATCACAGAATTTAGGTTAATGATAAATCAAGCAAAGAGGAAAATGGAATTAATTAAGAAACTGAGGAACTTGATAACACGTGGTACATTATGCGATATGGTAAACTAAACTGTTATCGAGCGTCCATAAGACGAAAGAAACTGAAAGTAAAGCGATGCAGAATGGTTACATGATTTCAAATGTCGTCATGGAAATGAAGAAGAGATTGCTAACAGTGCATGTCTGAAACATAGCACTGAATAGAACCGAAACGTGGATTGTAGTAACACAGAATATGAAGTAACAGGCAGTAGTGTAATTTTTGCAGACGCATTCTACATGGAGCTGGTGATAAAACAGTTCTGTATTTACAGTCGTTACGGTGTACAGTCTCGCTTCAGGCACATCTCCTCAGTAGCGTATTCTGTGCTATTCTCTACATCTCCATTAACAATTTCAACCAACATACATTTGAAGTTGTTTACCGTTCTCAAACCGTTGTATCCCTCTTGAATTATCAACCCCTTTTCCCCCTACCACACACACACACACACACACACACACACACACACAAACACAAACACACACTTTCCATTACCAAACTCATTGCTGCATGATACCTCAGAATGTATCTTACAAACAGATCCGTTCTTTTAGTCAAGATGCATTATATATTTCTTTCCTCCACCATGTGATTCAGTACATCTCCATTAATTTTTTGTCCAGCATGTGGAACATTTTTCTGACGATTCCGTGATTGTGGTAATTAATTTGAAGAAAATGTCCGCACCGGCTGCACTTTCCTTTTTATTTGAAACCGAGACCAATTTCTCCCCAAGGTCATTATCTAGCGTTATCTACGTAGTAACAGGAAGCAGGTACACTACAATTAGCCAAATGTTAGCAATACGCATCATCAACACCAATTCAGTTACATAATTTTTCGAAACAATTCGTCCACACACTTCATAAAAGCAAAAAATGAAAATAATGTAGTATGAACTGTTCTATTATTGAAATTGAAATAGTCACGCAAATTAAATAATGTTGAAAGACAACTTGTCAACGATCATCATAAAAACATAATTATTGTAAGAAGTTGGTTACATCAAGTAAACTGACGTACGTCTCCTAAACTTACATATCAGGCGTTCTAGGAGGACACAGGATGACTATTGAGGCGCGCTACGAGTGGCAGTTCAGAAGAGAAGATGTAATTTACAAGTAGGGCCAGTATGGTCAAGTTTTCAAGGAAGCAATGGCAAGTGATTGGAACTGAGCAAGTGATTCAAAAGTTGAATCAATTACAATACAAATTGAAATTAAATGACAGAGAATATGCTTAGTAAAAATGTGTAAAATGCATTATTAAATTACGAGAAACTACAGCATACTACGCTCAGAGATCCTATTAAGGATGAGAGGGCGCGTAGGAACCAACGATAGTAAACGAAAGGAAGCAGGAAAGTGTATTTGCGCATGCAGACCCGATGTTAATTCGACGTGTACTCATAAGGAACTCAGCGCGAGCACGATCTCCTGTTTACAGTAAATGGGCCTTCTGTACTACTTAAAAAGACAGAACATCATTAAAATTAAGCACATGATAATATATCGAACACATTCTGAAAGGCACTCTAGAGGACAATGTTTATAAGCCTCTTATTCTGGTGCGCATGATCATAGATTTCAGTTGCTCCCACAATATCAATACGGGAACCTTTTTCCGTTTAATGCAAATATGTGAGATTCTCGGAATATCAGTGACACTGTGTCATTTTGAAATAAAGTGACAACCAAATGTAGATTTGTCTACTGCAGTCTTCCTCCATTATATCCTTCCCCTACATTGCTCCAGGCAAATGCCGTGACGCTTTCTTTGGAAGGGCACGGTCGATTTCATTCTGACACAGTCAGAGCTTGTGCTAGGTATAGAATGACCTCGATGTCGACGACACGTGAAACCCGATCTTGCTTCCTTTTCCTTCCATATTTATGTTTGCTGTTTGACTCTAGTTTCGAAGTTTCTGCCTTTTTGGCCAATATAAAATGCGTTGCAATTAGTGCAGCAGATTTTACAAATGCTTTCATTTGCAGATTTTGTAAATGCTTGCAGTTGCAGATTTGTTGTTTTCAGTATTATTGTTGTGTAAAAATTGCTGACGTCATGTGTCCTCGCTTTTAAACTCAATTCTAATATCAAATTGGAGAAAAAACGTGCTGGGTTTTTAAGTAACGTCCCCTTGGAGGGGAAACGAGAGGAAGTTTATCATTTCGGCCACATTCTCACTAGCTACCTTGCCTCTGTTTGGAAGAAACTCCAGTTTCTCATCTGTGGAGAAATGATAGCTATTTTTGGAGGAAATCTGGAACAGTTTCTTGTTAGCTTCTTTATTATTCAGGCGTAATCTAAGTTATAAGTTATCTTCTTATTGTTACTTGGAAAGAGAGTCTGAAAAAACATTGTTTTCCTTAATACCTTTCAGAATGTGTTTGATGTTTCATCGTGTGATTAATTTTGGCGCTATTATGTTTTTTTTTTTTACATAGTACAGTAGGCCCATTTATTCTAAACGGCAGACCGTGATCAGTTCCTTGTGGCTTCATATCATCTTAACCATGTGTCTGCGTGCTTCCATTCGTTTACTATCTATCTTTGGTTCCTAGATCTAATTTTCGATCGTCGTAGAGTCTCAAAGAGTCGTACCTGTGCTTTCTCGTAATTTAATAATGTGGTTTACACACCTTTTTATTAATCATCTCTGACAGTCATTTCATTAGAATTTGTTTTGTATTTCATTTATCTTTTAACAAATTTTAGCAGATTTTATCACTTCCTTTGCCTGCTTACCTGCCTCCTCCCTACAGACTTGCCTCTCCGAAGTGCCATTCCTCGCAGACCTAAGCAGTCATCCTGTACTGTCATACGACAACTGACATAAAAAGTGAGGAGACATATGTAGATTTCCTGGATTGTAACCATCTCAACAATATTTATATTACAGTGGTGTTTTAATGATGTTTGTTAACAAGTTTTTTATATTGGTTAATTTACATAAAATAGATACATTTTAACAATAGACAAGTTCATACTACGTTATGTTACTTTATTTTTTCAATGAAGCTTGTAGACAAATTGTTTTGAGCATTTATGTATTGTTTTGAACATTTACGTATTTGAATCGTTGTTGATGATGAGATTTGCTAGCATTTCACTAATTCTGGTGTACTTTGCTGTGTGTTGCTATGTAGATGTCAGTAGAGAATGTCCTTGGGGACGGTACTAGTTGTGGCTTGAAAAAACATCCATTAGTTGCACGTTAAAACCATCTAATCTTCGGCATCCTTCATCTACATCTACAACTACATGATTACTCTGCTACTGACAATAAAGTGCCTGGAAGAAAGTTCAGTGAATCACCTTCAAGATGTCTCTCTACCGCCGGTCGGTGTGGCCCTGCGGTTCTAAGCGCTTCCGTTTGGAACCGCCTGACCGCTACGGTCGCAGGTTCGAATCCTGCCTCGGGCATGGATGTGTATGATGTCCTTAGGTTAGTTAGGTTTAAGTAGTTCTGAGTTCTAGGGGACTGATGACCTCAGAAGTTAAGTCCCATAGTGCTCAGAGCCATTTTTTTGTCTCTCTACCGTTCCAATCTCGACCGGCGCACGGGAAAAATGAGCACTTAAATTTATCTGTGCGAGCCCTGATTTCTCCTATTTTATCTTGATGAACATTTCCCCCTTTGTAGCTGGGTGCCAACAGAATGTTTTCGCAATAGGAGGGGAAAACTGGAGATTGAAATTTCGTGAAAAGATCTCATCGCAACTAGAAGCGCTTTTGTTTTAATGATTGCCACTCCAACTCTGTGACACTATGTCCCCTATTTCGCGATAACACAAAACGAGCAACCAGTCTTTGTACTTTTTCGATGTCATCCGTGAGTCCCATCTGATGCGGGTCCCACACTACACAGCAATACTCCACAAGGACAAGCGTGGTGTAAGCAGTCTCTTTAGTAGACCTGTTGCACCTTCTAAGTTTTCTGCCAATGAATCGCAGTCTTTGGTTTGCTCTACCCACAATATATCATGTGATCGTTCCAATTTAGGTTATTGTAACTGTAATCTCTAAGTATTTAGTTTTCACATTTTTGTGGCTTACCGCGTAATAGAAATTTAGGGGATTTCTTTTAGTACTCATGTGAATAACTTCACACTTTTCTTTATTCAGGGTCAACTGCCACTTTCCGCAACTCTACACTACTTTCTCATTATTTGGGTTCACAGTTTTTACAAAGTTTTTAAATGCAGGCATCTTGCTTTCAGCTGCTACAGAGTTATTTTACGACTGCTGTTTCCGACAAAGTAATGAGAGCTTTGTAGGTGGGAACAACAGTATGTACAACCAGTGTGGTAGTTTCTTGACATTGGTATAGTCACAAGATTTTGAAATATAGGCTTATGTTAGACAGAGCTAGCAACGTAATACGCACATCAACGAATAACTAATTAGTGATACTAGGCAGTATTTCATTTCATGTACTGCAATGTATTCTACGAGAGGCGTTCAGTGAGTAATGTTACATATGACTTTTTTTCTGAAAGCAGATTGGTTTTATCCAGGATTCCAATACAACATATTATTTCCCACTCCTTTGGTTAAAAATGTCTGTTTTTCAGCACAAACACAGTTCAATGCGATGGTCTTAAGCCACCTTACTGAACTAGTCTGAACACCCACATTGTAACATTCTACTGGTCAACGCCAGAGTCTACGTGCAGCTGCATCGAAAACCTCCCCATCACCCACGTACTATTTCCCGCCGAGTAATTCCTCCATTGGGTCAAATAGATGGTCCTTCGTTGCTCTTTTAGTCTTCTGTTTGGGTGCGAGAAGCAAAACGGGCGCAAACACCTGTAGGTACTCAAACATGTGGGCGAAGGCAACTGCAGTACGAACAGCGACGTCCAGTTGGGCAGCGTGGAGGTTGATTGTGGTCCGTCTATGAGGTCAAATGAGGATGTGCGCATGTTCCAATGCTGCCGCGGTCACAGCTGTGTGCGTCCGACCGGCACGCGGGATACCGGACACGTATCTGCAGCGCAGCAGCGCGCGGTGGTCGCGCGGTTTGACTCGCCATGTCACAGTCTGCGTGACCCTTCGCGCCGGAGGTTGGAGTGCTCCCCCGGGCATGGGTGTGTGTGTTGTCCTTAGTGTACGTTAGTTTAAGTAGTGTTTAAGTCTAGGGACAGATGAGCTCAGCAGTTTGGCCCCTTTGGAATTCACACACATTTTTAGCGACCTTGTTGCGGTGATAACACAAGCCCCGCCAACGACTCAGTGTGCTTTTGTTGACTGTCAGGTCTCCGTAAACATTCAGCAAGGGCCTATGAATATCTGAGATGCTCGGGTTTTCAGCCAAAAGAAACTCAGTGACAGCTCTCTGCTTGGAACGGATCTCCGTTACAGACGCCATTTTGAGGGCTACGTACAGCGCCGCCTCTTGTCGGAACTTCATGAAACTATAGGAACTGAGGGGGGGGGGCATAACTTAATGATGCCCAACAACAAATTACGACTTTTTCCAACCGAAACTGGCTGAGGACAAGAATAATTGTTTTACTTGTAGAATGTCCCTCGTATGTATCGCGAAAGGTTGGCATCAATAGCGTGCACGTATACATTTGAGTGAATGTCTCAAATAACCTAGTTTATTTTTCTTTATTTCTGAGGTCTGTCTGTTCGTTCAGTATGTATTTTGGTTTTCATTTGAAGTCTGTATAAATTTCGATTTCTGCTGGAGCCTTCACAATCTGCCATTCTCTAACGAATGAAGATTCCTCGATGCTGTTCGTGTTGTGATTATAGAGTCGTAGATGTGTACTAAATGAATATTTAAGTTCTCGCTTATGTTCGTACGCGCCTTAAATCTGGGTGGGAAAAATATGCTTGTCTGCCTCACATGGAAACTTTCACTTTCACCTCATTTGATTTTATGCATCCCTGATTCTGTAAATGGTCTTGATTAGTGGGTGACTGATTACTGTTTTTATTTGGTTAGTCGTATGGAATCTGATTCGTACATTAGTCTTATCAAAATTATCGCTATTCTGTCTGATGCGGCACAGTAAGGTAAAGCAACGTATTTCAATTTTTCTGTTTCTCTTATTAATGTTATTCCTTTATACCGATAATTTTGTTATGAAATTTTGTAGTGTACACTTTGTCTACCATATTAGCACTGTAGCCATTATTTGTGACTACTACAAAACTCTTCAGCAGGTGCGTTCTGTTCTAAGATGTTCTACACGTTGTCTCGTTTCCCTTAATAATAGCTATACCATAGGGAAGACTGTAGTATGATCCATACCCATCCTGCTGACGAAAAACGTCAAACAACGTCAACAAATACTGATAGAAAAGTAATACAAAAGAAAGTTAGTCGACGTAGAAGTAGTGTTATACTAGCGGCAAAACGATCGGACTTTGTAAACCGGAATTATTAGATTGTAACTGTAACACAGTCTTCCTTTAGTGATAACTCCTAGTGTTGATATACTACTGTAGACCACGGAATTGTGCGGGTACTACAGACTGCAGGATTGTTCAAGCTATAACGGAAAAGTTGGGGAAAATTATACACACATAAAAAAAAAGTTTTGCATCACCTCGGTTCCGAGAATTTCAAAACCTTTACAGAAAACTGGAATAGAGAGCAATATAAACATCATTTCTGCCCTTTTTACTGCTCATTAAAACCACATATTGCATGTTGTACCACCATACAGCGACACCTTCAGATGTGCTGGTCCACATTGCTGTAGATACCTGTACCTGTAATACCCAGTAGCACGTCCTCTTGTATTGATACATGCCTGTATTCGTCGTGGCATACTCTCCACAAGTTCATCAAGGCACTGCTGGTCCAGATTGTCCCACTCCTCAACGGCGATTCGGGGTGGATCCCTCAGAGTAGTTGGTGGGCCACGTCGTCCATAAACAGCCTTTTTCAATGCATCCCAGGCATGTTCGATAGGGTTCACGTCCGGAAAACATGCTAGCCACTCTAGTCGAGAGATATCGTTGAAGGCATATGCGATACTCATCGATGAAGGGAACGTGAGGCCAATCCTGAGCATCCTTTCGGCATCATGTTGGACCCATCTCTACCGTGCAGCATGGTGTCGTGGTTGCAAAGATGGACCTTGCCATGGTCGTAGATAGTGAAGTTGCGCATCATGCAGCCTATTGCGCACAGCTTGAGTAGTAATTCGACGTCCTGTGGCTGCACGGAGAGCGTTATTCAACATGGTGGCGTTGCAGTCGGGGTATCCTCCGGACTATATTCCGTGGTAGTGGTCATCCACTGCAGTAGTAGCCCTTGGGCAGCCTGAGCGAGGTATGCCATCGGCAGCTCCTGTCTCTTTGTATCTCCTACATGTCCGAACAACATCGTTTTTGCTCAATCCGAGACGCCTGGGCACTTCCCTTGTTGAGAGCTCTTCCTGGCACAAAATAACAACGCGGATGTGAACGAACAGTGGTATGGACCGTCTAGGCATGGTTGAACTACAGACGACATTAGCCGTGTACCTCATTCCTGCTGGAATGACTGGAACTGATCGGCTGTCGGACCCCATTTGTCTAATGGGCGCTGCTCAAGCGTGGTTGTTTACATCTTTGGGCGGGCTCAGTGACATCTCTGTACAGTGAAAGGGACTGTACCCGTGATACAATATCCACAATCAACGTATATCTTCAGGGTTTCTGGGAACCGGGGTGATGCAAAACTTATTTGTTGTGTGTAGCTTTAAAACTACACGTGGAACAGTAAGCGGAATGTAGAAGGAAGGACGCTGTTTTCTTTCTGGTTCAGATAGTTTATAAATGGCGTATCAAGGTAGAGCTGGTATCCTTTTTATCTCCCACAACAATTTTAGATCACTCCTCCGTTTCCGATATTTGTCAACGTAAATTATTTCAGAAACATTACACTGATACACATGGTACAACTAATTTTCGATTCATTCTTCAACAATCAATTTCGCGATAGTGTTGCATCTGTAATTAGGGTAATAATGACACCTCAGTATTTAAAGATTCGCAAATTCAATCTTGAACGCCTGTGATACAGTTAAGAAAGAGACAAAAAGTTTAAAAACGGTTGCTCATAGATTTCCTCGTTTCATAAGCGTAATTCCTAACATGCTACTTCCTGCAGACTGTTTAAAGGCATACGTTCGTTAACTTTCGACGAACATCTGACTGCAGATACTATGTGAGAGTAAGTGGAAGCCTAAATGCCTTGTTTACCAAGACACACAAGTTTTACCGAAACCATAATAAACAGAGCTCAGCGGACGTGGATATGGGCGTCATGCGAACATAGTATTACGCACTGCATTATGTTAATAATTTCGAACAACTGTAATGGAAAGCATGGGAACATGAGACAAATTCTTGGAAATTTTACGGAAATGACACGTGTTTCTGTTAAAAACACACACATTTTATTGTTTACACCACACATTATTCGTGAGAACATTGTTATATACGTCAGTACAGATAAAGCTGAAACTTATAACCTTATTTTGTGGCCTACGTCTTTGAATGGCTTATGGATCAAGGCTCCCTTAACGCTGTTGACATCAAAATTAACACGTCGCCGAAAAAATGGAAATGAAATTGCTACTTAACAACTTTCTATATAGAATAGAGCAAATATGCAATGTGTAACAAACAAGTGAAGAAGTTCCTAGATTTGTAGAGTGTGTGCTGAGGAATAAAATGAGGATGTGAACCCATGTCTAGAAATACTATCTGTTGATGCAATGGAGCTTGGAAGCTGTAGGGGCCAGAGCAACCCCTTTCGTTGGGAATGTGCATTTGTAGGCTTTTGTGTCAGGCTTGGACTCGTTCCTCTCCACGTAATGTAGTACGTGGTGTCAGGCACAGAGCAATAAATTCCGCTTGCTGTCTATCAGCGTAAAAATTCGAGTTTGCTGCCTGAAGGTTGCTTAGCCGCATGTTTTTCGGACGGGAGTTCCTATCGTCAAATTTTTTCCGTAAGAGGTTGTACAACCACTAACATGTATGCAGAGTGGATATACTGCCTTAGTCAAACAGAGTGACTATCTTATAGAAATAATAATATTAGTAATAGATTTGCTGCCTCTGGTCATACAGATGGTATCTTTACGAGTGTCGACTCACTATTAATTCATCATCAAGTGATCTGCTTTAAAAGGTGATGACTTGGTAGCAAGCTGAAACACTGCTACAAACTATGTGACCTGAGGCCAAAATAAGTAGTATAAAAGAAATTCCCTCGTAGTTTGTCAGTATGGTTTTGTTACAAACTGTGAAGAAAAAAATGAATCACAGAAAGGGACATGCATATGTGTAAGCGTTGTCTAGCCTTTAGCATGGATGTACAGTGTAACACAGATTTGGCCAGGTAGGTTGTTGTGGGATACAGCCAGGGTTGTACCACGGTCCGCAGCTGGGAGGTTGGGGACACTGCAGGAACGGCCACCACGGTATCGGACGGCACTGCTGTGGAATGTCGTACATTACCTCCTGCGGTTGGGACTGTACCTGAGGTTGGAGTTGGGGATATGGGATCGGTTGGGGAACGGCGTAAGGCTGGGACGCCGAGATGGGGAAAGGGACTGACCAGGACTGCGAAATGGGAATGGACTGGGACTGAGACACGGGGATGGGCTGCGGTTGTGAAATGGGGATAGGTTGTGGCTGAGAAATGGGGATACGTTGTGGCTGTGCAAGCGGGTAAGGTTGTGGCTGTGGAATCGGAATGGCTTGCTGCTGAGGAATGGGTATTGCTTGTTGCCGTGGAATGGGCATGGGACGTAGCTGTGGGAAAGGCATGGGCTGTGCCTGTGGCAGAGGTATAGCCTCGGGCGGTGGGTACGGGAAGAACGGCCGCAGCTGCCTTTGTTGGGGAGTCGTCAGGGGCTGTTGGGGGAATGTGTAGGGCATGTACTGGGAACAGCACGACCAGCAGCAGGGCCCGCCGAAGCCCGCCTGCCAACACTGGGTGCAGTTGACGCGCGAGCACGCCTCCTGGGGGCAGAAGGGCCCGCACGGCGGCAGCCCGTCGCAGCCCACGTCGTTCTCGTCGCAGTCGGACAGCAGGCAGTCGCCCGTCGGGGACGGCTGTGGCTGCAGGACCAGCCGGGCCGAAGTGTCGTTGCCCCGCTGCACGGTGCGCGTCACGTCTACCGTCGGTGGGACGTTCACTACAATGGTCTGGTTCACCTCGCCGGGCTTTATTGGTGGCACCTTAATGATTGTTGAGCTGCACGTCGCCTTGTCAAGCGACACTGCGAGCATCAGCAGCAGCACTGTCAGCCCCATCTTCGTCTGAAACATGGACGTAATACTTACTATTTAGTCATTCAAACTATAACAGCATGTTACGACAGTTCCAATGGTTCAAATGGCTCTGAGCACTATGCGACTTAACTTCTGAGGTCATCAGTCGCCTAGAACTTAGAACTAATTAAACCTATCTAACCAAAGGACACCACACACATCCATGCCCGAGGCAGGATTCGAACCTGCGACCGTAGCGGTCGCTTGGTTCCCGACTGTAGCGCCTAGAACTGCACGGCCACTGCGGCCGGCTACGACAGTTACTCTGAAACTAAATATCTCCTATTCTTTATAGTGACTGAGTGTCTACGCCAGTTTACGTATCAGTACTAATAAACCTGGTCGCTGCTCCTCACTAGTAGGCGTTCCAATGTTCATGGTGCGTGGCAGGAGGTATGTATTACACGTTTCCATTAGCTTCTCATAAAATTTTATATGAAATATTTGGTAAGTAATTATTAGTACGCACTTTATCTTCCTGTAACTGTGCTTTATAAACGTGAGGTCACTTCTGTACATAATAAATCACCATTACAATGAAATGAACACCCTTAGCTGCTTACAGGCGTTGACATACGTCAATGGGGATAGATGAAAATGTGTGCCGCGATTGGGACTTGAACCCGAGATTTTCTGCTTACATTGCAGACGCTCTATCCAACTGAGCCACCGAGGACACATAGGATAGCACGACTGCAGGGATTTATCTCTGGCACGCCTCCCGCGAAACCCACATTCTCAACGTATTGTCCCGCACTACATTCGTAGTGCCCCCGCCCATTATTACTCGCGGCGCGTTGCCGATTCCCGTAAGAGTTCGGGCACAGTTTGTGCATTCGCACAGAAGAAGAAGATGGTCAAGTGGCCGGTGAGCCTTAACTATATATATACTAAGATGGTATCTGTTCTTTTGGACATATATACTAAGATGGTATCTGTTATTTTGGACATATATACTAAGATGGTAGCTGTTCTTTCTGATATGTCCGAAAGAACAGATACCATCTTAGTATATAAATCACCATTGTCGGTTCAGTGGGTGGTTAAAAAATTTTACTCCTAACAGAGATACAAAAGTAGAGCGGTAGCAAAAAATGTGGATGACCCATGCACTACACCAATTTCCTGATTATCCTAGTGTGGAATATCTTGTTTGTGTATCACTTCTGCTTGTGAAACGTAGCACTAACAGAGATGTCTGTGAACTGGAATTTGACCATCTAAGTCTAGTACATAGAGTTAAGAATCTATGTTCGACAGGGAAGAGAGGGAATACGCGGTGACCGAGAAATTGGTTATCACAAGCATAGATACACTGAGCTGCATAGTTAGAGTACGAAGCGCAATATTCAGTCTATTGTACTGATGCTCTAACTCCCCGGAAAATGAGAGGAGTCGTCAGGAAAAAGACGATGGAAAATAGAAAAAAATGGACGATTATTTTCCAAACGTAAACTGAAATTAAGTGATACGAAATACAATTTATTCTAAACGTAATTTTGTTGATAATCTGTCAGTCTCCGGCGAGTAACGTGTGAGTAATGTGGTGGGTTTTCAGACCTAACACGCAGCATGATTCAGAAATGCAGTAAATAGCAGTTTCCGGTGAAAACATCTGTATTTTGGTCTATCGTGTTCTTCGGTTTTCCGTGCAGTCTAGTAATTTTGAATCTTCCTTCTAATATCTTCTTCGTGTCGTTGTCCTGTGACTGGCAGCAGCAGCAGCAGCAGAAGAAGAAGAGAGTTCCTAATCTCTGAAAGAGAGATGTGTTATTGAATTCCTCACTGCAGAACGAACTGCGGCAATTTCGGTGACGACGCTGATTTAAGATTCGGTGCGTAAGCGATGCTTTCTGAGATCAGTTGATGGGTTCAGTCAAGCGTAGTCGATTCTCGAGATTGGCGTCTCAATCGTTAGGGGTGTTGTTACGTTTATCAGAAGTAGGAAAAAGTTGACTGGCGCCGCGTGATCTTACATGACTCTGTGCTATGTGTTCCTGGCTCTTACCGCCTTGCGCACTGACCACATGTATCGATATACAATTCTCTGGAGGCAGAAACAAGAGCCTTACTGAGTTACAGTAGTTAGCCAGCGTTACCTAAGCGTTGATTGCTATTTTTATTCCATTCTTTTCATGTGTAACATTGTACATGTGATGGTGTTAATTCCTTTTCCTGTCCAACCGGTTCTAGGCACTTCAGGCCGGAACCGCGCTGCTGCTACGGTCACAGGTTCGAATCCTGCCTCTGGCATTGATGTGTGTGATGTCCTTAGGTTAGTTAGGTTTAAGTCGTTCTAAATCTAGGGGACTGATGGCCTCAGATGTTAAGTCCCATAGTACTTAGAGACATTTGAAGCATTTTTTCTTTTCTTTTCCTGTTTTACTTTGTGACACAAAACTTTCGTAAGGCAGAGATAAGTTCCAATTTGCATCGTGATATTCGTTATCAGCGCTATGAAACTCTTTCATGTAATTTACACTTTCGTTAATGCACGGTGTTGTTTGCCTGTACTGAACAGATTTAATGCAGGCATTGATCACCGGTTAGTTCCCGTTATTTTCACCTTCAATCCGAAAAGACTGCTTTCAAAATTAGCAAAGTTTAATACTTCGCTCCTGAAGCAAAGTGAATTACAGGTCCATCAAAAAGCGACACTGCAAGCATCAGCAGCAGCACCTCGTTCTGAGTAAACTTGATGAAATAGTTTTGAGACTGCCAGACTCTTAGAACCGATAGTTTCATGTATTCATGAGCCTTAGAAATGCAAAAGAAAAGTCTATTAGTTCCTGAGGCATCATCAGACTTGTCTAATAATGAACGTAAATGGAGAGACATACAACAGAGTATGAAGGTATCTGCTTGAAAGTTGAAAAAAAAATAGGAAAGGACATTCGCAATTTACCAAACTTTTATCACGCAAATAATAGAAGAAAAATTTTGAAATGCACGCTAGCAGTCGGAAGAAATATATGAAACCAACCGTAATAACAAATATCGACCGATTTTAACAGATAAGCAAGATGTGATTTGCATGGTGATGGATTTAAACCGGAAGCGTAATCTTCGAGTACTGCCGTATTACCCGAAGAACAATCATTTGACAACAATAGAGAGAAAATGATAACGAGAAGGCTACATGCCAAAATAACGTGGCAAAAGAAGTTTGTCAATTAGGAAAGAAAGATCTGTTAGTTGCTACAACAATACACATCACTAAGTTTACTAAGATGAGGGAAACATTGAAAATGCTCCAGTGATACTATCGCTTAAGAACGTTTCAGAGGAAGTCTTGAGAACTGCCGTCCTCCAAGAAGACCCTCGTTCTGCCAAAAGCGTTGCCAAAGAGAGCGGTGGAGTGAACAGTTTCAGGTCGCCTTCTTGACTCTGCGATACGAAACTGACACTGAAATGCTGAAAAATCATCAATGATCAACTGTATATGGACGCTGAAGGCAATGGAAGCAACTGCAAGAGACACATTGTGTGTATCGACAGCATATGTGGCTCGTAATTAAAAATGATTAGAAAGATCACTTCATAGGCTAAGGATTCCAACCGAGGTAAGCAAGAACTGAAACACCAACGAAAATATAACAGTCTACGATTCGAGGCGTGGAATGTAAGAATTTTGAACATAGTAAGGAAATTAAGTTCTTGCTGTTGAGAAGAGCTATCACACTCGCTTGTTCAAATAGAAATACACAAACATGACAAAAGCTTCGACAAGAAAGGAGAAAGCCTAAAGGTGAACGGATCCTGAATTTTCTTGCTGCAGCGAACGAACGTTGCAGGTAGCAAGGGAAGAACCGTAGAGGAAATGACAACGGGAAAGCCTTGGACGTTGGTGCGCCAGATACATATAACTTGCGGCCACGAGTTCGATTCCAATCCACCACTAGCAATTGAGGGTGAAGCTTTGATAACGCCAGCCGCATGTGCTGGCGTAGTGTCGGAAAAATCAAAGAAACTGAGACAGAAGTCAACAGGCAATTTGTCAGACTGAAGTCTGACAGAATCGTCTGGAAGACCTAATATGGAAATAAGTGGTATACTGAAATACTAAGGAATGATAAGATGCGTTTCAAATTGTCTGAGACTACAGAAACTGTGATAACGAATATCATAGTAGGCAGTTTATCTGCAGAGGAATGAACGTATCTAAAATCGCTATAAGGAAGCTCGACAGGTAAACCTACTTACAAAGCAAGTAACTGAAGATACCTTGGGTAACTCAAGTAATAATTTAAGTGATCGACGGAAAAAAAAGAAATACAAAGACGTGCTGGAAGAGACAGGAACACACCAAGTGCAGAAACGCCAAGGCGAAATGGGTGCAGGAAAAATGTGAAGACATCTGAAATGGAATGTTAAATGGAAGGATAGATTCAGCAAAGAGAGAAACAAAAACAACGTTCGGTCTTTCGCCCTACTACTTAAATTATACATCAAAGAAGTTATGACGGAAATAAAAGGTAGATTCTAGATTGTGATTGAAATTCGTGAGGAAGGATATCAGTGATAAGATTCGCTCGTAACACTGCTATATTTAGTGAAGGTAATAAAGGCAGGACCTGTTGAAAGAAATGTAATTAATGGGCACAGAAAATGGATAGAAAATAAACCAAAGGAACTCGAAAGTAATGAAGGGTAACTTAAGTTAGTGATGAGCTGCACATTAGTGGATCACGGAGTAGAAGAATTTAAGAAATTTTGCTACCTTCGAAGTGAGATAACGCATTTAGGCGTAACACTTCACGTTAAGTAAGAGACGGTAGTGGGCAAACAGCTTCAGATAATGAGTCATGGTTACTGCATGACAATGCGCTGTGATCCAGTAGCTAGCTACAAGTAGCTTCGACTATGGCCGAAAGCTGACAGCTTCTTACAGACTATGAAATTATCAAATAGTTAAAACCTTTTTTTAGGAACAAAACTGAAGTTATTGTGATTATTACGACTGTCATTAATTGTTTAATTTTTATTAATATGAATGGTAGTGTGAATGGAAAGTAAGTTGTTAAATAAATATTCTTATAGCTATTACCTTAGTACACGTTAGTGTGGGAAATGTGATTGTACAGAGAAAGTAAATTATACATTCAGGGCAATTTTGTTACGCACAACTAGCCAGTATGTGGCAATGGGAGAACAAGAAACATTTTACGATAATTCTGTTGTTTAAAGAGGGAGATATCGTAATATTTGTGGACTTCCTAAATTCTTTCATTTAGTAAACTATTCACAAAAGCTATTGAGTTTTGATTGGTCAAACAGAAAAATTACAATGATTGCCCGGTTTCATACTAATATAGGATTGGTTACTATACGTATCACTCAATCAAAGGACAGTACGTACGCGCGTATTTTGTTGCATGTTATATGAGCTGTGACCGCAAACAGAACACTCTTAGTGATCAAATTGTGTAATATTTGAGTGAGCATTCTGTCACAGAGAATCCATTTGGTAATTGGTTCGGTTAATCACCATAAACTAGCTATTACGAGTGACTGTGATTACGTCTGTGTGTTGAAACTTCAGATTAGCAAGGATTTGGAAACGTTTTTGGACCAAACAAGTGTCAGTATATCGTAGTATTCATCCACAGACAACCTTTCAATTAATCGGTCATTAAATCTGTTACTGAGAAACATTTTTATCGCCCGTTGGGTTCCTAGTACGCTATTAGTAGACAGACAAATGCTAAGAGAGTGAATCGTGGGAGAAATCTTGCAGAGATGTGTGTAAGCTTCAGACACAGGAGGTTTTGATGGGTGGGAAGCTGTACACGATTCGCTGGAAGAACACAAAGAAAACAATATTAGAGAATAGACAAGAGAGCCAGTAATTTTTCTGATGGTTCAAGATGAAGTGAAGTGCTTAACTGACAGCGGTAGTGACCTTTGTGCTGTCATGCAGAAGTTGTTAGATGCTTTACCTAATAAGGAGGAGTTGATAATAGTGCCTGTCATGAATATTCAAATCAATGTAACCACTGGAAAAGTAAAGACGCCTATTAAATTTGAATTGATTTACTTATTAACTTAAGTGGTACCCAGTTGTGTAACAACTTTCTCATAATTTACGGTTTGAGGATCGACATGTAGATAGGGGTAGATTTCTTTAATAAATACAAGAGCAAGCTCGATTTCAGTGACGATCGTGTGACTTTGTAAGTAAATGGGTGGCAGTACCTTATTTTACAGGAAAAAGAAACTCACAGATGAGGAAAGTGACAATATTCGTATAAGGTATTGTAGGAAAAGGATTTGGAACGGTGTAATGAATACAGTGAAGAAATTGGGGTGATCCAGAAGAGTCATTGGCAGTAGAAAAGCAACAGGAGAAAACAGCACATGAAAATATTGTAACAGTTCTGATACTAAATGTAACTGGATTTTCTCTTTTGATGCTAGTCAATTGTCAGGATGAGCATTCTAAAGCATTATGTCAGGGTGAAAATACTAAATTAATTAATTTTTCTCTCTTAACAACAAGTGGGCAGGGTGGGTTCTTCCTTGGCTTGGGTATGAGGTCGAATGGAACATCATTTTTACATAAGATAACTTTTATTGAAGATTTGTACAACTGTTTCTTACTCGATGTTCTGGCTCGGAGAGCGGTAGCTGTGTCGTTTGCGAAGTCTTCTGCTGCGGCAGCGGCGGCGGCGGCGTCTGATTACGCGTGGCAGTGTGTATCTCGTGTCGCCGTCTCGCCCAGCTGACTGGAGACGCGCAGCGCGAGGTGGCGAAGTCGTGCATCGGATGGTGATACCTTGGGTGTGGCGTCCCAGTGTTTCTCTTCTCTAAGCGGCCGCGTGTGTTGTGCGTCGGCCAGCGGAGCGGCGCGGCGGGGGAAGGCCAGTGTCCCGGACTCGAACAACGGACTCCCGCTTGCCAGTCTTCGGCTGTCAGATCTTCATCCCAGCTCACAGGTGACTGCTGATGTGAGGCCGTCTCCTTCCCGCCATCACGAGTCACCCGGGTACGTAAAAATCAGACTTCAAATACCTTTTAACTTCTGTCTTATGGCGCCGCGGCTGCTGCTTGCTATTCCATTACAGCGGCGGACTTGGTGCGTCTGTGCATGATGCAGTCTCTTCTTGCATGACAGTCTTCAGCACCGAAACTGACTGAAAACTACTGCTACGCTTCTTGACTTCTTCGTCTCCTTCGTCTCTCGTCTCTCGGGCCCACTGCGTCTCGCGTATTTATTCACTTCAGTTTACTGGAGGTGAACGACTTCACCGTCATTGCCTCTTCTGTCACGTTGAGAAGCTTCTCGAAGAATCTTCTTAACGCCGGTCATTGGCTCTTGGAATGTAGGCAAGGGCCTTTGCTCACATGCGACAACTGAGAAACACGTGAACCGGTCGGGCGATGCCCTGACGGCTGAATCGACAGCGCCCGTTTATGTGGAACTTGATGACCTCACAGTCATTGTCTCTTCTGCTCTGCTGTTCTGCCCGCTGTTTGCCAGTATGTAACTCTCTAAACTAAACCAAGTTTTTAATTTATTTTCTAATTTCTAGTTCACTTTGAGTTCACTAATTTATTTATTTAAGTATCACTCAACAATATTAAGAAAAACATTTTAGCGAGAAACAGACAGCATGACGCTATGGCATCTCCTACTAGCTTTCAGACTAGAGACCTAGTCTTGGTCGAAAGAGGAAAAAATCAAAGAAGATAATGGCAGAAACCAAATGGTATACTGATGAGTACCCTCTTCTGGCCATCTTTATTTTTGTGTTGTATGACTTCCCTAAATCGTTTCAGGCAAACTCTGGGATGGTTCCGTTGAAAGGGCACAGCCGACGTCCTTCCCTATCCTTCCCTAATCAGATGAGAACAACGACCTCAGTGTTTGGTCCCCTTCACCAAATCAATCAACCAACCAACCAAACAACCAACTGGTGAGTACATGGTGACTGAGAAACCACATCCTCATGCCTATAGGTTAGATTATTGGAAATCAGGAAAACTGTTTGAATTACACAAAATTGACTTAGAGAGATATGTACAATATGGACAGGAACAGGGAACGAAGATCTCTGGGGGCATTACACTATTTGCAATAGTAGGTGACTGACGATCACTGGGCACTCTAGTTATTGGCGATATTATTCGTTTTCATTTCATGTTGTCAATCTTCCTCTTTTGTCTATCATCTTTTACCATCTTCACTATCGAGAGAAAACTAGAGAGACTGCAGAATGTTGTGTCAAAGTTAATTATAGGAAGAATAAAGAAATTCAGAGTAAAATATTAAGAAATTTGGAAAAGCGATAATAAGGTCTATGATTATCAAAGAAAGTAATTAATGGATAAATTAAATAATTTGTTGCTGAGAAAGGTGTGTTGTCATGAAAAATAGGCAATGGATATTGAAGTAGCTGACACGTGAATGAAATGATCAGTACAAGAAAATATATGGTAGAATGATCTGACTTGAGGTAGAATGGTGTTTTATTTTGTTGAAAAATAGGCAGGATGTTGTTGAACAGTGAGCTAAATTATACCCGATGTGGTTTATCAGGAAACTTAGTATAGGTAAACTAACTAGTTATGGAATGAAGTATTGATTTTAGAAGAGTGTGTTTTGTGACGAAAAGTGATTAATAGGTGTGGGAATAGTAACGAAATACTTACAGGATGTGACAAAATAAACTGCTTGGTATGATAAAGTAGAGTTTTCGTCGGAATACTGAATAGTTTTCCTAATATGACTAAAGCCAAGTGTGCGTGTGTGAGAGAGACAGAGAGAGAAAGAGAGAGAGAGAGAGAGAAAGAGAGAGAGAGAGAGAGAGAGAGAGAGAGAGAGAAAGAGAGAGAGAGAGAGAGAGAAAGAGAGAGAGAGAGAGAGAGGGCCAAAGAGAGTGATATGAAGAATTTTGTAAATTATGATGCAAGTTTTAAGCTTTTTTGAAAAATTCTGTAAACCCTAGGTAAGTAAGATTTACTGAGTTACTTAAGTAAATATTTAAAATTCTTTCACTAACAACCAGTTTTACTAACGTTATTGATGTTTTTCGGTTTGGAAAGTCATGTTTTTCTAGGAGTTTCGTATTTGTGTCACTTTCAAGTACCGATTAAAGAAAAATTCCACCATTAATTTACTCTCTAAGACAAGAACTTCTTGGAAGTGAAGTAAAAAAATGGAGAGAGTGTAAATAAACAAATATTTTGAAGTTAAAAGAGAACATAAATCCCGTATTTAACTGAAATTCTGTAAGTAATGTGAACCACTTTCGAAACAAATTAATTTGTTGCTTCGAAAAAGAATTTATGTAAAGGATGTCAGGGAAAATGAGTTTTTGTAAATTAATAAACTACGTTATTTTAGAACTGGAAAGTCCAGAGTAAACATTAAGTAGTTTAGTTCACTAAGTTTGCTGTTGGAAAGCCGTGATGTTCACAATTATTAAAATATTGTTTTGCAATAATCAGTTATAACCATAGGGAGTGTGGGTCACAGCGCTTTATATCGAACTTACATTAAGTACGAGACAGTACTGGGCAGACAGCTTCAGACAATGAGTCATGGTTATCGCATGACAGATGCGTTTTGATCCGACAGCTAGCTGCAAGTAACTACGACTGTGACCGAAAGCTGTCGATACCTACGGACCATGAAACTGTCATGTTGCTAAAACTCACTTTGGAAGCAAAACTATTTATTGCGGTTATTGTGGCTGTCAAATATCCTAATCTGATTATTAATGTGAATAACAGTGTGAACGGTAAGTAAGATATTAAATTACTATTGTAAAGTCTATTAACTGGATACACATTAGAGTGAGAACTATGATTGTGCAGAGAAAGCGAATTATACTCAGGGGAATTTTGAAATGTACAACTAGGAAGTTTATGGGACTGGGAGAACAAGTAAAATTTTACAATAGTTTTGTTATTTGAAGAGGGAATTATTTTGATACTTATGGAGTTTCTAAAGTTGTTCATTTAGTAAATTGTTGATAAAAGCTATTAAGTTGTGAGTTGTCAAATGTAAAAGGCACGGGATTGCGTGGTTTAATATTAATATTGGATTGGCTATGGTGTGTATCAGCCAATCAGAGGACAGTATTTTCGCACATGTTTTGTCGTCTAAGGCGTTACTTTATTATGTCTAAAGAGTGGAGTTCGGACCTCAGCCACCATCGTGTTTGTTTGCGAATATAAGGAGCCCTGAATAGATTTGATAATTTTACAGAGTAATAATTAAAAGTTGGCCATGGAGTGCCGCAGAGTCGATGCGAACGTGTGAGAAATACGAAGACATGAAATTCGGAATTTAATAACTGTAATTTGACTTGAATAACCAAAATTCGCGTAGCATGGTATACAAGCCGTGACCGCAACCTGGACATTCGTAGTGGCCGAATTGTGTAATGTTAGATCTAGTATTCTGTCACAGGTAATCCGCTTGATAATCTTTTTGGTAACGGGTTCGGTTGATTGCAATAAGATGGCTGTTACGAGTGACTGATTGCGTGTGCGTGGTGAAACTTAAGGCTAACATGGGCTTGGCAGTGTTTTTTCATCAAAATATGTGCCAGTATATCGAAGTTTTCACTCACGAACTACCTTTCAATCGCTCAGCTACCCTGAGAGTGAAAAAGATTTGTTGCTCCTGTTAGGCTCGTACAATGCTGCTTGTTCTACTACAGATTTTCCAGTAGAGGAACATGTTTCGTTTTCAGCAGGGAAGGCGTGTGGTCAGGATTTCAGAGGAAGAAATCATCGCAAGGTGAATGAACATTATTTGTGAGGGACGAGCTCATAGAAATTTGTGACATTGCAGCATGGCGAAAGATCATAAAGGTCATTGACAGCCAACTAGCACCGAAAAAGAGGACATTCCTGGCCAAAAGTACTACTATAAAACATAGGCCTTATTTTGGAAAAGAAATTTCTCAGGAAGTACGTTTGCAGCTAAGCATTGTATGACAGTGAATTGTGGAAAAACGAGAAAAAAGAGAATCGGAGCGTGTGAGAAGTGTTGCTATAGAAGGTTGTTTAACATAAGACGGACGAATCACATGGGGAATGAAGCGATTCTTCGCAGAAGCTGTGAAAAAAAAGGAACACACGGATTACACCGACAAGAAAAAGGGGCGGGATGACAGGATATTATGCTTAAGGGCATAACTTCCGTGATACAATGGGGAGCTGTAGATGGTGACACCAACAACTATGGATAAAGGGATGCAAAGTTGAAGGTCAGGGCCCATGTACCATCATGTGTCATTTCCTGTTATCAGCTCGCTGACATAAATACTTATGAAACAGGTAGGCAATCATAATGTCAGTTGGTTACAAAACAGAATGAATAAGATATTAGATCTCAACAATATAGAAGTAAGAACAGGCAGGCCTTGGTTAAAAAGAGTTCCAGCTAATCCAAATTATGTAACAGATCTTAATTAAAATGAGAACAAGTAGGACTTCAATACTGGAAAGGTAAATCCTGTGACAATAAGCAGTTTAATAAATATCCAAACTTTGCTTTTCCTTTCACAGGTTTCCACCTTAAAACACTGAAGGACAAGTGAATTTAAATTTCAGCCAGTTCATTCTCGTCGACGAGAACTACCCCACAATAATAATTTACAGCGCATCTAACAGATAATGAACCTCTGTTCACCAATCACCACTGGACCACGCAACACGACTGCTAGTGCCTAGTGCACCGCTTTAACGGTGCACCATTAAGCGTTATGCCAAATCATCAGCCAAAACTATTCGTTTCTCGCGCAGCAGAGCTTAAATAGCTTTTACGCCTTAAGATAGTTACATTCTGAAGTAAGCCACCTTAACGGGGCTAAATCTGAATAGACGCCACTGATTCTAGGTGACTAATCAGTACACTACCTTAAGGGAACGTTGTGCACTCAACCTAACTTACAATTAGGTGATATCCCTATTGGGCACAAGAAAATTTCTTACACTCGTACTTTTAATTTAATTGAACACAAACCTGGCAGACAGTATGAAAGGGCCACTACAACTGCGCTTCATCAAATCACAAAATCATCAGTTCTTTGCTCACGCTGAATGTGGCAAACAGGCGTCTTGGTATATTTCACTAGGATACGTACGAAGTGTAATTCTTCCACAGGCATTGCCGCTAATGGCGTAACCCTCCGCTTTTATCGCCGTGGCGCCCAAAAAACAAGTCTGGACAAGAACATCAAATGCAATCTTACACGACCAACACACATGCGTATAACCAGTAGTAAGTTCCGCCATAGGAATGTAAAACGCCGCTGTAGGACACTTACAGCAATCAACATAGGGAGAGAGAGAGAGAGAGAGAGAGAGAGAGAGAGAGAGAGAGAGAGAGAGAGTGAGAGAGAGAAAGGGGGGGGGTGAGAGAAAATGAACGGCAACGTCTTGGTATTAGCCTAAAGCCAGATGCAGAATAACAGGAATATCTACATCTACATCTACATCTACATTGATACTCCGCAAGCCACCCAACGGTGTGTGGCGGAGGGCACTTTACGTGCCACTCTCATTACCTCCCTTTCCTGTTCCAGTCGCGTATGGTTCGCGGGGAGAACGACTGTCTGAAAGCCTCCGTGCGCGCTCTAATCTCTCTAATTTTACATTCGTGATCTCCTCGGGAGGTATAAGTAGGGGGAAGCAATATATTCGATACCTCATCCAGAAACGCACCCTCTCGAAACCTGGCGAGCAAGCTACACCGCGATGCAGAGCGCCTCTCTTGCAGAGTCTGCCATTTGAGTTTATTAAACATCTCCGTAACGCTATCACGGTTACCAAATAACCCTGTGACGAAACGCGCCGCTCTTCTTTGGATCTTCTCTATCTCCTCCGTCAGACCGATCTGGTACGGATCCCACACCGTGCGACAACGCCGGAACAACTGAAGTCCGTGCTAACACATGGCACCACACACAGACAACACTAACCTTGTTCCGCGCTTGTTGATGGTGCATAAGACCCACCACACGAAGTCAGTAATTAATCTGTAGCATCTCCTGCCCAGATGCTTCCACATAATCCTTCTTGATCGCTGCACATGCAACAGCACCTCTTTTCACAATAAGATGATTTCTCTAACTAATAGTGAACACTCGCCAAAACAGCAAGGCCAAGGAGCTCGCTGTAACAGCAACTATGCAACAAAATGCGAACTGCACGTCACTCACAGTTTCGCCGACCGAAGCGTGTCTACGGAAAACTACCACCAACTACGGCGACGACACTGCAATCTCAACACAAATGGTCTACATTCAGTAAGCTGGTATACGTCTTTTGCATCAGGAACCCCGCACACGATTTTAATATCCTCCGATCAAAAAATCGTGAGGAGTGCACAGAGCAAAAACTGCAGAGCAAAGATGCGGCCATGAACACCTGTCTGGCCAGGCTACGCACGAAGAACGCACTCGAATTAAGCCACGAAAGGCGACGCCAGCAACCCTGTCACGGGTCAGACGTTAAAGACAGTAGGGGAAGACAGAAATAGAAATGTATCCAATGAATATCTGAGGACATAGGGAGCAGTGCTACTCTGAGATGAGCGTAATTCGCAGCGGGCCCCACAGACCTCGCCAGAAAGCCTATGACTCAAAACAAAGGCTCTTTACGTGCTTCTAACTCATCATATGCAACGTACTCATTGAACAAGGACATGTCTAACAACCAGTCGAACAAGCAGGATTTTGCAGTGTTTGTCTCAGCCGTGGACCATATCCAAGTCATCGCGCTTATTCTTAAAGCACAATGGAATAAATAAATATAGCATAGTTGAGTATAAGAAAGCATTTGGCTCACTGGAGAAGTTTTAGCGATAATGAAAGTCGTTATGATTCCTAGTGTCATTCAGAACTACTTAATCTTCATGCAGTCCTATTTACTAGCAGGCAACGACATTGTTGGAGTAGATTAAACTCACATAACCATGAAAATCGCAGCAGCCGAATGATTTCGCCAGGAGGAAACAATATTTCCGAAGTTAAGTAATATTGGATTGGATCACTGTTCGGAAACTAACTCGTATTCTGTATATCAACAACAGCTTTGAGGCCGTAAGCTTTTCTCACTGTCTTTCTGATCAATCCAAACCATAAAATTCCATTTTTTCTTTATTTTCACTTCTTTGTTGTTGCTTTCGTTGCGTAATAGGCTGCAGGTGCCGTTAGCTTCGTTGTTTAGTGGTCTTTTTTCTTACTTACCATTTATCACAAATTCTTGCAGCTCTGAAGTGAATAGAGCTGCCGCTAGCACGTCGTTGGCGACATTCAAATATTTTCTGTTTTTTACGTACAGGGTGAAGTATCTCTGTTCGTGTACTATGGCTTGATTTCCGTTCTGTAGTCAGTGTGTTCTTCAAAACTTACTGAGTTCTTAAGTTTCGTACGTTCTGTGTTCTACCATCACAAGTTCTTTCCCACTTGCTACGGTATAAATAAGATTACGCGTTACTTCCAGCATAATTATTCCGTTGAATGTGATGAGTTTCATCCTTGTTTAGTTATTCATTGTCTCCCTAGACAAGATACGATTGTAATGAAATGAGTTCCAGTTGTAGAAATTTATCGCACACTACTGTAACGAATATTGACGGAAAGAAATTTGAGGAAACATTGGGAGCTCATTTGACAGGCGGCAAATCAGCGGAACGATAGGAATTATTCCAGTCGCGTCGTTCGTTTTCAGCCGCGAATCAATGCATCGTCATACCGCAGATCCATAGCAGAATTTCAGTACCGAACAGACAGCTACGCTAACTGTGCATTTCCATATTCTTCATTTCGTGCGCTCGCGGCAGCTCCCTATTTGCGTAATTAATCCGTACGAGTTCCTGGAAATTGGATAAATTATTCAGACCTTTTGCACGGGCTAATTACCATTCTAATCAACAACAGCAAAACAAGAGTGCGCTCCGCATGTACCTGGGAAGCGTTGCGGAGTTGTAGCAATTTTAAACGAAGATTTATGTCACGAGCCAAGGGGTGCTTTATTACGGTAATCTGGGTGGGTGCAGCTAGCATGATTGGATTGTGTTTTAACGTGACGTCACGTTGAATGATTGCAAATGCGTGCGCGGCTACGCTCGCACAGTGTTTTGTTGTTACCGGCACTGAGGGGGGCCGTCATTCTGCATGGTTAGAGTGCCACGCCCTGCATTGGGCACAGGAAGCATAGTACAGAACGGAAGTGTTTGTGACATGGACCTGTATAATGGTAAGACTTCCAGCTTTTGCCGTAACTAAATAACAAATGTAGGGCATTTGGGAAAAGAGAGATGAATTTCTTTATAATGGGACTGAATGAAATCTATGTGGTTTATCATGCAGGTTTTCCAGTAATTTCCTTATAATTGCTAATTATCGAATAGTTCTTGGTGTAGTGTTCATACGAGGTGAATCTAATGTATGCAGGTTATTTTACACGATCAGAAAAAGATCGCGTTGTAAATATTGAATCAACTCTAGATATGAAGGTGTGCTGAAAAGTACTGCCTCCCAATTTTTTATCCTGTTCTCATTATCGGTTAAGGTATTAAATGTCATGCATATTACTCGATCGACTCTCCCGCTTAATTGCAACACATTGACGCTAGAAGGCTCCAAAATGCAGCGTGTAACGTGGTATTGTGTACCGTAACTATATCGGTTATATCGGTGCATTAGACACTCTTAGAATATTGGGAGCGCGAATTCGAAGAGTACGTCCACACATGGACCACTCTCCCTATTATGACAGTGCCAGACGACACACGAGCACTCCGACATCTGCAAGGTCGCCTTGGGTTCGCTGTCGTAGATCATTCTCCATACAGTGCCGAGTTGGCCCCATCCGATATTCACATGTTTCCAAAACGTAAAGAACAACTTCCAGAACTTCACTTTGATAGCGATGAGGCGGTTGAAGCGGAGGTGAGGTTGTGGCTTCGTCATGGAAGTCAACCTTTCTATAGTTACTAGGGTGACTCTGTTGAGAAATAAATATGTAGGAACTAGAGCTGTTCTCTACCAAAACTATCGGTAGTTTTGGTACGCTACATAAATGACGCAGTAAATGGTAGAATTAGTAGCATTGGTGGGGAAAGAAAGCTACATGAATGTGTAAGAGAGAAACTGGGGACTGATGACTTTTTTTGTTTATTATTTGTTTGGTTGTTTTTTGTGAGCATAAGTAGAACCGCATATCACTCAGTAATAGTGGACTTTGTATAAGTAACAAAAATTAAAGTTTGTTTTATTTAAAAAGTTTTATGAGTTTTCATATAAAATAATTCGGAGACTGTCCTTTTCAGCACATCCGCGTACTCCCTAAAAATAAATACGACCCTTTACAAACTACAAAGAGACTTGGAACAGATTGCAGCACAGAAGTCTTTCTAATTTAAAAACTAAAAGTAGAAGGAAATCTGGCAATACTCACATTCAGTGATTTAAGGGCTACACTCTTTCGGTAATAACGTAACCGAATAGTGATAGATCTGTTCGCCTATTTAAACGCAATAGGTGTCCGCACTCGATAGCTGAGTGGTCAGCGCGACAGAATGTCAATCCTAAGGGCCCGTGTTCGATTCCCGGCTGGGTCGGAGATATTCTTCGCTCAGGGACTGGGTGTTGTGTTATCATAATCATCATCATCTCACCCCCATCGACGCGCAAGTCGCCGAAGTGGCGTCAAATCGAAAGACTTGCAGCAGGCGAACGGTCTACCCGATGGGAGGCCCTAGTCACACGACTACACAATAGGTTACATTTATTTGTGTCGAAGATCAACTACCAGTCCCTGATACAGTCCTCCATCCTCTGCATGTCTTTATGGATTTAGCTACATTATCCTGCCTTTGCAACCTTTCATATAGACAACCGTATCTTCTGCGGCAAGCCTCATAAAGCTCCCGACTTTGTTCATTGTATCACTAATGTATAATGTAAATGGCCCTGTAACACTCCGTGCGGATGCTCAAGAAAGATACTTTTACATCTGTCGAATGCTATCCAAAACAATAAGTGTATTATCCAAATTCCAATATTGGATTCTCTGTCATTATGCATTAGGTCGTCCACGTTCCCCACATGGTGTTTTGATCAGAAAGGGAAGGAAACTAAGCCAACGTGCAGTAGGTACGTCTGCTGGGGATCTTCATCCGAGAGGTGGAGGAGGCCCTGCCTGAGGCTGTCGTGGATGCAGGATGCAATCATCTGCTAGTTGTGGTTCACGTCTGCACCGGTGACGGCTGTCTGTTGGGATCTGCGGCCAGATCATACGAGTGACTGGAAGGCTCTGGCTTCGTGCGAGAGTGCAAGCAGATCACCCAGTTTGCAGCAATGTCCCCAGAGTTGATCGGGTTCCTTTGGTTTGCAGCCGAGTGGAGGGTCTCAATAAAAGGCTCTGTGACGATCTTGGCCGCATATTTATGGACGTGCATTTATCATGTGGAGAATTGTAGGGCTCCCCTTGTTAGGCGTGCAATATACAAAGGAAGCAGATACTCGGGTGCTAGAGTACTTTTGGAGTGCACATGTGGTTTTTGTTAGGCTAGGCGTTAGTTTCAGGTACTCTGAATATTTGACACGCGGGTAGAGAAACCAGACGGCGTTTACAGTAAAGACTTATTGACTGTCAAAATTTTATCAGTTAACTGTCGCAGTATTCGTAATAGAGTTCCCGAACTTGTTGCCCTCTAGGAAATTAGTCACGCTCAAATTATTGTCGGGACTAAGATCTGGTGAAATCCGAAATAGAAAGTTCGGAAATATTAAGGAAGTCATGGAAAATATAACGTAAGAATAAGTTAAACGCAACATCAAGGGGAGACTTCATTGCAGCCTACAAAAATATTGCATCTATTGAGGTCGAATTGGAGTGTGACTGTGGAGCTATCTGGAGGCGTGTAGGACTTCCAGGTTAAATCAAACTATTTGCTGGATGTTTTTAGTGGCCAACCGATTCCGTTGACACAGTTTCACAGTCATTCAATGGAAGTCTACACTCTGAAGGGCGGAAATACTCTGTCTATGCAATTTTAGTTGCAGACGACTTAAACCTACCGATTATAGTATGGTACAGTAAAGTATACATTTATCGCAGGGGTACTTTTGAAAAACTATCTTGAACAGATAGTTAGAACACCTACACGCAGGGGAAATATTTTAGATCTTGTAGCTATAAACAGGCCTGACCTTGCCGACGGTGTCAGTCTAAAGACAGAAATTAGTGATGCTGATGTCATCGCAACTACGATGGTAATCAAAGTTAAAAAGTCAGTCAAGAAAGTTAGGAGAATATTTTTGTTAAAAAGAGCGTCCCACTTGTTAGTGTCCCAATTAAACACTGAATGGACATCATTTAGTTACAGTATGATAGACGTAGAGGAATTACGAGCAAATCTTAAATGGACTGTAAAGCACGCTCTGGAGTGGTATATGACGAGTAAGTGGATTAAGAACAGAAACGATCCATGGTGATTTAATAACAAAACTTCGGATAATATTGAGAAAGAAAAGACTGTTGCACTCCGAGTTCGAACGAGAGCGCGCAAATGAAAACAATCTAAAGTTAGGAGAGATCAATGCGTCTGTAAACAGATCGACGCGCGAAGCATACAGCAACTACCACCGTGATACATTAGCAAAAGATGTTGGCGATAGGCCGAGAAAATTCTGATCCTACGTAAGATCGCTAAGTGGTTCGAAGGCTTCCATTCAGTCACTCGTTGAGCAGTCTGGTGTGCCAATAGAAGACAGCAAAAGGAAAGCTGAAGTATTAAATTTTGCGTTTAAGGAATCATTCAGGGAGGAGGATCGTACAAACATATCGTCGTTAGACCGTTGTACAGACTCCCGTATGGGGAACCTAATACCAGACGTCCCCGCCGTAGAAAAGCAGCTGAAAAAGATGAAAATATATAAGTCACGAGGTTTCACAAAGAGTACTCTATGCCTTTGATCCCTTACTTAGCGTGTAGGTGTTGCGAATCTCTCACCAAGCACTAAGTCCTAAGCGACTGGAAAAACCGCATCTGATTCCTTTATATAATAATGGTAAAAGAACGGACCCGTAAAATTGCACATCAGCATCCTTAACATCGGTTTGCTGCAGTAAACTTGAACATAGGCTCATTTAGAATGTAATAAATTTTCTCGAGACGAAAAGCATTTGTCCACAAATCAGAACGCATTTAGAAATCATCGCTCGTCTAAATCTCAGCTTACCCTTTTTTCACATGATATCCTGCGAACCGTGGATGAAGGGCAAGAGACGGATTCCATACGCCTGGTTTTTCGAAAAGCGCCTTACAAGTTTTCGCGCACCTTTCGTTAGCTATTGATGTAGTAGAGAAATTTAGATAGTTTATGAAATGGGTTAATAACAGTGGAAAGGTAAAATGATGATGACAGTAGGTGTGTGTGTATGTGTGTGTGCGTATATATATATATATATATATATATATATATATATATATATATATATATATATATATATATATATGTGTGTGTGTGTGTGTGTGTGTGTTTGTGTGTGAGTGTGTGTGTGTTTGTGCGTGTGTGTGTGTGTATGTGTGTTTGTATGAACTTTCGTTTGTGAGGTATGTGAGTGAGTCAGAGGGTGGGTGAATGGGTGGGGAAAAGACACATGTTTAATTCTAAGTCTTATCTGCTCATATAATGTACACTGAAGCGCCAAAGAAATTGGTATAGGTATGCTTATTCAAATACAGAGGTATGAAAACAGGCAGAAAACGGTTCTGCGGTAGGCAACGTCTACACAATACAAATGCCTGGCGCAGTTGTGAGAACGGTTACTGCTCCTGAAATGGCAGGTTATCAAGATTTAAGTGAGTTTGAATGTGGTGTTATAGTCGGCGCACGAGCGATGGGAGACATCATCACCGCGGTAGCGATGAAGTGGGGATTTATCCGTACGGTCATTTCACGAGTGTACCGTGAATATCCGGAATCCGGTAAAACACCAAACCTCTGACATCGCTACGGTCGCAAAAAAAAGTCTTGCAAGAACAAGACCAACGGCGAGAGGCCGAAGAGAATCGTTCAACGTCACAGGAGTGCAACCCTTCCGAAAATGTCTGCAGATTTCAGTGCTGGGCCATCAACAAGTCTCAGCTCGCGAACCATTCAATGAAACATCATCGATATGGGCTTTCGGAGCACAAGGCCAACTCGTGCAACCTTGACGATTGCACGGCACAAAGCTTTACGCCTCGCCTGGGCCCGTCAACACCTACAATGGGCTGGAAACATACTGCGTGGTCGGACGAGTCTCGTTTCAAATTGTATCGAGCGGATGGACGTGTACGGGTATGGAGACAAATTCGTGAATCCATGGACTCTTCATGTCAGCAGGGGCTGTTCAAGCTGGTGGAAGCTCTGTAATGGTGTGAGGCACATGCAGTTGGAGTGATATAGGACCTCTGATAAGTCCAGGTACGACTCTGACAGGTGACACGTAAATAAGCATCCTGTCTGATCATCTGCATCCATTCATGTCCATTGTGCATTCCGATGGACTTGGGCAATTCCAGCAGGACAATGCTACAACCCACACGCCTAGAATTGCTACAGAGTGACTCCAGGAACATTCTTCTGTGTCTGAACACTTCCGCTGGTCACCAAACTCCCCAGACATGAAGGTCATTGAACATTCCTGGGATGTCTTGCAACGTGCTGTTCAGAAGCGATCTCCACCGCTCGTACTCATACGGATTTCTGGACAGCTCTGCAAGATTTATGGTGTCAGTTCCCTCCAGCACTACTTCAGACATTAGTCTAATCCATGCCACGTAGTCCTGCGGCACTTCTGCGTGCTCGTGGGGGTCCTACACGGTGTTAGGCAGGTGTGCCAGTTTCTTTGGCTATTACGTGTAATTTAGAGTAGTGAAACGGGAATTTACTGCACACGTTCCTAGTTAACGGCACATAATGCAATTTTCCACCAACAAATATTATAGTACAGTGCTTAAAAGTGCGGTATAATCTATCCTATTCATCTCTGTTCCGTAAATCTTGATTCACCGATATCCAATAGCATATCGACAGGTGTCAATATTTATTTATTTGTTTAATCTCGAAATAAGGAAGGATGTATACAGTATTTTAGGTAAAAATATTTTCCTTTTACCTTTGCATTATGTCTGCACAAGAGTAATTTGCGGTACCGTGTGTTTTTTGCGGTGCGCGGAAAAACAGAGATTATTAGCGTACCAGGAGTACAGTGATATCCAGAGCAAAGGTTGAGATCGGAGTAACGAGGACAGTGTCAGCGATGAGGTAATACTCAAATACGTCAGTTGATGACCCTCCCACGTGGCATTCAGGGTGGTAAGTTGCAGACAATTCAAGATGAACAATTTTCAGTCGCTGAAGAACAACGACACAGGATCATATTCACAGAAATTATTCGCTGATTGTGTACCTTGGAGGAGAGGTACCTTGTACGCAATGTATTAGTTGTAGTGCAACTATTACAAATGAGTTTACATGGCAAAGTAGCCTGAGTATCAGTATAAAGAGCCTACGCTTTTGTTATCGCTTTAAGTAAAAGCGTGGCATATGCTACTTCGTCAATGCTACAAGATTATTCCATCCGAAACTGAATGTCGCATTAAAAAAAATGATGATTGTTAGTAGAAGGAAAGTGGGCACACACACACACACACACACACACACACACACACACACACACACACACACACACACATAAGCACAAGCACGTGAATTATCAGAGTAAATGAAATAACTTGTTATCGTGCAGCTGTCAATGTAAATTACGAGCGTTGTAACTTGTCAGCATTATTTATTCACCTTTTATGTAACGGCCTTAAGCCAGACTTGGCACTCAAGTGATTTATTTTAACAGTAACTCTTTTTCTCGGTCGACCAAAGCTGACCTTTTCATCATTCAGAATATGCCACCTACTTACACAAGGAATCAATAAAGAGAGAATACATAATCAAAATGAACTCTTTGATGTATCAGATTTCTAATTACTTATAGAGCAAGAAACAAAATTTGTACAGCAAGAGACAGTGATACATGTCCAAAATTTTACAGTTGATCTTTAGTACAGGATCACAGTTTGATTCAGTAATAGAGAGGTTCCGCTAAAATTATTAGTCAGATGTTCGATATCGTCACGAGCAGCGTTAGCTGAAATGACCAGAGTCACATAATCAATTCATGCACAACGTTTTAGCTGTACATTCTGCTCTCCAGTACCGGCACAGGCAGTAAATCAACAGCACACAGAACACCCTTCAGTAGGTAAGTATCCTAGGGCTCTGTCATGCATCACATGCACACACATACTACTATTATCCTCCACGCCATAAACTAAAGCACGTAAGCAGGATGGTGTACAGAACCCACCAATAATGGTGCCACTGAATCGCCGTAAGCGACAGATGTCTGTTATCTCTCTAGTATCCTTAGCTCAAACAAGGACGTTGAACTTTTGGTGATGAAACGAACTCAGTATTCTGTTGAGATACGCATAGACAAATGGACAACAGATTTCTCGTAAGGAGCTGTCGAACAAAATCGTAGGTAACTGTTTATCAATTCAAAAGTACTCACCATAACTGTTAATAAATTTACCACAATGTGCGATAAGACGGTGAACGCCTTCATGGGAAAGTACACACATCAAAAAAAGTTTTGCACCACCTCGGTTCCGTGAGTTCCGGAACCTGTACAGAAAATTGGAACAGAGATCAACATAAACATCCGCCCTTTCTATTGCTCATGAAAATCATACATAGCATGTTGTATTAGCATATAGCGAGACCTTCAGAGATGATGGTCCAGATTGCTGTACACACCTGCACCTCTAATACCCAGTACCACGTCCTCTTGTGTTGATGCACTCCTATATTCGCCGTGCCGTACTATCCACAAGTTCATCCAGGCACTGTGGGTCCAGATTGTCCCACTACTCAACGGCGATTCGGCGTAGATACCTCAGAGCGATTGGTGGGTCACATCGTCCACAAACAGCCCTATTCAATTTATCCCAGGCATGTTCATGCACAACGTTTTAGCTGTACATTCTGCTCTCCAGTACCGGCACAGGCAGTAAATCAACAGCACACAGAACACCCTTAAACTAGGCGTATTCTGGTTTACTTTCCGTCTATTCTTTAAAAAAATGGAGAACATGCTGGCCACTCTAGTCAAGCGATGTCGTTATCCTGAAGAATGTCATTAACAAGATGTGCACGATTGGGGTCCGAATTGTCGTCCACGAAGAAGAATGCCTCGCAAATATGCTGCCGATACGGTTGCACTATCGGTCGGAGGATGGCATTCACGTATAGTACAGCCGATACGTCGCCTTCTATGACCACCAGCGGCGTACGTAGGCCCCACATAATGCCACCTCAAAACAGAAGGGAACCTCCACCTTGCTGCAGTCGCAGGACAATCTGGCTAAGGCGCTCAGCCTGACCAGCTTACCTCCAAATACGTCTCCGACTATTGTCTGGTTGAAGGCATATGCGACACTCATCGGCGAAGAGAACGTGATGCCGAGCCTGAGCGGTGTAATCGGCATGCTGTTAGGCTTCTGTACCGCGCTCCACGGTGTCGTTGTTGCAAAGATCAACCTTACTAACCATGGACGTCGGGAGTGAAGTTGCGCGTCGTGCAGCCTATTGCCCACAATTTGGGTCGTAACACGACGTCCTGTGGCTGTACGGAAAGCATTACTCAACATGGTGACGTTGCTGTCAGGGTTCCTCCGAGCCATAATCCGTAGGTAGCGGTCATCAACTGCAGTAGTAGCCCTTGTTACGGACAGTTCCTGTCTCTCTGTTTCTCCTCCATGTCCGAACAACATCGCTTTGATTCACTCCAAGACGCCGGGACCCTTCCCTTGTTGAGAGTCCTTCCTGGCACAAAGTAACAATGCGGACGCGATCGAACCCTGGTATTGACAGTCTAGGCATGTCCGAACTACAGACGAGCCATGTACCTCCATAGTCGAATGATGGGAACTGATCGGCTGTCGGACGCCCTCCGTCTAATAGGCGCTGCCCATGTATGGTTGTTTACATCTTTGGGCGGGTTTAGTGACATCTCTGAACAGTCAAGGGGACTGTGTCTGTGGTATAATATCCACAGTCAACGTCTGTTTTCAGGAGTTCTGGGAACCGAGGTGATGCAAAACTTCTTTTGATGTGTGTATTAGCGGTTGCCTAAGAAATCATGGTTATACTCAACTGTGCACTTCTTCTTCCGAAGCAAGAATGTCTCTTGTCTGGGCTCCAAAAATATGGAAATCACATGGGGAGAGATCGGAACTGTATAAAGGATCTGTAAGGCCTTCCCAGCGTAGCTTTTGCAGCGTAGTCGAAACAACCTTGGCAACACGTGTGCATGTCACCGATTTGTTTCTAATGAAGCGGTGCACACCTGGGTACAACCGTGTTTCTTTAGGCTACCGCTAATGTTTCCCCATGAAAGCATTTTCCGTCTTGTCTCATATTGGGATAAATGTACTAACACTTACTGCGATTACATTTGAAATAACTTACTTTTCTACCATGTGGCTTGTTTTCATTCGACTGCTCTTTATATTACGATGATGCAGTTCGTACCGAAGGCCCTTTCATTAATAAAGAAATCTGATGAAGGAAGTCTCACAGTGGCAGCGCTCTGTTGTGTAAGCAACAATGGAACTTCTCTCACAGGTAAAATAAATAATGCTGCACTCTGACGAATCCATTTGATATTTTTTATTCACGGTTACAAAAGTCTTAGGCTGTACTTGCTTAATAAATTTCCTGGTGATTTGATGAGTGATCAGAAAATTTTCATTAATTTCTTGACTTGCTCTTCTTAATACGAAGGATGGGACGCTAACACTTATTCAGAAGCACGTCCTCCATTTATACTACGAGTTGTAATGAGAACTGTTAGGGGTCACAGACAGATATTGCCTGTGTTAAGTGGTATTTACATGTGTAATTCAAATCCATCCTCTGTAATGCTGTCCGATATGCAAAATGTCGACATTCTTTGTAGCTCAATACTCAACAAAGCCAACTATAGTCGCAGTAAAGGTGATGTATTAGAAAGTAAGCAGCAACGTCCCAGGAAAAAGTAATATGCGTTGTCATCTTAGAAAGTCGATCGCTCAAAACTCTTCCTGGCACGTGCAACGGCTTAATGGTAGCATCACTGGATTTGTAAAAAATGAGGAAGAGGGAAGAATGACTTGTGGTAACTAAGAAGGCGACAAAGGGTTGTTGAGAAATGCTGAAGCCAACTAAGCCATGGTGTAAAAATTATGTGAAGAATTCGCGCGATTTCCATGATGTTACGGTTCGACTTTACAGCCCAAATAAGAAGCACCATTCTCACAATAAACATTTGATGCACATAAATCTGCTATTATGCATCTTAATTTGTCCAGAGATATCAATCGATATTCGTTGATTTCTTATAATGTCATCTTTTGAAAATGTCTTAGTTATAGAAATCTGAGAAGATAGTCACTCAGTTTCTACTGATTCAGCTGCTCCTATCAGCCACCTCTTATGGTGTGCGTATAGCGCACACAAATTTTTTGAAGAAGGACATTTTGTTTTAATTCATACAAGTTTTAATTAGCGATCACGTCCGGACGACAGAATGTGGTTACGAAGAAGGGACACACCGTCTGACATGTACGATTAAACTAGGCGTATTCTAGTTTACTTTCCGTCTATTCTTTAAAAAAAAAAATATTAATGTTCATTGACAATAATGTCAGCTCATCCCATCTTCTGATGCTAACCTTTGAGCTTATATCCAAAGAATTCAAGGAAAATGCCCGCGATTCACGTAACTGGACTTGCTCGCTGGCTTTATACGTGATCACTTCTTTGACCCAGAGTTGTCGATCAGCGGTCTTCATCAGAGTCGGCTCAATGAACGAAAGATAATAAATGTTTTATTGTGATATTTTTAAAACCAATTTAGTTTGCGAGGTCGATATGTAAACACAGTTACTGGAATACTAGTTTCGACGTTATGTATTACGATCCTCAGATCCCCAAATCCGGGCTGTAGTAGCTACACCATACAATGCGAACACCATTCTGTCACATGAGAACTGTATTTACAATATGCATAAAAGAGTCGAGGCATTGCATGTGAGAACGTTGGTGTAACCTTTTTCTGACGTAGTACGCAGTGCCCGGTTTTATGAATTTGAGAATGGTAACTCATATTTCCGTAACTAATAACCCATTAATTGCATTTACATAGTGATCTTGGTAAAGAAACTGGCTTTCGGAAGAACACTACAATACAAAATTATAGATCGCCTCCTGCACTGACTGATCGTATCGAGTAACAATAATAAATACTGCTAGCGATTTAGACGAAAAATACATTTCAGTACACATTATGATGGTGGACTTGTACAAGGGATTTCACTCGTTTATAAATAAAGGTGAAGAATTTTGTAAAATACTAGCGGATTACATTGGCGAAACGTTGTTCGCACATATTACATCGTCACTCAGTTCTATCAAAAGTGCACCATAAAAGTGACTATTGACGTTCAGTTCTCGCTAAACGTTTAGTGAGTGACAGTTTACAGATAAGGACATCGGATCACACACTTTCGATATCTCTTTCTGTATCATTCTGTGTCTTAAATAGCACGCCGCTGCAGGTTTGGTCATAACTTCTCTTTACCTTGTCGGGTAATACACACATATTGCCGGACGGAGTGGCCGAGCCGTTCTAGGCCCTTCAGTCTGGAATCACGCGACCGCTACGGTCGCAGGTTCTAATCCTGCCTCGGGCATGGCTGTGTGTGATGTCCTTAAGTTAGTTAGGTTTAAGTAGTTCTAAGTTCTAAGGGACTGATGACCTCAGATGTTGAGTCCCATAGTGCTCAGAGCCATTTGAACCAATACACACATATTGCCACAAAAATAAACGGCGACCCTGGTCGAGAGATCTACAGATACAATGCGAGCGTTCATATATCCTTGACACGTTAGATTTCTAACAATTCAAAATAAGTAGATGAGCAGACGTACTCTAAACCATCCGCGATCAGAAGAACACTGGTGGCGATCAAAATATTGGGCAGTATTTATACCATCTCACATTAAAAGTGAAGGAAACGCATGGTGCCGGGTATAAGACACCTGTGCTGTGCAGAGCGCTCACGAAAACACCGCTCCTCTGTGCACAATGTTACAGAACACGCAATATGTGCAAACGTTGCAAAGTGCTTACCAGTGCGAACGGCATGTCTGCGAGAAGCGGTCGGTCAGTCGGCCGCTGGAGGCCGTGTCTCGAACGGGATTGAGTGCGTCGCGCCTGGGCAGATAACCCGCACCAAGAGCTACGATAAGAAGGCGCCCGCCTCCCAAAATTTATCTCCCACGCCACGCCGAACGACCGTCAAGGATGAACTGGCGCACAGCTTCTCCACGCATGACTGTTTCAACGTCAAGCGGACTAGTACATCGATCACTAACATATCTGCATTCAGGATTAAACTGGAGTTAGTAATTTCACAAACAAAGCGTGACGATAACAAGGAGATAACTGCAACTGCAGCTGGTTTCGTCTTACACTATAGAAAGTTATCATAAGGGCGGCAGAGGCTAAGCACATTCTCTCAGTGAATTCTTTTGGTTTATTTCGTCTTATTAGTGGTTGCCCTCGCAATAATATTTCATCTTCTGCATTTGTGAAACAACAACCCGAACGTTTCGTGGCCAAGTCGAGATTACCACAAATAATTATTTATATATTCGTTAACCTTGTCAGAGACTATATCTGCGTAACACTAACAACTGTTTCAAAGACGTCACATTCCACTTATGGGTGAAGAAGCTTTTATATTGCTACTGTAATTTCAGCATTATGCCATTGTCAAGAAAAGTAAATAGATGCTATTTCACATCACAGATGTAACAGTACCTAATGCCAGTTAACAATTCATAGCCGGCCAGTGTGGCCGAGCGGTTCTAGGCGCTGCAGTCTGGACCCGCGCGACCGCTACGGTCGCAGGTTCGAATCCTGCCTCGCACAGGGATGTGTGTGATGTCCTTAGGTCAGTTAGGTTTAAGCAGTTCTAAGTTCTAGGGGACTGATGACCTCAGCAGTTAAGTTCCATAGTGCTCAGAGCCATTTGAAACATTTTTGAACAAATCGTAGGTATGTACAAATGTTGCGTTAACAGGGTGCAAAATTGGACGCAACACTACTAAGGTAGCGTAATTTATGGCTCATAACTGTGCCGCTACATGACACCAATCTATTGCACTTGGCAATGGCAAGCGTTGAATTTTCAGTAATAAAATAAAAACTTCACAGCCATAAGCGAAAACTACGTCCGTTAAATAATAGATACAGGCTGTAGACCCATATTGTAAGGTCTTAAACAACAACTATAACGTTTACTTACTGCAAGTTGATAAAATGAAGTGAAAGTAACGCACAAAAAAATGTATTCCTTGAAGATTTTGCTGCCCCGAAATGCGTTGGGCGTAAAAAGGAAAACAAAACTGGACATACTTGTCACACGGAGTTATCTCTGAGTCTGATTTATACAGAACAGACTTATTTCCTGTTTGCCGATCGCCGTTTTTATTTCAAATTGACCGGTTACAGACAATGTCGTCCATCTTCAGATTATCTCTCGTACTTAAATAGAATAACAAGTCTTTACAGAACTAAATAAGGCCTCATGCTAATGTAGGGAATGACAGTGAAACTGATGGTTCCATTAAGACTGATTAATGTGTAATTACGAGATACAATCTGAAGATGGGCGACATCGTACGAACCCGATAATACTGAAATAAAACCAGCCACTGGAAGATAGAAAATTAGCACATATTACACGAAATCAAAATACTGGGACCCTAACCAACAATAAAGAGCAGCCTGTGTCTGTTAGTAACGCAACAGAAGTAAGTTTTATGAAACCATGAACCGTCGTAGGCGCTGTGACGTTGATATGGGCATTTGTGTGTCTATCAGGTTCCTGGCGAACAATATATAACACACTAGCGACTCTGCGACTCGTTACGGATAACACCAAGAGTTTTGGAAGCTCACAAAATAATAACAGACTTAATAAAAAAAATCTTGGATAGTGCGACATCTTTTGCACTGAAGGAACATCTCAAATGGTATCATTCTGTATCAGGATGATACTTATCCTGCCCACGTACTTGCAACGTGGCTCGGAGATATTTATGTAATCGTTTTGACTTATCCTTCTCATAGTCTGGCATCAATCCCAACGATTGTCTGCGATGAAATACTGTAGTGGTTGTGTGCCAGAAAAATTCGCTGAAAACTTGGAACCAGTATTCACTTTCCATCAGGACGTATGTAAGTAATTGCGCCTTACTTGTACCAGAAATAAAATGTTGAAAGTAGTTCACCGGAATGCAACCTAGTAAAAGCTGCAAAAGCGGAACGTACACACTAATAGTCAGACAGGTTCTTGTTCGCTAAAAAAAGGAATAGGACGCGGACGACATTTGGGCACACAGAATGAACGTAAGTGAAACTGACTTTGTGGCGTTTCGTGTTGTGTTTGTATTGTCGGTAAAAGGAAGGATGAAGAGAAACACCGAAACTCATTGCCAGCGCGAAGCACTACGTACAATTTATGTCTGCTCCTAGATATGCATCATCACCAACGCTTGCGTCCTCACTACGCGATTATTTAAGAACAGTAATTAAAGACAACTCGCTTTACAAAACTGTGAGGAACTAAATAAATTCGTCGTCTGGACCGTCGGAACATATACTTTTGGTAGCCGTTCTCAGTCCGACATGTGTATCTTTTTCCGATCAGAATACTGCAATAGGCGGTTTGTAGTTAACAAAAATATACAGGGTACCGCACGATAAGACACCTGATTTGTTTCATGAATAACACATTTGTTGTTGAATGGTGCGGCATAACTCCACAATGATGGCCCTAAGTTACATTGCATTTTCTGGTTTTCTGTGATACACCTTTTCTTTAAGGAACTCCCAAAGGAAGATGTCACATGGGTTAATGTCCGAGTTGAGGGGCGGCCACACTCCTCCTCCTGCACAACGTTCTGGAAGTCTGTCTGACAATACCCTAAGGCCAAGTCTTTCGTGTAGGCAATCAAGCAAAACGTTGGCAGTATGGGAGCGTGCTCTGTCCTGCATGAACCATTGTGTTTGCAGTGGAAGACATGGGGCCATGACTTGAGGAAAGAACTTGTTCCGCAGCCTGTGTAAATAGCATTCACCGGTTACTGTAGCATCGAAGAAGAACAGACCGATGATTCTATGGCTTGGCATCGCGACCCATACGCACACTTTCTCCCCATAGGTGTCTTTCGTGTGGATTATTCGCGGAGGTTCACGTTGCCAGGATCGAACGTTCTGTTGGTTCACAACACCGTTCACGTAAAAATAAGCTTCGTCAGAAGACCATGTGTTGTGTAGCACTGCCTCTTGGTCTCGCTCGATTGCCCACCTTGCAGACTGCAGTCTCTGCTCCATATCTCTCGCACTAAGCTTATGCACCATAGTCACCTTGTGTGGATACAAGCGAAGGTCGGATTGAATAATTTTTTGCGCAGATCGGGGTGAAATTCCTAACTCGGCACTGGTTCTTATTGCTGATTTACGAGTCAAAGCCATTCGAACTGCTTCAATGTTTTGCGGCGAACGTACGGTACGTGCATCTGGCCGCTGACACTCCAAAACAGATCCATTATCTTCAAATTTTTGATGTAATCTGCGTATTGTCTATGGGCTGTGAGCCCACCATGTGCCGGAATGAGCACAAAACCTTCTCTGTGTCAATGTAACGCTGTTCGTCGCCGCGAACAGTAACAGAATATTGTCTTTTGTGCGACGGTCAACTGAAATGGCGGACTCCCAACGGAAGCGATGTACCCGCAACGGCATCTGGCGTAATCTTCATGAACTGCACGAAGCTGAGCGCACAATTGGAAAGCTATTGCCCCAATACTATACTTTTAGGATCAAAATTCAATTGGGTGACTTATCGTGTATGGTGATACAGCTAGTAAAAATACGAGCGGTCTGTTCATTTATTACTTTAACGTACGTGAAAGAAAGCACACGATACCTGAAAATAAATTAACACAACGTACTCAAAGTGGTACCTAAAGAAAACAATATTTAAGCGTTTTCCATGGAAAATATAAAATCAAGGCGTCAAGTGAGAGTTAATATCATGCACTATTCTAAATAACTCCAGAAATACAAAGTTTAAATATCTGAGAATGATGAAGCATAAAGACAATTATGTCAAAGTAAGATAATCTTAAGTATAAAGTTCAGTGATCTACAATCATGCTTTAAGCCGCTACCAAGCCGACGCTATATATAAAACTATTAGAGGAAAGGTAGGTCAGTAGCACCACAGAGAATAACGGTCGATCATTATCATCAGTAAAAAGTGTGGTCTTTTATTTTGGGACATTTTTCCATTTTTCCCTGAAAAATCTTACTGTTTAAGCCCGTTTCTAGTAAAAAAAAAGAAGAAGAAGAAAATAAATGCATTACATGATTCCGCTGTTAGTCGAACATAGTTTCTCATTCATCACTATTTCTGGTACCTGTTTCAGTGCTGTTACCACATTATCAGTTTCTTTTTTATGTCAAGCAGATGGTGCTACTGTCTCTCTTATTGTATGCTGGCAATGACTATCTTCGTCATATGCACTATTTCTTCCATGCTGCTATTATAAATATATGTCTTTCTTTCTGTATTTCTGCTTTTGTTCGGCTTCAGCGCTTTTGGGCAAAAATATGCTTCTTTTGTTTCAGTTACTGGTTATTTTTCAAGTAACCACAACTAAACATGTACTACTGCAGTGTTTGCAGTGTACTCGCTATTGCCATTTGTATGGAAAATTGTGAACAATGGAACATTATGTTTTAGTCAAGGAGGAATTCCTCAAGTATATATATGAGACATATCACACAATGAATTCGGTCTCAGCACAGTCGGGAAAACATGACGAAGAGGTCTGCAATTTACCCCTAATATATGTTGTAATGGTTCTTTATTTACGTGACCATTACGGCACTCCAACCCCAGTTCTCGATACCAGTAATATCGTACTACTTTTCTGCGAAGCAACAGACATATTTTTGTGACAATATTCACATTTGGTTTTATTAATGTATAGGTACTCCCATGTATCGATATATTACAGTGATGTGGTTCTTGTGTGTATTTATTTCTATCAGACAGTCATAATCTTTGACTTACTTGTAACCGTTTTGGTGCGAATGATGAAGCATTCCAGCTACAGTCTGGAACCACGCGGCCGCTACGGTCGTAGGTTCGAGTCCTGCCTCGGGCATGGATGTGTGTGCTGTCCTTAATTTAGTTTGGTTAAAGTAGTTCTTTGCACAAGTTAAGTCGTTATTTCGCTTTGTAAAAGAAAAGTCAAGTCTTGTGTTTGGTTAAAGAGGAAATTAAATATATTAAGAGTGATAGAAAACTGTTTTCTTCATGATATGACAATTAAGAAGTATATGTGAATTTACAAGAAGTTTAATAAAAATGTGGATCGTGAACACCAAGTCAAAAATTACTTCTACCATACCATTGTTCTGATCTGGGATTGTTTGATCATTAAGAATTTCCTGAAAAACGCATTTGTTAGGTCTTCAGATATTGCTAAAATACAGATCTGGACCTTCTAGCAGTCAAAGTGGGATCACCCTAGAATCAACAAGATGAGCCATAACGACTTTGACGAAATCTACGTGGGAATCCATTCAAGATAAGTGCCAAATTAATGACTTTTTTACAGTGACCTCATTATTTTTCTCACGATACCATCCACAGGCAATAACTTTGTTGTTGCCCGATAAAGCGAACATATGCTGCCTGAGAAACATTATTAATCTGATTTCTAACCTACTTTGCAAGTGGCGGTATTGTTAGAATGTACACACAGTTTTATGACTTGACGCTTTCGCCATTTTCCACGTTGGTAGCCAATACTGGTGCGACCGTAACCCGACTAGAAACCCAGTCAGGCGGTTCATAGTTACCACAACTCACCGACATGAGCCACAGATGCGTGAAGGGTGATGTATAATTAGTACAAGTGTTCAGTACATTGTACTTTGTACTCAATTTTCTTTATTGTTAGCTACAGGGCTCTCTAGCACTGACCAACAAATACCGATACAGACAGAATAAACCTTCAACAAAGTGTGCCAAACAGGACCGAGTAAGGCTAGATAAAACTCGGCGACGGAAGGAATGGCAAATATTTGCGCCGAGTCGAGACTGTGAAGTGAACGGCACGTTGCGTAATCCGCCACGGCCTGGATTTTTCTGTGGGATACAATGCAGCCGGCGGATATGGGCGCGGCGGCGGCGGCGATAACTGAAGGAGCGGCGCGAGGCCCTGTGGCTTGTCCTGCCGTGTCAACGCTCGGAACACGTGTGGGGCGCGCGCGGGAGCGAGTGTGGGGCCGCCGGCCGCACATCCGTAAACGACACTACTTGACGCACACTACACCTCCCTGACGACAGTACACGGGGTGTATCAAAAAGTACGCTACGACTTCAATATCTTCTAGTGCCCAAATTAATTAAGGTATTCACAACATGTTTGGGCTGGCTGGAGTGGCCGAGCGGTTCTCGACGCTACAGTCTGGAACCACGCGGTCGCTACGGTCGTAGGTTCGAGTCCTGCCTCGGGCATGGATGTGTGTGCTGTCCTTAAGTTAGTTTGGTTTAAGTAGTTCTAAGTTATAGGGGACTGATGACCTCAGAAATTAAGTCGCATAGTGCTCAGAGCCATTTGAACCATGTTTGGGTTAAGTCACAAACTCACAAAGTTTAGTTTGTGTATGCTCCAGCTTGTAAGTGTATTACAGTGATGACGGTGCAATAAAAGGCTTGGTGGCGTGTGGAGTGGTCTATTCAGAACAAATCGGACAGGCAGGTTCAAAGGAACTTCCGAACACGTTATGGGAAGCATCTACCATCTCTGGCGTCGATATGTCGGTGGTAATGTTACGCTATATGAAGGGCTGAAGGGGAGCATCATGCTCAACGTTACTGGAACGAGTGAAACCGACACAGAGTGAATACGATGGGCTTTCCATTGTTCACCGCAGAAGCCTTATACATTGAAGTGCCAAAGAACATGGTATAGGCATGCGTATTAAAATACAGGGATGTGTAAACAGGCAGAACAGGGCGCTGCGGTCGGCAACGCCTACATAAGACAACAAACACCTGGCGCAATTTTTAGATCGGTTACTGCTCGAAAAATGGTAGAGAATCAAGATTTAAGTGAGTATGAACGCGATGTTATAGTCGGCGCAGGCGCGATAGGATACAGCATCTCCGAGGTAACGGTGAAGTGAGTATTTTCCCATACGACCATTTCACGAGTGTACCATGAGTATCAGGAACCCGGTAATACATCAAATCTGCGACATCGCTACAGCCGGAAAAAGATCCTGCAAGAGCGGAACCAACGACGATAGAATAGAATCGTTCAACGTGACGCAAGTGCAACACTTCCGCAATGCAGATTTCAGTGCTAGGCCGTCAACAAGTATCAGCGTGCGAACCATTCAACGAAACATCGTCGATATGGGCTTTCGGAGCCGAAGGCCACTCGTGTACCCTTGATGACGGCACGACACAAAGCTTTACGCCTCTCCTGGGCCAGTCAACACCGACATTGGAGTGTTGATGGCTGGAAACTTGTTGTCTGGTCGGACGAGTCTCGTTTCAAATTGTATCGAGCGGATGGACGTGTATATGTATGGAGACAACCTCATGAACCCATAAACTGTGCATGTCAGCAGGGAACTCTTCAAGCTGGTTGGGGCTCTGTAATAATATGGGTCGTGAGTATTTGGAATGATATGGGACAACTGATACGTCTAGATACGACTCTGACCAGTGACACGTACGTAAGAGTCCTGTCTGATCACATGCATCCATTCATGTCCATTGTGCATACCGACGGACTTGGCCAATTCCAGCAGGAAAATGTGGCACCCACACGTCCAGAATTTCTACAGAGTTGCTCCAGGAACACTCTTCTGTGTTTAAACAATTCCGCTGGCCACCAAACTTCCAAGACATGAACATTATTGAGTATATCTGGGATGCCTTGCAGCGTGCTGTTCAGAATAGATCTGCGCCGACTCGTACCTCTACGGATTTTTGGACAGCCCTGCAGGATTCATGGTGTCAGTTCACTCCAGCACTACTTCATATGGTAGTCGAGCCCATGCCACGTCGTGCAGCGGCACTTGTAAGTGCTCGCGGGGGCGTTACATGATATTAGCCAGGTGTACCTGTTTCTTTGGGTCTTCAGTGTACGAGCCCGTCGCGGGAGCTGTAAATACGAAGGGCGACCTTGCACAGGGGTCCTTCCGAAACGTTTACAGAGGTAACCATACCGATTGCACGCATTGAAACCAGACGACCAGCTACATTGTACACAGTACCTGTGGACGTTTTTCACCGTCTAGGGGACAATGAAAATTTTTAAAGAACATAGTTTTTTTTTCTGACGAAGCAGCATTTCACGTGTGTGGTAAGGTACGCAAACAACAACGATTGCATCTACGGCACAACCAATTCGCTACTGTGACGGAGGAAGTTTATGACAGCCCGACTGTGATTGTGTGGTGTTATTTGACGGTTGATCGTATTGTGGAACCATTTCTTTTCTCAGAAGTAACTGTTAATTCTAAACACTACTTTTATATGCTGAAGCTGTCTGTATTACTACAACTGGCCGAGTTCTAGGACAGTCTTTTCCCAGCAAGATAGTACACCGCCATAGTGGGATCAGACTGTAAGAGATGTTGCAGACCAGATGTTCCCAGATCGATGGATTGTCAGGGGTGGTCCTAGCCTCCTGGATCGTCTGACATTGCTCTGATTGAATTCTTTCTACGGCAATATGTCAAGGATAGAGTCTGCCAAACGCCATTCAGCTATATTAATGATTTAAAAAAACAGAATCGTTACTGCCATTGTCACTGCTGATGCGGATATGTTGCGCCGAGACTGGATGCTGTAGAAATTCATTGAATAGTACACAAACTTTATGAGGTAGTGTGTCACATAAGCGAAACATGGCGGGAATATCTTAATTAGTTTGAATGCTATAATATATTGATACTGTACCGTACCTTTTGAGACACCCTGTACACTGCGTGGCATAAAATTTTGATGGATGGCGTCACGTTGAGTTCAGCGATGAATCAAAGTTCTGGACTACTCCGAATGACCATCGTCGCCAAGTATGTCTGCGCATTAGCATTACTCTTGGCATGACGGTGCGGGCAGCTATCGAGTACGACATCGGGTCAAAGCTGGTAGTGACTAATGGTACTCAGATGGCGCAACGATACTTCGCGGACACCCTGCCTTCTCATGTGTTATATCTGATGGAGCAGTGTGGTACCATTTTTCAACAGGATAATGCTCGTCCACATATGGCACACGTCTATGAATGCGTGATCTTGAGATACTCCCTTTGCCAACAAGATCTCCAGATCTGTGTCCGATGGAATATGTATCGCACCAGTTCGGACATCAACCCTGTTCCAGTAGCAGCATACAACATTATGGACCTGTTACAGGAGTTGTGGGTCAGCTTGCCTCAGGAGAGAATCCAAAGGCTTAATGAAACCCTTCCCAACCGAGACATAACATGCGTCCAGGGCAGCGGGGGTGCAACGCCTTACTGATCAACTCTCTCATGCTGCCAAGTTCTTTGTAAATTTGACTGGATTTTGCAATCGCCGAAATAGCGCCACATACCCTTTCAACCTATAACGTTTCGTATCCTCTTCCTCTCCTCGGTACCTTCCATTATTTGTCAGGCCGTGAAAGTGAAAATCGCTGTGATTAAGACACTGTACTAATTACGTGGAAGTTTGGGTTAAAATCTCGGTACTGCCACACATTGATACTCCATAGTTTGCCGAAAACACGTCGGGCGAATCTTTGAATTTGAATCTTCATGTTCTCGCTGTTTATTATTTGTTTTATAAAATTTCAGGAAATCTGCGCAGCCAAACTTCGTCCACCACTAATATTTCGCCTGTAAACCTTTCAATCATATTCTAAGCGAGCCGGAAATACTAACGGCGTTCCCGTCCACCGTATATACCTTAGATTGAATCAATTGCGCTTGCGGAAACGGTGTGTGATAGTGGAAAAAAATACCACTCCGGCGACAGAGATTTGTTACGGAGAGGCCATCTGTGATGGATATTATGCCACAAATTCTGATCGAATGGAGAACAATACCGTTATCTAAGAGGGTTAGATACAGCTAATTCCAGCTTCCAAATTTTGTCAAGATTAAAACCTTTATCACTACAAATTAAATCACAAGTCAAACGCATTTTATTTGCTTTCCCTAAAACGGAATCCCAGGTGGGCGTAACAGATGGTTGAACGGTGCCCTTGTGCGTTGCGTGGTCTGACTGTATACAGAACTCAGTCACGTACATGTGTCTGTCTGTAGCAGGCAGGTACAGCTTCGATGTTCTACACATTGTTATTGAACTGTACGTAAAATCAGTAAAACCTCGAAATTTTCCACCTTTTATCTTATTTCGCTTTCACTGCTTAACCATGCGTTTTTAGCGGAACATACTTTTTCACAGAATTGAAGAGCATTACATTTCCTTCACACTTAACTGGTCAAAAGCAATTTTAACACAGCAGTTACTGAGATACAGTAGTTACAAAATGCAATAAATTTCTCAGATTATCAAAAATATCAGCAAAACGCAGATTTTTGGCTTAAAACTTTCACGTGTAAACATTTGTTTATAAATTTTCTTAAATACCCATAAGTTTTGGCACCTCGAAACAGTCCAGGATTCAACCCATCATAGATCATTATGGCTCGCATGAGAACCTTCTCTATGATCTTGTCTGACCAGAATCATGACCAGAAATTGTCAGTTCTGCGAACAGTGAAATAGCCTTTCGTCGCGATCAGAATCAGTTTTACCCTTTAAGGTGATCATATCACGGTAATACAGGTTTCGACTCTGGGAGTAGTTTAAATGGCCTCTAGGCTGAAGTAGGAGAAGGAGAATACTAGTGCTTGTTCTCCTGTCGACAATGAGATCATAGGAGGCGGAGCGCAAGTTCAGACTGAGGAAGGATAGTGGAGTAAACCGCCCGTGCGCTTTCAGGGAACCATCCCGGCATTTGTCTTAAGCGATTTAGGGAAATCACAGGAAACCTAAATCAAAATGAGCAGACGCGAATTTGAACAGTCGTCCTTCCGAAGGTGAGTCCAATGTGCTAACAACTCCACTACCTCAGTTAGTATTGAAGTAGAGATTCGAGATGGATGTTCCAGTCAGCCGTACGTACAGCTTTGAAGATATTTTTCATTGCGGAGGTATTGCATCCACAGGTCACAGTTGACCCTCTATTCTCAATTTCTTTCAGCCGTTTCGTGGATTTAAGTTTCACAGCATGCAATTATGGAGCCTCAGAATTTATCTTGTATTCATCAGAAGAATCGATAATTGTATCCCGTACGAACAAATCTTCTTTTTTCAAATCCACTTATCCGTCCACCCAAAGCAGTTCAAATGGTTCAAATGGCTCTGAGCACTATGGGACTAAACATCTGTGGTCATCAGTCTCCTAGAACTTAGAACTACTTAAACCTAACTAACCTAAGGACATCACACACATCCATCCCCTAGGCAGGATTCGAACCTGCGACCGTAGCAGTCGCGTGGTTCCGGACTGAGCGCCTAGAACCGCTAGACCGCCGCGGCCGGCCCCAAAGCAGTGTAAAGCAAGGCTACGCGCACGTATACCCATGGTGTAAGTATGTCCAGATAGTACCTTATCAGCACTTTTCGCTACAAAAATCTCGCATAACAGCCCTTGCGAACCATTCCCAGCCATAAGGGTCGCAGTGGCACCCATGAAAGACATTAAGACGTTTAAAGCTCCTAGAATCAGATCGACGTTTTCCAAGTCTGGTATGGAGGCAACCACGTCACGAACGTTGCAAACCAATGGCTGATCAAAAGGGAGAACACGTGTTTCTTGGTTAATTCACTCATACTAGTCAAGTCCAGTGAGGATGATGGTCAGGTGTTGAAAGTTTCCTTTAACAATGTTCTTAGTCTGATTTTGATTTTGAACTCGTACTTGTCCCACAGTGGATACACCGGTTCCCGTGAGATCGCCGAAGTTAAGCTCTGACGGGCGTGGCCGGCACTTGGATGGGTGACCATCCATGCCGCCATGCGCTGTTGCCATTTTTCGGGGTGCACTCAGTCGCGTGATGCCAACTGAGGAGCTACTCGACCGAATAGTGGCGGCTTCGGCCAAAAATACCATCATAACGACTGGGAGAGCGGTGTGCTGACACCACGCCCCTCCTATCCGCATCCTCCACTGGGGATGACACGGCGGTCGGATGGTCCCAGTAGGCCACTCGTGGCCTGAAGCCGGAATACTGGTTTTATTGGTTGAATGTAACTTTGCTGTGGTTTAGCTTTGGGTGACTGTGCATTTCCAACTGCGAGAGAAACCAAAATTAGTGTCCAGTGAGAATACACCACGAATGTGGCTGTTTTATAATCTTTCTAAAAAAAAGTGCAAACTGATTAAATTCCTAATATTACTATTAATCTTTTAAATTCAACAACGTGTTTTCTGTACGTTAATGATCTGCCTAATAATGCTATTAAAGAAATGGTCCCTGTGCGTTGATAATTTTCGTAGCAAGCTGATCCTGAAATTAAAATACCTTACCTCTTAATGTAATTGCTTGGAAACGCGGTGTTTGCTGCTCTCTGTGCGTCTGCTGCTTACCGTGCGTGTTTAGCAGACCATACGTATTTGCAAAGTTAACGAGCATTACATTTTTTGCAGATTTAACTGGTCAAAAATATTTACAACTCAGTAGCCACCGAGACACAGTGATTGAAAAATACATTAAATTTCTCAGATTATCAAAAATTCTTAGCGCAACGTTCCATACAACAATAAACTGTTTCATACAGACAATTGAGTGAGACACTCTTTAAATGAAAACCAGTTGGATCCAAGATGTGGACAATGCTCTTAGGTCAAATATTTCTTTAACAAACTATTCGTAAATATTCTGATAAATTATTAATAGTTTGAAATCCATGTTACAGTACTCATTAATATTGACAAAGGGCAACAATGGTATCAAACTCTTACTCTCAAAAATGTTAGACAAATAATTAATAAACACGAAAAATACCTTACACTGAAGATCACTCAATCTGCAACGAACAATCTGAAGTTCCCTGGTATGAATGTCTCATTCAACAATAGTTCCAAACTACGGGCGACTGCAGTGCAAATAAAAATCACTACCTTTATTCCTCTTCATAAGCATTTCTAATTTCATCTCGGTCTAAATCATCAATAGAATCTTCCTCCACTTTTTATGATATTCAAACAAATATCATTTTGCTTAAACACAGATGCACTTAAATTTACGTCTACGCTGCCACGAGTACTTTGTTTGGCGTCTGTCTCACTTCTCCTCTGGCGACAGAACTTTCGCGCTCCTCGTTGTGTAGCAGCGGTGACAAACCAAAAATATCTTCGAGCGGCACAGCTACTCTCACAAAAGACTGCAGATGGATAATCTGCGAATACATAATTGTGACCTACCGTTTGAGACATCCTAAGTGTGCACAAATTACATAAATACAAATAACAAACCTCTAATAGACCTGTTTCACTATCTCACGGATAGGGGTAATTATAAGTAGTTGGCACGTCCATAGGTTAAAGTTTTGTGGTCACATTTCCATTTGCTTTTTCTCTACTCCACCAAAATATAGCGCACAGTCCTTTCTTTTCCTTCTCTTCACCCTGAATCCTTATGCGTATTTGCCTGAGTATACAATAAAGAAAATTCTACAGAAATTACGATTGCACTCGTATAACAAAACGAATAGTCCACTCACACTCAAGTAAAAAGTAAGAAACCTGATAACGATGTTTGCCTAATGATATTTTCACAATGCGTTGTACATGTAATGATTCCTATACTTTAATGTTTCTTTTATCTCACATGTTGAAACAGATTGCTATTATGATTATTCTCTTTGAGATGTCTCCACCAACACATCTGTATAAGTCGTAATTTCGACGTTCGTAACGAATGTTTGTTATTTTTCGTCATGTAATTTGTGAGTTTACTATTCGCGGTTTTAGATACATTATGTGAATGAAAGTATCCGGACACTCACAAAAACCTACGTTTTTTATATTAGGTGCATTGTGCTGCCACCTACTGCCAGGTACTCCATAGCAGCGACCTCAGTAGTCATTAGACATCGTGAGAGAGCAGGAAATGAGGCGTTCTGCGGAACTCACGGTCTTCGAACATGGTCAGATGATTGAGTGTAACTTGTGTACGCGAGATTTCCACACTCCTAAACATCCCTAGGTCCATTGTTTCCAATGTGATAGTGAAGTGGAAACATGAAAGGACATGTACAGCACAAAACTGTACACGCCGGTCTCACTGTTGACTGACAGGGACCGCCGACAGTTGAAAATCGTAATAGGCACACATCTATCCAGACCATCACACAGGAATTCCAAACTGCATCAGGATCCACTGCAAGTAGTATGACAGTTAGGTGGGAGGTGAGAAAACTTGTATTTCATAGTCGAGCGGCTGCTCATGATACACACAACACAACGGTAAATGCCTAACGAAGCCTCGCTTGGTGTAAGGAGCGCAAACATTGGACGATTGAACAGTTGAAAAACGTTTTGTGGAGTGACGAATCATCGTACACAATGTGGCGATCCGATGGCAGGTTATGGGTAAGGCGAATGCCCGGTGAACGTCATCTGCCAGCGTGTGTTATGCCAACAGTAAAATTCGGAGGCGGTGGTGTTATGGTGTGGTCGTGTTTCTCGTGGAGGGGACTTGCACTCTTTGACGTTTTGCGTGGCGCTATCACACCACAGGCCTTCATTGATATTTTAAGCCCCTTCTTGCTTCCCACTGTTGAAGATCAATTCTGGGATGGTGATTGCATCTTTCAACACGATCGATCACCTGTTCATAATTCACGGCCTGTAGCGGAGTGGTTACGAGACAATAACATCACTATAATGCACTGGCCTGCAAAGAGTCTTGATCTGAATCCTACAGAACACCTTTGGGATGTTTTGGAACACCGACTTCGTGTCAGGCCTCACAGATCGACATCGATACCTCTCCTCAGTGCAGCACTCCGTGATGAATGGGCTCCCATTTCTCAAGAAACATTCCAGCATTTGATTAAACGTATGCCTGCGAGAGTGAAAGTTGTCATCAATGCTAAGGGTGAGCCAGCAGCATACTGAATTCCAGCATTACTGATGGAAGGCGCCACGAACATGTACGTCATTTTCAGCCAGGTGTCCGGATGCTTTTGATGACGTAGTGTAAATGTCTTAGCTTTGTTTTCTTCACTGTAAGGTAGCAGAATATGTGTACTTTGTACAAGCAGCACCTTCAAAGACTCAGATTTATTCTCTACACTGTGAGAAAGTTCGACGTATTATGAACGTTTTCTTTACCACGACATACCACATCGATTATCATTATTTTAGATAACTTCACGGACATTTGGTGAAAATGAAATGGCAGTACCTTTTGTGAGTGGTCTGGTTCTGAGTTGTCACAGGATTTGTTATGGACAAGTACTGCATCCCCTGTGTCCAGTCTTAGCCGCCTCACGAACAATTATGATAAAACGCTTTCACTTCAAGAGTTATTACGTCATAGAGGTAAGTGCTAGAAAACACTTCAACATGAGCTAGGTAGTTACTGTGTACACTGATGTCAATAGCTTCGTGTGCACCAACCACGAAAAGACATTGCTTCGATACATACTTGCTACGACTAAAATACAATGTAATCACAGTCTGTGTCACGAGATTTTGCGTAGAATAACGGCGAAAACAATAGCGCAAGGAGTTTCATTTTTTCTCACAGTTGATGACCTCATAGGTACTGCGCACTGATGTAATGGACAATTTTCTTTAACTTCTGCACGCTTCTTTCAAACGAAATGTAGCACATTCTGAGTGCACCTGAGCGCCAGTGTAAGCAGCATTTGTGACTTTACTTGGAGTGCACTAGAGCACTAAATGTACAAAGCCTTTTGTAAATTAATTTCTGTGTGACTGAGCACCGCTATTTACAAAAAAAAAAAGTTTACCATGACTTCTTTACAGTGCATATAAGCACGTTACATGTGTGTATTGCATATTCTGTACTCTTTTTATGTTTCTCTATGATGTATTGTACTACTTCCTACCCCAGGCGTACAACCTTGACAACTCAAAGAAAGTGTCACTTTCTTTGAGTTTTTAAGGCTGTAGGCCTGGTTGGTTAGGTTGGAGTTGACGTTTGTGATGTCTGAAGATGGGCGTAATCCCGAAACGCGTTACATGTTCCAATAAAAGAGTCAATTGAACATCTCATGGCTTTAATGCGATTGTACAGCATTGGTTGCCAATTATGATCTGACCGTCTTACATGGTTGTATAGAGATTCTGTGTGTTATACTTAAGTGGCTGGAGACTATGTTCGACACCCGAAGCACTGAAACCACCATCTCAACTTTTCTCTGTTTTTTATTAATGTACGTAGTCTCCAAACTTTTTGGAATGACGGGGCTTATCGACTAAATTCGTTCGTAAGAAGAAATGAGTACATTAGCTGCAGAACGCATTTATCCTTAGAAAATCAATATCGCGAAATGTGACTTCTTCTACCCATGCGTTAAATTCATTTGCAATTGAATTATTTGTAATAGTTTTTCTTTTTATGACAGACTGTTCTAAATATCGAGTTAAGCAAGAGTAGCAACAAAGTCTCGGCATAGTTACGAGGTGCATTCAAGTTCTAAGGCCTCTGACTTTTTTCCTAATTAACTACTTACCCGAAATCGATGAAACTGGCGTTACTTCTCGACGTAATCGCCCTGCAGACGGACACATTTTTCACAACGCTGACGCAATGATTCCATGGCAGCGGCGAAGGCTTCTTTAGGAGTCTGTTTTGACCACTGGAAAATCGCTGAGGCAATAGCAGCACGGCTGGTGAATGTGCGGCCACAGAAAGTGTCTTTCACTGTTTGAAAAATCCAGAAGTCTCTAGGAGCCAGATCAGGTGAGTAGGGAGCATGAGGAATCACTTCAAAGTTGTTATCACGAAGAAACTGTTGCGTAACGTTAGCTCGATGTGCGGGTGCGTTGTCTTGGTGAAACAGCACACGCGCAGCCCTTCCCGGACGTTTTTGTTGCAGTGTAGGAAGGAATTTGTTCTTCAAAAAATTTTCGTAGGATGCACCTGTTACCGTAGTGCCCTTTGGAACGCAATGGGTAAGGATTACGCCCTCGCTGTCCCAGAACATGGACACCATCATTTTTTCAGCACTGGCGGTTACCCGAAATTTTTTTGGTGGTGGTGAATCTGTGTGCTTCCATTGAGCTGACTGGCGCTTTGTTTCTGGATTGAAAAATGGCACCCACGTCTCGTCCATTGTCACAACCGACGAAAAGAAAGACCCATTCATGCTGTCGTTGCGCGTCAACATTGCTTGGCAACATGCCACACGGGCAGCCGTGTGGTCGTACGTCAGCATTCGTGGCACCCACCTGGATGACACTTTTCGCATTTTCAGGTCGTCATGCAGGATTGTGTGCACAGAACCCACAGAAATGCCAACTCTGGAGGCGATCTGTTCAACAGTCATTCGGCGATCTCCCAAAACAATTCTCTCCACTTTCTCGATCATGTCGTCAGACCAGCTTGTGCGAGCCCGAGGTTGTTTCGGTTTGTTGTCACATGATGTTCTGCCTTCATTAAACTGTTGCACCCACGAACGCACTTTCGACACATCCATAACTCCATCACCACATGTCTCCTTCAACTGTCGATGAATTTCAATTGGTTTCACACCACGCAAATTCAGAAAACGAATGATTGCACGCTGTTCAAGTAAGGAAAAAGTCGCCATTTTAAGTCTTTAAAACAGTTCTCATTCTCGCCACTGGCAGTAAAATTCCATCTGCCATACGGTGCTGCCATCTCTGGGACGCATTGACAATGAACGCGCCCTCATTTTAAAACAATGCGCGCATGTTCCTATCTCTTTCCAGTCCGGAGAAAAAAAATCGGAGGCCTTAGAACTTGAATGCACCTCGTACTATGATGTACCATACATTACAGTTTTTCTTGAGGTGTTGTGACTGCATTAATTATCAACGCTGCACTTCACACTCTTCAGGTCGCCAATATCTGCAGCGCTTTCCAAAGGCTAACAAAGCGGCAACTATTGAGACACCTTAAGCTGTATGTTCACTGCATGCAGTGCTATGGCATTTCTCTCGATATAGCTTGCTAGCTACTATCCGTATCTGAATTTGCAGTCTTACTGTACAACCAGTGTAGCTTAAGTTATCAGCAGTCCTGTATAGATTTAATACAAATGCCTGACAGAATATCATGTACAGAGAACCAAAGTTGTAAACACATTCCTGTTCAGAAAAAACAAAACGCCTTGAACGACTAGAGATAGGGCGTTCATATTCACAGGACGTGTACATTAGTATGTTCTGCAGAAACTATTGGCATTTTAACAACCTCGGCCCGTGGGTTCAAGATCAACATCGATATTGCGGCGAAACACCATCTATCAGTAAAATTAGTCTATGGCTCTCGTTGTCGCTATAAACCGAACATAATGGATTAGTGCGACTTCAGACAGACGTGCAGGATGCCTCGCAGACGTATGCGCGAATCAATAGTCAATTCAGTGAGTTTGAAAGGGGGCGCGTTATTGGCATGACAGAATGTGATGCATCAATCCGGGAAATTGCTGCTCGTGTGGGACGAAGTGTTTCGGCAGTGCAACGGGTGTGTGCCGAACGGTTCACGGGAGGCCTGCCTTTGACGAATGTGCAGAAACATGCTAGACGGCGATGATGCGTGTAACGACGTCACTTCAGATAGTGTTATCGGACGAATGCAGGTTCTGTTTGTTTGAAAATGAGGCCGCGTTTTGGTTCGCCACAGACACAGGGAGCAGCATCACAGTGACTGCATTCGCGCAAGACACAGTGGCAACTCAAGGCCTTATGGTGTGGAGTGCTATTGGGTACAACCACAAACCACAGTTGGTGTGAATCCAGGCCACTGTGAGCAGCGTAACCAGCGTGAATGACATCCTGCGACCCGAGGCCATACCCTTTCTGTACAACACCCAAGACGCCATTTTTCAGCAAGATAATGCACGACCACTTGTTGCTACACGAACACGTGGCTTATTTGTGTCACAGGATGTGAACCTTTTGCCCTGACCCGCCAGATCACCAGGCTTGTCACCTATTGGAGGAAATGTGTGAAATATGGAGAAACGGCAGAAACAGCTCTGTGACCCAGTGCCAACCACTACAGATGAACTTTGGAACCAGGTGAGTGCAGTATGGCTATACCACAGGACGCCATTCGCGCCTTATACACGTCGCTGCCGTCACGAGTGGAACAAGTTATCTGGGCCGGTAGTGGACCCTGTGCCTACTAGGCACACATACTGAACCGAGATGACTGAAATGCTAACCATATTTTCAGGACGTCCTAATGTGTATGTTTTGTGAATATGAACGTCCCAACTCTAGTCATTCAACATGTTCTGTCTTTTCTGAACGAATTCGATACAGAATGTTTTCTTTAGATCCTATATTGTTCTATCAACATCAAAACAAAACAAAAAAAACATTTTTTACAAATGTTTCTGTTTCTTGTTTCATCCATTGCGCACGTATTGGAGGCTGTCCCTAGTCTTTTTCTTAACATATTGTAACCCCCCTCCCCCCTTCCCTCACTTATCGACCGTAATGACAGTGAGAAATTAAACCGCATGTACCTAATGGAAATTTGGGAAAAGCAATCGTCACCGAAGTCAATCTGTTGGTAAAGAGGGAGGAAAGGGTTACATCTAAATTAAACGAAAAATGCAAATGAAATAGGTGAAATTAAGTTTGAAAAAGTGTAAAGTTAATGAAGAAAGTAAATGTGCGGTCGTTACTTTAACAATTAACTGGCGTTAATTAGATATTTGAGATTTGGGGAAAATTACGGTCGCCAGTCCTATGGACAACTACTATAATAACTTGAAAAGAAAGGTTAATGCACATATAATTAGCACTAAAAGCGTGGCAACTGAATGTTGACACGTGTTGTGTGAAAACTGAATGTTCGTCAGAAGTAATAAATTTCGCTACACTCTGACTTAATTTAGCAAAAGAATTAATAAAACCGGAAAATTGAAAGCTAATTTAGTGACTGAAATTAATAGTGAACTTTGCTTCTGAAGCTCTACGAAATAAAATAAAATAAGGTTAGTCTTGGGCTACTTCAACAACCATCTCAAAAGCTACTTGAATCTACGCAATTTAGAAATAAGAGATTTAACTTTGAACTTGAATTAAATGATTCTGAACAATTAACAATAATAAAATTTAGTACGTACCAAGCTGAGCTGCAGTCACAGGTAAGCTAAAATATGGTAACAAAACTCGCACTCTTAATTTGTGCTTGTGTAATCTAAATATTGTAGCCAGCTATGAATACTTCAACTGAATTTTGAAATTAAAGCAGTAAAATGGAATTATATTACTTTAATGCTGGCGTTTGTATTTCAACACACCCGAGTTCATTTCGGAAAATGAAGAGACCCTGCTTGGTAATGCAATTGGGACAATGAACAACAAAGGTTCATGCTAAGTTGCTGTGTTTTAGTGATGCAAATGGAACAGTTTGAAAAGCTGAGGCCTGCCATACAGTTCTAAAACTCTACGTGCGTTCAGTCTTCCTTGTTGGTTGAGTGAAAGTTTGAAGTCGTCGATGGAGGTGGTGACAATCACTTATTGTCGGCCGTAGCTGTTGCAGAACCTCACCTTCTTCTCGACACGGCCACCAGGCGAAACGGGCTCTTGATGTGTGCCAGCTGATGTTTCCCGTCCGCGACACCGTGCCAGAAACTATCATAGCACAATTACATGCTGCCAAACCCCGAAAGCGCGGCAACTCGCGGGAGCGTCACTCAGCACACCTCTCCACCGTCCTACTCCCGCCAGACTAAGCTCCGCCCGCGCTCCACGTGGCAGAGTTAACACTACCCAAGATCCTAAACACTTTGGTTCTCCACACGACCTATCGATGTAATCGTTCGATAGCATAGTTCCCCCTAGGCAAGACCCAGCGTAAAAATACAAATAATATTTACAAAACAAACCAATTATACATCCACAGACACACACACACACACACACACACACACACACACACATATATATATATATATATATATATATATGTATATATATATACATATATATATATATAAAGACACAGAAATGTCATACTTCAGGTAACAAAATAAGGAAAAAATTTATAGTACAATAGATGGAGATAGAAGCTGTGCATCCCCGCTTTACCTGATCGAATATGTTTTAGGCAAACTATTAAGACTCAACTGAAACGTGAAGCTCCCCGGTATGTGAAATCTGCTTGAATCTGGAAGTGACATGGAAAACATTACAATTTCATATGGTAAATCGCTAAAAAGGATTCTTTGCACAAACAGAACTATCAAAAGTGAAATTTCTTTTACTGACAGTTCGATTGTATCAAAGTGTTTCGGAGATTACTACGTCCTTGTAATGTTCTGAGAATGGCTGATGATGGCAGAGTGCTAGATAATAAACTATTTTAAGAAATAATTTTTTTCCTGCGCCATTATATTAACAGTCTCCTTTGCGTTCAAGGATTTTAGGACACTCACCGATAAACAGATAATTTTCGTAGGATAATTTACGCGCTTGAATGCACATTTTGAACTATGTGCTGAGGGGAAAACGTGAATTAAGTAAGTAAAAAAAGTAAGAAAAGAGATGTACGTCGTGTGCCTAATTACAATTACAATACAGAGCTGCAGAGCTCAATAATCAAAACCATCAAGGACATACTCTGAAGGAATGTTACTTTAGAGCTAGATAGCTATAATATCCAGTTCCTAACCACATTTACCTATAGTTGTAATCACGAAAAGTGGCTAAATAATAGGGGGGAGGATGTATCTTATCTTGCCAGGATGATGCGAGAGGAAGATAAACATTTTGTAATATTTATGGATTCTTCTTTTACAAGCGACACATGTTGTTCTTGCTTTCGTGTTAGTAGATCGTCCTAAAGCAAACACCGATTTTGTTTGTTTAAGCAAGATTGATCACCTAATAAACGGACTGATGAAGAGCGAACCGGCGTACTTTGACGGAAAGCCGCCATGTTGTTTCGTGGAAACAGGTATGAAAATTACAGGTCTCATCAGAAAGGGGCCTTAAGAGATAACTAACGGTGATTTATCAGGCGTAGGACGTCATTCGCTGTTTTCATCGCATCACATCGCAGCAACACGGCCGGAAGCGACGCGGTAAGGAAGGTGCCTAAGTGGAAGGGGTTGTAAGTTGGGGAGGGGAAGCTCGGGATGAGGGGGGGGGGGGGGGCAGATAGACGATAGACGATAACTGGGTGGACGGCCTTACCGTTACATACGACGAAGGGCGAGGCGCGATAAATCAAAGTGCTGGGCAGGTGGGGCCGGCCCACTGCCCCTTAGGTCGTAGGCGCTCCTTGTAAGACGCTGTAATATGGGCGTGGATTTTTAATTCGTGATAACAATGATGGAGCAAGGAGCGCCATTACTGGCACTATCTGGCGGCTAATCTGGGCCCGCAGGAGACGGCAGCGCCAGCGCGGGTGATTGGGAATCCATCAGGTAATGGAGCTCGTTCTGGCTGTCAGGATGAAAAATTGGCCCCGCCGCCGCCACCGCCGCCGCCACCGCCCTAGCGCCAGGCCTAGTCTGGCCTTGACGGAAGGGCGATGCGATGTGATGGGCCGCCGGTGATTCCCCCCGCAGCCAGCGCGTAGCTTCAAGGTGAGCTGTCCCTGGCTCGCTGCTGTAATCTTCGTGCGTCAGAACCTTATCGCGAGCTCACGAGTACAGAAAGAGCAGCAACCAAAACGTGAACATTCTCGATGACTGACTCTCAGCAGCCACTACATACTTCATACATAGCATTTTTTACACCTAAACACCTTCGAACTGCATATAAAACCTAGATTCTTCAAACTTATTCCGGAAGTAGCCCATTATCAGGAAGCTGACAGAGGGAGCCAGCGACGAGAAGTAGATCATCGAGATATCATAGTCGCCACATTATGTAGTATAAAGGGCTAAGGCTTAACCTAACTGAATAAAATATTAGTCACCCCCTTAAAAGAGTACGCAGGTCGCTTTGGAGCGCAGAGGATGGTGCACAGATGTTACCAGGTGCAGATGTGATCCCTTCAACGCCGACGTAATTCATGCCAGTGAAGTGGTCGATTTCTGTGTGCCAGTTGCTTGTATAGTTGCAGCACAGTAAGACGAGTAAACATAGTAACGAGACGGACGACAGAGAAGACTTACCGTGTTGTAAACACCCTGGACTACGCCTTGAATCAAGTTGTCTGTTGCTAAGTGCGTCAATACGGACCGTGCAGCGCATCTACAAGGAACAATGTCTCGCTTACAGCCATGAGTAGAGAACCAGTGAGAGAACCGGATAACGTCAGCGCCGACGCCAGCATCGATGGCGCAGGCCGAGCGGTTCTAGGCGCATCAGTCTGGAACGCGCGACCGCTACGGTCGCAGGTTCGAATCCTGCCTCGGGCATGGATGTGTGTGATGTCCTTAGGTTAGTTAGGTTGAAGTAGTTCTAAGTTCTAGGGGACTGATGACCTTTGATGTTAAGTCCCATAGTGCTCAGAACCATCTGAACCATCGACGACCCACCTAGGCGGCGCTCGAGGTTTGCGAACGAACCGACTGTATCTGACACCCCCCCCCCCCCCCCCCCCGCTACACACACAGGTTGCGATCTTTTCCGCAAATGTCGTATCATGCGAGTTTTGCGAACACACCGAGATGGTGTCGCGCTGGCAGCACACACCGTCGCATGCCGACTTAGAAAACGGGGAGAGAGAGAGAGGGGGGGGAGGGGGGGAGAAAGAGAAATGAAAAAAAAACTTGTCCCTGCAATCGATATAAACTCGTCAAGGCGATAGCAGCATCAGCTGGCGAGGAATGACTGTTAGCCACTCGTATGGTATATGCAGTATCAGTGAACATGCTGTCCGTGTATAGAATGGCGAAGGTGTGCGATCTACCTGTTTCACCCACGGCAGATTGCCATGGCCCACAGCCTCGGCATGAGCATTTCTGAAACTACACGACTTGTTGGGTGTTCGAGGAGTGCTTTGGTGAGTGACTTCAACACGTGGGGAAACTAAGGTGAAACTATGCCCAGACATTATGGGGTAGCGCGGCCTCCCCTCATGTGGGCGCTGTAGGCTGGGTAGATTGGTAAAACAGGACAGGCGGTGAACTATGGCGGAACTAACATCAGACTTTAATGCTGGGCAAAATACAAATGTGTATGCTGACGAACCATGCATGTTGCAATGTTAACACCACAACAGTGGCAACTATGACTGAAATGTGCGTGTGACCATCGGTAATAGATATTGGTGCAGTGACGGAGAGTTGTGTGGTCCGATGAATCCCAGTGCCTTCTTCATCATACCTGTGGGAGGGCGCGAATCCGTCGTTTTCCAGGGGAACAGCTCCTTGCCACCTGTACTGTGGGATGTACATAAGCTGTCAGCTGCTCCATTATGCGCTGGGAAACATGGAAGAAGGTGTCCATGGGTTCAGTGGAGCTAGTGCAAGGCACCGTGATGGCCAAGGAGTATTGTGCAGCCCTTCATGACGATCATGTTTCCTGACGACAGCGGCATTTTTCAACAAGATAATGAGCTCTGTCACAAGGCCAGGAGTATGGTGGAGTCGTTCGAGGAACACAGTGGCTGTGCTTCACCACTCCGTCCCCTCCCCCCCCCCTTTCCCAAACTTGCCGAATCTGAATACCAGTTCTTAGGTAGGTGGTCATAATGTTCTGGGTGCTCTGTATAAATACAAATTAAACCTGCCCCCTATTTTTAATTACATTGCACTGTTGAAGAACACAAATCCTCAAAACAAACAGTCGGAAAATTATTCCTCTAAAGTTTGGTGCCAGTATGGTAAAGTATAGAACCTACTCATTGTCACTCCCCTCCCCTAGTCCTGAGACGTATTGTACTGAAAAGTGTTTATGACCTGTGCAAATACACAATTCATATGAATATATCTAACAAACGAGAAATATTTGTTTACTTTCAATTGGATAGTATCTACATTTGGATATAAAATGCTATATGAGTTCTTTCGTTGTTACATTTGGGAAGAAATCTCCATATAAAAGTAATGTCTTAATTGATGTCAAACAAAATCCTGGGTATGCTACCACGCTGACACACGCCCCGCTCCTTTTCCTTAAGCATTTGTGTTTCATCCATGAAGTTCTTTCCCTATTTCTCAAAGCCGCTACGCGATATTTAAGGAACATAGGTACGAAACCACATCAGATTGTTTCGGAAAGGCGAACCTTTTCGAGAATTAGTATAAACCATTGTCAGGCTTACAAGTACAGAAATGGTTCAAATGGTTCTGAGCACTATGGGACTTAACATCTGTGGTCATCAGTCCCCTAGAACTTACAACTACTTAAACCTAACTAACCTAAGGACATCACACACATCCACGCCCGAGGCAGGATCCGAACCTGCGACCGTAGCGGTCACGCGGATCCAGACTGAAGCGCCTACAACCGCACGGCTTACAAGTACGATGAAGACTGTTACATATGTGTCTAATCAGACTAAAACGAACGAAAACCCATTATGAAGTGATCCTCCTGCAACTACACATATCAAAGAAATGGTTTGCATCACCTCAGTTCCGAAAGTTCGGAACCTGTACAGAAAACTGGAATAGAGATCAAAATGATCATCATTTCCGGCCTTTTTATTGCTCATGAAAACCAAGCATTGCATTTTGTTCCGCGATACAGCGAGACCTTCAGAGATGGTAGTCGAGACTGCTGTGCACACTGGTACCTCTAATACCCAGTAGCACGTCCCCTTGCACTCATGCGTGCCTCACCCCTCAACGGCGATTCGGCGTAGATCCCTCAGAGTGATTGGTGGGTCCCTTTCCAATCTATCCCAGACAAGTTCGATAGGGTTCATGTCTGGACAGCATGCTGGCCATTCTAGTCGTGCAATGTCGTTACCCTGAAGGAAGTCATTCAGAAGATGTGCACCAGGGGGGCGCGAATTGTCGTCCATGAAGACGAATGCCTCGCCAGTATGCTGCCGATATGGTTGCACTATCGGTGACGGCGCCTTTCATGACCACGAGCGGCGTACGTCCTCCCCTCCTCCCCACACAATGCCACTCCAAAACAGCAGGAAACCACCCCCTTGCCTCACTCGCTGGACAGTGTGTCCATGGCGTTCAGCCTGACCGGGTTGCCAACAAACATGTCTCCGACGATTTTCTAATGGAAGGCATATGCGACACTCGTCGGTGAAGAGAACGTGATGCCAATCCTGAGCGGTGCATTCAGCTTGTTGTTGGGCCCATCTGTACCGCGCTACATGGTGTCGTGGTTGCAAAGATGGATCTCGCCGTGGACGTCGGGAGTGAAGATGCGCATCATGCAACCTATCGTGCATAGTTTGAGTCGTAACACCACCTCCGTGGCTGCACAAAAAGCATTATTCAGCATTGTGGCGTAGCTGTCAGGGTTCCTCCAAGTAATCCGTAGGTAGCGATCATCCACTGCGGTAGTAGACCTTGGGTTGCCTGAGCGAGGCATTCCATCGGCAGTTGCTATCTCTCTGTATCTCCTTATGTCCGAACAACACCGCTTTGATTCACTCCGAGGCGCTTGGATACTACTTCCCTTGTTGAGAGCCCTTCCTGGCACAAAGTAACAATGCTGACGCGATCGAACCGCGGTATTGATCGTCTAGGCATGGTTGAACTACAGACAACACGAGCCGTGTAGCTCCTTCCGGGTGGAATGACTGGAACTGATCGGCTATCGGACACCCACAATCTAAGAGGCGCTGCGCATGCATGGTAGTTTACATTTTTGGGTGGGTTTGGTGACATCTCTGAACAGTCAAAGGGACTGCGGATATGTATGTGTCCAAAAGAGCAGACAAAACGCATTCATATAACTGATTCTCGTCGAGGAGCAATGAATCGACCACCTTCATTGTTGATGCACAATTACGTTCGGTCTCCTGCAGGAATCACTAAGTAGCGACCATGGAAGACATAGACGGGGACTGTGGAAAAGTGACGCTTAGTGGGAGTGTAGGTCTGCCAGGAGGCGTACTGAGATAGTCCACGCGATGGAGATAAATGCCGTGTCCGGACAGCGCAGTTGTTAATACAACTGCCTATTAAGCAGGTGACCCCAGGTTCGAACCCCAGTCAGGCACACATATTCACTCATCGCTGCTCATTCATCATGAAGTCGCCATGCAGCTGGCATCAATAGTTCCTTCGCTGGTCTTTCCCTTCTCCTGCATTCACCTGCAATTTACATAACATAACTTTTCCAGATACGTTAATAATTGCTTTGGATAGGCAATGCAGTCCATCGCAAACAGTTTACGAGTGCACATCCTGAGGATTACTGCAGGCAGTGGACGTTTGTAGTCAAGTACCTCGCAGAACGCCATCACCTACAGCGGTAAACAAAGCGATGTCTGCTATTGGCCAAGAAATACAAGAACTGGACAGTTGAAAAGTGTCGATCAGGGGTCGGAGAGAGAGGCTGTTGTCTCACGAGTTGAAATTTCTCCTCATTCAAAATTACACAGGGAGTCGAGTCCAGCGACAGTCCTGAAAAGTGTTTAGTTGCATCGTGCTTAGGATGTAGTCATGTGAGAGGTGGTTCTGTGATATTTTAGGTGGGATATGATTTTCTTACCGTGACTTGGTCCCGCTCATTAATACTACAGTGTGTGTGAAACAGAATGTTCGCCTATCATATTTCCTTTCAGTTTTCTCATAATACGCCAACAGAATAATTAATATTTTACACGCAGCTTCAAAATAACTGTCACAAGCACACTGTTTCTCGTTAGGTGTCCGTGAAGGTTTTGGTGCTAGTGATGTTCTGAGTTGGTGTCTAAACTACCTCATGATGAATATAGTTTTAGAGATGTTGCTGAAAGTGTCATCCATTTGTGTTAATACACAACTACTATTTGTGTGCTAATAATAATCTCACACGCTGAAAATAAGCAGATAATTCACGAATAATGGCAGGTTATGTATCTAGACGGACAACCAGCTCCTCTGGATTGTCTATCGATGTCTCGTACTCCAAACGCTTCAGCCTCCCCACACCCACCTACACACACACACACACACCCACACACACACCCACCCACACACACACACACACACTAACACACACACACACACACACACACACACACACACACACACAAAAGAAATACATAATTATGTAACAAAACGTCCTTCCGATGTTATTTATTATATAGCTACCAGTTTTTGTGATTCAATACACCATTTTCAGGCTATAATTGACTGTGAGTGTGTGTGGGTGTGTGTATGGGATGGGGCGGGGGGGGGGGGGGGGGGCAGGGGTTAACTCCAATCATATACACGATCCCATCGGTGGCCAACATCTGCAAACTGGCTTCCATAGACTGTAGCAACGATGTGTCTCCAACTGTTCAAAATGGTTCAAATGACTCTGAGTACTATGGGACTTAACATCTGAGGTCATCAGTCCCCTAGAACTTAGAACTACTTAAACCTAACTAACCTAAGGACATCACACACATCCATGCCCGAGGCAGTATTCGAACCTGCGACCGTAGCGGTCGCGCTGTTCCGGACTGAAGCGCCTAGAACCGCTCGGCCACTTCGGCCGTCTCTCCAACTGTCAAGTACCAACTGACTCAGTTGGTAGCTGATGATTGGAGACACAACATCATCGTTACCGTCTACAGAACGCAGAAATGCTGGCCACTGATGGGATCGTGTATACAGTTGGAGTTTACACATCAGCGTCACTTAAGGCCTTAAGATGATGTACTAAATCATCGAAACTGGTAGCTGTGTAGTAAAACACATCGATAGGTTGGCTGCAGGTGTTCTATTTTATTACATACGTAAACAGCCGAAGTCCCTCAAATCTTCAGTCAGAAAGATGGACAAACTAAAATTCATAATTTGTCGGCAACATCTCTGAAGTAAAATTACTCATGCAGCATACTGAACACTATCTCTGAATATCATTAGTATCAAAGCGCTCACAGATCCCTACTGGGAAAATGGCCCACCTGTGTCGTTTTCATCACATACAAAATTGTTTCTTTCTACTCTAAATATACTAAAATTTTAATTACATATGTCTTTTTATCGTTTCGTATAAACACAGGTGGGCCATTTTCCCAGTAGGGATCTGTGAGCGCTTTGATACTAATGATATTCAGAGATGCTTATGTTAACATCGGCGAATCAACTCAAGAATTCCGCATCATGAGGGGTGTCAAGCAAGGCGATCCCATCTCCCCAAAACTGTTCTCTGCTGTATTGGAAATGGCTATGTCAAAGCTGAGCTGGGAAGGTAAGGAAATTAGAATTAATGAAAGAAGGCTTACCAACTTGAGATTTGCTGACGATATTGCCTTGCTGGCCAAAGACTTCGCAGGGCTCCAAAACTTAGTTACAGATCTTGCATCGGAATGTCAGCTGGTTAGCTTGAACATGAACCTTTCCAAAACAAAAGTAATATCCAACAAATGGGTCCCAGCTGGAGATGTGAAAGTCAAGGACAGTCTACTAGAAGAGGTCAGTGAATATGTCTACCTTGGCCAGATTATAAATATGAAGGGAGACATAAGACCAGAAATCTATCGACGCATCAAGCTTGGCTGGCAAGCATTTGGGAAGAATTCAAAAGTATTCAGATCAAAAATGCCAGTAAATCTGAAGAAAGCAGTATTTGATCAATGCATTCTTCCTGTGATGACGTACGGATGCGAGACATGGACACTGAACTCATTCACAAAAGGGAAACTTAGGACAGCACAGAGAGCCATGGAGAGATCAATGCTGGGCTATACAAGAAAGGACAGGAAAAGGGCAGATGATATCCGGTCTGTGACGAAGGTTAATGACATCTTAGAGAGAGTAGGTTCCTTGAAATGGCAGTGGGCTGGCCACGTCGCAAGAAGAAAAGACAACAGATGGACGAAGCTAGTACTGGAGTGGAGTCCGAGAGAGCACCGGAGGCCTAGAGGAAGACCACCAGACAGATGGGACAAAGACATCAAGAAGATCGCTGGTAACACCTGGCAGAGAACTGCCCAAGACCGTCCCACTTGGAGAGGACTTCTGAAAGCCTACCTGAATCCACGACTCGAAGAGGCCACATCATCTAATGATTGAATTGGCTGATGATTATGATGATGATGATGTCTTTTTATACACCCTATATATTCATGAACCTTCTTAGACTGTGTGGCGATTGTCTGTCGCATTCAACTCTACGTAGGGAACAATAAGTATATCTCTTCGTACATTCAGAGCAAAGCAAGGCTCCGCATTCTGACCCTGGTGGGCTAATTGAGCCCCACTGACAGCTGCGTCATTGTTGCCATGGGCGTCACTGGATGTGGCATGTAAGGGCGTGGCGTCATTGCACCCCTTCCCACCAGCCGTTGTCGGTGTTCTTGACTTTGGATACGCTATTTTTCACTAAAGCAGTTCCTCAGTTGGCATCAAGCGGCTGAGTGCACCTCCATCCACTCTTCTCACCAAGAAAAAATCTCTGGCAGGCCCAGGAATCGAACCAGTGTCCTCCAGAAAGCAGTAAGGCATGCTGATAACTGAGCTACAGAAACGCACATATGCCTCTGTTCGAATCCTGATCTGCCATATTTTCATGTTCCCTATGCTAGATGTATGACGGTAATATACAGGGTGTTTAACTGCAGAAAAATAAAAATCACAAAAACGACACATTATACGAAAAAATATTCTAGGTCAGAAGTTAATGTTAGTGAAGTAGACACATGTCTGTGCTACAACTTGCCACCTCCTAAACACCCCTCCTTTGCGGGTAGGGTCAATTTTGTATGTTCAGATTGGAACCAACCAACTCAGTTGCATACGAGCTGACAAAACTGGCATTGCACGGGTATTCATTTTACTAATTTTCTATTAGAAAGGAAAAGAATATGAAATGTCTTTACAGTGTAAGATCAAAGAAATTCGGGTCCATGTATTCGCGGAAAAAACTTTGAAATTATGAAACAGTTGTCCAAAACGCATGATCCACAAATGTAGAAGTACAATATCCCAATAAGAGACATATGAGGGTCGGAACTTTAATAGTGGCAACTATTTATTTACAGCTCGTACAAAATAGATACGTGTTTCAATGTTTTACTGACCTTCAAAGTAGTCGCCAGCATTGTGTATAAGCCGTTGCCAGCGATGTGGAAGTCGTAGGATACTCTTAGCAGTGTCATTTGTGTTGACAGTTCGAGAGGCGCGGTCTATTTCCAGCGAATTTGTAGCAGTTCTGAAGCAAATGCTGTAAAGTGTCTCCTTCAGATTAGAAATCGAGTTGAACTCACGATGGCTTAAATCAGGGGACTACTGTGGGTGGTATACCACTTACCAGCCCAATCAGTCAAAGAAATCAGTAACAGCTTTCACTGTACGTGCTTGAGCATTGTCCTGTAAAATGATGGTCAGGTCTTGCAGAAAGTGTCATCACTTCCGTCTCTAAGCTGGTCGTAGGTTGTGTTCCAAAAATGAAGAGCATACCTATTTTCTGTAAAGTTTATTTATCTCAGAATTTGATTATAAACAACACTCCCAGTTAAATGTCCAAGAGTTACGATGAATGAACTATTGGGTGAGTCCACCTTTGGGCAAGCGACATAAAGTTGTCCATGAAAAAAATATGGAGATGTCAAATCCAGTCGGCAGTATTAATAGACTGCCCCCGTGACTTGTTAATTGTAATGAAAAATGCAAGTCTACAACGCGATTTTGTAAATGTCTCCATGGTAGTGCCGTTTCATATGTCTACGAGTATATATCGCTTTCGTTTCCGCCTACAGCCATTCGTGCTTCGCAATTGAAAGCTGTCAAAAGCGTTACCAAGAGTCAAGGATTTTCTGAAGCTGACTGGAATGTAGGAGTGTCTTAATAGGATGGAATAAATGTATTATAACTTCATTCACATGCAGCATTTTTTTCTCGCATGTCAGTGTTTATGTGTCGTACAATGCTACATCTGTGTAGCTACATTCAGTGACATTTGTGGATACTGACTGTGTAACATATTGTAAACAGAGTTATTAGTAAAGAATAAATTTAAACATCCTGCATAATGGGGCATCCATAATACGCAAAAACAGGTTGCAGAATACACGTGATTAACCACTGCTGATCTACATTACAGTCTAAAGCGTAATTGTCAAAAATAATTAGCAAATTCAATAATCTAATGTCAAAGTTAGTCAGTCATGCTCCATCTTGCAGTTAAGAACTTTGTTATCTTCTGCCTCTAATGTTAACTTAGACTGTCACACAATGGAGACTACAGAACACTTCGATGAACAGTGCTAACACGCAGTAATCTAGGAAATAAATTAGTTTTTATACACTTTCAAGGTCACTCACATGTTACAGTGACCCACTGCTGTGGTAATTAACTTTATATTGCAGTACAAAACGTTTGTCGTCTACTGCTAATGCACCATGGAGACTAAACAGCAGTTCTTCCTCCACACATCACCATGTTAACAAAATGCGCCCAATGCAACAAAGTGACATACGAATGAAACAAATTGCCCCAAACTGTAACAGATTTCCCTGAAACCTGTAACTGTAACAATTGCTACAATTGACCCATGTTTCAGAAAAATTTTAACGACTGTGAGAAGTACTCCATGTTATAGCAGAAGTTATAACAACTGTAATAATGACCAATGCTGTTGTGCTGGCTGAAGACCCAACACCGTGTTACTAGTGGAGGCCGAAATGCACGCGTTTTAGCTCACGCAGGCTGCAGTGAGGAGGGAAGGACTATACTGACGTGAGTTCTGGAACATGACAAGGAATTAGAATTCAGAAAGCGGACGGAATTAGTTTGATACTTAACTTTAATCCATTAATGATGAACGTCGCTCTTGACGGTATATGATTCACAATATTATCAGTTCAGAATACATTCTTGAAGAATATGGCACCTTGCTAGGTCGTACCAAATGACGTAGCTGAAGGCTATGCTAAACTGTCGTCTCTGCAAATGAGAGCGTATGTGGACAGTGAACCATCGCTAGCAAAGTCGGCTGTACAACTTGGGCGAGTGCTAGGGAGTCTCTCTAGACTAGACCTGCCGTGTGGCGGCGCTCGGTCTGCAATCACTGATAGTGGCGACACGCGGGTCCGACGTATACTAAAGGACCGCGGCCGATTTAAAGGCTACCACCTAGCAAGTGTGGTGTCTAGCGGTAACGCCACAAATACTACAGCAAAAATTGTAAGAACTGTAACAGTAACAACTGTAACAATTTATTCATGTTGCAACAAAAGTGTAACAAATTAATCTTCATGTTACAGGAAAACTGCAAACCTATCCAAACTGGTAACAAACTGCTCCAAAATCGTAACAAATTAGCTCCAAAACAAGCATAAATGTAACTTCTGTTTCAATGGTAATAATTTACCCGTACTATAGCAAAACTATAGCAACTGCAACTTAACATTATAAAGATTACAGCAAAAATTGTAACAACTGTACCAGCTAGACCAAATTAGATAAAAAATTGTAACAAATAAGTGTAAAATAACTGTAACAACTGTAAATGTTTATCCATGTTACAGCAAAACTGTAACAAATTACCTTTAATGTTACAGAAGAATTTTAAAAAATTGCCCCAAATTGTAATTAACTGCCGATCGATATTGTAACAAATTCACACAAGAAATAAGTTGTTGGGAATCTCCTCCCCATCATTGCATACTCAGCTGGCAAATAATTTCGAATACTGTTATGTACAGTACTTCCACATCTACTTCATCAAGTCTAACTTATTTATACATCACAGAAAACGCTCTGTATCTCTCTGTAAACATTACTTTAACGATAGTACAACATTATAACATATTAGAGAAGTAACATGGTGTTCCCCCAATTGCTAACACCTACAACAATGTGGGGAAACGTCTTAACATTTTAAATCTCAGTTTCTTTTTTGCTTGTCCCACAGTGATTTTGCTTCTCTCATCTCGGCAGAACAAGTTTCAGTTTGTCTAGTCTTTGCCATGGTTAGACTTTATGACGTCAGTACATATGTATTGATATGGTCTCCAAGAATGATACATTTCACTGAACATAAACTGATGATATGTGGGTCATTTGTTACAGTTTGCTGTGATTTGATGTGATTTAACATCTTGATTTGCCTTATAAAGGGTAACAGGAGCACAATGTCAAAATAAACATACAGTGAAGTAGCAAAATAAGTAATAGCTGGTTCTTCACTGACGAAGGCCATTAAGAATTACAGAACAAATTTAGTGAGGTTTCAGTGATAGTGGTGGAAAATGAAAACTGTTTCTGTTGATGATAATATTAATAACTAATCTTAAATCTACAACTAATAAACCGTTATTTTATATAAGGTAATTGAATTGTTATTGTTTCGCTGCTGTGTGAAGGGTCTTTTGTTACATTTTTACTGTAACGTGCAGGGATATTTGGGTGAAGTATTTTTTAAAGCAGAGACCTATTCTGTTTCCATAATAGTGACCAGAACTGACCAATTCCAGATCTTTAACAAGCGATTCATCATTTTTTTAAAAGGTGATCCACTCTGTTTTCTTTTGAACAGCAACCTATTACATTTTTTAAATGGTGATCCATGTTCCTTGAAGTGGAAGCTCTTATCTTAAACAGTAACCCATTATGTTTCTTTAAATGTTAACCTCTTTTGTTTTCTTAGAAGGGGACTAATTCTGTTTCTTAAATGGTGATCTGTTCCATGATCTGTTCCATTTTCTGAAATGGTAACCTAATCCACCCTTGCTCACTCAGAATGGCTATTTGACAGCTGACAATCATTGACCACTGAAAGATCATCCTCCTCTCCAGTGATAATAATTCTGCACTGACAGTAACTCTCCACCTAACAGTACACAGAGTAATGGTGGTCAGATACTTTGTATTTTCACATCTGTATCCATCGTATTGCCTCAACACTGTTTTTCGTTTGACATGTGTGCACACAACAACAAAAAGGAACGTACCATACATCTACATCTATCTCATCATCGTCTCTCTGATTCACCAACCACAGTATATGCTCTCTCGCTCTCGCTCTCCCCCTCCCCACCCCCCAGCATTATAATTTGTTAAAGACGAAATACAGTTTTCCCCTCAAGTTTCCACTCTACAGCAGAAGGTGTTATAGTTCTGTGCTGGTGGTAGGAATTGTGATCATATTCCCACGTTTAATGCATTCCAAAATGTATAGTGAAGTGATTTTTGCGGTGTTCTAATTATTTACCTTGTAAATGCTTGGGGTCTTCAAGTGGTAAGATAGATCTGCAGCACTGCTCGTGTGTGCTCCCCAATCTTGTCAATAAGCAAACTGTGTGTGTTTTAGTAAATTATATAGAAAATTTAGGAGCAGAAATATTTAATTTGAGGTCCACTGCGCTTGAAAAAGGGTAGTATGAAAGTCGAGTCTTAGAGACGAACTTTAGACATGACTATCACATTGTTTACTTTTCTAATTCACTGTCGACATGTGCACTTTACTGTGTAAGACAGTAAGCAGTAGCGATCCACAAATGTTTTCTGCCAATTTTTAGGTTTTACATGAATTTAGTATATGTTACAAAGATCGAACTTAACTTGTCTACTAACCTATAATTAATTTATGTCAGTAAGCGAGCTTAGAGCATTCTAATAAGTAATGTAGATAACGTAGACACGAAAATATTTTATGTGAAATTCCACTGTGATTGCAAAGCGCGTTTCGTGCTCAAAATCTTACAGCCTTTAGGAAATAATAGAATTTTACATTGCTGCACAGTTAGAAATTTTGTACAGATCTGTAATTACACTTGCATATTACGATAAGCAACCAGCATGTGTGTGTTCATGTGTGTGTGTGTGTGTGTGTGTGTGTGTGTGTGTGTGTGTGTGTGTGAACACAGTTTACACTCTCCAGTTTAAGTGACACATCATAATAAAAATATGCCTTCTTCCTCCTTCCAAAAATTATCTTGCAATGCAAATAATAAAAACAGGCTGTTCCGTGGTTTCTAATACAGTGATTGGCCATGTGATGCATCTGTGTTCTATATGCATGCATACATGAATGTGTGCATGTGTCGTGTGTGTGTGTGGGTGTGTGTGTTTGTGTGTGTGTGTGTGTGTGTGTGTGTGTGTGTGTGTGTGTGTGGGTGTTTACATCATTTTTTTTATTACATGTAGCAACTGATTATAGGAAAAACAGTTTGTAAACTCTGTAGAGAGCCTTAGTTCGGTATGAACATTCGGAACGTTTTAGAAAGCTAGAGTTCTTATTTCTGCAGTTTGTTTTATACTTAACCTCGGCTAGGCCCAATCATTCGTGATACAAATTAATTACCAACATCCATTACATTTTTGTAGATATACATTATCTTTGCCCACTGTAAACTGGTGGAGAAACATTAATAATAATTTTAGAGAGCTTTAGTTCCAACTGGTAAACGGATTGGAGAGCAGTAAAACCGACTGCAGCAGTTAGTTTTATACTTAATCCCGACCAGGCCCAATCATTTGTAATAAAAAATCAATAATTTCTGTCAATTACATTGTTCCAGAGGTGTGTTATATTTGCTGCTCCTAAGTAGATGATGGAACACTGATAAACGTTAGATGATGACAGTACACAAAATCAGATTGAATCTCCTTTATGTAATTAGACACCACTTCAACACTTAAATAATTAAAATGAAGCTGTCTTAAACCAAAAGCAAGCTTAAATTATTCGATTCAGAATGCCTATCTGTCATGTGTCGGCCTAGTATTGTAACCAACTTGAATTATCTGCCTGGCCACATAAGTCTAGATTTTTTGGACCTAATCTGGAATGTCGACTACCCATTATTTTTTTAGTCGATTTGTTGAAACATGAAAATAGAATCGTAGCACTTAATATGAGAGTACATAGTGATGTTTTAGAGTCAAATTTGATTGATATATTTGTGTATATGGTAAATAACATTGTAATAGTCGACGTACACATTGCTCCTTTTTGAATCGCTTATGTTTTTTAGTACACTTTCCGATATTTGCTACATTTGACAAGTATTGTGAAGATGAAAAATAATGAATTTGAGGCTGTGTTGTGTTTGGTAGAATAACCGAACAATGATCCCTAACAAATGCGACCAATTGTCAGTGAAGACAAACAACACGACCATAAATAAGCAATTGCCTCTTTTTTGAACCTTTGTAGTATAGTATTCAAAGTAAAACTCATACTTGACATCTACTTGTTATTAACTTTTTAGTTACATTTCATAAGCTGAAGCTGATTTTTAACTGTTTATGGAGAACATATTTTATACTCGCCCTCACATTTTATAAAAAAAATGTTTCAAATGGCTCTGAGCACTACGGGACCTAACGTCTGAGTTCATCAGTCCTCTAGAACTTAGAACTACTTAAACCTAACCAACCTAAGGACATCACACGCATCCATACCCGAGACAGGATTCGAACCTGCGACCGTAGCGGTCGAGCGGTTCCAGACTGAAGCGTCTAGAACCGCTCGGCCACACTGGCTGGCCAAAATGAAACTAATGAAAGGAATGTGCGGGGTTGTAAGTCCACCATCATTCACCATTTCAGCACCTTTAATACCATTAGAAAACACTATATATATTAAGAGAAACAATTTCTGGGATCAGCAACAAATACATTAAACAGCAAGTAAAAAAGTGAACTACATTTTGGAGACCAGCAACAGTTATAAAATGAAACAGGGCTTTTCATGAAATCACAACTCGTTATGGAAAAGCCCATAAAACTGGAAACCTCTATTCTCAGATTAAGACCAAATGTTATCATCAATTAAATCAAGGACTCTTTATACTTCAACGAAGGGCACATCCTAGAAGAACAATGACGGTCGCTAATAAATCAAATACAGTTTTCCATAACCTTTGACAAGTTGATCACTTACCCTACTTGGCTGGCTCAACACTGAAACACCCATGAAACTAAGATAAAAAAGTTACAAATACGAAGTGTCAGGACTAAGTGCTGTCTCTATATCTACAGCGTGAAACAAATTCTGGCGCCAAAGCAAACCTTTGGATTTAATATCAAATTTAATATTTGATATCTGTGGCCTTTTCTTTTCCCGTTTTCTTAAAAAAGAGAAAAGTAAAAGTTCGGTATCAAGGAACTAAGCGGCAGATGGATCACAGTTAACAATGCACGACCAGAATGTTCGGTAGAGACAAATTCCTTAAGCATGAAGTTTAAGGGGGGACGACAGGATGACAGACGAAAATATTGCTCAACTACAGAATATTTTCTCCATATGTGGTAGACATATCTGCTTTGCTGCGTACATTGAAGTTTTTATTGATATTTTTTAATGAAAAATATTAATATTTTCATTGGGATTTTCCAATGGTAGCCCTGAAAGGTGGCAGATTGGCGGTTATCGCTGCAACTCCGGTTGTGGTGATCTGAAACATAAAATTAATGTGTCACCCGAATCCTGATCCTTACGTAATTTTAGTTCACTGTAGGGATTTGAAAAAAATTGATGAAATTATAGATATTTAAAAAGCAATGGCCATTTTCGACCCCTCTTTTTTTGGCCGAAAAGTATACTGATACCAACACAAGAAAAATTAAATTACATGAACTGAAGAGTGTTCAATTTTCTTCAAGAGAAACCAAAAATGATTAAAATCGGATGAAAATTGTAGCGTCGGTGACGAGAACCATGCCCAGAAACAGGGTTTTCAGAAAAACGCTTTTAAAGTTTGACAAGTATTTGTCGTATAAAAAAAGAATAACGCTTGAAACTTACGGTACATCATCGATGCCTGCTCCATAATAATTACCACCCCGGCTAGCGGATAGCCGCTTTCTGCTACTTTGACCCAATGAGCTCTCATTTTCGTCCTCAAAGCCCTTTTCGTTGCTGAGAACATCGTCGCTGGCGTCTCTATCATCACAGAATCGGCGCATTTCATCGCCCATTTTGATCTGAAGGGCATTTGTCCCGTACATTAATGCAGTATGACCTACATTGAATAGACACACGGCCAAATTTGAAGCATTGTTGACAATTTCGATTCGGCTGGATGTTCTTTTTGGAACGTATCTCCAAATGTGACTACTGAAACTTTCGTTCAAATTTTGAGTAAACGCTCCAGCAAATCATGTTTACTCAGATCGGTATAAACAGGGGTGACGGCATCAGTAACGACTTGTGGCAATGGCGTTTTGTGTTTATAATTTTCCGATTCATCGTTTGCCTTAGCACGATGCCAAATGCACCATGACTGCTCACCAGCAGGACAGAAGCGATGTTGAGGATTATCATCCCATGAACTTTTGTGAAGTAGTGTGGCCCAAATAACATTATACATGCTCTCAGCAGAGTCGAAGTTATCACGAATGGCTTTGCCATAGTACATTGAATGAGAGTCTACCAGGGGCCAACATGAGAAAAGTGAAATTATGCTATGTGTTCGAGACACTGGTAAACATTTTCACCTTTAGAATCAGCCCTAAACATCTCATGGACGCATGAGCGCGGAACCTGTTCTCTAAACCCGAGGCGTGCCGTGCACGCTCGGCTTCAAACGCTCACAGAATAATTACTTTTTGGAGGTAGCGCATAATATTTTGCGGAATACTTCTTCAATGTATAAACATTCGAATTCCGTAATAAAACAAATTTCTATTGTTTTCGAACGTCACCCTGTCGTTCCCCATTAAGCCTCGCAACGCAGACGGCATGTTTTTTTTCTATTGCAAGATTTGACCGGTGACACCAAGCATTATAAATGGAACCCAGCAGGGCGATGATCTGGAAAATAGGGAATAAATAAAAAGAATTACTTTACATATAGTCACCGCATCTCCGAAATACAACCGTTCCCAAACCAATCGCCAGGTTCCTAAACCCAGTCTCGTTACAGCCCGCGACATTAAAAGAAAGAAGGGCGGCTGTCACATTGAACAAACTATTAAACCCATAGAATGAGAAGTTTATCCAACTGGAGTAGCTTACCATACTAATTTAAAAAAAACTTGACCACGTTTAAAAACCTATTACACTGTTAAAACAAGGTCACGAAACTGACATAGAATAGTAGGCCGCTCAGGCCCTTAGAATGAGAGAAACAGCAGTTACAATAAGGAGTTACTACATTACAATTGAGTGAATAAGCGAGCGGCGACCTTCACTGACCGCATATGTCACAGAATGAGGAAAACAGCAATTACATGAAACAATTAACGGATTACAATTACATAACATAGCTGGCGACAACCTCGTCAGCTAAGACGGCAGGCAGGCTTGGCGTGTGAAAGCACAGTAGCGAACGTACTACGGCTCAACAGTCCCATAAGGTGGCATAACATACTGTCTGTGACGCTTGGACAGACTAAATGGGCGTGTAAGTCCGGACCACCACTGCATACTCAAAACTGCCGCAGTTACACCGCTTAACGAGATTGTTAAAGCTGAGTAAACGTTGTATTATAGAACACATGCACTATGGGCATCACAAAAGATGATACAATGGAGAAATAATTCCAGAAATACTGTCACACATGGACTAAAAAATCTAAAGGGCCAGAAATTTTCAACTCAGCTCGGCTCTTCTCCGATTTTAAAGGTATCAGTAACGAGACAGACGGGGCAGTGACACTCTTATACGGCGGTAACAATCACGCTCACTCGCAAAACTTCGATCTACGCTTTCAGACAAGAAGTGGGTCTGCAGGAGCCAAAGTTCACACTAGGCGAACATACAACAAGGGGGAGCAATGCCATGGCCAGGAATCAGCTTATAACATTAGCGTACATGTCACTCTAACGTGAAACACGCTGATGCTGCCCAATTTCGAAAATTGACAGCGTGTGTGTCTAATAGACAAAGGTCTCTCTCTCTTCATACCTTCCACACAGGCCATGAAGGCCCAAAGGTACCGACTGGCCGCTGTGTCATCCTCAGTCCACAGGCATCGCTCGATGCGGATATGGAGGGGCATGTGGTCAGCACACCGCTCTCCCGGCATTATGTCAGTTTCCGAGACCGGAGCCGCTACTTCTCAATCAAGTAGCTCCTCAGTTGGCCACACAAGGGCTGAGTGCACCCCGCTTGCCAACAGCGCTCGGCAGACCGAATGGTCACCCATAGCCCAGCCCGACAGCGCCTAACTTCGGTGATCTGACGGGAACCGGTGTTACCACTGCGGCAAGGCCGTTAGCAATGGACAAAGGTACCGGATTATAATTTTGAATTTGGTGAAATTAACAGAAAAACCAACGAATGTTGACCTTGGGAGTTAATGAAATTGGTAAAATCATAAATGAATGAAAAAATAGAACTGTCGCCAACCCTATTAAGCACATTAATTTGGAAATATATGTTTAAGAAAACTGAATTTTTGTTACTGAAGTTACTTTCTTTCAGATCTCCCTTTGAATAGAAAACAGTATACAAACTGACACAGTGCACTCTGAACTGTGTGTAGCAGCTGTTACCAATAACGCACACACCAGTAAATTTTAGGAAGTAATTTTGCACCAAACTCTTACCAATGACAGCTACACTCAAGAGCATCACTTAATCAAATACTGAAATGTTACTGCATGAAGTACAGAATTAAATTTGGACATGAGTGGCTTTTATCTTAAGTGACACGAAAAAAAAATTAATAAAGATGAATAATATCATAAACACAGTGTTTAAGCTCCTGTACATGTATCAGCTTTCCTTAGCAACAGTAATAGTTAAATTTTTCGTAATCGGTGGAGAGGAAATTCTGTTTTGAAAAAGTCACATTCATATGCTCGAAATAAAAAGGACATTACTTAGAAGTAGGCAGTGCAATGTTGTACGTGAAGAGATACAGACTGTACTCACGGATAATGTGGCTGGACTTACACCTAATTTTAAAACAGAGAATATTCTTGTCCAGCCTCTTTTATACATTAATTTCACATTGACACGTAACTCTTTAACAAGTACTGGTCGGTTTACCATAGTTACATTCACTTAAAAATTAATTGTAAAGTTGCTTGTATTGACAATTTATAGCTTGGTACGACGATACTGCCGTATGAAATTTCCAACAAGTTTTAACATCGATGGAATAAAATTCTCATTTTATGGGTTCTCGCAGCAACAGTGACGGCTGAAGGACAAGTATCAATTAATAAAAGCGAGACTGCAGGAACCTTGTAATAAATAACGAACTGGTACTTATTTATTTATTTCATTCGATCCCGGCTAAAAGCAGTATTAATGATCCCTTCCTTAACTCCAAGAATTCCAGTGTTAAATTATGTGACAAATCCTATTTTAAAAATCGTATACAATTCAAAACTTTCATTGAGCAATTGAATATGCCGTTTGCATTAGAGTTTCTTCAGGTCAACAAAATAATGAAATAATGAATACCCAGCGTTTACGTGTTTCGACTTCCTCAGCTTCCTGAGCGAATTAATCGTCACCGTCCTGATATTTCTCGATAGTCAGTCTTGCAGAGTGAAATTATATTGAAAGCATTTACAATCGATCACAATAAGTTTTTACCTTTCGAGACAAAGAAATTCCACTATGAAAAATTTACACGCGGAAGTATATCGAACTGAAGTGAGGCTTTCATTAAGAAAAGTAGATTAATGTGATCGACAGAAGCACCTTAGGACGGTCTTCGAAGGTTTTTCGGCGACATGGCGATCTGAATATCGTGCCCTTACTCTGCTTCCTTTCATTTCTTCTAAAACCTGTAATGTAAAGAATGCAATTAACAGAATGATATCTTAAATACCAGATTCCTGTCAGTCGCTACCTCATCGAAGCGTCATCAGTACAGCTTAGGAAAAAGGAAAGCAAGCATGCGACGAGAGACTTTAGGGAAGCACATACGATATTCGTATAAATGCAGAGCTGATAGAGGGGCTGGTACCGAGAAGATGTGTGTTTGGGCAAACTGTGATTTTACACTGTGTAAAGACAGGTAAAGTAATTGGCTGCCAAGGTCTGACACTGTAACGATATAAGTATTCTTACGCTCCTGGAAGTACCATTTACCCAAATTATTTATATACATAATTAATTTTGTACAGAACCATCAGAGTCACCGACGGAAATGACATCAAACTGTGTCACAAGACTCGGATTTCAAATCTATCCTTCCCGGCTACGAAATTCCATACTCTAGGTCCACTTAGCAAATTTACTGAGTGGATCTAGTGTGAGGAAGTTAGTTATTTCAAGGACAGACAGTCCGAACGTATATCCTGAGAACGGAACAAAGCTTTTATATATTACACTGGTATTATTCTAATCACATGATAAAGATTCAGAAAGTGGTTCCAAAATGAACGAACTCGTTCAGAACTAGTCACCATTAAGAAATACGTACGTAACTGTGTCAGTAAACTACATAAATAAAGAATTAATTATGTAAATTAATTGTTTGGTGGTGATGATGAGAACATTATGACTATTTTTCCCCTGAATCACGTAGAACAGAGGCATATGGGGCATACTTAGCCATTCTTCATGAATTACATTGTCTTAGAACAATTAAGGATCAATCAGACTTCTTGATGAAACATCACTCTGAGCAAAATCACCCTCTTTTTCACATGAATAAATGAATTTACGTGAATCCTGTACTTGCGACGGTTTACAATACCGTTTACGTCTCGTCGGTGGGCAACCTTACCCCTAAAGTTCCTCGCCCTCAAGAAACTTGTCTTCGAGGTATTCGCAGTACTGGAGCCTTCGTACTTCACATAATGTGCAGCAGTTCGCAATTCACATGCCAACTTTCACAATTAGCCACACGGTTTATGGCTTAACTTTTTTCACGTTCAAAGTGATTTTGCAGTGAACAAGTTACTTCTTACAAAACGATACACATGGTAAGTGGATGTCTCATGTTCTGTTTGTTGTTACCCCGTATCTATTTGCCTTATCGACACGAACATCGGCTTTACATTTAACCAGGGGAGATTTTCTATGTGGTAATGGCTGAGTTCTAAGCTCTTATCCAGTTGACGTTGTATCCGTTTGGAATCTTCCTACTTCTACTATCACTACATTAGGTTTTTCCGTCGTAGAAACAGATACTGACTCATTTCAGTGGTGCTTACTGCAGTTTTCTTTGTTCTCAATCAGTATGTAAACCATCATCGTTGGTTAAAAAAAGCATTACACTACACCATACTTCAATAAAGGTAACTATGTATCATTGTGCCCTCGCATAACATTAAATGTCCACAGCAATTTAAATGCCGCGCAAGGACGATTTGCGCGCGGCGGTAGTGAAGTATGCAGCTAAGTATGTCCGGGCGGCAGCGATGGTTGGGTTCACCTGCTGGAGTATGTTCCGGAAAAGAAGGGTTTTGGATATACGATGAACATTGGTGGGGGGGGGGGGGTCGTCATCTACGCCAGTGAGACGCTGATCGTCCGACGGGTACAATGTGATGTCCACAGCCCGTAGGAATCTGTTCTCTTAGACCTTGGGATTGTTGTACCGTCTGGATAACTTTTATAGTCGATATATTTCGTAAACGGTCGAATAATTGTGAACTCTGTTGGTTAATTGAAAGGGTTTTCTGTGAAATGTTGAAGATTATCCGATAGTGTGTCCACAAGAGCGCAGTTTTAGCCCAACATAGCGAATGGGCAGTGGTGATTTTTTTTATCTAGTATCATTGTGATGGTTGTGTGAAGTATGTTTGTACAGTTACTTCATGTTGTTAAGGTTAACGATTTCATTATCATTTTAATGATCCTGATCTGTGGAAAGGTGTTCCAGTACAATCTTAACTGATGATCTAAAACTGTGGCCAGAAAATCCTTATTTGAGTAAATGAGCAACAATTTTAATTGATGACACAGGTGTTGTGACTTTAATTAATGTCAATCGTGTTAAGTCTAAAATCTGGTCTCAGAGATGTTCCACAATAATGCAGAGTGCTTCTATTTTATCGATTACTCTCAACTGATGCCTATTAATCTCAAATATGTTTTGCTTAAATTGTTATGGATTTTTGCAGGAGATGCACCTTCAATCAACTGATGTATAAGTGATATTTGAAGAAATAATGTTGTTACGTGAACATTTTAGCACTCGATGATGAAATTCATGCACGATCTACAGAGAGTAAATTGTTATTATTACCTATTCTTATTATTGGTGTACCTTTCTAAAGTTTATGAAACTTTTGTGGAATAAATACGTTCAAGAATAATGTTTACACATTTGTCAAGAAACCCCCTCCACTCCCGTATATCGCTACAATCATTTTCTCTCATGATGACATGGTTCTTTCTGTACACTTACTCCAATATTCCCAAAGTTAAGGAAAACTATTACGTGTACTGAACATCAAAAAAGCCACTCCCCTCTTTCCTCACTACTTCTTCGTTAACACATTGTTTCACGACCTTGCTGCCTCCATATCGCAGGTAATTTGGGACGTCACCTGTGAATATTTTGTTGTGGAAAACGAAGTCTAGTCTCTTACGAACCTTCCTCCACTCAACTGTCACACTATTTTAATTTTCCTGAAATGGATTTGTAGTTACTGGGCGACAGTTATTGATTTATATGAAATACAATCGTCATAACTTCTGAACGGTTTGCGTTAGGACGTTCAAACTGCACGAATGACCGCAGGGCACGATGGGAGTTGTATGGTTTGCTTTATCGACGAAGCCCACATTCACTTGGATATATCGTCATAACTTCTGAACGGTTTGCGTTAGGACGTTCAAACTGCACTGCTGACCGGGGGGCACGATGAGAATTGTACGGTCTGGTTTAGTGACGAAGCCCACATTCACTTGGGTGGGTTCATCAATAAGGAAAATTGGCACATTTGGGGGCAGAGAATCATCATTTCGCGATGGATAAGTCTCCTCACCGTCAACGAGAGACTGTGTAGCGTGCAATGTCCAGTCACGTAATAATCGTTGCAATGTTCCTTGATGGCACGGTGACTTCCGAACGGTACGTGATGGTTTTGGAAGATGATTTCATCCCCATTATCCAAAGTGATGCTGATTTCGACAAGATGTGGTTCATGCAAAAAGGAGCATCGAAGCGTGAGAGTGTTTGATATCCTGGAGGAGCACTTTGGGGAGCGCATTCTGGCTCTGGGGTAGCCAGACGGCAATAGTATTGGCATCGATGGGCCGCCATATTCTCCGAATCTGAACACACATGACTCCTTTTTGTGGGGCTATATTAGGTACGAGGTGATCAGCAAAAACCCAAAAACCATTTCTGAACTGAAAGCAGCAATTCAGGAGGTCATCGGCAGCATCGATGTTCCGACACTTCAGCGGGTCATGGAGAACTTCGCTATTCGTCTGCGCCACGTCATCGTCAATGATGGCATTCATATCGGACATGTCATAACCTAAATCCGAATATCTGTAATGGCGTTTACATGTTGAATAAAGTGTGTACACGCTGCACCTTGTACCTAATTAACGTTTTCTTTCATATAGTTCAATAATTGTCACGCTGTACTTGTAAACAGATAGCTAATGACTTAAAACAATAAACGCAGTTCAATCTAAGAAAAGAAGTAAGAGATTAACCTTCGTTATGCTCAAAAAATTGTTCCAGTGTTCTTTGGAGTTCCAGAAATATTTAAGGCTAACGGTTAAGCTGACTCGCCAAAAATAATGCACCAAAAGTTGCGTCGCATAACCGAACACTAAAAGCGACGGAACTCTATTTTAGTTTCTGTAATGCGCCAACTAAAAGATTCCGTTTAGTGCGCTGTGGTGTTAAATATTGGCGGTATGTGGTAACGTCGAAACATTGTCGAATGTTTGACGTAAGTTAAATACGTTTTCTTTCCTCCATCTCTGAATTTGGTGACCTCTTTCAGCAACTCGGGTGCTGCAGAAGGAGTGGTAAACAAGATAAAACTGTCTTCGCTTGCAGTTTAATCTCCACGGTAACAGCACAAAGCGCCTTCGCAGAATTCTGCTAGTTCTCTCTCGCAATTTTAGAAAGATGAGAGCCGATTTGTTTATTTCCGTCTCTACGCCCACTACGGAGCACTTGCTCCATTCGAGGATGCACCCGTCTGTTTTTCGCGTCTGCTGCATTGTAACCGAGCCTATCTCACGTCCCCCACGCCTGAGCTAGAGCCTTCGGATCTCGAGGCAGTATAAAGGCGGCACAACCGCCACCCCCGGCCGACGGAATTACTGGTGGCGCGGCGAAAAACGAAGGATTCAAGGGCGGTGCTGCGCTCCTGGCGCGTAATGTGTTGGCGGTGCCAAGACAGTACGTCAGGGCGGGCAGACAGTAATCCGGAAGGCGCGCCGCGGCGGAGCGGGCATAACGCGTGCAGGTTAATGGCTGCGCCTGCGCCGCCGGCAGCCAAGCGGCAAGAAGCGCCGCGCGGGCGGCCTATACATCAGGCGCGGCGCTGGCGCCACGCCGGGCCGCGCGACCCAAATCATGCGCCGAGCAGACACCTCCGATGTGAGCCCGGGCCAGAGCTGTGCCCTCCTCTTTTTCTCGACGCCGCGACTTCGCATAAAGCTGGGTGCCGCACCTACATTTCACGGAGCCGTCGCCTCAGTCTGGCGCTGCGCCGGCGGACACCCGTTTTCCTGCGGCGGCGTTTCCGGGCCGCGAAATGATCTTCGTCGACTAAGGTCTCCGGCCAGTAGATATAAATTACCGAAACTAGCGACTCCGAGCTCCTTTAATACCATTCTTCCTTATTATTGACGCACCTGCTGTGTATAACTTGGCTTTGGCGTTCAAACTAGAGCACAAGTAGCGCAGGAAGATGGGCAATTAAGTAGATAGCTACCTTGTGTGCAAGATCTTGGACCTCGATCTTGTGCACAGGGTAACGAGCTTCGCAAACTCGGCCATCATACGCTTACTAGAAGCAGGGACATTTATTCTTGATCAGTACCTGGAGCAATGATAGGCAACTTATGCTGCCCATGAGCACAAAACATATATTGTACTGTGCATTACAGACCAAACGTAAGTAGTCGTATACCAATGCAATATGTAGACTAAGAATGCTATTTATACATTCACTCTTCAAATATTACAAGCTATAAATAATAAAACTCTGCCAGTTGGCTTTTTTATTTTCCAAGATGTCTGATTTCATAGATACTGTTATTTTCTTAGAAAAACTTACGTTTTATGGAACTGATGGTTTTATAAAAAAAACTGGTTTGAATCATACTTCCCTAAAGGAACCCAAAAATAACTTACACATTGTTGGAAGAGGTAATAATTTTAGTGAGTGTGGAAAAATCACGAAGGGGGCCCCTCAGTTTTTAATTTTGGGTCCAGTCCTGTTCCCTTTGTAGGTAAATGACATTATTCAACAAGCCGAATTTGTGCTTCTTGCAGACGAAAGTTTTGTTGTAATAAATTCCTTTGAATAGGATGCAACAAAAAATAGTTAGGATGTAATGTGAACTTTTAAAAATTAATTCTCTCTAAATTTAGAAAACAGTTCCTTACAACAAACATTTATACAAACCACGACGTAGATTTGAACAAAAGTTAGTAAGAAAAGGAAGAATGGAACGATTTTTGACTGTTCATATTGTCGAAGACTACTGAAAGATTATCCGCCATATCGCAACAAAATACACAATTATTGGTAGCTTGAGCGGAATTCAATCGCCATTTTCTGATCGTCATCAATATAAATGACCTGAAGATGCCAATTTAATTTCGCTGCAACTAGTAATCATCGTGTGTTTTGTGCGATCTGGGCGGATAAACTTCTGCAGTAAGAAGAACAACCGCGTTCAGGTTTTGAGATGGCCTCCAATACAGCTGACAGTTTCAGGTAACCATCATAACAACTGGAAGAAGTATATTACCAGCCTCCTCAAATAATTAACGGCCTCATAAACTGACATACGGCCAGGAGAGCGGTGTGCTGACCACATGCCTCTCCATATTCGCATCCACTGACGCCTGTGAGCTGAGGATAACACGGCGGTCGATTGGTACCGTTGGGCCTTCCAAGGCCTGTTCGGACGGAGTTTAGTTTCAAATAATTAAGTTCAGCTGCTTTTGCTCTTCGTATAATATCTACACTTGGAAACAAAGGAATCACAATAGTATACCGCGAGTAACAGTTATAACCGCAGATATTTTTATATTTGGTACCGTAGTAAGTACACAAATTAGTATCTTGGTTGTTTTTTCTCTTTATCGAGCAGTCTTCCCACAAACACGTCACAAACTTCACGAGGTGATGTTTTCCACAGATCTTAACTGCAGCGTTAAGTGGTCCACACCTGTCAGTACAGATTAACCGTTCTGCATCCACAAGTCCACACTTCAGAACCAGACCCACTGCAAGTGAAAAATAAGCATTAATGGCTTTCCATTGAATCATTTATTTGGAAATACTAAGCAATCTAAAAACGCATGACTTGTAACAGCTATAATCATTAGTATGCAAATGAGGTAAATACTGAAGTAGTATTGTTCGATGCAATGTTCCCTGTCTCCAAGAGAAATATCTGCAATTAACCCTTTACACCCTGCACTTAACGTATATCAACTGAAAAGTGTCTTATAGAATGATTTTTTTGTGGTAACTAATCACACAGAAAGAAAGTGCTGCCTGCACACAATCTACCATTAAGAACAAGATGTGGTGTCCTCTAGCAGTCATATTTTCGATACCCTACGAGGAGTTAAGGATTTTGACGGTCCCTTCACAAAATACAAGCTGATTCTGTGATAATGTTACCAACTTTCAAGGATGATGGAGAAAGGTAAATACATAAATATAAATAAAGGGAACCTGGTCCAGAACGACGGAATCCAGAGGTATAAGCGAAAATCGTTCTGACACCTGTAATTATGGAAGACATGTACCGGTACTGGTGTTGCTATTATGGTAGTATAGGTAAATTTCATTGGTGCTAATAAGGTGCAAAACAAGCAAAAACTGTCCTGTAAATATGAGATCAAAAATACATATCATAAGAGCTACAGGCACTAGCTTATCTTTGGTAGTGTCAAAACACCTCTTCTACTACTAACTCTTTGCTTTCCATATTTTTGGTGTAGGTCGTGTGGATAAACACAAGAAAAAAAGAAATCTATTTATGAGCTCTAAAATGTACCTTAAGATCCACGGGCACTTGTTCAGTAGAAGAAATGAGTTTCGTAGTAGCGAAGGTGAACAAGTGCTCATGGCTCTTAAGGTATGCATTTTTGAGCCCAATTTTGCTGACCATTCGCAGCAATAACAGAAATGATACATGCATTCCACTGCCAGAGGCTGATTTTCGTTTATAGTTTTCGACTCAATCGTTTTCATACCAGTGTCACTTATTGCAAATTCATACATTTACGCTACTCAACCACACCTGATAGTTTGAAATATCATCATGGAATCACCCTGTATGTATTTGCTAATGTTCATCGTGTGTAAAAATCAGCCACAAATTTTACAAGAATAGTTCTGACCGTACGCAACACTAGAAGAAAAAACGACCTTTACTACCTATTATTTAAGCTGTAAGTGGCTAAGGAAGGAGTCCAAACGCATTAACAATTTATTAAATCTTTTTCTTCATAACACAAAATGTCTGATGGATAGCCAAATAAGTTTTCAAACAAACTTAAAATAGTTTCGTCTGGAAAACTCCTTCTTTTCCATTGTAACGACCGAGTCACGAAAGGCTGCCAGAAAAATAAAAAAAAACAGCTAAGTACGATATTAGGAATGAGTCCTGTAGCTTACGCTGAGACATGTAGAAGCATATAACGCTAAGAGACGACGCAAGTCACTTTCGTCAGTTGGGTATGTGGTCACACACATAGGTAAACCGTCGATGCCACGCTCGCTGATGGCAGACTGCACTTGAAAGGCCGCAGGGTCGCACACTGACCGTAAGCTAACAGCCTCGAACATAGTATATACAGCCCATCAATTGCAGAAGAGCAGAGTTCCAGATAGCAGCAAAGACCGACCTCACAGTACGTCGACACCGGCACCTCGGATGACCACCAGCTGACATCAGGTACTGTGACGGCGATAAGACTCATACTCGATTAAGTTTGTACAACAAATCGACTTGCAAAACTTACCTGTATATATCTCTAGACTGTGGTTTGTGGTTTTCTTTGTGCATTTGCCAAAATGCAATTACATCTCGTTGTCACTTCATTACGACGTGTCACTGACCGTGAAGTTCAGTTACAGCAACAGTAACTGGCTCCTTTCACGAATCAAAGTCTGAATGCCATATTTAGACGTAATAGTGTGCACTCTATTCCTAACAGAATGTTAGGCCGGACTTGTGGCCATTCGTTCTAGCAACTGGTTCCCGCATCTAATAATTGCTTGTGGTTACAAGCCCCCTCTGTGATTTACACTTACGTTCAGCGAGTTCCAGGACTCAAGCTAGAAACCAGTGTCTGTGTTCTTCGGCAAACCCGAAGTTTCATTTCCATATCAAAACCGTATCTACGTACTTAGTCTGACATCCCAATCATTTTGTATCGTCTCCAACCAGAGAGACCTAAAAAGCCCTCAGCTTTACCTCCATCGCCGTCTCAAACGCCCTCGTAGCTGCCGTCTCAAACGCCCACGTACCTGCTCCCGTGCAGCAGAGGGATGAACTACATTGAAAAGCCAGAGAAACTGGTACACCTGCCTAATACTGCGTAGGGCCCCCGGGAGCACGCAGAAATGCCGCAAACGCGACGTGACATGGACCCGACTAATGTCTGAAGTAGTGATGGAGGGAAATGACATCATGAATCCTCCAGAACTGGTCATAACTCCGTAAGAGTACGAGGGGGTGGAGATCTCTTCTGATCAGTACGTTGCATGTCATCCCAGATTTGTTCAATAATGTTCATGTCTGGTAAGTTTGGTGGCCAGTAGTAGTGTTTAAACTCAGAAGAGCGTTCCTGGAGCTACCCTGCAGCACTTCTGGACGTTTGGGCTGTCGAATTGCCCTGCTGGAATTGCCCAAGTCCGACGGAATCCATAATGGACATGAACAGATGCACAGACTACGTAAATGTTACCTGTCAGAGTTGTATCTAGACTTATCCGCGCTCCCGTATCACTCCAACTGCTCGCGGCCCAAATCATTACAGAGCCTCCACCAGCTTGATCTGTCCCCTGCTGACATGGAGGATCCATGGGTTCATGAGGATGCCTCCAGAGCCATACACGTCCACCCACTCGATACAATTTGAAACGAGACCGACCAGGTTACAAGTTTCCAGCTATCAACAGTCCAATGCCGGTTTTGATGGGCCCAGGCGAGACGTAAAGCTTTGTATCGTGCAGTCATCAAGGGTACATGAATGGGCCTTCGGCTCCGAAAGCCGAAAGGCCGTTTCGATGATGTTTCGTTGAATACTTCCCACGTTGACACTTGTTGATGGTACAGCATTGAAACCTGCAGCAATTTGGGGAATGGTTGCACTTCTGTGATGCTGAACGATTCTCTTCAGTCGTTCTTGGTCCTGTTCTTGCATGATCTTTCTACGGCTACATCGATGTTGGAGATTTGAAGTTTTACCGGATTTCTGATATTTACGGTACACTCGTAAAATGGTCGTATGGGAAAATTCCCACTCCATCGCTACCTCGGAGATGCTGTGTCCCATCGCTCGTGCGCCGACTATAACACCACGTTCAGATTCACTTAAATCTTGATAATCTGCCATTGCAGCAGTAACCGATCGAACAACTGCGCCAGGCACTTGTTGTCTTATATAGGCGTTCCCGACCGCAGCGCCGTATTCTGCTTGGTTCCATATCCCTGTATTTGAATACCAGTCTATTTGGTGCTTCAGTGTAAAATCCCACGTAACCTCACTCTGATTCTTGGATTCAAAGAACGTTACTACCCATGTCCGGTTACGACATACAAACTTGTGTCAGATGAGGGATCCAGCCTTAAATACCTGACTAAATACCGGTACGTTAACTGATGAGTAAGATACGAGTTTCTCTGAGGAGATCCAGCAATCCTAGTCTTATATATCAACTTGAGCTTTCGAGATACATCAGGTACAGTGAACGAGAAGAACAGTTCTTTATAGCGTACACCAGGAACATAGAAATAAATGGAAGCAAGAGGAAGAAATCGGGAAATAACCAGCCCGTGTCTCAGTGTTATGAGACAGCCGCTAGCAACACACTGCAGCAAATTGAAGGACAGTTTTGCAGCAGTCCGGCTGTGGACGTTGTGGCCACCGACATCTGAATCAGCAGCACGTGCATGCTGATAACAATGAGTTCCAATGTAACACCTTCTGAAGACGCCAATGTAGTGCTGCCTGTCTGATTGGCAAATGAGCTAAATGAGTCCAACATAGAATAGAAACACTTTTGGAGTTTCGAGAAAGGAGAAAAAAATCCCCTAACGTGGATCAGGAGATATATGAAGTTCCCACTCAACAACTAGTTTCATCTGACGCATTTAAGATAATTCATAGAGCTTTTGACGGGAATAAAGATGAGCTTAGAGTAGGTAGACAGTTGTGACTTAGCATTTGACCTAACTCCAGACCATCTTCACATTTTTCTAACTTCTACGTGATTCCACCACTACATGAGCGGATGTGAAGGTGATTCTATTGGACAACTATGAGTCAAAACGGGCTTGAGATTCTCATGCGTGTCTGTTATTCTCTAATAGACAGAGTAGCGTCGTGATTATGGCCGACTGGGCAAGTCACGTTGACACATTGCAGCACCAATACCGAGAAGCCAACTAAGGGAGTAACGAAGGACTCGGCCATTGTGGAGAGCCAAGCTTCACTGGGGAAGCTGAGGCGAGTAGTACTCCTATTTATACACGTAATCTAATATGAAAGGATTAATACATCTGTGAGGGGAAGAGGAGAGGATTCATTTTAACCCAAATGGTGGATCTAGTACTGAGAGCCCTCAGTCGCCTCTTGTAATGGAAGGTTCGGCAAAGCCAGCGATCCGAGAGATTGCTGTTTTAAATGTAAGAGAGAAGGCCACCACGCAAGGAAATAAACTAACGAGAGACACATGGTCATATACGGAAAATAGACACCATGCAGCTGAGTTGATAAAGTAAGGAGTCTAGGGAAAAATCTTGGCTGGAAATGAACTTAACAAGTAATTAACATTTGTTGAGCGTTCGTGGTATAGATTCCGTTCGGTGAGTGATACCAGGACACACTTAAGATCGAAGCCTGTAACTCAACGAGTCTTGGGAGAACCCCGAGGCTTCAGGGGAACATAACAAAGACTTAAGTGGATGTTGCGTCCGAGTAAATATGAACAGAAAGCTGGACGGTTAGAACTGGTTTCGCTGAGAACGTACTAAGAGGTCCTACGGACAATGGGAGGATTAGCGTTAGTGAGAGACCGTGTTTTGCCGGCATTGCGCCTGCAGACTGCCGCAGGTCAGCCGCGCTGGACTGCAGGGAGATGGTCCCTAAGTGTCGCATAAGGCTGCCTAACGGCAGACATAGCACTCACTTTAATAACCTGAAATGAGGCCATAAAATATGGTACAGCAGATGCAAGTACACATGTCTATCAAAGGAATGCAATTCATCGTACAAAAAATTATCAACTGCAATCATGAACAGTTTACAAACAAACCATTCATTCCACCACAAATACTTACATTTACTGAGTGAGAAATAATTTTATGATACGCAATGAACCTTGTGTCTGGTAATGGCACCGCTCAATAGTCGTCATCGCGACAAACAACTAACATTACGTTGTTGTTAAATATACCATAAGAGGGTTGACTGAAAAGTAATGCCTCCACCTTCGTAACTCTTCAACAGTTTCAGCATTGGTATGCGGCAGGTACTGGCTTATTCCGTAGCCTCTTCTCTACAGCTCCAGTTGGCGGGAAGCCTTGGCATTGAACGATTGTGTTGTTACAGTGAAAAGAAATGGAACCCTGTGCAGACGGTCGGTCAATAAGATTTAAGCAGTGCAGTCATTGAATTCTTGACAGCAGAAGGTGTCATCCCAAAGGAGATTCATCAGAGAATGAAAGCAGTTTCTGGTGATTGTGTTGATGTGAGTACTGTGCGTCGTTGGGCGAGTAAGTTTAAAAATGTTGAGGCCGGACTACATGACCTGCGTGACAAACAAAGAGTTGGACGTCCTGTGACAGCAACCACCGAGAAAAATGTTGATAAATTGATTCACGACGATCGTCGCAGAATTCAGAGAGAAATTGCAAGCACAATCGGCATATTGCAAAGTCGTGTGGGTCACATTATTCCTTTGCTTGGCTATCGGAAGATCTGTGCACATTTCACGTGCCACGACAGCAGAACTTCAAAGACTGAATCGCACCACAGTACGGCATCCTCCATACAGTCGAGATTTAGCAGCGTTTGACTTACATCTGTTCCCGATAATGAAAGACGATCTGCGGGGATATCATTATGCTTCTGATGAAGACGCTGCGGGAACTGTGAGACTGTGGTTGCGGAAACAGAGTGTCGACTTCTTCCGTGATAGCTTCAGAAAGCCTATTCATCTTTGGCAGAAATGTATCCAATCGGCTGGAGATTATGTGGAAAAGTGAATATTGGTAGTTAAAGATCACATTCTAAGGATTATTTCTGCGTTTGATTTATTAAAAATTCCCATCCAAATCCAATTAACGAAGGTGGAGGCATTACTTTTCATTCAACCCTCGTAATATAAGTTCACTATGTAAGGGTATCGGCCAGACCATTCGCGACAGTTACATTGATGAAATGAAGACATATATTATTAGCAAATAGATTTATTAACCTATGTTCGATGCTGATTATAAATAAATCAGAGCCTGCTAGAAGCTCAGATATGTCGATGTTAATTAGATGTGTAATTAAAATGATAAAAATTGGTGTCATCAGATACTTAAGAACATAACCCGTCGATTTGAATATTTATTTTAGTTTCTGAATCATTACGCTAAGACTTGTGGACCATTTTCATATATAACAACGTCTTGTGCGAAGAGCGTTACTTGGTGGAGAGCTGCTCGAGCTCTCATTGGCCGACGTGTGAGGATATTGATGGTGGAAGAGGTGCTCTTGGGAGCAGGAGGGACGGATGAGAGAAATCGAGAAGGAGAGACGCTAGTTTTCTGCCGTCAGAGAGCACGGTAGAGTGGTGTCAATTTCCTTTCGTGTAAAGGTACTCCAGATCGCTAATAGGATCTTGGTTATGGACATCTAAGAATGCGGGTGAAGGAACGTATGTATTGAGTGTACGTCGCGGTATGATCATATAGGTATTCTGTCGTCTCTCGAGTCATATTAGATAATTCAAGGACTGTTGATATATTACGTTAATGAAATTTATTTACGTACAAAACTGACTGTAGGATCACCATTCAGTAGGAGTTTGGACCTTACTGAATGAGCCACCTGTTCTTGAAAGTTAAATATGCACAGCTGCCTACGGACATTAAAAATATTTCCCTGTTTGTTTATGTTCATTAATTTATAAATCGCTTAACTTGTCTACACTCAATAATGCGACTGCAGGAACACCTTTCGGTTTATTAATTAGATAATAGACCAACAGGGCGTAAAGCTCATTCTTAAGACTTTTAGGAGCCAAGATTTATTCAGAGCCATACATTTGCTCGTCTGTCACTTTAAATGCAGAGCATAATATCACAAGTTACAGGGATCAGAGAAACGGATACCCAAGCCATAGTCACTACCAAAACTGACAGATGAAACGCTAAGCAGAGGTCATCACAGGTAAACTGAAAGAATACGAAATACTGTGGGTCGTCGATGCCGTTTTCCAGGACATTCACAGCCATGTGAAAAGGCGAGACCCGTGATATGTTACGATTGTGAAAAACCAGGACACTTAGCCCGATAGTGTGCTGCCAGTGCCAGGATAGCAAGCACGAGGACTCAGAAACCTTAAACGAAAGAACGGCGTTACTAAGCAGTCGTCCTGTGGCTCAGAACTGTTCTCAATAGACTGCGAACCGAGAATGTCTTTGTAGAAAGAAGATATGCGCAGGGAAGCGCGGAAACCACGGGTTTCGTGGTAGATAGTGCCATGTAGATTAGCGAGGAGTACGATGGGCCATAACACCGAAGAAAGAATAGAACTTAAAGGCATCACGAAAAAATCTACCTCCACAACCTGACATCCAAGTCCCGACTCATTTTTAACTTTCTTCAACTACAGAGATCAGGAACCATCGGCTTGACCTCTGCCTCAACACCACATGTAGCTGCTTCTGTGCCAGGATGACCTGAAATCCCAAATCATCTTCAATCTGATTACGATGTTGTAAACATGTCGGCTTACGCAGAGTAGCTGCATGAGCAGAGGTGAAAAATAATATGTTCATTAATGTTAAAACTGATTACATATACACTGGAAGTTGTCTGTCACACACCGAATTCTGAGTAATCACTTCCTTTCACATGTTCCTAAATCGTAGACACTCTGCAAAGATATATTCTGCATACCTATTGAGCTGTGGAAACATGAGCGTGTTTGACGCGTTCAGCAGTGCGGTATGAGGAATCTCTGACGTTCCGGTAGCCGCGAGACAATGAGAAACGAGTGGTACACGCGGCTGCTGCGTCTGAACGGACAAAGCGAGAGTCGGGAGGACGCTACTGCTCGGAAGTGCAGATATGATGTTTTGTAGTTGTGTAAGGTCTGCCTAAAACTGATGTCATAATCTGCTGTTCACTCGCAGACATCATGATGTTAATGTGTTCCTAGTTTCTGATTAGAATTACAACGCTTGATGTTGTGATATTAAGAGTATTTTTCGAATTTTAGAAAGTGCCTTATATGATGAGACATGATGTTAGTGTAAGGTGGGTGACTTTGGAAGCACGGTGCAGAGTCGGGTTTCCATTAATCTATATTATAGCACATCATCTCGTAACTTTCCCATTCAGTGAATTCCGTGCAATCTTTTCTGAGTTCAAATACTTCACGTGCTGTGGTTGTTTTGGACTACACGGTGGTATGCATGTTTGTAGTGTGGACCATTGTTGTTTTAGCTACACTTTAAATGAAGTTATGTATTATTCTTCTCAATATGTGATCCCTAGCCATAACTTTCAGATTCTATTCGCTTTGCGGTTGACTTGCACATTGCAGTCGGTGTGAAGCTCGAGAGAAAGGAGTTTATGCGCTTTCAAGGGAGAGGTTATCAGTGTTGGTATTAAGCTATTTCACGCAGCATGCATTTTGCCGTAAGCAAAGATGGCTGGTCTGCTGAATCATCATTGTGATCTATATTACGTATTTCGACAATTTCATTGAGTAGTACGCTTCGTCTTTTTTTCTGCATGCTTTTACAGAACTCAAGGTAGGTCGGCTACTGTAAGTATTGAGGGACCTGGCAGTTCACCATTTAACATAAAGCATGACTGCTTTACACACGGCATTTTTAGATTTCGGTAATAGAAAGGTTATGCTAATAGGATGGGACTCGCATGTCCAAAGCACGCAACTTGGTTACAAGCTCGGTTGCTTAGCCGTAATTCATGTGAATTCGTATGTTTATTACAGCTGAGCAGATTCATACCGTTCAATTAACTATTTACTTATGCCAATTATTAGAAGAATTATTGTCAGAATCTTATTCCGGAAACTTTTATTTCGTCTTAATTGGCTTTTGTCAGCGTCCATGTTTCAGATCCATAGAAAAATGCAGGCACAGCAATTACTTTGTAGAACTTCAGTCTTTTCTGGTTTTAGCTTTCAGGCTTCTGTTTATTGCACTGCATGTTTGCTGAAACGTAAGTAATTTATTTCTAAATTGATTTTCCATATTTATAGTTGAGATATGTTCATAAGTAATTAAAATCTATAACCTGTTTTAATATTTGTCACTGATCATAATTTTTGTTCTAACAGTATATTGAGCATTGAAAGCCTTTGTTTTTGTCTTTTTTATAGAAATATTAGAATTACAATAAAATAATATTATAATAAAATTGTGGATTTTAACTTCTGTTGTTGAATTATTTCGATCCCGATTACGGCTGGCGTCCGAATTTCCTTCGAAAATTATAATTTTCACGTACGTTCTGCTCTTTACAGTACTTATAATAATCCGGTTATCAGCAAACAGAATCGTATTACGCGTAATATTTTATCATATACAAATACCTCCACTAATTTTATACACCCTTTCTCTAATTAGAGTGTCTGTACAGAACAGGAGACAAGCTACAACCTTGCGTTGCTATTTGGTTTATATGAATATGTCTTGAGTACGTCTTCCGTTCCCAATATGTGCTCCAATTGTTATGCCTTTATATACAGGGAGATTAAACTGCAACCTCAGAAATCGTTTTATGCAACCCGCAATATTATTCTTGACCTTCATAAACTGTGCACGAGATTTTAGTGTCCTCTCGCTCGCTACACGCCAACTATTGGTCCCACAGAGAAACGAAGAATGATCTTTTTGCAGGACATTTAATGTAATTAAAATGTATATTTTGATACGTTTTCGCTGGGGGCCACGGTTATCGAGTTACTCCTACCTATCTGTTGGGAACAGGCTTTTAGTGCTTTGCCTGATATGCCATAAATTCCAAGTGAACTTTTACTTTTGATTGAGTTCATTATTCACCTACCTTCAGAAGTAGAGGTGAGTAGAATTTCATTTTATCAAATTGCAGAGGTACTGCCTCTTACGTTTTCTAATGAACATCCGAAACCTCTCTTCTCCACAACATTTAAAAAATGACTATTACAAATTTTCAACCTATTCCTGTGGTCTTGGTTACCCTGTTTCCCTTTCAACAATATTCCAAATGGTTTTAATTTTTCACCAGTGCAGTAAATTTCAGGCATCATACACATACGTGTGAACTCTTTAATAACCTTCTTTAACATAGTACAGTAGTTTTTAAAATAATTGACTGTTTCGGGGTCATTAATCTTTCTTGCTGTTAGATACACTTCCCTTTTTCAGTTACAAGATATTTTTATCCCTTTAGTAAGCCATGAATCTTACATGGTTTCTTACAGTTGCAAGTCATTGCTTTCTAAGGGAAACTGTTTTAAAAATACTCACAAATATATCATGAAATAATTTATATTTTAAATGAGCATCAGGTTTCTGCTACACCTCGTCCCAGTCTAATTGCTGCAAGCTTTCCCCAAAAATTTTCAATCATTAAATCTTTAAGTGAACCAACCTTTTTGGAGTGCTGTTTTACATTACTATTTGACACTGTGTCATATACTGTAACTATCTGTGCATCAGGATCAGAAAGGCCATTCTTATCAGGATAAATGTTTACTTGATTATATTTAGCTTGGTCTTTTAAAATGTTGTCTATCACTGTGCTGCTTTCCTGTACTACCCGAGTAGGAAAATAAATAACTAATATCAAATTTATAGAAGCGACTAATACTGCACGATCTTTCTTCCTATCAAATTCTTTCAGAAAATCAACACTGAAATCCCCGCAAATTATAATTTTTTTCCCTCAGTCTGACAGGTAGCACACAAGAGACCCAAGTTTTCCAAAAATAGTTGAAAATTTTCCAATAGGGAGCACACAAGAAAATAGGTATCTATACAAAGTTACAATTATAAAATTACCACTATTTTCCTTAAACTAACAGCCCATGCTATATGTTGCTTTACACAAAATTTATTAGTTTATAAATTTTCCCAGTGTGATATCTTTTAACATATATGGCAACTCCTCCTGTTTTCATACTGTCATTATTACATGTGCTGAAAGCTTATACCCACTTACATTTACCTTTTCCATTTCTGTGACTATTTGATCTACGGACAGGTACACTACATCTGTTGCATTCTCTGTTTCTTAATCTTCCAAACAAACAAGAATATCACCTTTCAATCCTCTAAAATCCTGAAGCAATGCCCTCATATTATTTTTCACTGTCATTTATAAGAATTTGGTGATACTTTAACATCTCTACTACATGCTCGTTTCAGCTTCTCATTATGCATAGTTCTCTTCAATGCTGTATCACTGGGCACTGATCTTAGCCTTGAAAAAGGGAACTCCTACAAGCTTTAGTGCTCTCCTTAACAAATTTGCTATCGACTCAGCAAATTAACCCTTCCTATTGAGATAAAGGCCATGCCTACTCAAATCCCACCTACCAATTGCATCAAGAGGAACCAACCCCACTTCTGATGCAGTAGCTACCCGAAGTAGCCTATCCAGCCACATATTGACCCTTCATAAGGGCTGTTCAACTGTGGCCGAGCATACTGCATGATCGCAGGCACCACCCCAATATTTTTATGGTTCGAGTCACTCTCAATATTGTAGCCTTCATCCCTATCAATACAGTTTCCTGCTCCAGCCCCTCCCACAACATGATCATGCTTTGTGTAGCCCTTGTACAAGGATCCTACATCCTGCAGCACTTGGCTAAGACAAGCACTGGGCTTGAAAATGTTTGTGACCTCGTGCCTGTCACCAAATTTTTCCTGAAAAATCTTGCCCACACCATTTGCATAGCTAAATTCAAACAACAAACGTTTCCTCCTACTTTCTACTTTTTTTGACACTGTTGGTTTCCTTATGAAAGTCTGTTGGGTATTCTCTGCACTTGCATTATGTGATCAAAACTATCTGGACACCTCCAAAAACATACGTTTTTCATATTAAATGCATTGTGCTACCACCGACTGCCAGATACTCCACATCAGCGACCACAGTAGTCACTAGACATGGTGAGAGAACAGAATAGGGCGCTCCGCGGAGCTCACTGACTTCGAACGTGGTCAGGAGATTGGATGTCACTATCGTCTTACGTCTTTACGAGAGATTTCCACACTCCTAAACATCTCAAGATTCACTGCTTCCGATGTGATAGTGAAATGGAAACGTTAAGGGACACGTGCAGCACAGAAGCGTACAGGCCGGCCTCGACTGTGGAGTGACAGAGACCGCCGACATTCGAAGAGGGTCGTAATGTGTAATGGACAGACATCTAACCAGATCATCACACAGTAATTCCAAACTGAATAAGGATCCACTGCAGGTACTGTGACAGTTAGGCGGGAGGTGAGAAAACTTGGATTTCATGGTCGAGGGGCTGCTCATAAGCCACACATCACGCCGGTAAATGCCAAACGATGCATCGCTTGGTGTAAGGAGCGTAAACATTGGGCGACTGAACAGTGGAAAAACGTTGTGTTGAGTGACGAATCACGGTACACAATGTGGCGATCCGATGGCAGCGTGTGGGTACGGCGAATGTCCGGTGAACGTCATCTGCCAGCGTGTGTAGTGCCAACAGTAAAATTCGGAGCCGGTGGTGTTATATGTGTGTTCATTTTTTTCATGGAGGGTGCTTGCACCCCTTGTTGTTTTGCGTGTCACTATCACAGCACAACAGGCCTACATTGATATTTTAAGCACCTTCTTGCTCCCCACTGTTGAACATCAATTCGTGGATGACAATTGCATCTTTCAACAAGATCGAGCACCCGTTTATAATGCACGGAATGTGGGGGAGTGGCTACACTATAATAACATCCCTGTAGTGGACTGACCTGCACAGACTCCTGACCTGAATCCTATAGAACACGTCGTGCCAGGCCTCACCCATCGACAACGATACCTCTTCTTAGTGCCATTCCCCAAGAAACCGTCCAGCACGTGATTAAACGTATGCCTGCGAGAGTGGAAGCTGTCATCTAGGTTAAGTGTGGGCCAACACCATATTGAATTCCAGCATTACTAGTGAAGGGCGCTACGAACTTGTAAGTCATTTTCAGCTAAGTGTCCGGGTACGTTTGATCACATAGTGTATGTCTACTTAAGCCTTTTCTTCATTTAACTGAGGTAGCGAATCAATTGTGTGCCAATGATGAAACTATCACATACTCTTCTCTTTCTGTGTCCTCTGTTCCCTGATACCGCTTCTCACTTGTCCTCACCCTTCTCCGCTCTTAACCTCATCAGCTCCTCCCTAGCACTGCCAAGTTGAGCCTTAAGGGCTCTAACACTGCCTTCCTGTTCAGTTGTTTTCCTGTCCCTTGAAAGTACTTTGCAAACATTCAAATCTACATCTATATAGATACCCCGTGAGTCACCTTACGGTGCGTAGCGAAGGGTACCCCGTACCACTACTAGTGATTCCCTTTCCTTTTCCAATCGCAAACAGAGCGAGAGAAAAACGACTGTTACCGTGTAAGACTCTCGTTTACTTCCCCAATTCCCATGCCACTACATTCCCTCCAATGAAATCATCTGTTACAGTAGCTGTATATAACCCCAGAACTAACTTTCCTCCCGAACTCAAACACTTCGCACACATGGTTCTTACAAAATTATTTATGAAACTTAATTAAAGAATAACTACAATGTTCTATTGTCTACAGATACCAGGAGATACTAAATCTGTGTAGGACACTATTAATATAGAAACATAGAGCACTCAAAATTGCGTTAAAACGGTAAACTTTTACACAGGAAGAATTAGGCCTAAAATCGCCTAAGCGCAATACGGGCTTTTGCTTTTTAAAAAGAAATAAGAAATAGAATTTTAAACCTTTAATTTCCCTAATATATAAGGCTGTACTTTATATATGTGGGCTGAAAACAAATTCTTCATTTAATACTTAAGCAAACTTTTCAAGTTTGTGTGAATCTACATCTGGAAATAGTGAGAACCGGCACTTACGATACGTTCTGTTTTCTCGAGAAATACGATTGTAAAAGTGAAATATTCAGTAGATAAGGTAAAGAAGGCGTCAGTTAACTTATTTACGGCGTAATGTTAACTTAATTAACAGTTATTGCAATATTAACCACTTATCTCAACGAGATCAGAATCCCTTTATTAGCCGTCTGGGGCAGGACTGTGAATCTATGATTGTCTGTTAAACAGTCCTAGGGGCATCTGCACTGGACCATCCTTTTCTAAACCCGTTTTTTCTTCTAGTGACAAAACGTCGGTTGTTGTTGTTGTGGTCTTCAGTCCTGATACTGGTTTGATGCAGCTCTCCATGCTACTCTACCCTGTGCAAGCTTCTTCATCTCCCAGTACCTACTGCAACCTACATCCTTCTGAATCTGCTTTGTGCATTCATCTCTTGGTCTCCCTCTACGATTTTTACCCTCCACGCTGCCCTCCAATATTAAATTTGTGATCCCTTGATGCCTCAGAACGTGTCCTACCAACCGATCCCTTCTTCTAGTCAAGTTGTGCCTATTCAGTACCCCCTCATTCGTTATGTGATCTACCCATCTAATCTTCAGCATTCTTCTGTAGCACCACATCTCGAAAGCTTCTATTCTCTTCTTGTCCAAACTATTTATCGTCCATGTTTCACTTCCATACATGGCTACACTCCATACTTATACTTTCAGAAACGATACCCGATGTTAACAAATTTCTCTTCTCAGTGATGACTTGTATTCTTTTACTTAATATTCTTGCATATATTTTATGTCTTGTATACAAATCACTTATTCCCCTACTATTATCACAACTGCTTATAGCGCCAGTTTTTTAAATATAGGCATAGCTTGGACATGTGATCAAGATCTTGAAATATAACAACAATTCCCACATTTGTTAGACAGATTCAGAAATGTCTGATTTAGTATTGGGCTCCATATCTCCCTAATTTGGCGTTTATTCCATCTTCTCCTGTAGCCTTCCTATTTTTCATTTCCTCTAATGCCCTTTGTGTTCCCTGCAAGATACTGGACTCTACATTTTCACAGATAGGCTCATCGTTTTCTTCTTCCTTTTCCAGGTAGTTATTGATTAACAAATTTGTATCTACAGGCAGATGGTTACTATACAATTCACAATTAAGTGTCTTACAGTTCATAGAACAATATTCAAGCTATTTCTCTACATTCCACTCTCCAGCAGCACGCGGGAAAAACGAACGCATAAATCTTCCCGTGTAAACTCTGATTTCACTTATTCCATTATGATGATCATTACTTCGTATGTAGGTGTGTGCCAACGGTGTATTTTCAGAGCTGAGAGGAATTTGGCGACAAAAAAGTCTTTGTTTTAATAACTGCCTCATCAATTCGCATATCATATCCATGACACTCATTCCCCTATTTAGCGATGATAAAAAACGAGCTGCTCTTCTTTGAACTTTTTCGATATCATCCGTCAATCCTAACTGGTGCAAACCCCACACCGCCCAGCAATACTTCAGAAGAGGGCGGTCTGTTTAATAGATGTGTTACATTTTCTGTGTGTTCTGCCGATAAATCGCAGTCTTTGGTTTGCTTTCCCCAGAATATTATCTAGGTGATGGTTCCAGTTTAAGCTACTCGTAATTGTAGTCTCACAGAATTTAGTTGAATTCAAAGCCTTCAGATTTGTGTGGTTTATCGTGTTACCGAAATTTAGGGAATTCCTTTTGATACTCATGTCGATGACATCACACTTTTCATTATTTATAGTCAAGTGCCACTTGTCACTCCATCCAGATATCTTGTCTAAATCATTTCACTATTATCTGATGACTTAATAATGTCAGTAAATGTCAGCGTCATCTGCAAATAATCTATTAATGCTGCTCACATTGTCCACTAAATCGTTTATGTAGATTAGGAACAACAGGGATCCCATAATACTTCCTTGGCAAATGTCAGATATTACTTTTGTTTAACTCGAGGACTTTCCACCAGTTACTACGGACTGTGAGCCTTCTGACAGGAGATAACGGATCTAGTCGCACAATTAGACGATTTTGCACAGATACTCAATTCGATAAGAAGTCTCTCGTGAGGAACGGTGTCAAAAGCCTTCTGGAAACCTAAAAATGTGGAAAAAATTTGCAATCCCTCATTAATTCGTAAGAATAAAGAACTAGATATGTTTCACAGGAACGATATTATCTGAATCCGTGTTAGCTATCTGTCAACAAATCATTTTCTTCTAAGTAATTCACAAAATCCTACTGCATATCGACGGTAGTGATATGGGTCTGGAAATCAGCTGATGACTCCTATTTCTATCCTTGGCTATTGGTGTGACATGTCCAACTTCCCAGTCTATAGGTGCGGATCCTTCGAGAATAAAGAACTAGATATGTTTCACAGGAACGATATTATCTGAATCCGTGTTGGCTGTCTGTCATCAAATCATTTTCTTCTAAGTAATTCACAAAATCCTTCTGCATATCGACGGTAGTGATATGGGTCTGGAAATCAGCTGATGACTCCTATTTCTATCCTTGGCTATTGGTGTGACATGTGCAACTTCCCAGTCTATAGGTGCGGATCCTTCGAGGAGCGAGCGGCTGAGTATGATTGTTAAGTATGAAGGTATTGCATCTGCATACTCTGAAAGGAACCTAATTGGTATACAGTCTGGACCAGAACTTGTATCTTTGTGTGATTTAAGTTGCTTCATTACTCCAAGGAAATCTACTTCTAAGTTACTCATGTTCGAAGGCGCTGACTCGAATTCTAGAATATTTACTACGTCTCCTTTGGAGACTCTATCATGAGTAACATCACCATTGTTTTCGATCAGTGAAGTGACTGCTTCTTGCAGCGGTGTACTTTACATGCGACCAAGATCTTGGGTTTTCTGCCAGATTTCAAGAACAGTATCATTGTGGAAACTCTTAAAGGCAAATTTCGTGCTACATTTCACCATTCTAGCAGGTTTTTATGTTCTTCTAAATTTGGCATGCTTTTTTCGTTGCTTCTGGGCTAGCATTCTGATCTGTTTTGTGTACCATGGAGGATCAGTTCCATCTCTTATTAAGTTCTTTGGTATATATCCCTCAACTGCCGTCGATAGTATTTCTTTGAATTTAAATCACATCTGGACTACGCTTACATAGTCATATTAGAAGGAGTGGAGACTGTCGCATAGGAAGGTGTCAAGCGAATATTTATCTGAATTCTTAAATACATGTATTTTGCGTTTATTTTTGGCGGGTTTGGACGTTATGGTATTCAGTTTCCCTACAACGACCTTTGTGGTCACTAATTTCTGTATCCGTCATGATGCTCCATATTAGCTGCTAAGATGTCAGGTATGTTTTCACAGCAACTATCTACTTCGATTTCACTACAAGGTAAACTACTTCAAACAGCAATAAATACTCCACCAACAAATGTATTGAATCTAATTTTTCTGAACACGGTTGGGTCTTTTGCAAATTTTGGCTGAACTTATTTCCAGCTTTAACCAGCTTTTCGTATTTATAATGATTCCAGCTTCAGTGCCTTTTATTATCGCTTGGAGATCTGATTCTTTCCCAACACAGCTACGACAGTTTACCTTACCGAACTATAATTCTTTATTTGTTGTTCCTCTTCGATTACATTTACTGTCTCTCTTTCTTCCCTTTCAAGACGCTTGTGCATATTGTAGGTCATGTATATCATCTGCAACGCTGCTTACAAATTTGTGCCAAGACTCTTAGTGACCTTTCCTTATATCTTTCTCGCTTGATTTCGTTTTCCCTTATGTATCTATCTTGCTTCATCGGGTCGTTGTCTTAATTCTTGCAGATGAACTAAGTTTTTGTTTCTTACAGCTTTTGCAATTTCTTCATTCCTTTTTCTTTCTGATACTTTATTTTTTTTACCTGAAACTCCATTTGTTACAGTTCTGACAGCTTGTGTCATGTTATTCCATTCTTCATTAATATTTTTGTTAATTTCTTGTCCTAGTGGGTGACACATATAATCTCGTTTGATGTAGTGATTTTCTTGTAGGTACTAGACATAACCTCTTTTGATATGAAGTTTTTATACTCTCTTTTTGTACTAGGTGTATTTTAAACACTACTTCATTCGCTCTTTCGTCGCTTTTCATATCATTCCATCTTGTTTCAAGATGTGTTTTTGTTATTAGCAAATAGTGATCCGTTGATACATTACTTCCTCTATAGCCTCTTATATCTTTTAGTTGCGATGACAATTTTTTATTCGTAATCGTACAGTCAATTAGTGACCGATGTCCACTTGCACACCAATTAAACTTACGGGTGTCTTTGTCTCTAAAGAAAGTATTTATTATACTCAGTTTGTAAATGCTGCAAGCTACCTCAGCTTCTCTCCATTACCGTTCGAAGTATCTTCCACAAAAGCTGACTACCATACACTAAAGGGTAAAACTTTGTAAATACACAGCTTGGAGTAGGTAAACCACATAAGAAGAGATTATTCCTGACCGTATAAAACAAAATGAATGACTTACTCTTTGAGAATGTTATGAAATTTTATCACCGTGGTACCAATGAGCAAAAAGTTTGCAGAAAGAGCGATTTCTTTTCATTTTGATAACACTTGTAGGTCGATAATGAGCTTCTACTGAAATGCCAAGTAGCAAATATTTTTCTTTGGGCCAATATGTTTTCAGTGCTAAGTAAGATTTCCTGTGTATGGTATTTGAACATGCTGTCCGAGAATTTTTTAATGTTTTAAAAACTGTTGTGTTGCGTAATCAACATATTACCTGTTACATAATAGATTCCTAACGTTGTTTTAGGCAAACTTCACATATAATTCTGGGGAACATCCTACAACTCCCACATACATTCGCCACTGGAATGTTAGTTCAGATACTTTTCTTCTCGATTTATTCAGTTACATCTTACTTGGTCTATTAGCTCACTTTCAGATAGTGAGTTGGGTATCCACCATTCTTAATGGATTCCTTGGTGAAAGCCATATTAATAGGCGAATATGATGATCTGAAATATAAACATAGCCCTTAACTACTATCGGTGATACTATTCACTTTGAAAATAACAGGCTGTTACGAACTTTCATATTACTGAATTCTACGATGTCGAATGTGTAAACGCGGTCTTTCACATTGCACAGTGACATAAAGATAGTTACGGAAACATTTGATTTAGAAACGAAAAAATGGTTCTTCTAGTCTTATATCATTAAATATATGTTGTACTTTCTGGGCTACGTTGAATACTGACTGTGATTTGAATAGAGATTTAGTGCCCGGGCAACGCATCTTTTATTTAAAAGAGGAGTGAGACCCAGTAAGCCCAAGTGCAATTTACACTTTTTGAATTGGATGAAATCCTTATGAAAGATAGATTGCATCCATTCTTCACAAAAATCAAATACCAGGATTTGACCCACCGACTATTAAGAGCTTTGGAAAACAAATCTGCCATTTGTCTTAGGGTACAAATGTTCAGTTACTAATTATTTATCTGCTTTTGTCTCCCTAATACAAGGCATGGATTACAAAAAAAGTTAACTTAACAAAACTTACTATTTGGCATAACAGATCGCAATATTTCTGGTGCTGTGGCTGAACTTCACAGTGGATACGCCTCAGAATTCCTGAGCGATCTAGCTGGTTCGTTTTATGCATAGGGCGTTCAACAGTCAGGCCATCATAGCACACGCCAATCAAAGAAGCTAAAACGTTTAAAATTACACCACTGGCCATTAAAATTGCTACATCAAGAACAAATGCTGATGATAAACGGGTATTCATTGAACAAATATATTATACTAGAACTGACATGTGATTACATTTACACGCCATTTGGGTGCATAGATCCTGAGAAATCAGTACCCAGAGAAACCACCTCTGGCCGTAATAACGGCCTTGATATTCCTGGGCATGGAGTCAAACAGAGCTTGGATGGCGTGTACAGGTACAGCTGCCCATGCAGCTTCAACACGATGCCACAGTTCATCAAGAGTAGTCACTGGCGTATTGTGACAAACCAGTTGCTCGGCCACTATTGACCAGACATTTTCAGTTGGTGAGAGATCAGGAGAATGTGCTCGCCAGGGCAGCAGTCGAACATTTTCTGTATCCAGAAAGGCCCTTACAGGACCTGCAACATGCGATCGTGCATTATCCTGCTGAAATGTAGGGTTACGCAGGGGTCGAATGAAGGGTAGAACCACGGGTCGTAACACATCTGAAATGTAATGTCCACTGTCCAAAGTGACGACAACGCGAAAAACAGGTGACCGAGACGCGTAACCAGTGGCACCCCATACCATCACGCTGGGTGATACGCCAGGATAGCGATGAGGAATAAACGCTTCAAATCTGCGTTCACCGCGATGTCGCCAAACACGGATACGACCGTCATGATACTGTGCGGTAAACAGAACATAGATTCATCCGAAAAAATAATGTTTTGCCATTCGTGCACCCAGGTTCATCGTTGAGTACTCCATTGCAGGCGCTCCTGTCTATGATGCAGCGTCAACGGTAACCGCAGCCGCGGTCTCCGAGATGATAGTCCATGCTGCTGGAAACGTCGTCGAACTGTTCGTGCAGATGGTTGTTGTCTTGCAAATGTCCCAATCTGTTGACTCAAGGATCGAGACGTGGCTGCACGATCCGTTACAGCCATGCGGATAAGATGTCTGTCATCTCGACTGATAGTGATACGAGGCCGTTGGGATCCAGCACGGTGTTCCGTATTACACTCCTGAACCCGCCGATTCCATGTTCTGCTAACAGCCATTGGATCTCGACCAACGCGAGCAGCAATGTCACGATACTATACACGGAAATCGCGATGGGCTACAATTCGACCTTTATCGGAAACGTGATGGTACGCATTTCTTCTCCTTACACGAGGCATCACAACAATGTTTCAACAGGCAACGCCGGTCAACTGCTGTTTGTGTATGAGAAATCGGTTGGAAACTTTCCTCATGTCAGCCCGTTGTAGGTGTTGCCACCGGTGCTAACCTTGTGTGAATTCTCTGAAAAGCTAATCATTTGCATATCACAGCATCTTCTTCCTGTCGGTTAAATTTCGCGTCTGTAGCACGGCATCTTCGTGGTGTAGCAATTTTAATGGCCAGTAGTGTATGTAGCGAAAGGGAATACATGAAATAGAAGTCTCATCCATCCGACTTCTCTCACACTTACATTCACACTTTCACAGATGACAACAAAACAAGGATGACAGTAATGTCGTAAAATCCATTGCTTAAAAACGCGTACTGTAGCTACTGTACCTAAAATAAAGGTACAGACAACTGCGATTGACTGATCACTGTGCATAAATAGGATAAACCGGTCACTCTACATAGACTTTTACATCTTCTACTTAATAGCCTATGCTGAATGTCAAACTTTAAATGGAATTATAAACCATGGAACACATTCTATTTATCATCTTCTTATACACTAAAGCGCCAAAGGAATTAGTATAGGCACGTGTATTCAAATCCAGGGATATGTAAACAGGCAGAATACGGTGCTGCAGTCGGCAACGCCTGTATAGGACAACAAGTGTCTGGAGCAGTTGTTAGATCGGTTGCTGCTGCTACAATGGCGTGTTATCAAGATTTAAGTGTGTTTGAACGTGGTGTTATAATCGGCACTCGAGCGATGGGACATAGCATCTCCGAGGTAGCGATGAAGTGGTAATTTTCCAGCACGACCATTTCAAAAGCGTACCGTGAATATCACAATTCAAGTAAAAAATCAGATCTCCGATATCACTGCGGACGGAAAAAAGCCTGCAAGAACGGGACCAACGACGACTGAAGAGAATCGTTCAACGTGAAAGAAGTGCAGCCCTCCCCCAAATTTCTGCAAGTTTCAATGCTAGGCCATCAACAAGTGTCAGTGTACGAACTATTCAATGAAACGTCATTGGTATGGGCTTTCAGAGCCGAAATCCCACTCGTGTGCCGTTGATGACTGCACGACATAAAGCTTAACGCTCACCTGGGTTCGCCAACACCGACATTGGGTTGTTGATGACTGGATACATGTTGCCTGGTCAGACGAGCCTCGTTTCAAATTGTATCGAGTGGATGGACGTGTACAGGTATGGAGACAAGCGCATTAATGCATGGACCCTGAATGTTAGCAGGGGTCTGTTGAAGCTGATGGAGTCTCTCTAATGGTGTGTAGTTGGAGTGAAATGGGACCCCTCATACGTCTAGATACGACTGTGATAGGTGACACGTACGTATGCATCCTGTTTGATGACCTGCATTTATTCATGTTCATTGTTCCGACGGACTTGTGTAATTCCAGCAGGACAACGCGACACCCCACACGCCCATAATTACTACAGAGGGGTTCCAGGAACACTCTTCTGAGTTTAAACACTTCCGCTGGCCACCAGGCTCCCCAGACATGAACATTATTGAGATAACAGCAGAATGGGCCAAATAGCTCAGTGACTTCCAACATGAACTAGTAACTGGACGATACCTGAGTAACAAGTCGATCGGGAACATTTCAACCCTTCCAAAGGTACACAAGGTGACAGTTGCTGATGAGACTGTAAAGTGTAAACAGGAAGGCACAACCACACTTAGGTCAAAACGAGGCAGGCATCATGTACTGACGGAGCAACGAATGTTTCAGAGGGTCATTATACAAAATAGCGTGAAATGAATGGAAAAAAATCACTCGTGAGTTCCAAAATGCTACAGGACTTGCATCTGCCGCAACGACTGGGAGCGGAGAATTACAATTAATGAGGTACAGTGGTCGAGAAGCTCCTTGTCAGCGACATATTTTTGTTAATACTAAGCGAAGTATGGGATGATATAAAGAAGGACGCCACTAGACAGTCGATGACGGGAAACGAGTCATTTGGTGTGATGAACCGCGCAATACCCTGTGGAAATCCAATGGAAGGGCTTGAGTTTGACGCATATCTGGAGAACGTTCCCTGCCGTCCTGTGTAGTGCCAAGATTGAGGTACAGAGGAGGTGCTGTTATGATACAGGGATGTTTTTGTCGTTATGGTGTACATCCTTATTGCGATTAAGAAAACACTAACTTTCGAGTACATTTTACATCATTGTATGTTGCGTACAATAGAGAAACAATGTGACATCTGTGTTTCTCACGGCGTATACGAAGTTCAAATAACTTACGGGAAGGCAGCCGGCTAACGTCGTCCAAACGGATGGCGATGTTACACGGCTGTATGCCCGTAAATTGTTTGAACAGTAGAGGAACAATATGGAGGCAATGATTGTCAGCATGACCAAGTACTCTGTCATACAGCTGCATCTATGAGACAATGATTTGTGACAGTCACATCCTTGAAGTAGACTGGGTTAGTTGGAGTCCAGACCACACCGCAATGGGACACCTCTGGGATGAGCTAGAATCGCGACTTCGCTCCAGGCCCTAGCGTTCAACATCACCATCTTCTCTGGTTTTGGCTCTTGAGCAAGAACGGGCTGCCATCTTTCCACTGACATTCAGATACTTCACTGAAAGTTCAGCCAGCAGAGATCAATCTGTCATCAAGGCGAAGGGTGCACACTCGAGATTAACATGTGCGCATCTAATTTTATCGGATAGTGTGCAACACGTGTTAACGCAGACACTGAAACTTTTTGCAGAAGTGTCATAGATATACACTCCTGGAAACTGAAATAAGAACACCGTGAATTCATTGTCCCAGGAAGGGGAAACTTTATTGACACATTCCTGGGGTCAGATACATCACATGATCACACTGACAGAACCACAGGCACACAGACACAGGCAACAGAGCATGCACAATGTCGGCACTAGTACAGTGTATATCCATCTTTCGCAGCAATGCAGGCTGCTATTCTCCCATGGAGACGATCGTAGAGATGCTGGATGTAGTCCTGTGGAACGGCTTGCCATGCCATTTCCACCTGGCGTCTCAGTTGGACCAGCGTTCGTGCTGGACGTGCAGACCGCGTGAGACGACGCTTCATCCAGTTCCAAACATGCTCAATGGGGGACAGATCCGGAGATCTTGCTGGCCAGGGTAGTTGACTTACACCTTCTAGAGCACGTTGGGTGGCACGAGATACATGCGGACGTGCATTGTCCTGTTGGAACAGCAAGTTCCCTTGCCGGTCTAGGAATGGTAGAACGATGGGTTCGATGACGGTTTGGATGTACCGTGCACTATTCAGTGTCCCCTCGACGATCACCAGTGGTGTACGGCCAGTGTAGGAGATCGCTCCCCGCACCATGATGCCAGGTGTTGGCCCTGTGTGCCTCGGTCGTATGCAGTCCTGATTGTGGCACTCACCTGCACGGCGCCAAACACGCATACGACCATCATTGGCACCAAGGCAGAAGCGACTCTCATCGCTGAAGACGACACGTCTCCATTCGTCCCTCCATTCACGCCTGTCGCGACACCACTGGAGGCGGGCTGCACGATGTTGGGGCGTGAGCGGAAGACGGCCTAACGGTGTGCGGGACCGTAGCCCAGCTTCATGGAGACGGTTGCGAATGGTCCTCGCCGATACCCCAGGAGCAACAGTGTCCCTAATTTGCTGGGAAGTGGCGGTGCGGTCCCCTACGGCACTGCGTAGGATCCTACGGTCTTGGCGTGCATCCGTGCGTCGCTGCGATCCAGTCCCAGGTCGACGGGCACGTGCACCTTCCGCCGACCACTGGCGACAACATCGATGTACTGTGGAGACCTCACGCCCCACGTGTTCAGCAATTCGGCGGTACGTCCACCCGGCCTCCCGCATGCCCACTATTCGCCCTCGCTCAAAGTCCGTCAACTGCACATACGGTTCACGTCCACGCTGTCGCGGCATGCTACCAGTGTTAAAGACTGCGATGGAGCTCCGTATGCCACGGCAAACTGGCTGACACTGACGGCGGCGGTGCACAAATGCTGCGCAGCTAGCGCCATTCCACGGCCAGCACCGCTGTTCCTGGTGTGTCCGCTGTGCCGTGCGTGTGATCGTTGCTTGTACAGCCCTCTCGCAGTGTCCGGAGCAAGTATGGTGGGTCTGACACACCGGTGTCAATGTGTCCTTTTTTCCATTTCCAGGAGTGTATGTTTAAACTGGAGGGAACAGTAGCCGCTATCGGCTACTGAAGTGTAAACACTGTGTAAAAACGTGTTTTGAAAGTGGATCTCTAGCGGTTCTAGGCGCTCAGTCCGGAACCGCGCGACTGCTACGGTCGCAGGTTCGAATCCTGCCTCGGGCATGGAAGTGTGTGATGTCCTTAGGTTAGTTAGGTTTAAGTAGTTCTAAGTTCTAGGGGACTGTTGACCATGTTAAGTCCCATAGTGCTCAGAGCCATTTGAACCATTTGAAAGTGGATCTGGTGGTCTGAAACTAGTCATCACAAAGAAGTGACTATAATCGCAAGTGTGAAGGATTTTGGAGGAAAATAAAAAAAAAATCGTAAGAAATGAATCACCAGCTAGGTAATGAAATGCAGCCCATCCTAGGGAAAAATGAAGTGACATTCCCAAGGTTGAATGAGGTGTACTGAATGAATCAAGCTTTAGCCTTGGAATAAATCAGAAGGAAGAAGAATAAGAACAAGAAATGAACATACCCCAGAAGAAATCTAATTGTTATAAAAATTTCACAGGAAAAGTGAAATGATCGTAAGGCATTGTTGGCCGGGGTGTCCCAGTCGGGTTCGGCCGCCAAATGCGAGTCTTATTGCAGTCGGCGCCACATTGGACGACTTAGGGCCGGTGATGAGGATGAAATGAGAAGAAGGACAAACACAACACCCGGTCCCCGAGCGGAGAAAATCTCCAACCCGGTCGGGAATCGAACCTGTGCCCAGTGCATGGGAGATAAGAACGTTATGCAGTTTTCGCCACTCGCCGCTAATGTCATCCCTTTTTGCTCCGAAAATTTTCCTCAAAATTTTGTTTTCAAATACTCGAAACGGTTTTTCATTTTTCACAGTGAGAGACCAAGTCTCACACCCATACAGCAGAACTGGTAGAATAATAGTTTTGTATATTCTCATCTTTAAATTCCTAGACAATATCAGTGATGAAAGTAAGCTATTCAGTGTGAAGTTGCACGCATTTCCCGCTCGTAATCTCTTCTTCAGTTCGGATTCAATCTCATATCTCGAAGTGATGTCCACGCCTACATACTTAAAAGTGTTCACTTTTTCAAACGGCATGTCTCCAACTTTTAGCATTTCGTGATCTACTGGTGTTGGCATTCTAGTAGTAACCAGGTATTTAATTTTGTCTTCACTTATACTTACACATACATCTTCACTAGCCTTGATTAACGCATTCACATTCTTTCCTATCGCTAATGATGTTTAGATCATCTGCATACCCTAATATCTTATTATTTCCATTTAACTCCACACCCTCTGAATTATCTGCTGCCATTCGTACAATTATTCTAGTACTAAATTAAAAAGTAGCGGAGACAGGGCATCTCCCTGCTTAAGTCCGTTCTTTATTAAAAATTCTTCTGACTCCAATTTCCCCACGCGTACTATACCTTTTGTGTTTTTCAAACTCGGTTCTATAAGTCTAACATACTTATTTGGTATTCCAAGTTCCAAAAGAATGCAGTACAATTTTGATTGCAATACTGTATCATATGCTTTTGTAAAATCTATGAAAAGATTATGAACTGGTTTATTGTATTCCCATTTCTTTTCCAAAATTCCAGACGGAAATTTCACCGGAAGTCTTTGCCTTATTACATCTTCAGTGCCTACCACGTATCAACATTACGTGCACCACTGCGTTCTGTTGTGTCGCGAAAACATTGTTTGGGTATATTCAACCGTTCAAGAAATAAAAGGTCTGTTACGTCCGACTCATCTCCCCCTGTACAACTCGAAGACAAGTGTAAGTAGAAAGTAATGTCAGCGTTTCTCAGAAGCGTATAGGTTCGGGGACATCATTCTATCCAAAGACGAGGCCTCGAGCTCCTCCGATGCGTCTGGCTCTAAACCGGCTTCATTCTGACACTCCTCCTAGCAACGCATCCAGATATCAAGATGCGCTAAGCACCGAACCGTCGGACCCGTTTTCGAGACAAATGACGTCAGCGATATTCCCCGTGAGAGCAGAAAAATTTCGTAAGAAAAGGCAATCCGTTGATAGATGAGTGTGTTTTCGACACCGGCGCTAATGCAGGTCGGTACATCACTACGGTAATAGGATCAGCGTAATCCGGGCAGCGGGCGGGTAGCGGCCGGCCGGCTGAGCCGGTCCGCGACAAAAAGTGCCCCTCGCGGAGAGGAGCGGAGCGACGCCGGGCGCCGGATGGATGGATGGCGGCAATTGGCGGCGGCTCCGTGGCCGTGCATGAGAATCGCGCCGCGGCGCCATTTTTCGCCGCCGCCAACACTTGGCAGTCCGGTCTGGCGCTGGCGAAATGGCGGTGGCACCGCCGTAGCGCCGAGGACCGCAGCGTGCCAGGGAGGGAGGAGGGTGGGAAACGTGACTGATTGAAAGATTAAGGCCCGCTCTCTGCAGGACGGCCCGCGTGTGTCCCGGCGATCGATGAGTGCGCGATATGTCACGCCGCAGCTAACTTCTGAATTTGTGCTTTCGGACAGCACTTTTTTTCTCTTGCACCACATGCAGCTTCTCTCAGCGTTTAATTACGGATATGTAATAATACTAAGACGAAATGGCTGCAGGAAAAATGTGAAGACATCGAAAAAGATATGATTGTCGTAAGGACAGACTCAGCATACAGGAAAGTCAAAACAACCTTTGGTGACATTAAAAGCAACGGTGGTAACATTAAGAGTGCAACGGGAATTCCACTGTTAAATGCAGAGGACACAGCAGATAGGTGGAAAGAACACATTGAAAGCCTCTATGAGGCTGAAGATTTGTCTGATGTGATAGAAGAAGAAACAGGAGTCGACTTAGCAGAGATAAGGGATCCAGTATTAGAATCGGAATTTAAAAGAGCTTTGGAGGACTTACGGTCAAATAAGGCAGAAGGGATAGATAACATACCATTAGAATTTCTAAAATCATTGGGGGAAGTGGCAACAAAACTACTATTCACGTTGGTGTGTAGAATATATGAGTCTGGCGATATACCATCTGACTTTCGGAAAAGCATCATCCACACAATTCCGAAGACGGCAAGAGCTGACACGTGCGAGAATTATCGCACAATCAGCTTAACAGCTCATGCATCGAAGCTGCTTACAAGAATAATATACACAAGAATGGAAAAGAAAATTGAGAATGCGCTAGGTGACGATCAGTTTGGCTTTAGGAAAAGTAAAGGGACGAGAGAGGCAATTCTGACGTTACGGCTCATAATGGAAGCAAGGCTAAAGAAAAATCAAGACACTTTCATAGGATTTGTCGATCTGTAAAAAGCGTTCGACAATATAAAATGGTGCAAGCTGTTCGAGATTCTGAAAAAAGTAGGGTAAGCTATAGGGAGAGACGGGTCATATACAATATGTACAACTACCAAGAGGGAATAATAAGAGTGGACGATCAAGAACGAAGTGCTCGTATTAAGAAGGGTGTAAGACAAGGCTGTAGCCTTTCGTCCCTACTCTTCAATCTGTACATCGAGGAAGCAATGATGGAAATAAAAGAAAGGTTTAGGAGTGGAATTAAAATACAAAGTGAAAGGATATCAATGCTATGAGACGCTGATGACATTTCTATCCTGAGTGAAAGTGAAGAAGAATTAAATGACCTGCTGAACGGAATGAACAGTCTAATGGGTACACAGTATGGTTTGAGAGTAAATCGGAGAAAGACGAAGGTAATGAGAAGTAGTAGAAATGAGAACAGCGAGAAACTTAACATCAGGATTGATGGTCACGAAGTCCATGAAGTTAAGGAATTCTGCTACCTAGGCAGTAAAATAACCAATGACGGACGGAGCAAGGAGGACGTCAAAAGCAGGCTCGCTATGGCAAAAAAGGCATTTTTGGCCAGGAGAAGTCTACTAATATCAAATACCGGCCTTAATTTGAGGAAGACATTTCTGATGATGTACGTCTGGAGTACAGCATTGTATGGTAGTGAAACATGGACTGTGGGAAAACCGGAACAGAAGAGAATCAAAGCACTTAAGATGTGGTGCTATAGACGAATGTTGAAAATTAGGTGGACTGATAAGATAAGGAATGAGGAGGTTCTACGCAGAATCGGAGAGGAAAGGAACATGTGGAAAACACTGATAAGGAGAAGGGACAGGATGATAGGACGTCTGCTAAGACATGAGGGAATGACTTCCATGGTACTAGAGGGAGCTGTAGAGGGCAAAAACTGTAGAGGAAGACAGAGATTGGAATACGTCAAGCAAATAATTTAGGACGTAGGTTGCAAGTGCTACTCTGAGATGAAGAGGTCAGAGCAGGAAAGGAATTCGTGGCGGGCCGCATCAAACCAGTCAGTAGACTGATAACCAAAAAGAAAAAATAAATATTTTAATCACGATTACCATTATCTTGAACCAATGTAGCAATGGTTTAGATAGTGTCGACTGGAATACGCTACTCGAAACTCTGAATGTAGCGGGAATAAAGTACGGGGAGCGAAAGGATGCCAATGACTTATATAGAAACCAAACGGCACCTATAAGAGTCGCAGGGCCTGTAGACAGTAATTGAAAAAAAAAGAGTGATACCGAGTTGTAGCCTATCCTCGATGTTATTCAACGTATACAATGAGCCAACGCTATTGAAAATCAGGAAGAAATTTGGAAAGGCATTTATAGTTGAGTGAGAAGAAATAGAAATTTTGAGGCTTGCCGATGAAATTGTCGTTCTTCGGAGAATGACACAAATGGACATAAAGTAATTGACATCTGTAATTTCGTTTTTGTATTTTTTATATAATTACATGAACATCGTTGTTGTTGTGGTCTTCGGTCCTGAGACTAGTTTGATGCAGCTCTCCTTGCTACTCTATCCTGTGCAAGCTTCTTCATCTCCCAGTACTTACTGCAACCTACATCCTTCTGAATCTGCTTAGTGTATTCATCTCTTGGTCTCCCTCTACGATTTTTACCCTCCACGCTGCCCTCCAATACTAAATTGGTGATCCCTTCATGCCTCAGAACATGTCCTACCAACCGATCCCTTCTTCTAGTCAAGTTGTGCCACAAACTCCTCTTCTCCCCAATTCTATTCAATACGTCCTCATTAGTTATGTGATCTACCCATCTAATCTTCAGCATTCCTCTGTAGCGCCACATTTCGAAAGTTTCTATTCTCTTCTTGTCCAAACTATTTATCGTCCATGTTTCACTTCCATACATGGCTACACTCCATACAAATACTTTGAGAAACGACTTCCTGACACTTAAATCTATAGTCGATGTTAACAAATTTCTCTTCTTCAGAAACTTTTTCCTTCCCATTGGCAGTCTACATTTGATATCGTCTGTACTTCGACAATCATCAGTTATTTGCTCCCCAAATAGCAAAACACCTTTACTACTTTATGTGTCTCATTTCCTAATCTAATTCTCTCAGCATCACCCGACTTAATTCGACAACATTCCATTATCCTCGTTTTGCTTTTGTTGATGTTCATCTTATACCCTCCTTTCAGAACACTGACTATTCCGTTCAACTGCTCTTCCAAGTCCTTTGCTCTCTCTGACAGAATTAAAATGTCATCAGTGAACCTCAAAGTTTTTATTACCATTGAATCATACAGCATTCCATCATACATGAACATATTGAATGATATTGCGAAATGTTCATGAAATTACGTGGAAAAAATATGTAAATAAATCAACGTTACTTTAGCTCTAAGGGAGTGTGTCTGTTGTTTTCCTAATTGTGTGCAGTTATAGGACTACTGAGTGAGAAGTCAACCGTAATTATGCTACAACAAAATTTAAGAACTCATCTGACAGCTAAGGAAATAAAAAATGATTATGAGGTATGATGACAATAAGTTCAACTTAAGTGCAGGATGCATACGAAAAACACAGCTAAATATGAAAAACACGATGAATGGACAGTTTAAACTTAGTCAAACATGTCACCAGCTCAGTTTCATGGCATGTAAGACAAGATAGAGAAATAATTAGAAAAGGGAATATTAAGAAACATGCAGCCGTGCTGAGTGTTCGCGCGGTTAAGGCTTCATGTCACGGATTGCTCGGCCCCTCCCACCGGAGGTTCGAGTCCTCCCTCGGGCATGCTTGTGTGTGTTGTTTTTAGCATAAGTTAGTTTAAGTAGTGTGTAAGTCTAGGGACCGATGACCTCAGCGGTTTGGTCTCTTAGGAATTCACACACGTTTGAACATTAAGAAACATACAACAACAATAAACTAAAGACTAATAGAGCTGAACTAAAACTACTGCATGAGCATTGGCCCCAAGATAATAGCTTTCTTGAGCGTGTAAGAGATTTATCTGGTGTTTCATGTAGTGACGAAGAAAAACTTTTAAGTAAGAGATTACAATAAAACATCAGGGCAAAGCTTGATAGAAATACTGTCAAAAATTCTATATCAAAAATTAAAATAATTTGTGAAATAGTCCAAACTCAGAAAATGTGGACTGTTTCTACTGAATCAAGTGTAAAAATGTGTTACAAGTTCCATGTACACTATTACATAGAGAAATGCTCGAAAATGAGATAGCACTGTAATTAAGTAATAAACTACATATGGAAGAAGTAGTAGTTACAAAATCTGACAAGGTCAATACACGATAAATATTATATTACAAAACAGTACACTTTGTGATATCCTCTTGGTATTGTGTCGAAAAATATAAAAATGAGGGACATTGAAAAATATAAAAATGAGAGCCATTGTAATTGTTGTCCTTAGTCTCTGGCATGATGTACACGTAACTTATGCAATGGCTTGGGATACTTTTTATTTTGTCAATTTTATACATGACAAGAGCCGCTCGACTTCATTTAGTCTAATGCACCATCATGTGATGTAACAAGGCCCACTCCTTCTGAAGAAGATATTTTTAGAAATATCGATACCTAGGTCATGGGCCTATAAACCTCTGTTTTCAACTGCTTGGCTGGTTTTTCAACCTCTTCATATTGTAATCGGGTGACAAACATCAAAGGACTTGAAAGCCTACTTGGATGGAATGCTTATTGCCTACAACATAGAACATCAACAAAAGTAAAATAAGGACAGCGGAATGTATGGATAAGTATTAGCAAACCTTTTCTGAAGCTATTTGTGTCGATTGCAGAGACACATAAGTAAAACGTGGTCGATAAACAGTTTGGACAAGAAGAAACTAGAAGCTTTGTAAATGTGTGCTACAGCAGAATCCTGAGCATTAAATATGTATATAAGATAATCAGGGTACAGGTATCGAAACGGATTGGGGACCAAAGAAATTCTTTGTACAACATGACTAAATTAAGCGCAAAGATTATAGAATATATCGTAAAACAAAAAGTATTTATTAATTCGATAGTGGAAGGAAGTGTCGGGAATGAAAATTGTGAAGGGAGACGAAGACTTGGCGACAGTAAGCAGGTTCAAATTGCTCTAGATAGCAATTTCTATGCAGAGATGACGAGTCAGACACAGGTTATACCGCGGAGGGATGCAGCCGACGAATCTTCGGGCTGAAGACCACAACAACAACGTGGTATCGACCTCAGCACAGTAATGTTGTCTAGTATGTGCTGTAGGCAGTTTGGATGGAGGGAAACCAGGCTGGATCATATAATTCTACGGAACAAAGAACAGCGGCAACTTCTTCCCAGGCTTGGTGACCCCTTCACCACGCAGTACACCTGCCGGCGCATTAGTATTTATACCGCTCCCCTGTCCGATGAGAAACTTCCATATTGCTTCTGAACCAGGCGCGTGGCAGCGAGTGACACTGATGGATTACGAAGCTCTGCAGAGGCGGCAACTGGGTGGCACGTGCCACGACACGCCTTCTGCACTGCCACCCCCACGGCAGGTTGCAGTCTTCACAGACATGCAGCAGCGCAGCTCTGCCAGTTCTGTGCAGCTTCTCTTCGATAAGCAAACTACTCTGTTCTTGTTTATACATTCTCCAACAAGGAGACGTGGTGTACATCGTGGTGGTATTAAACTTCGGCTACTTGAGAGGCGTTATGGAACTTTGTGGAAACATGTGTAACAACATGCAGAAGAAAGTTGACGACTAAACCATTGGGGAAACAAATTTTAATTTCCTCATGATAGTATAACATACGTTAACTGCGTACAGTGTTTACGTTCCAGGTTACAAACATTGCTCCATGTGACGAATATCTGCGTCAGCGACAGACTGGAACCGCACTAGAGATACCATTTGACAACTGCTCGCAACAGTTTTCGAAAAGTGAACCATGGAATGTTCAGCTGTCATGACACAGCTCGTGCACCGCTTAAAGGTGGTAACAGCAACCTTTTCAACAATTTGTGCCGCAATTGGCCGTCGGCCTCTCTCAGAAGCAGTTCCCAAAACGCCAGTTAATTCGTACTTCCGAATCATGTTCTTCAATCCCTGTGCGGAACTCCTTTAATACGTCGATACTAGCGAAGAGCAGCAGCACTATTGCTATGGTTTTGATAAAAGAGATTTACGACTGAAGCCCTTTCCAGACACATGTTGAAACGTCCCCTGAGAAAAATTACTGACACAATATTTTTAGCGCAACGCAATTTGACTTTCAAAAATCCCTACAAAAAAATGGCCCTGACTAACATTAACCTATACGTTTCACAAATCGCTTACCTCACAAAAATCTTGGTTACTCGAACTACAGCAATACAGCGAGCGCCACTACTGCCAGCTAAATAAAAGATTCAAACTACGGAAGGCACTAACTAGTGATGGGGATAGTTAGCATATGAAAGATTTTAATAGAGAACAAACAATGTATTTACCTTAATATCATCAATAGTCATAATATATATAGCAGTTCATGACATCCAGTCCTACAAATTTCAAAACTCCGCCATTTATTTCCCCACATCCACCACTGCTGGCGTCTCACCTCCAACTGCGCAACGCTACGCGCTGTTAACATCCAGCTGCCCAACACTACAATGGCAGACAACAATACAAACTAGCCACAGACTGTACACAGCACAGCCAGTGATTTTCATACAGAGCTCTACGTAACATTATAAATATAAAAACCTAAACAGCCTATTTACATAGCCCCCATGCTCCCAACAAAAAATTTTACAAATTGTTTTGGGCAGTGGCCAATAATGATTTGACAAAATTTTTCATAATTACAATATCAAAGATATCAAATGCACACAGTTATTGATACAATGTTGGTAAAACGTTAAAATTTTCTCACAGTCCATAAAGACAGTCCTGATCATTCATCACAGTAAAATGGCAGTGTTTTTCTCAAAAGTCTGAGCAGTGAAAGAAAATGCACACGGAAGTAGTGGATTTCCATGCAGTCTTGAAGAAGTAGTGTTGTCCTTCCAACGGAAAGACAGTGCTGACTCTCGACATGCAGACAGGTAATGGGCCACAACAGAGCAAACTCACAGCAGAGTCAGTCGACGTTTTGAAGAATACTAGTAGGTAGGTCATCACAGAGCAGACCCACTGTAGTCCTGGTAGAGATTGTGGTATTGGTGAGCCACCAGAGGTGTAGACCCACTGCAGTCCTTCCAGAAATAATGGTATTGGTGAGTCGGCAAAGGTGTAGACCCACTGTAGTCCTTGTAGAAATGGCCAGCAGCCATCTGTTGTGACTGTTCAGGTACACAATCACCATTGAAGAGTCTTTCAGATAATATAGCAAGTCCATAACCACCACTTGTGCACTCACAAAGTTTTTGGAATTGTCCTTAGAACCAGCAATGCTGATATCCAGTCCCTTGCTGAATTATTAACACAAGTGCAAACACTATCAGTCCCTACTTCTCACATATTGACCATATACTATGACCAACAGAAACGTGTGCAGTGAAATGGAACTTACAAGTTTATAATATGATGAACTGGTGTCAATTATAATTTTTTAACATAAGAATAGAATTACAAAGGTACAAAATACATCCTTAAAGAAAATAAGAATACAGATAACATTTGTGGTAATACGGACTTTACAAAAGAATCGAAATAACATATACATCAGTGTTACAGGAATTATGAAATAAGTACATACATAAAAGATCAGAATAACTTTCGAAACATCAACTTCACACGTGAGCAACAAAACACAACAGAATAAATAATGTCTAAGCATCTTTACAAGGTAAATAACATATTATCAGAAAAATTCTACAACATAAATCTTATTAGCTAAACACATACAGACAGGAAAAACACAAATTCACATAGTGTAATAACATAAAAAAACAGGACAGGGATTGTTTTCAGTGTAACATTTGGTACTGCAGTCCAACCCAAAACTTAATTCCATAGATCGTTCCTCTTATTTCGACATTTGCTCCAGCCAAAAAAATCCTATCCAAGCATGCTTTCTGTATTCTGTTCACATCCTCTTTCAAAAATAGTTTTTCTCCACTCTACACTACTTTTTTGGCCAAACCATTTTCTTATAGCTTCTGAATGCATTTCTTCCAATCCATCATAGTTAGTTTCTTATATAGTCTACCCTTCTTAAGCTAACTTAAATCTACTGAGCTCAGATATATATACCAATGGACGAGGCAATGCAGCAGCACATAACAAATTAACACAAACCGCAAGGACAAAAAATGCAAATTGGCAAACCTAGATATAGTAAATCTAAATTACCAAGCAAATGCAACATTACAACTAATATGAGCCAATGTGCAGCAACGAGAAAAATAAATCAGTAGTAAAACTGGCTTAACAGAGTAATGTAAAGTGAAATTTAGTAGCACTATGCCTGGCAAACAGCAGCAGTAAATGCAATAACTTATATCTAAACATGACATAGCTCAAGCAGAAAAAATATTACAGTAAAAATGGCCATTTTTAATACCTATGTCACATCTTAACACTAGAGTGATGCATCTCAAAAACTTACACTAGCAGATAAGTTACCAAATCGTAAAACAATTATTTATGCAATTCCTGTGAAGGGAAATGTCTATTTATGTGCCCTCGTTTCTTAAAAGTAGATCATAAATTTATAATGGACTGGATCTGTAGGCATAAAATAACTATATTAGTACATCTATTAAATTTTATTTTAACCAATACTGCAGTGCAGCTAGAAACTAGATATTAAACAAAATGAGTAAATAAATACATAAAGCAAGCTATACGGCATTTCTCTCAACTAGCAAGACAATAGCTGTGAAATGTTTCTCATCGTTTCATTAGGCATTTTAGTAAATATCATAAATTAAGAGCTCCACAGTATAATCATATGTTTTCAAGTTTGAGTGTGTCGTATTTGCGATGCTTTCTACAAAGAAATGTCAATAGCGAGGATAATGGCCTCCCTTTTTTTTTTTTTTACCTGTGCCTCTGAAAAGGCACACGCTAATGGCTTTTTCTCCAGGCGTCTGACACAGCTGGCTGCTCAAGACGCATTATGCCAAGGTCACTTGGCTCTCTTACCGAAATATTTACGACACCAGCTTGCACTACTGTGATAGTCTCATATAAACGATTCTTGGTTTCCAACACACTTTTTCACAAGTCAGAGTCCCTAACCACTGCTCATTATTCCTTACCTTATTACACATATACATATTCGTCAACACTTCTTCAATATTTCATCATAATAAATACGTAGCATAATCAGATTCCTCATATAGCATCAGCTTATTGATCATAAACATACCACAACAGCGTAATACACATCATCATTATAACATCATAAAACCTCAGCCAAATCTCAAAAAAGGCATAGCTTTCTGCAATAATGTCAAAAAATAAAAAAAATTCTCTGCTCATTTCAATAGTGTCATCTACCTCCAACGTACTTGAAAAATCACGACCCCATACCAAATACATCATTCAAAGCTCTCATAGTATCACAATGGTTCCAACAAAATTTGAACAGTTCACAAAGTACAGACAAAATACAATTTCGTAAGTGTGAAGTTATCCAATGGTGTAATTACGTAAGCATCTGTCACTGATGTAGTAAAATAAATGTTTGTCTCTCTCAGTTAAATGATCAGGTAGCTGTGTATTTTGTGTTGGAGAAATATGGTACCGATGTGTAAAGTTGTATAAGCAAATACCATATTAGCTAGGGCTCCTTGTGCTTGCCACACACATGGTACACAAAGTAAGGGTGTACCCTCCTGAGGATTAATGTAATTATACCCTCAGGTGTTACAGATTACAGCAATGGAATGAAATGTATCACGGAAAACTTTCTTTGTAATTCAAAAATCTTAAAAAATAAATGGTTTAAGTACAAAATTAATCACTCTAATGCGTTTCCTGTAGCGCTAAATGTGCGTCTTGCTGTAAGATAATTCTGTGGACGTGTCGTAGTTATCGTCCTCTCTAAGCAAAATTCTGCTGAAGTCAATGTACTTACCTCATCATAAACGAAAGTGAAATGTTTTGCGTATATATATCGTAGTTATTATATACCTTACCATGATCAAGAAATAACTATAATGTGACGTATTGTTGTGCTACGAAAAAGGCTGTCTCGTTGTAGCTATACCACGAAAGTTACTACTGAAACATGTTTTACTTTCCAGGACAATACAGAAAAACTGTGCAGATATAAAACAGACACACCACAAAAGCAACAACGTAAATTGTGTCACATATTAATAGCGTCGTGATATAATCATGTAGCTATCAAAGAAACCAAATGCTAAGTCAACTTTAATCTCACCGAATGTTCTTCAAATAAAGAGTATCTTTTCAAGTAAACGAAAATGTTGCATTAATATCTCATTAGCAGTATAAGTTCTAAGTATGTAAGCTTGATAGTCGTTACGTAATCATGCAACTTGTTGCAAGAATGTATAACACTGTGTCATCTGTTCACTATAACAATGCATTCGTAATTACTGTCTAAATAAGTTGCCCAGGTTCTTGACTGGATAATTATCTTCAAACATTGTTGCATGGTAACAGTTTCTTAAGTCTAACAAAGCATACTAGAAATGTGAAGCGAAAAGTTTTATGGCAAAGACAAAGTTAAAAAGCAGATTATCTTTCAACAAACGGTTTTACATGTGAAATGTGGTGCAAACCTTTACTATTCCTAGTACGCAGAGTTTCAACTTCAACGCAATTATCATGTGGTATACGTCTGTAAGGAGTGGTAAAATTTTTCTCAAGGTTATCGCCTATGTTATTTTTCTCTGAGCCAGCTGGTGCACGCGGCTGCCTGCTGTGCGAGTCATTGTCTGTCTCTTTGTTGGCGTGCGTCGTTATTGGGATTAGGGTTTCTAACTTCTACAAATGTACCTTGTCAAGAGTGCCCTGCTCTGTTTGAATCCCGCCAGTTCTGATGGAATTCAGGTCTGTCGTTTTGTCGGTAGTTTACATAGTTTCTTGTTTGTCGGTCATGTGGTGGAGAATTTCTGCCGGAATCGTAACTGTGCGCTGAACTGTTGCGTCTGAAGTTATTCTGTCTCCCTTGATAATAATTGTTTTTGTTCCCATATTGTCTTTTCTATGGTATTCTCCGTCATATTCATTACTATGGAAATGCGATCTTTCTCTGTAACTACTATTACTCTGCCAGTGATTGTCATATGGGTGGTGTCTGTTTTGGTCACGATTTGCGTTGTAAGAGCAGACTTGTCGTGTCCAGTTATTGTTTCTGTCGTCACGGAATTGTGACAGATGTGACCTGTAGTGATTGTTTTCCTGTTTTCGCATCCTGCGACTGTCTGTGTCAATTTCTAATTCTTGTAAGAGTCCCTGAAAAGCTTCAATGTCGTCTTTGCAGCGTCCTGCCAAAATAATATTTCTTAAATGTTCAGACAATTTCATTAAGCAAATGCAGATGAGTTCTGAAGGGCTGTATGGGTTTGAAAGATATTGATTCTTATGCAACATGTCTTCAAAATATTTGACAAGACTGGAAAATTCAGATTGTTCAAAGTGTTTCATCATCATGATGCTATGTTTTACTCGGTCTTGTGTAGCTTGAGACCAATATGCTGAGAGGAAGGCATGGTATAATTCTCTTTCACTGTGACAATCGTGAATGACCGATCACAATCTTTCAGCTTGTTTATTCTCTAAGTAGCCACACATAAATTCTAATCTGTGCTCTAATGACCAGTTGGGAGGAAAACAGTGAGAGAACTGATGAAGCCACGCTTGTGGATGAATGTCGTTGCCAGAATTCTTAAATGTTTGGAATTTACGTGTAGTAATGAACAGCTTATAGTCAAAATCATCATGTCGGCGAGTCGCATGTCGGTCATTGTTACGTCGTTTCGGCGGTTCCATCTCAAAATTTGGTGTACCTTGCCAATTTCTTTCATAATTTCCGAAGTGCCCTGTGTTATTATTTTGTGGCCGTTCCGTATTTCTATGTCCCTCTTCCCATATTGGAGCGCGAATGTCCTCTGAAATACGTAATTCTTGTATTACCTGTGTCAGCTGATCTTGTACTTCCCGGATTTCTCTTTGGTGTTGCGTATTAATTTGATTCTGATTTTGTTTGAATTTCCTAATTTGTTCGTACTCTTCAGTGTCATTAAAGACTACTGGTCTTGCGTCATTCAGATTATCATCTACCTTCGTAGATAAATTATTTAGCTGATCCAAAAGTTCGACTACTTTCTCTGATAGTGAACTAATTTCCTCCATGTGTCTTTCTGAACCAATTTTCAGAGTATCTACTGTGTCCTTTAAGTTTTCCTGGGTTTTTGCAAGTTGCGTAACTGAATCGGTAGATGCAACTGAGTGAATTTCAGCTTGCAAGGTCTCATGATTTTCATTAACAATAGTTTGCATTTCTTTTATGGCTGCTTCGTGATTCTGTAATGCATTTTCATGCCGCGAAAAAATAGGTTGAAAATGCTCAGAAATTTGTGTTTTTACGTCATTACAGACTTTTTGACATTTCGATTCAATGTTATGTAACTCAGTGGTTAAATCTTCACGTGTTTGTTCAAGTGTGGTGTCTAACTTTTGAAGCTTTTGCTGTGTTTGTCTCTGATTTTGTTCCATTGTGTCTAACTTTTGAAGATTTTGTTCCATTGTGTCTAATTGTTGCTGTGTTTGTCTCTGATTTTGTTTCATTTGTTGCATTAATTGCAATAATAATGTATTAGTGTCAGGAATCTGTTCCTCTACGCTTTTCGGCAGTGCATTTGGACCGGCAACATTCACATTCTGACGAGCGGAGAATGTGTCGTGACTTATTTGAGAAAACGGTGAAGACACAAAACCTGAATCTACAGTATTTGCAAGATTGTGTCCTGTCATTTCGGATTCCTGAGGCGAACTGTTACCAACCAATCGATCGATAATGCTTCCCTGTTCACTAATTGTTTCACTGTCTACACAATTATTTGCAGCCCACTCCATTTCCCTATGCACAATTACCAAATTACTACTTTGAATATTAGTTGATTCATTACTCGGCGGCGCTAACACACTGCTTTCGTCTTCACTGTCATTTCTCAGTTTACTTTGGAACCTAGCATTACGTTTTTCACACGCCATTATTGTCGGAATATTTCACACGACAACACAGAAAAGCACAATTTGCAGAGCAAAATAAGAAAACACATTAACATAGCATTGAAAATGATATCTCGTTAATTGCAAGCGCAGCTGCGAGATACTTGGTGCAAATCTACATGCATGCCACAACTGTTTTACTGTACAAGAATGAAAAACTACAACTACAAAGGAAATTCTCTCTACAATTACGTGCTAGCAATAAGCAAAAGCTACACTAATTACACAAACTACAAGAAAAAATCAGAATATTCCAGTGAGGTATCCTGGCAGGGTCGCCATATGAAATGTCCCCTGAGAAAAATTACTGACACACAATATTTTTAGTGCAACGCAATCTGACTTTCAAAAATCCCTACAAAAAAATGGCCCTGACTAACATTAACCTATGTGTTTCACAAATCGCTTACCTCACAAAAATCTTGGTTACTCGAACTACAGCAATACAGCGAGCGCCACTACTGCTAGGTAAATAAAAGATTCAAACTACAGAAGGCACTAACTACTGATAGGGATAGTTAGCAAATGAAAGATTTTAATAGAGAACAAACAATGTATTTACCTTAATATCATCAAAAGTCATAATATATATGGCAGTTCATGACATCCAGTCTTACAAATTTCAAAACTCCGCCATTTCTTTCCCCACATCCACCACTGCTGGCGGCTCACCTCCAACTGCGCAACGCTACGCGCTGTTAACATCCAGCTGCCCAACACTGCAATGGCAGACAACAATGCAAACTAGCAACAGACTGCACACAGCACAGCCAGTGATTTTCATACAGAGCGCTACGTAGCATTACAAATATAAAAACCTAAACAGCCTATTTACAATGTTGACATGCTTGTGTTTATACCCTTCGTGTTCCTGCCAGTACCGCGCCCAACGGCAAGTCATGACACTAACAATACCAACAACGCGAGCAGCACACAGTCTGCACATCATTTCTTTAATGTTTGATACGGTAAATAGTTTTCCGAATACAATTTATTCGCTTTTGTTACTGAATGTAAAACCTTCTAGGCTGTTAGGCCGCTTCTTGTCCCTGTTCAAATTTCTTCTTACACGATCGAAGTTTCGACCCCTTTCCAGAAATTTTCTTCGAGATTTTCAGATGTTCGTAGTCAGGGGAACTACGGCCAAGATATAATTGAAGTAGCGTACCAGCGCTAGCCAGAGAACGCATCTTATAGAGAAGTCCCAAAAGTAGTTGAGATTTCTAAAAGCGAAAGTAACATAAATACATATGACGACTTTAGGTATAGTAACCGGAATTGCGGCACGGGCAGGAGAGAATGGCCGACCGGTTGAAGATATCGAAAGTGAGTCGCCGCAAACCAAAGAAGATAACAACAGTGAAACTCGTGAATGCTGGCTGCGGTGGTGACCAACCATTGGTTCATACTCCACGGCGTTTGGAGTGTCGGCACACAAAATGACTCCATCGCCACCGACTGACGTTGCCATCGTCGGTGCACTTGAAGTCGGAGTGCCCGCATCTGTGAAACCCTCAGCCACATAGGTATAGGCCTGCCGGGGTGGCCGAGTGGTTCTAGGCGCTACAGTTTGGAACCGCGCGACCATTACGGTCGCAGGTTCGAATCCTGCCTCGGGCATTAATGTGTGTGATGTCCTTAGGTTAGTTAGGTTTAACCAGTTCTAAGTTCTAGGGGACTGATGACCGCAGATGGTAAGTCCCATAGTGTTCAGAGCCATTTGAACCATTTTCTTTTAAATCGCATTGTGCTGGATGTTTGAAAGTTATGTGTGTAAAGCACGTGAGAAATGTGTGTGAAAACACACCCCTTACAACCAGTGCTAGTGACTGATTTCATAAAATGTTTGTATGAGATGACTGAACAAATGTTTAATTATACCTGTAATACAGTAAGAAGAATAACAGAAATAAATAACTAAACAAAATATTGTAAGAAAATGGAAATCATTGCATATGTTTCAAATAATCCAATTTATTACTAAAGTAATACTAAATAAAAAGATAATGTGCCGGGAGATAACATTCTAAATATCCATTTGTGAAGTAAACATATTCATATCAGTGATATGCTGTACAACGATGTCATTATAGCTACTTTTATTTGGGGTGTTAGCAACACCCCGCGTGACTATTAACGTTATGAAAAGCCGCGCGATCGCATGAGGGTTAAAGGGTGGAAATACGGGTGGGCAGGATTCCGCCTCGGAAGTCACTACAGCCTGAATGGATTGTGAAACTTGCGCGTGCAAGTTTTCTGACAAGAGCTAAGTTTTCTGACGTAGTGAGTCGGTTTGGTGCTATAACTGCTATTTGAAATTTCTGTTGCAATTGCTGCTGCAGGCCCACATGTTGCTGTTGCGAGAATTCCACGAGTTTCGCCTCCATAAGAAATATTTAAACTTTTTCCTCAGCGCCAGTTATAGTAATTTGGCTACGGCCAGGAGGCGCTGGCCGACCGACCGAGGGCGTCGACGGTGAGTCACCGAAAACCACGAACAACAAGACATCATGACAGATCGACAAGTCAGGAGTGTAACCCACAGCGGGAGCCTAAGACGTAGCAATACGAGAAAGCGAGCAATGCTGAGTATACTGAACAAACGAGAGCACAGTCGGAACACGTCTGAGGTCCAAGCCCAGCGCTGCGCGATTTATAGCGCGGCCGCGCGCGCCGGTAAGGTGGCGCGTGGGGCGTGGCCCTTGCCTAGCGCTGAAGCGGCAACGGTAGCGCTCGCAAATAAGGGGCGAACTCGTCGGGCAGGAATACCAGAACAGGCTTCCAGTTTTACCATTAACAAGTAAATAACCACCCTCGGTTCGTGATGGACACACACAACTACCAGGTACGACAATAATATTTTTGGAAACGGTCGACAAATAGGACCCATTAATTGTAACTGGAAAAATTTCACCCTGTGAAGCCATGTCATCAGACCAAGCGAGGCAAGACTCTCGTTTATAAGTGATCATAACATTAGTCTTTGACGTTGATCATCTAACAAGGTACACAAAACCTGAAGAAGGATCCAGCAGATTGGTCGAAACACTGACTGCGTAAAAAGAAATTTGAAGAGTAACATGACGGAACCTAACAGCCTAGAAGATTTTTCCTTCAACAAAGTACGTTCAGATGTTTTTCCTTTCCAGTAATTCAATGTGAGGAAACACAGTTGGGTGCGCAATAAATAAAAAAAACTAGGTAATGATACATCTTGTGGCCAAGAACTATGAAGCTTAGATTTTACGTTTCGTTTCATAGATTGTACGTTAAATTGTCTTCAAGATGTTGAACAAGTTAAAATCAGGAACATACTTTGAATTAAAAATTAATTTAACATTTGTCATAATAGTATTCGTTCTAATGTTTGAAAGAAGGCAATACATTTGCAGCATACAATCATTCTCTACAAGCCACGGTAACTTACCGATGTGTAAATATGAAATACATTCTTGTTTCTCTCAGACAGGATCTCTGTAGAGCCGGAATGTCTTCCAGCTTATGTCTGATAGCTAGGAATGTGACATTAGCTTCCTGTGTCTGTTCCCTAGGTAAAAGTTTCTGTGAAAGGCATCCAGTCTTCTGGTGTCCGTTGCAATAGTAGGAGCTGTCCAGCAGGTTGGTTCTCGCTGTGCCAACTGCATAGCGTTTGCTGCCGCTGATTTTACCTGACAAGCAAACGGTTTTATATTATGGAACTAGTTTGTTTCGTAGACTCAGCGCTTTCCTAGTAGCCATCCCTGTCCCTCGTCCAAATTACCGATAGAAACATACCGAACTCTTTCATCATATAATATTATTATTTGATCTCCATGCTCTTTTGCATTCACGATTAATGTTTCATTTGACATAGATTGTAAGTCAGTTACAGGTGGTCATACACAGTGTATCTTCTGTTACGTGCAACTTACATTCACGTTAATGTCCACACTTGGATCCCCATCATCTTTACCATTCTTTTTTCACTGGAACATACAGATTCAGTCAAAGTTATTGTGTGCTGCATATTCTGCCCTGATTCTCGCAAAAACACAATCTCGACTTTCTGCAGCATGGTGTTTCTGCAACATGGTAAGTGCATACGTTGCACATACATGTGCATGAATGCACTCTCTTTCCACAGGTAAGGTAAATTGTCGCTCTACGATGCCGGGTCATGTACACAGAGTGCGTCGGCTGAACATAACATCACAGTAAAACCGTACAAGGCGTCTCAGTTTCACCGAGTGAGGTGGCGCAGTGGTTAGCACGCTGGACTCGCATTGTGAGAGGACGACGCTTCAAACCGAGTCCGGCCATCCTGATTTAGGTTTTCCATGATTCCCCTAAATCGCTTCAGACAAATGCTGGGGTGGTTCCTTCCAAAGGGGTACTTCCGATTTCCTTCCCAAATCCGATGGGATTGATGACCTCGCTGTTTGGTCCCCCCCCCCCAAATCAACCAACCAACCATCATCTCAGTTTCGGGGCATAGGTTCGTATTAAAGTAACTCCTTTCCAAGGAGTAAGCTCAAAGCATTATGACAACTTGTAGTAGAAATAAGACTAGGGCCCAACTTAACATCCATTGCTTTAAATTTATGATTAAAGTTCAATATGACTTCGCACACTTAAGTTTCAGTTTGAAATACTTGTTATAATCCTTCCAAGCTATAAAATATCCGAGGTAATTATAATAAAGGATCATCCACTTACGCTAGTCATATTATCGTACTCAAGATGTCCTAGTAATAATACGAACATTAAAGAGATCTGCTAAGAAATGTGTCGACTGCCTAGAAGGAATTCACCGCAGTAAAACCTTCAAATTCAGCTTAAACTACGTTAACAGTTAATTTTTTTGTGGTTGCTGGCTTGTTACTGTGTATCTGTGTCCCTAAATAATTGACAAGATTCTATTACCAAATGAAGTCTTTATTTAGATTATCCTATAGATTGAGGTAGTAACTGCAAAGTAGATGTTACATTATTTATGAGAACTTTTGTTACGGAGTAAATTCTGGTAAGAAGTTAGAGTACGCAGTTCACTGAACAATAATTACTGTACCTTATTGAATTAGCACGCCTCTTCGCTACTATTTCTCACGTGTGGACTGGGAAAACGTTTTATTATTTCAGAAGTTACCACAAAATGTTGTTACGAGTGAAATTAGTGAATAAAACGAGCGAAGTGTACTAGCTATCGTACACTGCATTAGTGTTTCATCGTAACCGCATACAGTGTCTTCTTGAAGTTTAATGGCAATAAACAGTATGTAAACCTTTTATTAATCTTATTTTCCACTTGCAAGGTGGACATTTTGAGTGCAGAGGCAGTTCCTGACTGACACACGGGTTCCGAAATTCATACACCTGTCTCGAGTATTGACTGTCAACGCCTATAAAAACATACCTTTGTGCAAAACTTACGGCAAGAACTAAGTTTCGCATGATGTGTCATTACCCAGTAACATTGCTCGATGAAACTTGGTCCAAAGATACAAAGAAATGCTACGATATAGACCTAAACGTAAATGAGAAAAGTACACAGTGTGAAGAAGAGAAATGACTCTTTCATTCAAAGACTACTTTTACATGAAGTTACGGTGATTTATGATGGTCCTTTGGATATTACAAAAGGTTAGACGCGATTCTTAAAAGGCTGTGCGATCACGACGGACGGCAATACATGCTCTGCAACGTTATCCCGCGGTGCCTACAAGGTTGGTATCGAGTTCTTTTGGTAGGACGTTGCATTACACGACCGACCAGCGCGGTTGACATCTGGTGGACTGTGTTCGTGCATGTTGGTGTGCTGCAGTAGGTCTCCTACAAGCATGCGATGAGATTTAAGTCTCGGGAACGAGAAAGTCAGTTCATTCGCCGAATATCATCTCGTCCCAAGAGTTCTTTAACTGTGCAACTGGATGCAGTCGCACACTGGCGTACATAAAAATAAAGTCAGTACAGAAGGCACCCTTTAGAAGATGCTCATGGGAAACGAGTAGATTGTCACAATAATGTCGACCGCTGAGTGTTCCGTGTTCAAATGCAATGCCCATGCACTATTATGCCTCTCCACGCCATCACACCTGGACCAACGCGCTCAACAATGTTCCTGTCTGAATCACATGTCCCACCAGTCTTTATAATACTGGCTACACCAAGCGGAACGCAGATGTTAAACGGGTATTCATTGGACAAACATATTATACTAGAAGTGACATGTGATTACATTATCTCGCAATTTGGGTTGTAAGAGGTATGTGCTGCCTGCGATATGTAAGCTATAAGAGAATCTGAGACCAAAGAGCAGTGTTGACTGCAGTACGAACTGTGTAGCAGTAGCAGTAAGTTGTTGCTAGCGAGCAGTCGCCTGTCTGCGCTTGTCAGTCCTGTCTGGTGTATCATGTTGGCTGGGCCGGTCGCAGTGCAGCGATGCCGGAGCCTGAGTATTATTGTATAAGGTAAAAAAAGCAGCCTCGCGCATATCTAGTAATATTATGTAAACTCACATGTAAATCTTTTAAAATGTCCTAATAATAAACTTTGTCTAATTTCTAACAAGCATTCATTTCAATTTAAAGAATTTAATACTTTTTTAATGCATGATCATTCCGATTGTTGCAAAAGAAATATCATTTGCTTCCTTTCATAAATAACAAATGTATATGCCAGCATTGCACAGAGCTGTGCCGGAATAGAGCTATTGTAACAGCAGATAGTTGCCGACTTTATCGAGGTGAGAATTTTTGCTTCTTATTCAGAATGATCTTACAGGGCCATGACGCAGCACTGCTGTAGTCCAAATTTTACCAGGTTACAGAATTTATTTTTTATTACGAGGTTTAGGAGTTTTTCTGTTTCGAGCTTGTATTAAATGAGAAAAGAATTTTGTAGGTACCTTAAATGGGAACCAATTTTGTTCAGAGGTTACACAAAAAATAGAATCATATTATTATTATTATTAATTAAGTTTTGTTGTGAGGTTACACAAAAATTAGAATCATTAGCCAAATAATATTTAAATTATTTCGTGTGGGGAGGTTACGCTTGGCGACAACCTGCCAGGATCGGATTTCCTTTGTGAATTTCTGAGAAGTAGTCATATATCTGCTCTTATTTACTTAAATGTAGTTTGCATCTGGCGCAACGCATTTACTAATTTGTCACTCTTTCTTTCACAGATCATCGGCAGTTTATTGCTCCTTGTTGTAATTGTTTGTTTCATTTCGCTTTGTCTTTGTTTCATTTGTGCTTAATTTTGATTTGTGAAAAGATGCCGCGAAAAACTCTTAACAGTACATCGCGATGTGCAATGAGTGAAATTGCCGGCTCGATTAATTTGACCGATAATACTTGCGACACTCAGTGTAATGGCGATAATCCTCCATTTACAGACAATCAGTGCATACCGATCACTATTAATGATTTTAATGCTAATGATGAGCGAACAAATGCAATTATGTCCAGAGTAAATGTAACAATTGATGACGCGGTGCGTTCCGATACAATGAACGCTACTCAGTTTGACATACCCGGTTTGCAAAATTTACATAGTGAACAGATAAATTTTTCTCACCAAGATGAACAATGTAAGCAAAATACGTCAGATTTATTTGATTCCGAGGTAGTGACCAACAGTGCACATCCAATTGGCGAACCTTTTCAAGAATCAGAAAATGACCAAATGGTTACACAATACGTGACAAATTCAGATACACCACCACATAGCTCAGAGAAAAGTGTCGCTAATTTTGGCTTGGATCAAATTATGGCAGTATTGCTACAACTTAATGAAAAAATAGACAACAATTCCAATCAGTCGAAAAAAGAACAAGACGACAAACCCAAACAACTTAGTGAAAATTTCAAACAACAACTTAATGAAAATTCCAAACAACAGAATGAAAGGTAAGATAACAACTTCAAACAACTTAATGAAAATTACAAACAACTCAATGAAAAATTAGACAACAATTCCAAACAGCTTAGTGAACAGATTACAGCCGTTGCCGTGTAATGTCATGATACTAAAGAACAATTACGTGAGGAAATTAAGGCTTGTGCTAGGAACAGTAGTGAAGAAATTAGATCTGTGGCACAAGAATTAAGTAATACACATGCAGCCACAACTAAAATACTTAGAGATGAAATTAGTGCAGTCGCTAAACAGTGCTATGAGAACGCAACACAGTTACGTGACGAGTTTAAATCAATGTCAGCAGAATTTTCACGTACACTGGATGCGAAAGTAGACGCGAAATTTGACCAACAGAATAGCCAAATTGACGAACGTTTTAATCACCACCTACAAAACAGTGAAACGCGTTACTGTAAATTTATACAGGAACAGAATAAAGTAAAGCGACAAGTCATGGAAACAATTACTGCACAGAGACCGGAAGATAAACGTAAATTGTTTACGAAAGCAAAAACATACGTAGGCAACAATATTGCCACAGTATCAGACAAAATTAATGCTATCAAACAGTTGAACACCGAATTACATGATGAAATCTCTGATCTTAAAACAAAAACACACACACACACACAGTAGACTTTCAGACAATGACCGACAGACATGAACAATTAGAACTAATACAGGATCCCGATGCCATCAAAGCAGACGTTAAAAAATTGAACGAAACCACATGTAAAATACAAAAACAAATTAATGCTTGTGATAATATACACGATGATCAGGTAAAATCACTGACTGAAAAGTATGATGAATTGGCCAGTCGTGTTGATGTTATCGAAAGTAATAATGACACCAAATCAGACGATACTTCACCTGTTTCTTTAATCAAACACCCGAATTTCAAAATTTACAGCAGACGATCAGTGAGATAGGTTCGTCCAATAATACATTACGTAGAAAATTGTCAACTTTACAGCAAGAAGTGACAGAAATGAAAAATGTTTCAGCCTTTAACACATGACAGCATACGCCACTTTGCGAACATTTGTCAGACTCACACAGCCAGTATAATTTAAGTAATTTACAGAGAGTACGTGAGTTAGATTCCGAACAGTCACAGACAAATAGATTCTCATACAATCCTGAACCTGTTCAGACGTACAGAGACGATAATTTTGATTACAAGCACTTTCTATCCGTGAGAAAATTTAAGGTATTTAAGAATGACAGTACATAGATTCACGCTTTGCACTGGATACGACAATTTGTTTTGGTACTCTCATCAGCTTGGCCTGTAATGCAGAAACTAGAATTGGCCTGGATACAACAATTTACTTTTGAATTTTTACCGGCATTGCCTGTAACACAGAAACTAAAATTTATTTGCAGCACGTAATTGACCTCAGGGGATTCATTACACTTCGATGAATATGTGCCGTAGCGTTCACAGGGCCCCGAGCCGTAGTAGTGCTATTTCATCTTTAGTTTTCTGCACTGCTGCCTTCTCTTCTACTATCCTTTATATCTATCAAAACAGCTCTTCAGCTATCGATCTATCTAGGATTAAGAATGAGTAAAGAAATCTGATATGACGAGTTTTACCGAAAGTGACAGTTATGATTTTACGCTCCAGAAACGACAACCACGAAAACGTTAATACCAGACAAAGGTTTAATCATCAGTATGTACAAAATTTCATGCAATCGCAAACATATTTAGGCAACAATAGAGGCTTTTCCCCACAACAGCAACAAAACCAGCCGGTTAGCATTCCTAACCAACAATGTAGTCTGCAAGGTCAACCAAGCTTTAATGTTTCGCCGCCTACACGTATAGCGTCGGCCACACCAAATAGCAACGCATAGCAATAAGGAAATCACTACGTACAGAAGACACATCATTTCAACTCATATCGCAATGCACCGTATAGAAATGACTATCATGACAGACGTAAAAGTAATGAGCACAATTTTCAGCGTACGTTTAATAACAGTCGGTTTTACCAGCAGCAAAATCATCCGCAACAACAGATTATCATGAATGAACCAGACAGTAGATATCATCCCGAACGTAATACGTCAGGTCGAAATAACAGAACAGTACAAATAGTTGAAACGCCACAGCATCCTCCCGAAAATAACAGCATGTCAGAAAGAATTTGACTGGATACAGTGCAGAATTAATCTTCCAGCAACGCAAGCAATAGTTTTGACACAGAGAATCTTGCTCACGAAAATGTTATTACTTTTGACGACATCTGAGACACACTTTTACATGAAAAACCAATAGTCTGAATTTGCTAATCTGAAACAAGCTTCGTTGAACGCACCTCTTTTATCACACCCTGATCTAACTAGAAATTTTTCCATTGCCACCGACAGTTCTAACACAGCTTTAGGCGTACACATTTTTCATGAAATTGAAGAAGATGGTTCTACAGTAATTAAAAACATCGCCTTTGCAAGTCGCATTCTGTCACCTGCTGAACGCAATTGTTCTGTTACAGAACTTGAAACATTGTCTGTTGTATGGGCATTTGTGAGACTTGGGCATTTTTTTGTGGAAGACACACTACCGTTTACACAGATCATAGAGTTATACAGTTTTTACTTTCCGCTAAATTTACACACGAAGGATTGAGCAGATGGAAACTTTATTTGCAAGTGTTTAATTTTGCAGTTGTTCGCATTCCCGGTACCCAGGGTGTTGTAGCAGACGCACTATCCCGTTCTCTCAGCAACAATCAGCAAGACATCGCAACCAACTTCTGCAAAGCAAATTTCAGCGTCATGTGTAGTCAACAAGTTGCATTTGAAAATTTCATTTCATCGTCATTACGACACATAGGACAAGAGCAGAGTAAAGACAACGTATGGAAAGAAATAAAACACCTTTGGCGAGATAAGAATAATGTTACCATTAGAAACCATTACACTGTACGCAATAATATTCTGTTTCGCCGCTCTCACCCTGACAGCAACAACTGGTTACTATGCATTCCTGACGAGCTTGTTAACAAATTAATTTGGTATACTCATTTAAGTTACGCACATTATGGAGCCAGAAAATGTTTTCTAATACTGACACAGAACTGTTATTTTACCAACATGGAGAAACGTATTCGACGAGTTTTAGCGTCATGTAAAATCTGCCAGAAAGCTAAGTCAGACACGACTTCACATATTCCTCCGTTACATCCCATTGTACCTGTTAAATTGAGACACATGGCCGCTGTAGACATTTTTGGTCCGATTCCCAGAACTAATAGAGGGTTTTGCTACATCTTTGTCTCTGTTGAACTCACTTCAAAATTTGTTACCTTCACTCCGTTACGCAAATCTACTGTTAAATCTGTTTCGAAAGCATTTGTATAACATTTTTTATTTCGTGTAGGGCATGTATTGAAAGTAATTTCCGACAATGGACCACAATTTCGACCTGCTATATGGACACGTATGTTACGAACAAGAAACATTTCTCCGATCTATGTATCCAAGTATCATGATTCTTCGAACTCTTGTGAACAATTAATGAAAGAAATTGGTAAACTGTGTAGAATATACTGCCATAAAAGACATATTGATTGGGACACACAAATACTCTCATTCCAGGATGTAATTAATTCCATACCAAATGAATCTACTATGCTATCTCCGACTGTTATACTGAAAAATGTTGAACTACCTAACAAAATTAAAGAATTAGTATCCTTTCCTACATCTCGTCGACTACGACACCATGAAATAATTGACATTGCGCTGAACAACATCAAACGTGCCGCAGAGCGCCGGAGAAGACAGCAAAAACAGGTTTGTACACGCTGTGACTTTGACATTGGACAGAAGATATTAGTGCATACACACTATTTATCTAACAGAGGAAAGAGTAGATGTAGTAAATTTGAGCTTCTATACGCAGGTCCATATAGAATTCGCAGCATTCCTCACCCCAATGTAGTACACGTCGAAACTCTGAGAACCAGAAAAAGCAAAGGCAATCACCATGTCTCCAATATTAAACCCTTTATTGAATGAACACATTTTATGATTTATCACACTGTAATGCCATTTCCTGAATTTTATATGACCACTTATACAATTATATTTATATGAACACTTACTGATGATTATTATATTTTTCTTTCCAAGTGCCCGGCAAGGTAAGGTTAGCAGTCGCTTTTCTGTCGTTACACATCAGACCGTGCACATTTATCCAGATAAACTTACACATTTTATGACCACTTACGCAATTATATCTGTGTGGTTACTTACTGATGGTTATTATATTTTTTCTTGGCAAGTGCCCGGCAAGGTAAGGTTAGCAGGTCGCTTTTCTTGTCGTTACACATCAGACCGTGCATATTTATCCAGATAAACTTACACATTTTATGACCACTTATGCAATTATATTAATGTGACTACTTACTGTTGATTATTTTTTTTTTTCTCGGCAAGTGCCCGGCAAAGTAAGGTTAGCAAGTCACTTTTCTTGTCGTTACACATAAGACTGTGCACATTTTTACAGATAAACTTACATATTTTATGAACAATTATGCAATTCTATCTAGTGACATATTAATTTTATCAAATTCTCTCTCCATTAAAGTCTTCAACTCTCGCCTCTATCAACTACACAACATACAAGCTGAACACAAAGAAAGTCATTTCTTGTCGTTATATATCAGACCGTGCACATTTTCCATTTTTTATGTATGTATGATTGTTTTCCTGTTTCTTTGTATGCACTATGAAATCCTTAAGATATAACAAACACCAGTTAACTTTGATATTTTTGCCTTATGATATCTCAACATCGCGACTATTTTACATTTTTTTGCTACTATATTATGATACTCTGTGTACATTTTGCACCTACACACTGTCTGTGTTTTTGACATATTACGTTTTCAGTCATGCTATGCTGTATGCTTAATTATATCACTAGAAACCAGTTTTTATTTAATGGGTATATGATTTAAATGCAAGACATTAATCATTGTTCATCATTTTCAGAAAGCAATAACATGTAAAAGAAATAAATGAAACGAACCACAGCGGATTACTATGAAATGGGAATTTCACCTTCGGAATGAACGAAAGAAGATGCAATACCTCGTCACGAAGAGTAAATGGATCAGAATTAACAAACATTAACATGAATATACTATACACATCGTATGATATCAGTCTTAACTAATTTTTTCTTTCAGAATACGAGGCAATTGATGCAGGCTGTCAGACAGAACTACACATCTTAGTTTTAGTGATGAAATATGCTAGAAATAAGAAACTCTATACTATGAATAGTTATATGAAGTAAATGGTAATATGAATAATGAATAATGAAGTGTCTTTTTGCAGATGATAATGAATGATGATGAATAGTGATGAAGACTATGGTAATATGAATAATGAAGTTTTTCTTTGCAGGTGATGATAATAATGAAGTTGTGGTGATATGAATAATGAAGTTTTTGTTTACAGGTGATGATAGTGATAAATTTTATATGGCCACTAAACGCATCACTTTTAAGTTTTTCTTTGCAGATGAGAACAATGATGAAATTTATATATTTACTGTTAGTTAAGAAATGCTATGTAGTTATTTAAGTATTTGTTGCAGTTCGTTTTGACAGAACGTCTTACGTCACATGGTATAATGACTGAAGTTTTGGAAAGGGCAGCTCGAATACATATATATTGAGTACACATTTCGTTACCTGTTAATTCGAAGTTCACTACTTTTCAGCATAGTATGCATTTCTTCTTTCAGCTTAATAATCCATTTTGTATTTTTTCTGGGAGAAGCTATTCACGAGATTAATATGCTATAAGCAGTTAATCATTAAACCTGTTCTAGTACTTGCATTTTTTTTACCCATTTGTGTGTGTCATTCATGAATACTCTACTTGTTTCATAACCTTGCTACGTGACTCATGACAAATGACGTTACCTATCCTCATTTGCAGCAATAAGTCAAAAGCAAATATTTTCATGCCCCAGCAATTAATTGTCGATCCCAACGTAATGCATTGCTAGCAAAAAATAAAAAATAAAATGTGTATTACCAGTCCCAAATAATGCTACCAGTTTAAGAGAGTTCTGAGTAATACTGAATGATGTTTTCTAATCACAAATCTTGAGTAATTGTTACAGTGTGTTACATTTTCAATATGTCCTATGTCACTTGAATGATGAATTCTGAGTAATACTGAATGATGTTTTCTAACCACAGACCTTGAGTAATAGTTATAGTGTGTTACATTTTAAATATGTCCTATGTCACTTGAATGATGAATTCTGAGTAATACTGAATGATGTTTTCTAGTCACAGACCTTGAATAAAAGTTACAGTATGTTACATTTTCAATGTGTCCTATGCCACTTGAATGATGAGTTCTAAGTAATACTGAATGATGCTTTGTAATAATGCATAAATACTACGCCAATAATTTCTGTAAATAATATTTTTGTTATACTCTATAAATGCTATGCCAATAATGAACTCTCCTTTTGAATGATAACTTCTGAATAATACTGAATAAGGTTTTATAAAAATATAAGAATACTTTGTAACTGGCAAATGAGTGCCAATAATTATTTTAAATATGTCATATGTCACTTGAATGATGAAAAATGTTTTTTGCTATTCAATACTTGCTATATGTTTAGTAACTGGCCAATGAATACCCTGTTTCTTATTTTAATTTTGTATTGTCACCTACGTGCTATTATATATGAATACCAGTACCTTGATGCTACATTCATTAACTCCTGTTCTGAATGATGACTTCTGATGGTTTGTAACAGGCCAATGAGTGCCAATGATTACTATAACTAGATTAATTATGTAAATGGTATCCCATTAATTAACTCTTGCTTTGAATGATCACTTTTAAATAATGTATAAAAATGGTTTGTAACTGGCCAATGAGTGCCAATGTTCACTGTAATCAGATGATTTATGAACATTATTCTGTAATACTTCATATATAGTACAGAAGTGTTCAGTAACTAGGCGATGAGTGCCAACAACTAGTCAAATCGGTTGATAGACTAGTGTAATTCTCAATTATGACTAGCATGAGACTTAATGTCATTCACCTTCTGACCTAATTAACAGAAATTACTGCAATATACGTATGTCCTGTCTATCCTTATGATCATGGAGCACTATATTTGGTTTCTGCACTAATTCTACGTTGGTGAATGAGTGTGGTGTTGACACATCATGGTGTCCACCACCTTGAACAATGGAGATGTTATTATGGTTCCACTGTTTGGTGTACCTAATGTACTACCAAAATGATAACATTGAATACTCATACGACATTTCAGTGTCTTGGCTACACTGATTAATACTTCAGGGAAGAGAACTTCAGATTGTCTCACTTGGTGTTGTGTTTCTGTAGAAAGATATGGACTTTCAGTGCAGCTACGTGCAACCTATTGTACTACAACCACGATGCAATCCTTCCCTTTCCTATCCTAGTTCTAGTAAAATGGTAACAAAAAAATACTACAGTGCGTATGCACTTTATGTCATTTGGTAATATGTTTTGTACTCATTGCGTATACATTTTGTCATTGCTTAATATGTTCTGTACTACAGTGTGTATGCCCTTTATGTCATTTGTTAATATGATTTGTACTCATTGCGTATACATTTTGTCACTGCTTGATATGTTCTGTACTCAGTGCATGTGCACTATATTTCATTTCATGTTATGCACTTATATATATATGTATGTACTCTGTGGCTGTAAACTTAGTTAATTAAGAAAAATTGCGATTTCTTGATATGTTCTGTACTCAGTGCATGGGCACTCTATTTCATTTCATGCTCTGTACTTATATACACTCCTGGAAATTGAAATAAGAACACCGTGAATTCATTGTCCCAGGAAAGGGAAACTTTATTGACACATTCCTGGGGTCAGACACATCACATGATCACACTGACAGAACTACAGGCACATAGACACAGGCAACAGAGCATGCACAATGTCGGCACTAGTACAGTGTATATCCACCTTTCGCAGCAATGCTGGCTGCTATTCTCCCATGGAGACGATCGTAGAGATGCTGGATGTAGTCCTGTGGAACGGCTTGCCATGCCATTTCCACCTGGCGCCTCAGTTGGACCAGCGTTCGTGCTGGACGTGCAGACCGCGTGAGACGACGCTTCATCCAGTCCCAAACATGCTCAATGGGGGACAGATCCGGAGATCTTGCTGGCCAGGGTAGTTGACTTACACCTTCTAGAGCACGTTGGGTGGCACGGGATACATGCGGACGTGCATTGTCCTGTTGGAACAGCAAGTTCCCTTGCCGGTCTAGGAATGGTAGAACGATGGGTTCGATGACGGTTTGGATGTACCGTGCACTATTCAGTGTCCCCTCGACGATCACCAGTGGTGTACGGCCAGTGTAGGAGATCGCTCCCCACACCATGATGCCGGGTGTTGGCCCTGTGTGCCTCGGTCGTATGCAGTCCTGATTGTGGCGCTCACCTGCACGGCGCCAAACACGCATACGACCATAATTGGCACCAAGGCAGAAGCGACTCTCATCGCTGAAGACGACACGTCTCCATTCGTCCCTCCATTCACGCCTGTCGCGACACCACTGGAGGTGGGCTGCACGATGTTGGGGCGTGAGCGGAAGACGGCCTAACGGTGTGCGGGACCGTAGCCCAGCTTCATGGAGACGGTTGCGAATGGTCCTCGCCGATACCCCAGGAGCTACAGTGTCCCTAATTTGCTGGGAAGTGGCGGTGCGGTCCCCTACGGCACTGCGTAGGATCCTACGGTCTTGGCGCGCATCCGTGCGTCGCTGCGGTCCGGTCCCAGGTCGACGGGCACGTGCACCTTCCGCCGACCACTGGCGACAACATCGATGTACTGTGGAGACCTCACGCTCCACGTGTTGAGCAATTCGGCGGTACGTCCACCCGGCCTCCCGCATGCCCACTATACGCCCTCGCTCAAAGTCCGTCAACTGCACATACGGTTCACGTCCACGCTGTCGCGGCATGCTACCAGTGTTAAAGACTGCGATGGAGCTCCGTATGCCACGGCAAACTGGCTGACACTGACGGCGGCGGTGCACAAATGCTGCGCAGCTAGCGCCATTCGACGGCCAACACCGCGGTTCCTGGTGTGTCCGCTGTGCCGTGCGTGTGATCATTGCTTGTACAGCCCTCTCGCAGTGTCCGGAGCAAGTATGGTGGGTCTGACACACCGGTGTCAATGTGTTCTTTTTTCCATTTCCAGGAGTGTATATGTAGATACTCTGTGACTGTCAACTTAGTTAATTAAGTAGATTTTAGAAAAATTTGTTGCTCATGGCAAGTCCAATTGACTCACCATCGCTGCCAAATTTTTGCCCCCCCCCCCAGTGGAGGGTTATGTAAGAGGTATGAGCTGCCTGCGATATGTAAGCTATAAGAGAATCTGAGACCAAAGAGCAGTGTTGACTGCAGTACGAACTGTGTAGCAGTAGCAGTAAGTTGTTGCTAGCGAGCAGTCGCCTGTCTGCGCTTGTCGGTCCTGTCTGGTGTATCATGTTGGCTGGGCCGGTCGCAGTGCAGCGATGCCGGAGCCTGAGTATTATTGTATAAGGTAAAAAAAGCAGCCTCGCGCATATCTAGTAATATTATGTAAACTCACATGTAAATCTTTTAAAATGTCCTAATAATAATCTTTGTCTAATTTCTAACAAGCATTCATTTCAATTTAAAGAATTTAATACTTTTTTAATGCATGATCATTCCGATTGTTGCAAAAGAAATATCATTTGCTTCCTTTCATAAATAACAAATGTATATGCCAGCATTGCACAGAGCTGTGCCGGAAAAGAGCTATTGTAAGAGCAGATAGTTGCCGACTTTATCGAGGTAAGAACTTTTGCTTTTTATTCAGAATGATCTTACAGGGCCATGACGCAGCACTGCTGTCGTCCAAATTTTACCAGGTTACTGAATTTATTTTTTATTACGAGGTTTAGGAATTTTTCTGTTTCGAGCTTATATTAAATGAGAAAAGAATTTTGTGGGTACATTAAATGGGAACCAATTTTGTTCAGAGGTTACACAAAAAATAAAATCATATTATTATTATTATTAATTAAGTTTTGTTGTGAGGTTACACAAAAATTAGAATCATTAGCCAAACAATATTTAAATTATTTCGTGTGGGGAGGTTACAGGGTGCATAGATCCTGAGAAATCAGTACCCAGAACAACCACCTCTGGCCGTAATAACGGCCTTGACGCGCCTGAGCATTGAGTCAAACAAAGCTTGGATGGCGTGTACAGGTACAGATGCTCATGCAGCTTCCACACAATACCACAGTTCATCAAGAGTAGTGACTGGCGTATTGTACGAGCCAGTTTCTCGACCACCATTGACCAGACGTTTTCAGTTGGTGAGAGATCTGGAGAATGTGCTGGCCAGGGGAGCAGTCGAACATTTTCTGTATCCAGAAAGGCCCGTACATGACCTGCGACATGCAGTCGTGCATTATCCTGCTGAAATGTAGGGCTTCACAGGGATCGAATGAAGGGCAGAGCCACGGGTCGTAACACATCTGAAATGATACGTCCATTGTTCAACGTGCCGTCAATGCGAACCAGAGGTGACCGACACGTGTAACCAATGGCACCCCATACCATCACGCCGGGTGATACGTCAGTATGGCGACGACGAATACACGCTTCCAATGTGCGTTCACCGCGATGTCGCCAAACACGGATGCGACCATCATGATGCTGTAAACAGAACCTGGATTCATCCGAAAAAATGATGTTATGTCATTCGTGCACCCAGGTTCGTCGTTGAGTACGCCATCGCAGGCGCTCCTGTCTGTGATGCAGCGTCAAGGATAACCGCAACCATGGTCTCCGAGCTGATGATCCATGCTGCTGCAAACGTCGTCGAACTGTTCGTGCACATGGTTGTTGTATTGCAAACGTCCCCATCTGTTTACTCAGGGATCGAGATGCGGCTGCAGGATCCGTTACAGCCATGCGGATAAGATGCCTGTCATCTCGACTGCTAGTGATACGAGGCCGTTGGGATCCCTTCTGAACCCACCGATTCCATATTCTGCTAACAGTCATTGGATCTCGACCAACGCAAGCAGCAATGTCGCGATACGATAAACCCAATCGCGATGGGCTACAATCCGACCTTTATCAAAGTCGGAAACGTGATGGTACGCATTTCTCCTCATTACACGAGGCATAACAACAACGTTTCACCAGGCAACGCCGGTCAACTGCTGTTTGTGTATGAGAAATCGTTTGGAAACTTTGTAAGGTGGCATCATTTTGAGCGACATTACAACTACCACTCCGGAAGTATAAACATTGAGACAGGAAACCATTAACGATACTAACATCGGCTAGGGATCTTAATTTGTAGTAGAATATCTGCACGTTGGGTGATAGTGAAGCGGACGGAGGCGGGAGGCTGGCAGGAGAACGGGAAAGACACAAGCGTGGTAGGCGGGCCTGAGAGCTGATGACAACAGCGCTCGTAAACTACTCTGGAAACCCCAGGCGGGTGCACCGCGGCTTGGCGGGAGCCACGTGGCCGAGGAGAAGACACAAGGGCTCGCTCACAAAACGCGTGGCGGCGTGTAGGTGGTTTTCCCAACGGCCGGAGCGGAATCTACTGGAACAGTCTGGAAGCTTCTAGAAGCTTCGGTCGGTTGAAAAACTGAGATTAGTCGGCGCTCGGAAACGAACGCCTTCCAGCAACATGATTGGCCACACACATTAAAAGGGGGAAGAAAAAAGAACAGGAGCTACGGAAAAGCGTAGCGACTGAGTAACACTTGTTCCTGGAGCGTCGAGGAGAGAGGTTGGTCCTGGCGAAGTGTGCGACCTCGTTACTGGGACAGAGTACTTGTAGCGAGAGCCTGAGGATCTTCTGGTGTTCCACGGCAGCTGTGGAGGTGCCCACGGAAGCTTTTGGTGAAGTACAATTTATGTTATCTCGCTGAGACGAGAACCTTTCCAGCGATAAGCGTCAGATCGCTGTAGTGGTCGTGCGAGGGAAGTAAAGTAAATTGCTGATCACGAGTCTTTTTCGTTCTATGCTGAGGCTTCACGTTGCTAGTCGCGAGTGTAGTTCTAAATGTAATTGCAATTGCCATAGCTGATGTCAGTATTCCGCGCTTGAATTAACGACCGCGATTATATATCACAGGACAGTGCCAGACGTAGCGATTACCAAATGTGAATAGGCAGAACTATAATGTTGCTCGTACTGTGTAATCTTGAATAGAGTGAATTTCAGAAAAGTAAAAAATTTAACACTACTGAGTGTATCAATTCATAGCTAGTACTTTCCTTTGTCATTTTATTATATCCTTAATTGTGTATTTCATGTTTGCAACCACCTGGTGGAGGCAGTGTTTGCACGTCAGCACATCTGAACATTCTAGCGTATACTGAGGATATGGTTAGAAACTAATCAGATTTTCATACGAGTAGTTAACGTCACATATAGAGCAAAGGATAAGCTTATCCTTCTGGAGAGCGTACAAGTGTCAGGGCGACAAATTAGCGTTATAAAATCCGTTGCGCAAAAGTTTTCACTTATACATTCGGCTCTCAGGCTTAACCATCAGTAGAAAAGAGCAAAACAGAAGCGGTAGCTTACAACCTTCCTCATGTCAGCACGTTGTAGGTGTCGCCACCGGCGCCAACCTTTTGTGAATGCTCTGAAAAGCTAATCATTTGCATATCACAGCATGTTCTTCCAGTCGGTTAAATTTCGCGTCTGTAGCACGTCATCTTCGTGGTGTAGCCATTTTAATGGCCGATTGTGTATGAGGGTAAGTAATGCAACCAGGAACATTATCGAACATGATCGTTTTGGTGATGCGGTGTTACGGCGTGGGGAGGGATAATGTTGCATTGGCGTAATGAGCTCTAAACATATAAATACAGCACACTCGCATGTCAGCGCTGTTGTGTTACACTATTCCTTCCCCATGTGCGTCTTATCAAGCGTTCATTCGGCCCTGACTTCATTTTTATGGATGTTACTGTGAAACCACGTCGAAGGATGCAGGTGGAACGACAGCATTTTCGACGAAAGGTGTGGCCTGCACATTCCCCCGACTCAGGTGCCACTGAGCACGTGTGGGTTGCATTATGGAGAGGTATTATAGCGCGTCCACATACGTCAGCTAAGATCCAGCACTTGTGAACAGCGCTGGTGAAGTAATGGGACTCCCTACCGCAAAATCTCCGTACCAACTGTATGACCAGCATGGGAGAACGTTGCAGAGCGTACATTACCGTTCGTGATACTTAAAAATCCTATTAAGAACCGTGATCCACATTTCACGATGCCGGGACATCATAAATCGCGGTAGTTATTACCTCTGAATAAGAGCGACATAGCCGTTCGTATTATTGTGTATTTCTTTCAGTTACTTTCTGTACCATAGTGCAGCAGTTTTTCTTTTGCAAGTTTCATAGAGCTGTGTTACCAGGCTGTGACTGATCACGTGAAACTTTCTTTCGACGTTACATTTCTGAACACTAGTGTTGTAATCTCGAGCGGGTTACGGAGATGATCAACAAACGTTAGTCTCAAACGCTGGAAGAGACGTGCTGTGTACCAGGGACAGATGTGCTCTTCAAATATTTTCATGACTTTATGATTAACTTTAAAGTAACTGGACAGCGATATCCGAAAGGCAGAATCTATGCTACTTTTAGAAACATTTTTTTAGTCACCCGGGTATTTGGGTCACATGTGACAGCGCCCATCTTACTCAAGTGAGATTCATGAATATGTTTCCTGTTTCAAATACTGCAATTTCCGCTGAGGGCTTCAAATACAGTTTTCCCGTTCGACTAGTCTCCGGTCGCCAACGCAAAGAACCTCAACTCGAAGACGCAAAGCAGGAAGTGTCAGAGGCATCACTGGAACCCAATACATGGGTCGGTCGACCAAGTATCTTGACAAAAGTACTGTCAAGAAGAGATTGTGAAGTTTTTTTGTGGTTACAGGCTGCTTTCGGGCAGGATTGGGAAGGCGAAAGTCCTTAAAGACACGAATGAAAAGTCTATCCCAGAGACAATCCGATTCTTCATCAGATTCCACAGACCCTCCTCTTGTGGCCACCGACAATGGTCTGGATACAAATGATCGGGACAAACCACACCCATACGATGCAACTTGCATCTTTTCTGATGAAAACTCTCAAGACAACAGCCGAGTGGTGCATATTAAATCCGTCGTGTGCTAAACGTGGGCACACAAAGGTTTGCGCCAAGGCTGAAAGAGCCGTTTACACTTGCAATTTCTAAAATAATATCCGATTTTATGTTCATTTCAAATGCTTAAATACAGAAGTTTGTGTTTTTTATATTGTGATTACACAATTTTGTGTTGTTTTATCCATATTTATTAAAAGATTGTAAAAGACTTTTCATCAGTTTTTTGGGAAAGTTGCTATTTGCATCACAGCTGCTTGTGAATCTTCGTTTTCAGATAGAGGTAATAGACATTATTAACCGTTTTGCCTCCTGTGATTTAGTAAAAACTGGTACTGACAGTCAAAAAACGTATAGACAGGACATCAAGAGAATGAATGCCGGAACTCGGATATTTATATATGTCACGCGTTCAATTAAGAGTGTACACAATACATTATGTGTGGAACCATGAGGTGCTACGTAGCAAAACCAAGTTGATCATCCGACTTCACGACCTTCCACATGAATAAACATACAAACATGGAGTAAAGTGCAACTTACTCATTGAAATACAAATTTTTCATTTACGAAACAGCCACTCAATCTTACAGGAGTATATCTTTCAGTGTGACGCTGTCTTCGCACCAGAGGGAATGTCTGCCGGCGTGCAGTCTGCACCGGCGCCACACAGGGGCTCCCTGCATGAGCGTAACAGGGCAGAAGATTGTTGTACGGACAAGTACCATCACCATCAACGGGAGATCAGCGTCGGGGCCGCCGTGGAAGGCTGGCAATCCTGCAACATGTCGCTGGGAGTCAAGCACTGGTTCTCAATTATCTGATGTCCAGCAAACCAGACGGAATCAGGAACAATATGGAACTTGGAGTCCGGTGAGGACGAGCGGCGAGTGAAAGTCACAACGGTCAACGCGGGGCAGGGAAGCTGTACGTCGCCATCGCCCATTTGGAGCGTGAGTAGAGAGACGATGAACTCTGGAGATTATTTACTACAGTACCGCACAGAACTCTATGTGTTGTGCTTTTACGACAGATGGCTCCTGATGTGCAGCTGACAGGTGTTGTCAGGGTGAAGCTATTGTGTGGTAGGTACTGGGAGCAACGGTGGCTTTCGTGTGCTTTTGAACAAGGTGTAACTGTTACAAGTTGAAAGATCTATGAATTGGCCTTGATCTGCGACTGGTAAGGAGCTGTGCGTACGAGAGTCAGACATTCCGTGTTTTTATTATTATTATTATTATTTTTATTATTATTAGCAAATTCTCCCAACGAATGGAAGACGTTAAGCAAATAACCCAGTCAGCTCTTCTTTAGGTCCTTCTTGTTGTTCCAATAGCCTATCATATTTTCCGAGAAGGCTTCTTTACTTTCTGCCGACCACTTTGGTCTATACTGTTTTCGTTTCGGTTGTTCTGATGTAACATTGAATTTGTCTACTTTGTGTCTGAAGGCGTCTCTAAAATGTCGGTTGGTATAATGTATGTGTTTTTCAGGGCCTTAATAATTTCGTTTAGCCAAGGTGTTCAGTACTTAAGTGATGTTACGTAGCCTATTATCCTTTTTTTCAGTCGCTTTTCTGGTAGTCTGTTGAGATGATCAAGAGATTTCATTCTAATTTCCTTAATGCCAGTTTCCATGTTTGAAAATTTTTCTGTTGGTCTGACTGATTGTAGACTGTAACCGTCTTGAATATGTCTTGCTCCTATAATTTTCCTAGTGATCATTCTCTCATCTTTTTTTGATTTCTCCGAGTTCGTGTTTTCTGTTAGGGTGTCAGTGTTTCACTTGCATAGAGGACTGCTCGTTTTATGACTGTGTTACAGTGCGGAATTTATGTCCGTCTTGACAAGAATTTTTCGTTGTAGAGGTTTTGGAGTGGGCCTAATTGTTTTTACAGTTTTTGGAGGCGATTTTGCTGTGAGATGTTTGAAGGTCTGTCAGTTCGACGAGTTCTCCGACATATTTAAAGTATGCGACCCTACTGATTCTATCGCATTCCGTTTTCAGGTTCGCGATTCCTCTTTTTGAGCATAAGAATTTAGTTTTCTGGAATCGTATTAGTAATCTTGTATTTTCTGCGCGTTCTTTAAGTATCTCGAGCAGTTTGACGGCAATCTTTTCATCCTCTGCACGTATCGCCAGGTCTTCCGCAAGTACAACATAAGGTATGTAGAGGTTGTTTTGGGGGAAGCTTAGTAGGATTGGCTTCCAAACCTGCCTTTCTTGAGTTCTTTCTCTCACTCTTCCATAACCTTGTCTGAGACGACGTTGAACAGAATGGGGGAGACACCATGTCCTTGTCTCACACCTGAATGAATGTGAAAGCGCTTTGCGATTTCTCCCCTAAATTTTACTTTAAATTTCGAGCCAGTTACTTTTTGTTTGACAACGTCTCGTGTTTTGGGACCTAGTCCACTCTCTTTTAAAATGTGGAAGGGTGAGGGTTTTTCTATCGAGTCTAACGCCTTTTTGATATCAACAGATAGCGTTACGGAGATGTTTAATAAACTCAAGTGGCAGACTCTGCAAGAGAGGCGCTCTGCATCGCGGTGTAGCTTGCTCGCCAGGTTTCGAGAGGGTGCGTTTCTGGATGAGGTATCGAATATATTGCTTCCCCCTACTTATACTTCCCGAGGAGATCACGAATGTAAAATTAGAGAGATTAGAGCGCGCACGGAGGCTTTCAGACAGTCGTTCTTTCCGCGAACCATACGCGACTGGAACAGGAAAGGGAGGTAATGACAGTGGCACGTAAAGTGCCCTCCGCCACACACCGTTGGGTGGCTTGCGGAGTATCAATGTAGATGTAGATGTAGATGTAGATATACATGCTAAATATTTTGATTTGAGAGTTCGCGTTTTTAAGTATGGTTTGGAAGTTCAAAATTTATTCTGGATACTACCTACACGGTCTGAATCCTGCATGATAATCTGCTAATTTGGGTTAATTGCTTTAGTGCTCTATTCAAGAGACAAGGCGATAGGATTTTGTTGGTGACCGATAAGAGGGAGATCCCTTTGTTACCTTTCCTATGTAGTAGGTGGATTAGACCAATGTTCCAGTCATCCGGAACTTGTTCTCTTTTGCCAAATGTATTGAATTATTTGTTTAATTCCTTTGAATCAGTCCGGGACTAAATTTTTCAAGAGTTCAGCTACAATCCTGTCCTCCCCTGACGCTTTGTTGTTCTATGCTTCTTGGTGTGTGAATAAACTACTTCTTCTGTAGATGGTCACGAACTCCCTGTAGTGATTTCTGGATGTAGTTTCGGCAGATTAAAACGGTGTGCCCGACCGAGACTCGAACTCAGCGCACACTCCGCTGCAGAGTGAAAATCTCATTCTGGAAACATCCCCCAGGCTGTGGCTAAGCTATGTCTCCGCAATATCCTTTCTTTCAGGAGTGCTAGTTCCGCAAGGTTCGCAGGAGAGCTTCTGTAAAGTTTGGAAGGTAGGAGACGAGGTACTGGCAGAAGTAAAGCTGTGAGTACCGGGCGTGAGTCGTGCTTCGGTAGCTCAGTTGGCAGAGCACTTGCCCGCGAAAGGCAAAGGTCCCGAGTTCGAGTCTCGGTCGGGCACACAGTTTTAATCTGCCAGGAAGTTTCATATCAGCGCACACTCCGCTGCAGAGTGAAAATCTCATTCTGAAGACATATCAAAATTACGATGTCAGATCACAAACTTGTGATTGCTGTCAAACCAACGGTACCGCGTGCATTTAATTCACAAACACAGACAATTAAACATAAAAATACTCTAAAACAATCTGAACATCTGCTCCTTTAGAATAACATGCAGAAATAAGAACACACGAGTGACTTAAGCACAAACGATATTACGAAGTTTGAACCCAAGACAGGTTAAAGATAAGACACAAATACAGATTTTAAAGAAACAATATCTGTACGTAATCTAGTAATAACCAAACTAGATACAGCCAAAATATGACTCCCTTAACAGTTGTCTTAAACATAACTCAGACATTTTCCGAGTACCAAGGATGTTGATCCGTTTTAAAACCCAGTTCAAATAACAGGCACTAGTGAAGGCTACACAATGCTATAGGCGTGAAACTAAAACAAGTCTCAGTTAGCAGTGTTTAGCAAAACAAGTGTTTCTGCAACTCGCATGCAACACTGAACCACGCACACATGAGGGTCTCCCATTTATTTCTGTGCTAGACCCTGGAGGCACCGTCAATGCTTGCAGGTCCACATGTATACGCCAAAGCTCCGGAAACAGGAACTTATGGATTCAGAAGACGAACTCGAACCAGAGATGGTAGCCGGACGCAATGAATCTTCAGTCGATGACTGCACACTCCCCACGGTAAACAGCCACCAACCACAACACGGCGACCACAGCTCCATTCTCGGCGAGCGAGATCTCTTAGCACGTGGAACAGCCGGCAAGACCAGGGTGCTCAGGCTGTTTAAAATCCTTTCAAGCTGCCACAAGGCTGGCCCTAGCAAGATGCCAGGAAGACTGTTGCTAGGGAACGAAACCAGAGAGATTATACCAGCGGCCACAATCAATACGAGCGCACACACGGCACACTATCTTCTGCGCATTATGGCTGTGAGGTAGTAAGAGAACGTTGTCCCTATTGTGTTTTGTATTCACACTGAGGTCATGTTTAAATTATTGTACGTAGCAATATGTTTTCTGTGTTCTTCTATCGTACAGTCTCAGTATATTAGGTAGCTCTGTGTAGTCGTCTTGTCTGCAGTATTAGTGAACTGCCAGTGCGGTATTTCATTTTATATTTCATTACGAGTTCGTCAATTGACACTCCGACACCAACCCATCCTATGAATTACGTAAACTTGAGTATAATAGACGTCAGACTTCCGTAGGCAAGCCAGTGCAATAATATGTAAAGAGAATAAAATACTGGCTTTGTACTTACTTTTTGTTTGGGGTTTCACTTTTATCATATAAGGCGCCTAAACAATTTACATATTTTAATATTCTTTCGTTGGTAGTTAAGGTCAAAGTTGCTGCATCTAACTTGCATCTAAAACATAGTAAATACTGACAATGTAATAAAATAAACGGCTATGCAGCAGTTACACTAGTCAACAGCCATTTTGCATCTGGGATGTGATACGTCAACTACTATGTATTCTGGTGTGCAGAATCCGAATTTACCTTTCAAAATGTTCTAGCAAGTAATATTTATGAGTTTTTAAAGGTTTTTTCTATTTTTCGTATTCAGTATCTCGCTTTTTGCTGCTCTTCTGTTTTGATGTTTAATTGTTTGTTTTTGATTTGCAGAGGAGAGCTAGAAGTTCTACAAATCGTCAGTAAATGGTTGGTGTGGTAATCCAGTGATGTGAAAGAGATATTCAGTGAGTGTGTCCTGTGAAAGTTAGTGCAAATTTTACGTGTTTAAAACACACACTAAGAAAAATGGCAACTAGTAAATCTCGTTGCTGTCTAAACCACCCCAACTCTTGTTATGTGTGTGGGAAATTCACTCCAAAAGCCCATAGAAAATCAATCACTGATTTGGTTAAGAAGGCATATAAATTATATTTTGATTGTCCTGTTGGTGATCGAAATAAAAATTTTGCACCTCATATTCCCTGCGTAACCTGTATTACAGTCTTAACCGAATGGTTGAAAGGAAAACGCCGAGCCATGCCAATCGCTGTTCTGATGGTGTGGTGCGAGCCTAATGTCCATTATTCAGACTGTTACTTCTGTCTTACAAATATTTCGGGACATTCAAGCAAAACTAGACATAAAATAAAGTATCCAAATGTATCTTCAGTGCATTTGCCTGTCACCCATGATGAGGGGTTGTCTGTTCCTGTCTCTAACTTGAAAGCCGCGGAACCAGATACCATGTCAAGTGAATAAGAAACTATCGAACATATAGAAGAGTACTGCCTTCAATATCATGACACTTCGCCTCAGCTCTTTAATTAAGAGGAATTGAACGATTTGGTTCGCAAGCTAATACTTTCGAAACAGTAAGCTGAACTCTTGGGGTCTAAACTGTAACATCGGAACCTTGTAGCTCCAGGGACAAAAATTTCCTGTTTCAGATTAAGAGGTGCTACCTTCGCTCAATATTTCGATATACAGAATTCAATGTGTGTATGTAGAGATGTCAATGGTCTGATGATGCAGCTAGATGTACAACATAACCCACAGGAGTGGCGACTGTTTATTGACTCCAGTAAAACCAGCTTGAAAGAAGTACTACTGCATAATGGCAATGCATTTCCATCGGTACCTTTGCCTTACGCAGTAGATATGAAAGAAACTTATGAGACCATGGCTTTGCTGCCAGAGGCAATCAAATATAAGCATCATGAACGGCAGCTTTGCTGTGATTTAAAAGTTGTTGCACTCCTTACAGGTTTACAGGCTGTATTCACGAAATACTGCTGCTTTATGTGCCTTTGGGACAGCCGCGTCATCAAGAATTACTATCCAATCAAGGAATGGCCTATAAGGGCCGGTAACTACGGCCGATCGGTTCTAGGCGCTTCAGTCCGATACCATCGTGCTGCTAGGTCGCAGGTTCGAATCCTGTCTCGGGCATGGACGTGTATGATGTCCTTAGTTTAATTAGGTTTAAGAAGCTCTAAGTCTAGAGGACTGATGACCTCAGATGTTAAGTCCCACAATGCTTAGAGCCATTTGAACCATTGAACCAGCCTGTAAGTAAATTATATCTTCCTGGAAAGGTAAATGTGTACAATACCCCATTGGTTGAGCCTGAAAAAATCATTTTACCTCCCCTTCATATCAAGTTGGGCCTCATCAAGAACTTTGACCTTCAATCACTTAAAAGAAATGTTTCTCAAATTAAGTGAGGCAAAGCTGAAAGAGGGTAATTTGTTGGACGACAAATAAGAAAATTGCTGAGAGATCCAACATTTGATACCAAACTCACAGTCTAACAATCTGCGTGGTATCTGTTGTTGTAAGTCATGTCTCCCTACCACTTTCGCGCAACGACGCTCTGAGCGTGTTTTTTAGGGAATTGACTAGTTTGAACCTGGGACCTGTTGCTGGTAAGGAGACGCCAGACCACACATGACATGTAGAATTCAGAAGAGTTCAGTGAGACTAGCGATGATATAACGAAATACTTAATGATTTCAACGTCAGCTCCACTGCACTCCCTGTAAAAGAACCTTAATACTAACTAAATTTAGTGGAAGGGGTTCAAGGCTTTCCTATTCTTAGTTAGCTGCTAAAATAACGTCGAAAAACCAGTTAAGTTTACCATTGGAAATTTTATTCTACTCATAAAACATTGTTTATAAATTGCACTATTGATAAAAGGAACTGTGTTAATACAGAATGATAAAAACCAACTGAGTTCAACAAAAATGTGAACTAATATTCCCTGAATGGGTTTCCAAGTTCTACAATGGATCGAAGGATGACCTATGCCATATCACATCTGTAATCTAGGTTTAAATTAAGTTTCACAAAAGAGAAAACTATCAAAATGGTCTACAGTGACCCTCAATTATCTTTAATTACTTATCTAACTTGTCGTAAATTACAGTGGCTGATGTGGCTTCTCAATAATTATATAATAGAAAAATCATCGCGTTTCAGATTTTAACTTACGTAGCAAATGTGAATACCATGAGCTTTAATTGACGATCGACACTAGTATTACGCAAAACGGGGGTGTAACAGATGAGAACTCCTTTCTCACCTTCTCATTACTACAATTTACCGAAGTTGGTTAAAAAAAAAAACTATCTGGCAGTGTTTTCATCTGACCAATCATGGTCTCAATGTTAACCTTAAGCTCTGCCTACCAAAATTCTGTCTATACAATGAGAAACGTTATACTTTTCGTGGTGGGGCAATGTTTTTAAAGTTTTCAACGTAACAGAGGCGCGAAAAAGTCTCACGCTAAACTTGCAGCTGGTGTGGCCCTTTTAGTGTTATCGTAAAATCTATACTGTTCTTCTGGAGGACTCTAGCTTTTAACATGGGCTGGGGGGTGGTCCTGTCGGTTAGCTGGTGACGTGGGTGCCAATCCCTTATCGTAGAGCCTTCTAGCTTAACACGATTCTGCTCTCGGCTTCTGTTCTCGTTTCTCCCCTCGGAACTGCGTCTGTCTCACGGTGGGAAGGTATGACATGTATTTAGGCATTCTTGTGTTAGTCTGTGGTATTCCATTTGCTCACTCGTTACTCGTATTACTTTGGTTAATTTAATGTCACTATTTATTCGGAGCTATGTGACATACTACTGGATTTGCTTATCATGTCAGGGTTTTCATGGAAGGTGTTGGATTTGCCTGACACCTTACAACAGATATCCAATTAGCTGCTTGATCTTCTTTTAAAGCAATTGTGAATGGCTTTTTGGATAACAGAAAAGACTAACACTATGTTACCAATGTGAATGATGTGTTGGACAACTATAAAAACATGGGATGTATAATGTCGCTTACAATTCACTTTTTACATTCTCCTCTTGATTTATTCCCGGAAAATTTGGGAGCCGTAAGCGATGAGCTTGGTGAACGCTTTCACCAAGACATTCTTACCATGGAACACCGTTACCAAGGCCATTAGAACCCTTTGATGATGGGTGGCTACTGCTGGGGTCTTGTTAGGGAGAGACAATTAAAGATGAAAATGTATTCTGAACTAATTTGGGAGCCGTAAGCGATGAGCTTGGTGAACGCTTTCACCAAGACATTCTTACCAAGGAACACCATTACCAAGGCCATTGGAACCCTTTGATGATGGGTGGCTACTGCTGGGGTCTTGTTAGGGAGAGACAATTAAAGATGAAAATGTATTCTGAACTAATTTGGGAGCCGTAAGCGATGAGCTTGGTGAACGCTTTCACCAAGACATTCTTACCAAGGAACACCATTACCAAGGCCATTGGAACCCTTTGATGATGGGTGGCTACTGCTGGGGTCTTGTTAGGGAGAGACAACTAAAGATGAAAATGTATTCTGAACTAATTTGCACCTTTCATTGGCATCATGCTCATACATTCATACAATATGATATTGATTTCAAACGTTCTGAATGCGTATTCTTGTTTGACTTAATTATGTCAATTTTCGATATTACCATTTTTTATTCTGCTGTGTATCTAGGAAATATTACGTCCTAGAGAAAGATTTTACCAGTCTATTCAGCACCCCATAATTAGGTAAATCCACCCATTTACAAACCAGATCCAGAAAAAAAGTTTAAATTTGTTAACTACTGTTATTGAATGAATTGCTTTAAACTACTCTGTGACTGCTGCTGTGATAAAAGACATGAAATATTTTGTAATATTTGAAATTGCCGTTTCTCTGCCTCGTGCTGACTGGTTGTTGTGTGATGTCCTTAGGTTAGTTAGGTTTAAGTAGTTCTAAGTTCTAGGAGACTGATGACCATAGATGTTAAGTCCCATAGTGCTCAGAGCCATTTGAACAATTTTTTTTTAAACTGCCGCGTAATGGCGACTAACTGTTGCAAACCAGTGATGTTCTGTTTCCTGGCAGCGCGGCAACTATAAATTGATAGAAATTGTTTAAATGTTCAAAACATTGACATGAGGGATCGCAAGGTTACTTTTCAATAATAACAGGGATAACGTCTCATACATACATTAATAATTGCAACATACACACCTTCTCAACGTAAATGGCTCTTTCTCCAAGAACAGCGAAAACAAAAGTAAATCAACAGAAGACGTGGCGGCTATTACTACCGGTTCTTTTTTATAACAAGAAAACATATTATTGACTATAATTATAGTTGTCAGTGATGGTAGCTATATAGTTCAGACCATGTCCCTCATGAAAAATAATTATTGTACACTTCAGACATTTTAGTAATAATCTGCAAAACCTTCGATGTCTTTAATGTCCGAATTAGGAGACTCTGCAGGTGGTACTTGGTAGTAAGAGTGTAGCTCTCGATGTGACATTTGTTCATTCAGCATATTGTGTTATTCTGATTGTCTGCTTATGAAGTTATTATGGGCTGATGTTCATTTGTTCGGGACCAGTGTCCACTTGTATATCACGAAGGCTGAATAAGATTAGTATTTGAAAATATTGTATAATAAATTTAATTTTATCATTGTTTTCTAAGTTTGTGTTGTGCCCATTTTTAAGTCAAAATTACTTCTGGACAGTTTGTTTAGATATTAAATGCCAAGCATTTTTATTGCTGTTGTTTGATTTTTATCTGTTAATATATTTTCATTACTAAATAGTATTGTAAAATAAACCTAAGTTGGCATCTCCCCCCCCCAAACCTCCCCCCTCCAGCGCAAGTCCCATTCCACCCAAACCCTGCTCTACAGCACATACAAATTAATAATACCTTTTATAATTATGCTTACAATCAAAGCATTTATTTACTCATCGCAAATGTTCAATGTGCCCTCCACCAGACGCACTACAAACATCCAGACAATGTTCAGACTCGTCCTACATTTTTGAGACAATGTCTGGAGTAATTGCACTGATTGATTTTCCCATGCTGCGTCGCAGTCACCCCAAGCTAACCTAAGAGGAGGCACAGAGACGAAGAGTTTCACAAACTCCCCACAAAAAAGTCGCGTACCGTGACAAAACGGAAGTTTGCAGATCACAGTTGCAATATGGCATCTGTATGTCCCTAATGGCTGACCCATCCTTGAGGTAGTGAGGAAGTGCAGTGTCGTATTCTCGAAGAAAATCAATCCGTAGGGATGAAAGTGAATTGCACCTGTTGTAACGGGCAATACAAAACGTCTTCTGTTGCTGTGTTATCACCGACTCCATTCGACAGACATTGGATAATGAACGAGCCAACGAGAAAGCTTGCTGCACTAGCAGACTCTTTCAAGCAACAGGATGAAAGAATAACGTACAACTGGCATCTAGGTAGTTTCGACTCACAAGTCAAAATTCAACACAATTTTCTGTCATCATTCACGCACAAGATATAATCCTATGTAATCGCAGAAATCTTTTTAGATGTAAGCACACTTCTATATTTTTAGACATTGCCTATCATGTGGATAGAATACTTTAATTGGAATCTTTAATTAAATATATTAACTTGGCCCTGGAATATCTGACACAAGTAAGTAATCACCCAACAAATCGATGATAAAGGAATTCATCCGAGTACTAAATTAAACAGATAGACATAATCAACTTCACAATAAACGGGATCAAAATCACTGAAACAATAACTACTGTCTTTGGGGAAAATGGATGGGGATGTGCACTGTGTTTCAAGTAAATGCATATCTTTACAAAACGATTTCATTCATGGAAGTCGTACAGTGACTGTCGAATGACAGAAAGATATGTTTGCGCGTGTATTGCCAGAGTTGAAAGCGTGCTGAATCTCTAACCGCAAACATGTCTTCAGAATGAAAACTGAGATTAGTGGACATCATTACAAATGATGCGCTTCTCACTACGGTTCACTTTGCTGTTGCACTGGATCCCACCATACTCATAATCTGCAAATGGCGGCTGAAGTAGCTACAAAATCAGTCATTGGTTCTGTACCAACTGCTTCTCCTTGTCCGCGTCGTAACTCGGCCAGATGGGAGCTTCCCGACCGAGACGAGCCGGGAGAAGTCGTCTAGAAGTGAAGTCTGTCCAAGACGGAGCCTTCCCCGGAAGTAACTATTTGCAGTGCGCTTCAGACAAGGAAAACAGTGTGCTCTGTGTTTTTCGGTGTCTCGCAATTTTGACTGGCAGAATACTAATTCTTCTGAGTGCCGACTAGTAAGACGCCGCCTTACAAGACGCAGGTCTCCCTACCTAACTCACATTTCAGATGGTTAACCAATTAATAAAGTTGTTACACATGGCACTCTAAAACTGTTGGACTAACTCCCACCCTCCACCCACATTCATGCATCGGCTAATATGATAGGATCTCCGCAAACGTAGTCACGCTTCTTATGTCCTTACAGCTACTTCTTAGTTATTTACGTGACTCAGTGATAGATGTTTCTTCGGTTCTTTAACCATTCAGTTTGGCAGCGCCTGAGTGGGCGTCGGCATCCCACGATGTTCGAAGAACCCCAAACTTTCTATTCCCGATCAACTTTTTAACGTGTTACCTTAACAGCCAGTGTTTTTGGGCTGGTTTTGACTGCGTGTTGTTTCCCTCTACAGTGGCAATCCCCCGGAACTGCCATTAAGGGGCATGCATCCTGTGCCTCCACAGCTCGTGAAAAACAGACCCTGTCGCCCATCGCATCGTGGAGATGTAAATCTGCATTATCTGACTCCAGATGCTCGGGACCAGAGCGACTTTCTTTCGAACTCTCTAACAAGACACATCCCGGTCCGACATTGTACCTGCCTGCCATTTAGCATCGCATAGGGAATGAGCGCCGATTTTGCGGTTAGGGCTGGGAGATTACTCCCTGCACTTTTATGACGCTACAGTGTGTCCCTCATTCTACACGGAGTCCAATTTGCTTTCAATGTGATTTCTCATTCACCTATGCACGCAGTTAAACATAGAAAATATTAATTGAAGTCGTTAAGTATTGGCTGTCAATGGTACTAGTTCACATTTCTTTATCCGGTGAACATTACTTTATTCTGATTTGATTTGACTCTTTCTTATGGTTTTTACATATGTTACCGTACAGTTTAGAAAACGGGCCACGTAAAACCCTTGCCCAAACTCTTTATATTGTAAGTGCAACAAGAAAGTTTGTGCTGACATGGGATTGGGATTGTGTGCTCATATCTGACACCGGCTGTTCCGCGAGTGATAGCGAGTCTTTCCATCACTGATCTAGCGGTATAAAGGAAAAAAAAGTGAGGTAGTGTCTCTAACTGATAATCGAAACGTCCTCGCTCCCGGGTTTGAGACACGCCATCCCATAAATTTTGATTAATAATGAAATATGGCGGAGGAGTGGACAGAGATTCAGGGCACTATCTTGTTCTAAGTGTTGGAAACTGCCCCTGCGGAAGAATCAGCAGTGGTCAACGGTATGAGGATGCTGAAGGCAATGGGAACTACGGCATTAGAGGCACACAGGGTGTATCCCCAGGACAAGTGGCCTGCAATTGAAAATGTGTTATGATGATCTCTCTATTGGCGAAAGATTCCGGATTAGCCCTCAGTTTCAATCTCCGGGAGGGGAATGCGAAAGGGGGTCACCATGAGAGATTGGAAAGCCAACGAAAGGATAACGTTCTACGAGTCGGGGCATGGAATGCCAGAAGATGGAAAATCTGAAAGAGAAATGCTAACGCTTGATTTAGACATAGTAGGGGGTCAATGAACTGAAATGGAAAGAAGAGAAGGATTTCTGTTCAGATGAGAGTATAGGATAATATTAACAGCAAAAGAAAATAGTATAGCAGCAAGAGGATTCTTTGTGAATAGAAAGGTAGGGCAGAATGACGGACTGAATAGTTCAGTGGTAGGGTTGTTCTTATCAGAATCGACAGCCAAGCAACACAGAAAACGGTGAAGATGAAGAGATAGAGAAAGTATTTAAGGATACTGAAAGGGTAATACAATATGTAAAGGAAGATGAAAATCTAACAGTCGCGGGGATAGGGGAGAGAGAAGCGTCAATACAGTTGTAGGAGAAGGAGTAGAAGAAATTGTTCCAGGAGAATATGGGCTTGGGACAAGGAATGAGAGAGGGGAAAGATTAACTGATTTCTGCAATAAATTTCAACTAGTAATATAGGGAATATTCTGTTGAATAATCACAAGAGGTGAGGTATACTTGGGAAAGGGGGAGGGGGGGAGGACACGGGAAGATTTCAGTTAGATTACATGATTGTTAGACAGAGATTCCGAAATCAGATACTGAACTGTAAGGCGTACACAGGAGCAGATATATACTCAGATCACAAGAGTGATGAAAAGTACGGTGAAGTTTAAGTAATTAGTCAGGAAGAATCAATGTGTAAAGAAGTGGATACGTAAGTGCTAAGGAATGACGAGATACGCTTCAAGTTCTCTAAGGCTGTAGATACAGAAATAAGGAATAGCTCAGTAGACAGTACATTTGAAGAGGTAGGGACATTTCTAAAAGTTAGAAGAAAAACATAGTAACAAAGAAGACAACTGCGAAGAAAAAATGGATAACCCAAGAAATACTTCAGTTGATCGATGAAACAAGGAAGTACATAAGTGTTCAAGGACACTCAGGAATATAGAAATGTCAGTCACTGAGGAATGAAATTAATAGGATGTGCAGGGGAGCTAGGACATATGGCTGCATGAAAAATGTGAAGAAATCGAAAAAGAAATGACTGTCGGAAGGACTAAATCAGCGTATAGAAAAGTCCAAACAACCTTCTGTGACATTACAAGCAAGGGTGGTAACATTAAAAGAGCAACGCAAATTCCACTGTTAAATGCAGAGGAGATAGTGGATTGGTGGAAAGAGTAGACTGAAGGCCTCTATGAGTGGGAAGCTTTGTCTGATGTGATAGAAGAGAAAACAGGAGCCGATTTAGAAGGGATAGGGGATTCAGTATTTATAATCAGAACTAGATAGAGTTTTGGAGGACTAAGACCAATTAAGACAGAAGGGGTTGATACAATTCCATCAGAATTTCTAAATCATTACGAGAAGTGGCAACAAAACGACTATTCACTTTGATGTGTAGAATGTATGAGTTTGGTGACATACTATCTGACTTTTGGAAAAATATCATCCACACAATTTCGAAGACTGCAACAGCTGAGAAGGGCGACGAAATCGCACAATCAGTTTAACAGCTCATGCATCCAAGTTGCTAACAAGAATAATATACAGAAGAATGGAAAAGAAAATTGAGGATGTGTTAGATGATGATCAGTTCGGCTTTAGGAAAGGTAAAGACATCTGAGGGGAAGTTCTGACGTTGTGATGGATAATGGAAGCAAGGTTTTTAAAAAATGAAGATACGTTCATTGGATTTGTCGACCTGGAAAAAGCGTTAGACAATGTAAAACGGTGCAAGACGTTCCAAATAGTAAGAAAAATAAAGACAAGCTCTAAGGAAAGACGGGTAATACGTAATATCTGCGGCAGTCAAGACGGAAAAATAAAGAGTGGACGACCAAGAACGAAGTGCTCGGATTGAAAAGGGTGTAAGACAGAGATGTAGTATTTCGGCCCTGCTGTTCAACCTGTACATCGAAGAAGCGTTGCCGGAAATAAAAGACAGCTTCATGTGGGGAATTGAAATTCAAGGTGAAAAGATATCAGTGATACGACTCGCTGATGACACTGCTATCTTGAGTAAAAGTGAAGAAGAATTACATGATCTGCTGAATGGAATGAATAGTTTAATGAGTACAGATTATGGATTGAGAGTACATCAAAGAAAGGTGTAAGTAATGAGAAGTAGCCGAAATGACAACAGCAAGAAATATAACTTTAGGATTGGTGGGCATGAAGTAGAAGAAGTTAAGGAATTCTGCTACCTAGGAAGGAAAATAACGAATGACGGACGCAGCAAGCAGGACATCAAAAGCAGACTAGCACTGGCTAAAAGGACATTCCTGGTCAAGAGAGATCTACTAGTATTAAACATATACCTTAATTTGAGGAATAAATTTCTGAGGATGTTCGACTGGAGCACAGCATTATATCCTATCTGTAATAATCTGTGTTACACCAAATACGAGACATGACCCTTTCATGAAAAGAATATTTGGATTCAAAGGTGTGGCTACCTAAAATTAATCTTGATTCCCAGAGTACATACATTCCTAGGTTCTATCTCATGTTGTACAAAGACCTTCTGTGCCTCAGTCAAAAGACTCAAGCATAAGTCTTCGGTTCCAGCGATCATATCGAAAGCTCCCACTCAAACTACTGCATTAGGTGATTTTGTGGCCAGACGATGATAAATAGCACTAGTACTTAACACATAAAGAAATCCCGATTTGATGCTGTAACGTTCTTCATTTTCGTGGTGAAACATGGTCCGTGTGAAAACAGGAACAGAAGAGAGTCGAAGCATTTGAGATGTGGTGATAAGGCTAACGTAGAAAATTAGGTGGACTGATAAAATAAGGAACCAGGAGGTTCTGCACAGAATCGTTGAGGAAAGTAATATGCGGAAAACACTGACAAGAAGAATGGTCAGGATGCCAGGACACCTCTTAAGACATCAAGGAATGACTTCCATGGTTCTAGAGGGAGATGTAGAGGGCAAAAACTGTAGAGGAAAACAGAGATTGGAATACACCCAGCAAATAATAGAGGACATAGGTTGCAGGTGCTACTCGGAGATGAAGAGTTTGGTACAGGAGAGGAAATAGTGGCGGTCCGCATCAAACCAATCAGCAGAATGATGACTTAAAAAAAGAAGATTTTGCCAACGGCATAAATCATCATTTATCAATCTAATAAGCCATCATATTCTACGTCTTTTTCTCGACCTTGTCAAAGATGACGTCATTTTATTAAACACATGACATTCATTCAGGGTATGGGCTACGAAATCATTCATTTCATTTTAGAAATAGTGGTACTATTCCTGTTCCTCTCTCAAACCTTCATCCACTCTCACTGACTTACAAAACAACGCTTTATCTTTTTACTACTCATTTACTCACTGATGTCTTAGGCTGAGTCTATATTTTTCACTAATATATAAAGCTTCAATTTATCATTCACTCTGACTTGTAAACAATTATTTTAAAATTTAACTCCTTCTTCCCTTATTTCCGAATATATTCGCTACGATGTGTAAACATAGAAAAACACACATGTACGTATATCGTCACGCAATAACATTGATAGCACAAAAGATGTATGAAATTCAAGACACATACAATAACAATAATAGTACAAAACATATAGAAAATTCTAGACATATACAAGGTGATCGATCTGCCTCTAACGATGCCGTTTTATGCACGCTGCAGTGTTGTCTCTGGTCTTCAAAACCCATATGCGAGATTTTAATTTTATCTCGCTCCCTACGCGCAAACTATTAGTCCTACAGAGAAAATGAACAGGATCCTTCTGTAGGAAGTTTAATGTACCTCAGTTTTGTATTGGGGTACGTTTTCGCTGGGAGCCACCGTTTGTCCCTATTGTTCTTGTCGAACTCACATATGAAATCATTAGCTCGAGTGTTCAGAACACTGGTGACCATAATCTGTCTAAAAAGAATTCAAGTCCTTTAAATGGTCCCGTGCACAATGACAGTTCTCCCGGGATCCTTTTACTGAGTGGGACGCACCCTGAGGCCACACAGCTCGTGAAAACCAGACTGTTGTCCAGTACATTTGGAGATGCATTGTCTGACTTCAGGTGCTCTACACCAGAGCGGCTTTGTTTCTGTCCCTTATTCCACGAAACACGTCACGGGCCTACATTATACTTGCCTGGCGTTTCCCACTGTGAGCGTCGATTTTCCGGATAGGGCTTGGGCAAGACTCTCTGCAGTTTTATAGCCTTACAGCGTGGCTCTCATTCTTGGCAGAGTCCAATCTGCTTCCACTGAACATAAATAGACAACGACTTATATCCTATCTGTAATAATCTGTGTTACACCAAATGCGAGACATGACCCTGTCATGACAAAGATATTTGGATTCAAAGGTGTGGCTACCTAAAATTAATCTTGATTCCCAGAGTACATACATTCCTAGGTTCTATCTCATGTTGTACAAAGACCTTCTGTGCCTCAGTCAAAAGACTCAAGCATAAGTCTTCGGTTCCAGCGATCATATCGAAAGCTCCCACTGAAACTACTGCATTAGGTGATTTTGTGGCCAGACGATGATAAATAGCACTAGTACTTAACACATAAAGAAATCCCGATTTGTTGCTGTAACGTTCTTCATTTTCGTCGAGAATAATATTTATAAATACAGTTTTAGCAATCAATAATATAAAACTAAACTGAGAGTAACTTCTATAAAACGTAAATCTTCTGACATTTACGAAACACTGAACTTTACCATAGCAGAATTTATAATGTCAGTGCTGTCCATCTCGTGCCTGTTATCGCCTCTCTACCAAACTACTCTACCTCCACGAAGAATATGCATTTGCAATGGTTATTCTAGATTTTGTCAGTTCACTATGTCTACAGGGTGGTCAGAAAATGTCAAACGCTTGTAGGGATATTGCAGGTTAGGATGTATTGAGACGTAAATGTTAAGAAAAAATTCGATACGTTGCGCCGTTTCCGAGTTACTTAGCATTAGTCCGGCGCTCACATTCAACGAATGCTTTGTTTAGTTAGCTGAAACTTAAATTTACGCCCGCGAGGACGTTATTGGGTAGCTCCAGTGTTAAATAACTCGGAAGTGGCGAAAAGTATCGGATTTTTTTCTTAACATTTATGTCTCGGTACGAGGTGCATTCAGGTTCTAAGGCCTCCGATTTTTTTCTAATTAACTACTCACCCGAAATGGATGAAACTGGCGTTACTTCTCGACGTAATCACCCTCCAGACGTACACATTTTTCACAACCCTGACGCCATGATTCCATGGCAGTGGCGAAGGCTTCTTTAGGAGTCTGTTTAGACCACTGGAAAATCGCTGAGGCAATAGCAGCACTGCTGGTGAATGTGCGGCCACGGAGAGTGTCTTTCATTGTTGTAAAAAGCCAAAAGTCATTAGGAGCCAGGTCAGGTGAGTAGGAAGCATGAGGAATCACTTCAAAGTTGTTATCACGAAGAAACTGTTTGGTAACATTAGCTCGATATGCGGGTGCGTTGTCTTGGTGAAACAGCACACGTGCAGCACTTCCCGGACGTTTTTGTTGCAGTGCAGAAAGGAATTTGTTCTTCAAAACATTTTCGTAGGGTGCACCTGTTACCGTAGTGCCCTTTTGAACGGAATGGGTAAGGGTTGCGCCCTCGCTGTCCCAGAACATGGACACCATCATTTTTTCAGCACTGGCGGTTACCCGAAATTTTTTTGGTGGCGGTGAATCTGTGTGCTTCCATTGAGCTGACTGGATTGAAAAATGGCATCCACGTCTCATCCATTGCCACAACCGACAAAAAGAAAGTCCCATTCATGCTGTCGTTGTGCGTCAACATTGCTTGGCAACATGCCACACGGGCAGCCATGTGGTCGTCCGTCAGCATTCGTGGCACCCACCTGGATGACACTTTTCGCATTTTCAGGTCGTCATGCAGGATTGTGTGCACAGAACCCACAGAAATGCCAACTCTGGAGGCGATATGTTCAACAGTCATTCGGCGATCCCCCAAAACAATTCTCTCCACTTTCTCGATCATGTCTTCAGACCGGCTTGTGCGAGCCCGAGGTTGTTTCGGTTTGTTGTCACATGATGTTTTGCCTTCATTAAACGGTTGCACCCACGAACGCACTTTCGACGCATCCATAACTCCATCACCACATGTCTCCTTCAACTGTCGATGAATTTCAATTGGTTTCACACCACGCAAATTCAGAAAACGAATGATTGCACGCTGTTCAAGTAAGGAAAACGTCGCCATTTTAAGTATTTAAAACAGTTCTCATTCTCGCCGCTGGCGGTAAAATTCCATCTGCCGTACGGTGCTGCCATCTCTGGGACGTATTGACAATGAACGCGGCCTCATTTTAAAACAATGCGCATGTTTCTATCTCTTTCCAGTCCGGAGAAAAAAAATCGGAGGCCTTAGAACTTGAATGCACCTCGTACAATCTTCCCTGCAGCACCCGTACAAGCGTTTCAGACATTTGCTGACCACCCTGGATACGGAAATAGACGTATATTAGTGGGATGTAGAAGTCTCTAATTTTATATATACTGGACATTTACGGCTGCTAGAGAGAGAATATTTGGCTATTAAACAGCGCACGTTACCGAGCGAGGAGGCGCAGTAGTTAGCACACTGGACTCGTATTCGGGAGGCCGACGGTTGAAACCCGCTTCCGGCTATCCTGATTTAGGTGCCCTCTGATTTCCCCAAAACCGCTTCAGGCAAATGCCGAGATGGTTTCTTTGAAAGGGCACGGCCAACTTCCTTCCCTTATTCGATGGGGCCGATGACCTAGCAGTTTGGTCCGCTCCCCAAAATCAGCCAGCCAACGAGAGAGCACGTTCTGAACCTGCTCTAGTTTTCTTCTGTTGTAAAATAGCTTAACTGGAAGCATGAGCAACCACTGTCCGTCGCACGCTACTGTACCAGCGCTTCTCTTCTCAACTCCCCTCTTCCTCAACGTCTCGACCTTTCTGTCTATCTGTCTATCTACAGGGGTTGGGCAAAAGTATGGGAACCCCGCGAGAAATGCTTGCTTGAAAGAGTTCAGCCAAGTCTGCAGGTTGCGCTGCTGAATTTGACCACAAGCGGAACCTGAGCAATGTCCTTAGTAAGTTGCAAGTGTCAGTCGTGGCCAGAGCAGAGTCCTCTGTGCTTGTGAGTGCACTATGTCGGAGATAAGTGAATTAGGCCGGGGGCAAATTATTGGTGCTTGTATGACTGGCGCTTCGGTAAAAGAAAGGTCGCCAAAAAATTGGTGTTTCAAGAGGCATCGTATCGAAGATTTATACTGCATACACAAAGTGAACATTAATAAGACCGACAAACCACAGACACGGATTCCTGACTGGAAATGGAGGAAAAAAGTCCTGTGAAAATGTTTCTGGAGATGCATCGTTGTCAAGGTAGATGGCGCTGAAGAATAACAGTTCCTCTGACCACGTATCGTGTGTTCCTTGTATATTTCATGCTGTGTGATTGACGCAGGGTAATGTAAGTTGCGGAATGGTTCGGTGTTCACGTCGGGAACTAGCCAAGATGGTGGTTGTGTACGGTCAAGCAGATGGAAACATTCGAGAGGGAGCACGGCTATACCGAAACACCAAACAGGATTTCAAGCCCTTTTTTGGGCGATTCTGCGATCGTGGTTAATTTCAGACCGACGAACGTGCAGGGAGACCGCTGACTGTGCGTACATGTGATCTGGAGGACAGGGTTCTACAGGATACTGAGACGAACCCTATCATAAGGCCCAAGAAAGTGGTCCCCCAACATGGTGTAAGCCCTAGTACAATTATGTGTGTCCTGCGTGACAGCCGCTGCTATCGCTATCACCTGCAATCCCATGGAAGCCGCTTTGAAGATCTGTTGTGACGTGGATGCGGTGCAGCTCTGTGCTGTGTTCCGGGACGATTTGTTGTCGTTGCACGTACGCCGTCCATTTCCGGACATGTGGTCATATGACCATTATTCCATCCCTGCAGTTTGTCGGTTTTATTGATGTCCACCTCATCGAGAAAGAGGAAAAAATATCCGCAAAGTCACAACCCGGACGAAAGTATATATTGAGTGGTCACAACAGACTGTCATGGTAGAGACTGGAACGAAGAATAGGAGGACGACTGCAGCAAAAGTCACTGCAGAACTGAAATTTCAAAATCACTTACCGTGAATACACATACCCGTAGCAGGAAAACGTCGTGCCGTAGCCATTTAACATGGGCCGTGGAGCAATGGAAGAATGTCATTTAGTTGTGTGAATATTTTTGCAACTGATTCCAACTCCTGGCCGAGCTTACGGCCGGTGTTCGCTGACGATTTGGACTATTACATCGTTGTCTGCCAGGTCGCATTACTGCACAGATTGTGTGACCACTTCGGCTGAACTGGTTCATCCCATGGAGCAGTATGTATTCGCCAGTGGAGATTCCGTGTTACAAGACTGCAGGGCCACTGTTCATATGGCTCGCATTGGCCAGGACTGTTTTTTTAAGCACGTGAATGAACTGTCGCATCTCTCCAGGCCACCATATTCACCAGATGTCCATATTACTGTGACTTGTCTTCGTCGGAGAGAAGGCAACGTGATCGCTATCCACCCTGAACTTGCCACTATTTGGCAGGAAGAATGGTGTAAGAGTCCCGTGAAAATCACACAGATTATGTGTTTATCAATACAAAGACGACTAGAATCTGTTTTCAATGCAGACTGTTTCCCTACACCTTACTGGCAAGGTAATACGTTGAATTTGTGGTGTTTCCACTTTTTGTTCATCTGCATTTCCTCTGATTCCCTGAAATAACTAAGATTACAAATGACCATGCGGGTGACCGTCTTGACCATTGTGTCTGCTACGGCGATCGTCCGCCAACCGCTCTACACCATCTCTATAGGCTCTCTAATACCAAATACGAAGATAATTCCAGATTGCTGTGCCAATTTTCGCAGTAAAGTAATAAGAAGTGTTTCGAAAACAGCAAGGAATTTTAGAAAATTTAACATGAACCTTTCAGTTGCTGTCTTGGGTCCTGGGGTCCTGACCACCCGAAAAGAACGTTCCGAAAACAAACCCAGCTCGCCTCATGATTCCACAGGCAGAATAGGCAATCCATGGTAGCCAAGACAGAAAGCGAAAGACCTTCCGTCCCCCTCCGCGTATTATATAGAAAGACAGAGTTCCGGATCGTAGGAGAGATTGGTTGAAAGATACAGCATTGTCCCACAGTCACACGCTTGCGGTCTGCGAACTTGAGTTCACTCAGCATTATGGGATTTTCTACGTGTAATTTTTGATGTCACAGAAGTTGTGCCATCCTCGGTGAAGCTGAAGAAGAATTACATGATCTCTTGAATGGAGTAGACAGTCTAATGAGTATAGGATATGGTTTTGTGTTAACAGAAGAGCCAACGCCGTGTAACGAGTGGAGGCCGAAATGCACGCGTTTTAGCTCAAGCAGGCTGGCATGAGGAAAGAAGAACTATACTGACGTGAGGTCTGGAACATGACAAGGAATGAGAATTCAGAAAGCGGACGTAATTAGTTTGATACTTAACTTTAATCCATTAATGATGAGCGTCGCTGTTGGCGGTACATGATTCACAATATTATCTGTTCAGAATACATTCTTGAAGATTGTAATTATAGTAACTGAATATGGCTCCTTGCTAGGCCGTAGCAAATGACGTAGCTGAAGACTACGCTAAACTGTCGTCTCTGCAAATGAGAGCGTATGTAGACAGTGAACCATCGCTAGCAAAGTCGGCTGTACAACTGGTAGAGTGCTAGGGAGTCTCTCTAGACTAGACCTGCCGTGTGGCGGCGCTCGGTCTGCAATCACTGATAGTGACGACACGCGGGTCCGACGAACACTAACGGACCGCGGCCGATTTAAAGGCCACCACCTAGCAAGTGTGGTGGTCTGGTGGTGACACCACATATGGATTGAGGGTGAACCGTGAAAAGACAGAGGTAATGAAATGTAGCAGAAATGAGAATAGCGATAAACTTAAAACCAAAGTCAGTGACCACGAAGGAGTAGAAGTTAACCAATTATTCGACCTTGATAGCAAAATGACCCATGATGGACAAAGCAAGGACGACATAAGAAACAGAGTAGCATAAGCAAATAGGGCACTCGTGGCCAAGAGAAGTCTACTTATATCAAACATAGGTGTTAATTTCAGGAAGAAATTTCCGAGGATATACGTTTGGAGCGCAGCATCTTACGGCAGCGAAGCACTGACAGTGAGAAAACAGGAACAGAAGATGATCGAAGCGTTTGAGATGTGGTGCTAGAGAAGAATGTTGAGAATTAGATAGACTGATAAGTTAAAGAATTGGCGAAGAAAGGAATACACGGAAAATACTGACAGGAGGAAGGGGAGGATGATAAGACATGTGCGACGGCTGTAGGGAATAACCTCCATGGTACTAGAAGGAGCTCAAGAGGGTAAAGACTGCAGGGCAAACAGAAATATGAAGACACTGAAAAAATAATTGATGACGTAGGGTGTAAGAGGTGATATGAGACGAAGAAGTCAGCAAAGGATACGAATTCGTGGCGGGCGCATCAAAGCAATCAGAAGAATGATGAGGAAGAAGGAAAGATGTCGAGTTTCTCCCTCGTATGGCTCTTAAACAAACTCGTGTGAAAAACTTTCTGGAGAAAGTAACTTCTGTGTGATGTATCGCTACCAAGTGACATAGCTCGATGAAACTTGAATCAAACATAGAAATAACTCTTACAGCTTTGTACAGAAGGTAAGTGAATGAAATACATAATGAAATGAACGGAGATGGCACTTTTATTGAAAGACGATAATTACTCTGAAATGACCCCGATTTAGGATGGTCCCTTATATGTAACAAAAGACAGACATTGTTCTTTATAGGGAGTCGGATCACCACGGGCGGCAGTGAACGCTCTGCTACGTCCTCCCTTGCTGTCCACAAGGTTCGTAAGGAGGTCTTGTGGTACAGCGTCTCATTCCTCCACGGCTGGTCGCGGCGGAGCTTCGAGTCCTCCCTCGGGCATGGGTGTGTGTGTTTGTCCTTAGGATAGTTTAGGTTAAGAAGTGTGTAAGCGTAGGGACTGATGACCTTAGCAGTTAAGTTCCATAAGGTTTCACACACATTTGAGCATTTCTCATTGCTCCACCAGCGCTGTTGGCAGTTGATGGATGATCGTCTGTGCATACGAACGTGTTGCAGTACGTCTCCCCAACACATCCCACAACTGGTCGATTGGATTTAAGTCAGGGCAATTGGCAGGCCATTCCATGCGCTGAGTATCCTCTCGTTCTAAGATGTTCTCTATCTGTGCTGTTCGATACGGTCGCGGTCATCCATAAAAGTGAATCCAGGTGCGGACGCACCACTGAAAAGACGGACATGGGGAACGTGTACATTGTCTCAATAACGTTGGCTGGCGAATGTACCGTGTTCCACGATCTGTAGATCAGTACACCTATGCAACATTATACCTGCCCATTCCGTAACATTTGGAGCACCGACACGACCATGTTCGACAATATTCCCGGGCACATTACGTGTTCCCATCTCTCACCATATGAGAGAACGTCCAGAATCACTAGACTGAATCTGCTGTCGTCTGAGAAGAGAGCGCGACGCCGCTCCTCGTTAGTGCAGTCCTATGCCCTTGGCATCATCGCCAACGCTTCCGCCGATGCCCGGATGTCAACGGGACGTAACGCGCTGGTCGTCGGGCAGTCCGCGTGCCACTGTGTAGAGTGAGACTGCGTGCCCTACGATCCTGTTATAGGTGGTTGCAACTGCATCCGATGTTTGAGGTGAGCCCCTTTTTGCATGTTGCACCTTGCAGCGGTCGTCTGCTGCTGTAATAACTTCCCGTTCACACGAAACAATGCTGTCAACAATGTCAACCTCATGGCCTACACTCGTTACACTTTCTTCTCCTTGACGTTTTCAGACGATTCTTCCCAATGTCAAGTCGTCCGCCGCGATAGTTGAGTGGTCAGCGCCACATTGCTGTCGTACAGGCCCGGGTTCGATTCCCGCCTGGCTCGGAGATGTTCTCCGCTCAGGGACTGGGTGTTGTGTTGTCTTCATCAACATTTCTTCCCCATGTGGGCGTAGGGCGCCCAATGTGGCTTCTAATGTAATAAGACTTGCACCAAGGCGGCCGGAGCTGCCCCGCAAGGGGCCTCAAGGCCTATGACGCCAAACGCTCATACCCATCTATCCATACTGTCAAGTCATCCAAATGTTGTCTCCGAGCCATATTGTAATTAAGAACACTACCACAGTGCACCGCAGCTTCTCGCTGATTGATACACACTGTCTTCCTCCAACTGCCCCATGTTGGCGAGCCAGCGCCATTTAGCGCTATAATCACGATGACCTCAGGACATGCCGAGCTTCCTGCGTACGACTGGGGGACAATTGCCCACATGTTCCCGGACTTTCATATATTTCCACCTAACTGTTAATTTCTTATGTACTTTGTCTATCTCGTCCTTAAGTTTTATAGAGCAATAAAAATTTCGTGACGCACGTAATGTAAAATTTTAAAACGACAGTTTTCCATGTATTATATTTCTCTAAATTGCAGTTTCTAGGAAGCTATACTAAAGGAATGTAAATAATCTTTTTTTGTATTCATATTGAACAACTAGCATAAAGCAACCGTTTTCCGTTCTTTCCTTGTTGTTTCTTTTTTTTTTTCAGTACTGCATCTTCTCCGATGCCATTAATATTATGTTAAAATGCTTTATAATTTTACCGTTATTATTATTACAGTCAAAGTCAGCTGTGGTGCGTTGAAGGTGAGGCTGCCGGTAAGATTTGACGGGCGTTCAGTAAGTAATATAACACTTTTTTCTCGGCCATTTTCGGTTGAAGAAATGCAGAATTTGTTGTGGGACAGCGTGGAATATTCCTGCTTCAGCCCCTAGAGTTTCATGAAGTTCCAATAGTTGGCGATACTATACGTCGACTTCAGAATGACGCCTTGACGTAGGTACTTTGCAAGCGTAGAGCTGTACCTGAGTTTCCTTTGGTAGGAAACCCCAGCATCGCAGGTATTCTTAGGCGTTCGTTAAATGTCTAAGAGATAGGCAGCGAAAAAAAAAAAAAAACAAAGAAACACGTGGTGAGTCGTGGGGCGAGCCGTCCGTCTTCATCGCAACAAGGTCACGCAGATCTGTCTAATCTTCCGCGGACCGGCTGGCCTCACGGAGATGTGACTCCTACAATGTTGGAACGTGCGGACAGTCTCATTCGAGGTGATAGACAGATCACAATCAAACACCCCGCTGAACAACTGGACGTCTCTGTTGCTACCGCTGACACATTCGTTCACTAGTCGTTCATCGTCATCCTCCATACATCCTGTATCTCGCACCTTCAGAATTTCATCTGTTTGGTCTAATGAAGGATGCACGTCGCAGGAAATAGTGCGTGGATGATGGGGGCCCTACTGATGCAGCAAGACGTTGGCTCCGACATCGACCTGTGGAGTGGAACCACGCGGGCAAACAGGCCCTCCCAATAAGGTGGCGTAAGGCCGTCGCATTAAACGGAGATTATGTTGTAAATCAGTGTCTTGTAGCCAGAAATGTGGAGAATAATATGGTGTACTGGAATCCTGAATAAAAAAAGATACGAAATGTGTTGCATTACTTATTGAATGCCCCTCCTACATCTGAAGATGCTGGGGTGGGGGGCTTTCAGGCTGTAGTAACTGTGACCCACCTAACCGAACGCTGGACCCGCGCCTTTCAAAACTGGTTGTTAAATAAAGTAATGTCACATAGAGATTACCAGCTGCAATGTCTTTCATCTTCAGAGACCGTAATACCAGCGCAGACCTCTTATTATATGGTTCACTTGAAGGTCTTAGTTTCTGTGTGTGCTCGGGTCGGTGGTTGCTCATGATACCGAAGTTAGTCATAGTAATGTTGTTGTTGTGGTCTTCAGTCCTGAGACTGGTTGCAGCTCTCCATGCTACTCTATCCTGTGCAGGCCTCTTCATCTCCCAGTACCTACTTCAGCCTACATCCTTCTGAATCTGCTTTGTGTATTCATCTCTTGGTCTCCCTCTACGATTCCTACCCTCCACGCTGCCCTCCAATACTAAATTGGTGATCCCTTGATGCCTCAGAACATGTCCTACCAACTGGTCCCTTCTTCTAGTCGAGTTGTACCACAAACTCCTCTTCTCTCCAATCCTATTCAATACCTCTTCATCAGTTATGTGATCTACCCATCTGATCTTCAGCATTCTTCTGTAGCACCACATTTCGAAAGCTTCCATTCCCTTCTTGTCTAAACTATTTATCGTTCATGTTTCACTTCCATACATGGCCACACTCCGTACAAATACCTTCAGTAACGACTTCCTGACACTTAAATCTATACTCGATGTTAACAAATTTCTCTTCTTCAGAAACGCTTTCCTTCCCATTGCCAGTCTACATTTTATATCCTCTCTACTTCGACCATCATCAGTTATTTTGCTCCCCAAATAGCAAAACTCCTTTACTACTTTAAGTGTCTCATTTCCTAATGTAATTCTCTCAGCGTCACCCGATTTGATTCGAATACATCCCATTATTCTCGTTTTGCTTCTGTTGTTGTTCATCTTATATCCTCCTTTCAAGACACTGTCCGTTCCGTTCAGCTACTCTTCCAAGTCATTTGCTGTCTCTGACAGAATTACAATGTCATCGGCGAACCTCAAAGTTTTTATTTCGTCTCCATGGATTTTAATACCTACTCCGAATTTTTCTTTTGTTTCCTTTACTGCTTGCTCAATATACAGATTGAATAACATTTGGGAGAGGCTACAACCCTGTCTCACTCCCTTCCCAACCACTGCTTCCCTTTCATGCCCCGCGACTCTTATAACTGCCATCTGGTTTCTGTACAAATTGTAAATAGCCTTTCGCTCCCGGTATTTTACCCCTGCCACCTTCAGAATTTGAAAGAGAGTATTCCAGTCAACATTGTCAAAAGCTTTCTCTAAGTCTACAAATGCTAGAAACGTAGGTTTGCCTTTCCTTAATCTTTCTTCTAAGATAAGCCGTAGGGTCAGTATTGCCTCACGTGTTCCAACATTTCTACGAAATCCAAACTGATCTTCCCCGAGGTCCGCTTCTACCAGTTTTTCCATCCGTCTGCAAAGAATTCGCGTTAGTGTTTTGCAGCTGTGACTTATTAAACTGATAGTTTGGTAATTTTCACATCTGTCAACACCTGCTTTCTTTGGGATTGGAATTATTATATTCTTCTTGAAGTCTGAGGGAATTTCGTCTGTCTCATACATCTTGCTCACCAGATGGTAGAGTTTTGTCAGGACTGGCTCTCCCAAGGCTGTCAGCAGTTCTAATGGAATGTTGTCTAATGTAATGTAATAGTAATGCGACTGGACAATTTGAATGTAGACGCACAGTGCGATACCGAGCGCGTCCAGAGACGGGCCACCATGTGTACACGCTCCACTAGATGCCAGATAGCGACCGGCGCGCTGACGCAGCGGTGCTCTCTCCGACGCGCGCATCCCGCATGCGTGCGTGGCCGGGAGCTGGCGGCGCAGTCGCCACGGGCCGTTGATTTATTGCAGTTCGCGTGGCGGCCGCGCGCGGCGCCAGCTGCCGGCTTCTGCGGCCACCATCTGCCCGGGACCATGGCCGGTGCTGATTCGCCTCTGATGGTTCCGCTACCCCGCATAACGGACCGTGGACGCTGCGTCGGCCAACCCCACCTCACCTCCCCTCTCCACAGGCTAATTCTTCACTAAAGTGGCTGGTAACAGCTGTTACCGTGGTGTGGCTTGAGGTGCAAGTTTCGACCGATGCGAGTAAAACAGGATAGTACGCACTGGCAGTTGTAAGAAAACTAGTGATAAAACATGTTGATTATGTTGATAGATACAAATAATGAATGCCAGTGTAAATAGCGATACCTTAAAAGTTCCTGAAGTTAAGTGCTGTAGAGTTCTCTGGTACAGAATAACCCCATGTATTTATGAAAGCGGGAAAACAAAAATGTTGATTTCATCTGACCGATTTTTAATTTGAACAGGACAGTGCTTTACAAAGCGTACTATTAGCTGGATAATGCGGGCTGATAACAGCCCTACATCTGCATCTACATTCATACTCCGCAATCCACCATACGGTGAGTGGCGGAGGGTACCTAGTAGCACAACTAGCATCTTCTCTCCCTGTTCCACTCCCAAACAGAACGAGGGAAAAATGACTGCCTATATGCCTCTATACGAGCCCTAATCTCTCTTATCTTACCTTTGTGGTCTTTCCGCGAAATGTAACTTGGCGGCAGTAAAATTGTACTGCTGGTTCTCTAAATTTCCTCAGTAGCGATTCACGAAAAGAATGCCTCCTTTCCTCTAGAGACTCCCACCCGAGTTACTGAAGCATTTCCGTAACACTCGCGTGATAATCAAACCTACCAGTGACAAATCTAGCAGCCCGCCTCTGAATTGCTTGTATGTCCTTCCTCAAACCGACCTGATAGGGATCCAAAACGCTCGAGAAGTACTCGAGAATAGGTTGTATTAGTGTTTTATAAGCGGTCTCCTACATCTTCCCAAAATTCTACCAATGAACCGAAGACGACTATCCGCCTCTCCCACAACTGCCATTACATGCTTGTCCCACTTCATATCGCTCTGCAATGTTACGCCCAAATGTTTAATCGACGTGACTGTGTCAAGCGCTACACTACTACTGGAGTATTCAAACATTACGGAATTCTTTTTCCTATTCATCTGCATTAATTTACACTCATCTGTATTTAGAGTTAGCTGCCATTCTTTACACCAATCACAAATCCTGTCCAAGCCATCTTGTATCCTCCTACAGTCACTCAACGACGACACCTTCCCGTACACCACAGCATCATCAGCAAACAGCCGCACATTGCTATCCACCCTATCCAAAAGATTATTTATGTAGATAGAAAACAACAGCGGACCTACCACACTTCCCTGGGGCACTCCAGATGATACCCTCACCTCCGATCAACACTCACCATCGAGGACAACGTACTAGGTTCTATTACTTAAGAAGTCTTCGAGCCACTCACATACACTTCTGGAAATAGAAAAAAGAACACATTGACACCGGTGTGTCAGACCCACCATACTTGCTCCGGACACTGCGAGAGGGCTGTACAAGCAATGATCACACGCACGGCACAGCGGACACACCAGGAACCGCGGTGTTGGCCGTCGAATGGCGCTAGCTGCGCAGCATTTGTGCACCGCCGCAGTCAGTGTCAGCCAGTTTGCCGTGGCATACGGAGCTCCATCGCAGTCTTTAACACTGGTAGCATGCCGCGACAGCGTGGACGTGAACCGTATGTGCAGTTGACGGACTTTGAGCGAGGGCGTATAGTGGGCATGCGGGAGGCCGGGTGGACGTACCGCCGAATTGCTCAACACGTGGGGCGTGAGGTCTCCACAGTACATCGATGTTGTCGCCAGTGGTCGGCGGAAGGTGCACGTGCCCGTCGACCTGGGACCGGACCGCAGCGACGCACGGATGCACGCCAAGACCGTAGGATCCTACGCAGTGCCGTAGGGGACCGCACCGCCACTTCCCAGCAAATTAGGGACACTGTTGCTCCTGGGGTATCGGCGAGGACCATTCGCAACCGTCTCCATGAAGCTGGGCTACGGTCCCGCACACCGTTAGGCCGTCTTCCGCTCACGCCCCAACATCGTGCAGCCCGCCTCCAGTGGTGTCGCGACAGGCGTGAATGGAGGGACGAATGGAGACGTGTCGTCTTCAGCGATGAGAGTCGCTTCTGCCTTGGTGCCAATGATGGTCGTATGCGTGTTTGGCGCCGTGCAGGTGAGCGCACTATCAGGACTGCATACGACCGAGGCATACAGGGCCAACACCCGGCATCATGGTGTGGGGAGCGATCTCCTACACTGGCCGTACACCACTGGTGATCGTCGAGGGGACACTGAATAGTGCACGGTACATCCAAACCGTCATCGAACCCATCGTTCTACCATTCCTAAACCGGCAAGGGAACTTGCTGTTCCAACAGGACAATGCACGTCCGCATGTATCCCGTGCCACCCAACGTGCTGTAGACGGTGTAAGTCAACTACTCTGGCCAGCAAGATCTCCGGATCTGTCCCCATTGAGCATGTTTGGGACTGGATGAAGCGTCGTCTCACGCGGTCTGCACGTCCAGCACGAACGCTGGTCCAACTGAGGCGCCAGGTGGAAATGGCATGGCAAGCCGTTCCACAGGACTACATCCAGCATCTCTACGATCGTCTCCATGGGAGAATAGCAGCCTGCATTGCTGCGAAAGGTGGATATACACTGTACTAGTGCCGACATTGTGCATGCTCTGTTGCCTGTGTCTATGTGCCTGTGGTTCTGTCAGTGTGATCATGTGATGTATCTGACCCCAGGAATGTGTCAATAAAGTTTCACCTTCCTGGGACAATGAATTCACGGTGTTCTTATTTCAATTTCCAGGAGTGTATTTGGGAACCAATCCCATATACTCGTACCTTAGGAGTCTGCAGTGGGGCACCGAGTCAAACACTTTCCGTAATTCAAGGAATATGGCATCCGTCCGATACCCTTCATCCATGGTTCAAAAGATATCATGTGAAAAAATGGCGAGTATTTCATACGAAACAGTTTATAAATAAATAAGTAAAGTTAAATTCGTTTTTAAGAAGGGCGAAAGCCAGGTAAGACAGAGTGTTTGCCGTTATTGTTCAACCGGTAGGTCGAAGAAGCAGCAATGGACATGAAACGTAATTTCAGAAAAGTTGTAAAAATGCAAAGACTTTGTTACTACATTAAGAACAGTCTTATGTTGTGTGCAGCCGCAGCTGACGTAATCCATGTTTTGTGGTGCAAAAAAAGACAGCTAGAGTTGTAACTAAAATGTGTGTTTATTTACTCGGTGGCTGGTTCGGGGCTACGTCCATTCTCGAGCCAATCAATGTATGCCAAGCAAAATGTCCGTCCAAAATAGCAGTAAATAAAGTTGGTAAATATGTGTATGGTCCTAAATAATACTCTGACTCATATGACAACCAATACGAAATACTCAAAGTTTGTGAAACATTTATCCCACAGTATGGGAACAAGGGAGCTCAACTGTCTCAAAACAGAAAGCTGTTTTTTTGCAGCGAGTAGGGCGTCACGGATCAAATTCAAGAGTTGAAGAACTGACATTTTAAAACCTCTTTAACCAACTAAAAAAAATTAGAAAAAGTCCTAAAAAGTAACGCTGAAACATCGACAATTATGTCATATGGCTTAGATTATTAGGACACGGGCCCTTTTTTGGATCATAATGTCGACTGTATATTTTATATTTTGTTCAGTCGAACGCCTGGGGGCGTGATCTGATATCATGAAACTGATCGTGTTCCTGTAACTAAAGGTTCATATAAAGCTGGAAGCGGCTTATTTGTCAAAAACTACAGTTAAGCTAGGAAACGACACAGTCCTTCTCAGTGCATTGCTTGCAATATACAGTACGTTTATAGTCGTTGGGAAAAACGAAGCCAAGATGAAAGTGGGGAACGGTGGTGGGAGAGACAGAAGCGACAATGTTAATTACAAAACAGGGAAAGGCATGGTAGATTAACTGGTTGTAGAGTTTTCCTGTCTTGGAAGGAAGGTTATGAAATGTTGTTGCAGTGAAGAAAGCATCCGAAGTAGAGTGTTGCAAGAAAGGAATATTTTCTTCAGAACGTAACCTATAAGAGCCATTCGAAAAGAAACTAGCCGGAGGCTGCAAAATGAAAACAACCGAAGATCGTAATGTCACAGTGTACGCAAGAAGGTACGGTCACTATAGGGAGCTGAGTCCCCGAACTCGCCGCTACAGTGGCATCGGAGCACACCCACGTGACAGCAGAGCGAGAACATGCACACGTCGACCGTACTCTGCAATCAGTCGCGCTCAAAATAGTGAACTAGAGACCTCTGCGTTTCCTGACGGCGGCAGGAGTGCAGAGAACGAACTTCGTCAAAGAACGGCGAAAGAGTGCAAAGAACACTGCGTGTCCATTGCAAGGTTCAAGGCCTCCCACACTCTGCTTCTGTTTGCCCTGTTTATCTGGCTCATTCCCTCATTCCGTAGATACACTGCACAAACTGCTGTCCGATCTCTTGAATGGCCGTCCGGGAAGTCGTTTCCGTTGTCGTCTTCCATTTACGTATTTCAACTAGTCTTGCAGGGTCCATCCTTTGCAAACGATCTTTCCAAGTTCTTTTTCTCATCTTAATCCATTTATATGTATTTTGTATTACACACAGTTCCCTTATCGGCACACTTGTTCTTTTGTCCCACATGGTTACGTCTTGGATGTCTTAGTTTCTCCATTTCCACAGCCGTTGACTTTTGTAGAATCTTTTTCGTTTCTCCTCGAGCTTCTGCTGCATATATCAAAACAAAACTCACCATTGTTTTATACAGTTTTATTTTCCTATCGGTTGTCATAAATTTGTTCTACAAGCAGTATTCAGCAGGCATGTAGCTACAGTTTCTGCCTTTGTCACTTGGTATTTCACTTCCATGGTTAAGTCTTTATAACTGATGACAACAGTCCCTAGATAATTGACGCTCATCGCTTATTCAATTGACACGCCGTCTACTTCTAATTTACATTCTATGGGTGCTTTTTATAGTACCATACTCTAAGGGTTTCTTTCATTTTTTGATGAGTACAGCATCATCATTACAACATATAATATTTACCACCTTATTTTCCATTTTATAGCCCGATTTTCTACTACCGTTGTCAGTGATATGGATGGGCTTGGCCGGTGTGGCCGTGCGGTTCTAGGCGCTTCAGTCTGGAACCGCGTGACCGCTACGGTCGCAGGTTAGAATCCTGCCTCGGGCATGGATGTGTGTGATGTCCTTAGGTTAGTTAGGTTTAAGTAGTTCTAAGTTCTAGGGGACTGATGACCATAGATGTTAAGTCCCACAGTGCTCAGAGCCATTTGAACCATTTTTTTTTTTGAATGGGCTTAATTAGTTTCCTTGCCTACTTCCTTTATCTAGTATAATTTGAATTCCGATCATTAGTCTGTTTTAATTCTCGTTTTATTACCTGTATATATGTCTCCTACGATTTTCGCTAAACTCATTGGTACTATCTTGTCCATTAAGTCGTGAATTATATCATTTTTCTCTAATCCTGTCAAAGGCTTTCGACAAGTCGAAATAGCACAGGTAGGTTGGGTTATTAAATTCTACGGATTACTCCACAGTGTGTCTTAAAGTGAAAATTGCAACTATTGGGCTCCAATTTTTTACTGAATCCTTGCTGTTCTTTTGCTATGTCTATGCAATTCTGCATTTTGTCTCTAATTACTTATGTTAACAGTTTTAAGGTGGTGTCAAACAGGGTGATTCCCCGGTAATTACTAATTACTTGCAAAAGCGATTCAAGGAAAGATGGATGTCGTTGGCCGATGACGCACGATCTCGAACACCACACCGCATTATCGATACCATTGTCCAGCAGCTGAATGACCTCATCATCGAAGAAAGCCGAGTTTCGGTGGCAGCCATTTCCTCAGAGCTCGGACTCAGCATCAGAATTACAACGGACATGTAGTAACATCGGTAAACTTGAGCCACTCGTCAATACATATCCGTTTCCCCCATCCTTTTCGCTGTAAATAAATCCACTACACCCCGTTGCTCTTCTTTTGAAGCTTCAATTTCTCTGTTCTCAGCATTACTGAGTACAATAATAGTCGACGTGAGCACATGCACGCCCTATGGGCGTGCGTCCATGATTCTCCGGCTGCAAGTCAGAGGCCTCAGTTCTTTTGATCACACGTTCTTCCGCAGGCAATGACATCACAATCCCTTCAGCGATTTCCATCGTCGGTTTTCTGAATGGTTTGACGTGGCCCACCACGAATTCCCCCTCTCCTGTGCCAAACTCTTCCATCTCAGAGTAGCACACGCAACCTAAGTCCTCAATTATTTGCTGGATTCATTCGAATTTATGTCTTTCCCTACACGTTTTACCCTCTACAGTTCCCTCTAGTACCATGACAGTTATTCCCTTATATCTTAAAAGGTGTTTATCATCCTGTCCCTTCTTGTCCTCAGTATTTTCCATACATTCCTCTCCTTGCCGATTTTGCGGAGAACCTCATTTATTATTATCAGTTCATCTAATTTTCAACATTCTTTTGTAGAACCACCTCTCAAATACTTCGATTGTCTTCTGTTCCGGTTTTCCCACAGTCCGTGTTTTACTGACACAGAATATTGTATCCAGACATACATTCTCAGAAATTTCTTCCTCAAATTTTGCGTCTGTTGGATACTAGTAGACTCCTCTTGGCGAGGAATTAACAGTGCTAGTCTTCCTATTATTTCCTTGTTCCGTCCGTCATGGATTATGTTGCTGCCTAGCTGGTAGAATTCCTTAACTTCGTCTAAGACGTGATACCCAATTCTGATGTTACTCGTTGTTTTCATTTCCGTTACTTCTCCTTACTTTCGTCTTTCTTCGATTTACTTTCAATCCAGCAATGTCATCAGAGAATCTTATATTGATATCCTTTTCCCTTGAATTCTAATACCGCACATGAATCTTTTTTCATTTCAGTCGGTGCTTCTTCCACGTGTAGAACGAACAATCAGTGCGAAAGTCTACATATCTGTTTTACACCCTTTTCCATCTGAGAACTTTGTTCTTCGTCCCCCACCCTTATGTTTCCCTCTTGGTTCCATTATATATTACCCGTCTTTTTCTGCCGGTTACCTCTACTTTTCTCAGAATTTCCAGCATCTTGCACAAATTTACAGTGTCGAACACTTTTTATAGATCGACAAATCCTATTATCGCGTCTTGATTTTTTTTCAGTCTTGCTTCTATTATCAACCGCAACATGTAAATTGCCTCGCTGGTTCCTTTAGCCGGCCGGTGTGGCCGTGCGGTTCTAGGCACTTCAGTCTGGAACCGCGTGACCACTACGGTCGCAGGTTCGAATCCTGCCTTGGGCATGGCTGTGTGTGCTGTCCTTAGGTTAGTTAGGTTTAAGTAGTTCTAAGTTCTAGCGGACTGATGACCTCAGATGTTAAGTCCCATAGTGCTCAGGGCCATTTGAGCCTCCCGTCAGGTAGTCAGGTAGACTTGCACCGGGTGCAAGTCTTTCGATTTGACGCCCCTCCCGTGACTTGCATGTCGATGGGGATGAGATGATGATGATTAGGATAACACAACACTCAGTCCCTGAGCGGAGGAAATCTCCGACCCAGCCGGGAATCGAACCCGGGCCCTTAGGATCGACATTCGGTGGACTTCCATGGAGCAAGCTGCGCCGACTCACGACGCTTGCTCTATGGAAGTCCATGTGCCGTTCTGGAGCATGAATTGATCCTTAAGGTTTGAAACTGATCACTCCATTTAAAAGAAAGTTGCGATCAAGAATGTTTTTAAGCATATATATGTAATTGTGTTATATTAGATCGCTGATAATGTTTTCCAAAATTTTACATCATTTAAGTTCCATTTCAAGTCTACATATTATATGAAATGTTGTATTCGAATTAGTCTTTACTGCCATCTCCTCTAGCATTAACTATAGCCTGAAATAACCTATATAGGAAAGTTAAAACAGCAAGAATTTACAATAAAATCGTGCAAGACCAACAGAGGATCGAATGTTGATGCCGGAACTGGTTTTTGACCCATTTCAGTTCGTCTACAGTGTTGATGAATAATCACGGGAAACGGCTACAACTATAAAACACCTAGGAGTACATATCTCGACCAAAATAAAGTAGAACGACTATTTACAGTACAAGCAGATGACAGGCTGAAATTCAGTGGAACAGTCCTTAGCATGCGTCATTTATCCCTGAAAACAGATACAAAGAAGAACGGCGCGTTTCACCACTGGTTCATTTCGTAAGCGCGAGAGCGTTACGGAGATGGCCGTCGAACTCCAGTGGTAGGTACTAGAGCAGAAGTGGTGTACACCACAGAGCGATTCAGTGTTAATATCTCGAGAGGGTACGTTGCTAGAATTATTGGACAAGACATTACACCCTCCCAAACATAGCTCGCGAAACGATGATGACCGGAATATAAGCTGAAACAGGTCTGATATGGGCCTGCCCCTTATGAACCATGAATGGAGGATGAAAGGGGAAAATGTTAGTGATTCCCGATATGCAATAGCTCGCACACTATCTGGAGGTGCGAAGAGTATGATATAGATGATTCGTCTCCAACAGATCAGAAAAATGTCTTTACTGGCTTCCGACGCTTCAGTCAGATTACAACACCTTCATCTAGTTAGGTATGTGGTTGTAACAGACTAGCCGTACATGCGAGGGTTATCATTGGAGATGATGTACATTACGTAATATGAGTACTACGAAATCACAGCGAACTAACAACCTGCTCTTTACTGATCATCTACCAATCGTCAATGTATTCACTTCATGTAAACCTTCAGATAACCAAAGCGTCCCAACAACTTATTTCATTGTGACCATAGTAAAAATATCACGCATTGTGCTCATCTATGGGCGCAATGCCAGTCAGTTGTTACAGCTGAATGGTCATTGGATTGAAGAATCCCTGCAAAACAGTGCGCTATTCTTATTGGAGAGAAGTCCTGAGACGTAAAAGTAAATTCAAGTAACTTCAGGACTAGCCCATGGGACTGTTATAGGACCTTTACTGTTTACAATAATACCTAAATGATAACGTCAGAAGCTCCATGAGAGTGTTCGTGAATGAAGCTATTGTATTTGGTGAAGTCGTAACGGCCGGCTGCTGTAGCCGGGCGGTTCTAGGTGCTTCACTCCGGAACCGCCCTGTTGTTACGGTCGCAGGTTCGAATCCTGCCTCGGGCATGGATGTGTGTGATGTCCTTAGGTTAGTTAGGTTTAAGTAGTTCAAAGTCTAGGGGACTGATGACCTCAGGTGTTAAGTCCCATAGTGCTTGGAGCCATTTGAATCTTTTTTTTTTTTTTTTAAAAGTCGTAGCGTCAGAAAATCGCAGCGACATGAAGGAATACATGCAGAGAATTGACGTCTCTTGCTGGGACTGGTACTTCGCTCTCAACACAAACAGATTTAGCGTGCTGTGCACAAATAGGAGAAAATCTCCGTTGTTATAAGGTTTTACTATTGCCGAACAATAACTGAAAACAGTTACAGTCATTAAAACGTGTAAGTACGTGTACGGTACAATTTAAAGTGGAACGACCATTTAAAACGAATCATAAGGGTATTGTGCATCACCGTGCAGTTTGTTGTTAAAATATGATGATCTTATGGTTCTGGAAAAGTCAGAAAGTATATTGTACCCTCATACGCACATCTCGCGAAAGTGCCATCATCATCATCACAACCAACATGAAGTACTGACGGCCATGTCTTGTTGATGTAGCCATGCTCCTCCACCCCGTGCCATCTGCACCATTTGGTTATAGTGGTTTCAGTTCTTTCCACTGATAATATTTTCTAATATGGATATTCTGACACTGTGTCTTGATTTTTTCCCCATTAAAGAAATTTGTTTTCCCATTAAAGAATAATAGGAATTTTACTGGGCCATTCCACAGTTGTCGAAGTATTTTCCGAAATATACTCGCCGAGTTGCAAAATATTTCAGCATTAGCTGTGTTAAGTGTAGTTAGACTACCCATGATTGACATGAAAATCTGAGCCGGACTGGAACTCGGAACCGGATTCCCCTCTTACCACTAAGGTTATCCCAGAACTCTCCCCGGACTGATTCACACAAGAATGTAGACAGCTTGACATACGGAAGTCGGGGTATGTCCGCAGAGCATCTCGTACAGCCTACGCTGTAAGGCGACCGCTCACGATACGCAGGAAATCCGCGTTCGGGTCTCGATCAAGCATAAATTTTAATATTTGACCAATTGGTAGTTTACCTGTACCCAATACAACTGATGCATTAGCTCCATACTTAACAATCATATACAACCGTTCGCTCCACGAAAGATCCGTACCCAAAGACTGGAAAGTTGCACAGGTCACACCCATATTCAAGAAAGGTAGTAGGAGTAATCCACTAAATTACAGGCCCATATCGTTAACGTCGATATGCAGCAGGATTTTAAAACATTTATTGTGTTCGAACGCCGGCCGCGGTGGTCTCGCGGTTCTAGGCGCGCAGTCCAGAACCGTGCGACTGCTACGGTCGCAGGTTCGAATCCTGCCTCGGGCATGGATGTGTGTGATGTCCATAGGTTAGTTAGGTTTAAGTAGTTCTAAGTTCTAGGGGACTGATGACCACAGCTGTTAAGTCCCATAGTGCTCAGAGCTATTTGAACCATTTTTGTGTTCAAACGTTATTAATTACCTTGAAGAAAACGGTCTATTGACACACAGTCAACATGGGTTTAGAAAACACCGTTTCTGTGAAACTCGACTAGCTCTTTATTCACATGAAGTGTTGAGTGCTATTGACAAGGGATTTCAGATCGATTCCGTATTTCTGGATTTCCGGAAGGCTTTTGACACTGTACCACACAAGCGGCTCGTAGTGAAATTGCGTGCTTATCGAATATCGTCTCAGTTAAGTGACTCGATTTGTGATTTCCACTCAGAGAGGTCACAGTTCGTAGTAACTGACGGAAAATCATCGAGAAGTACAGAAGTGACTTCTTGCGTTCCCCAAGGTAGGCTCAAATGGCTCTGACCACTGTGGGACTTAACATCGGAGGTCTTCAGTCCCCTAGAACTTAAAACTACTTAAGCCTAACTAACCTAAGGACATCACACACATCCATGCCCGAGGTAGGATTCGAACCTGCGACCGCAGCGGTCGCGCAGATCCAGACTGAAGCACCTAGAACCGCTCGGCCACTACGGCCGGCCCCCAAGGTAGTGTTATAGGCCTGTTGCTGTTCCTTATCTATATAAACGATTTTGGAGACAATCTGAGCAGCCGTGTTCGGTTGTTTGCAGATGACGCTGCCGTTTATCGACTAATAAAGTCATCAGAAGATCAAAACAAGCGCGGGATTACCCGAGCGGTCTGGGGCGCGGCAGTAATGGACTGTGCGGCTGGTCCCGGTGGGGGTTCGAGTCGTCCCTCGGGCATGTGTGTGTGTGTTTGTCCTTAGGATAATTTAGCTTAAGTAGTGTGTAAGCTTAGGGACTGATGATTTTAGCAGTTAAGTCCCATATATTTGACACACATTTCAACATTTTTTTGATCAAAACAAACTGCAAAACGATTTAGAAAAGATATCTGAATGGTGCGGAAAGTGACACTTGACCATAAATAACGAAAAGTGTGAGGTCATCCACATGAGTGCTAAAAGGAACTCTTTAAACTTCGGTTACACGATAAATCAGTCTAATCTAAAAGCCGTAAATTCAACTAAATACCTAGGTATTACAATCACGAACAACTTCAGTTGGAAGAAACACATAGAAAATGTTGCTGGGAAGGCTAACCAAAGACTGCGTCTTATTGGCAGGACACATAGAAAATGTAACATACCTACTAAGGTTACTACCTACACTACGCTTATCCGTCCTCTTTCAGAATACTGCTGCGCGGTGTGGGATCCTTACCAGATAGGACCGACTGAGTACATCGAAAAATTTCAAAGAAGGGCAGCACGTTTTGTATTATCGCGAAATATGGGAGATTGTCAAGGAAATGATACAGGATTTTGGCTGGGAATCATTAAAGAAAGTCGTTTTTCGTTGCGACGGAATCTCCTCACGAAATTCCGATCACCAACTTTCTCCTCCGAATGCGAAAATATTTTTTTGATACCGACCTACATAGGGAGAAACGATCAACACGATAATATAAGGGAAATCAGAGCTCGTACGGAAAGATGTAGGTGTTCATTCTTTCCGCGCGCTATACGAGATTGGAATAATAGAGAATTGTGAAGGTGGTTCAATGAACCCCCTACCAGGCACTTGAATGTGATTTGCAGAGTATCCATGTAGATGTAGATGCTAAAATAATTCGCAATTCAACGAATATGTTTCGGAGAAAATAATATCACAGGAAGGCACAGGGAAAAACGCTGACCGAGTGTGAATAGGACTCGCCCCTTCAGGGTTTCTTACAAATTTATTTATGTAACTAGGCAGTTCAGCCATCCCAAGAATCGAAAATATCGACCATATTTGCCTGTTATCGACCTTGATACAGGAAAGTCATCGGTCCCAGGAATTCCAAGGCTTTCGAGAATGTTTTAATGTAAGTTTCGAGCCACATAACGAATGACAAAAGAAATATTTCTTGTGTAATATAGTTACAAATTAACAATTTTCAGTCCTTTTCCTTTACTTGTATTGTGAAACCTTGCTTGTTGTCAAATTTCATTATTCACGGCTGTGGGAAGTGCCCTACAGGTTTCGGTGAGTGAATTTGCGAGTATCAGAATATGTGACACAATGGCAGTATCTTTCGGTTGGATACACGTAGAAGCTTAACTACGGGACATGAATTTCAACTTGATACGTCTACCAATTCCTGAACAAAAAAAAAAAAAAAAAAAAAAAAAAAAAAAAAAAAAAAAAAAAAAAAGCCGGCCGAAGTGGCCGAGCGGTTCTAGGCGCTACAGTCTAGAGCCGCGCGACCGCTACGGTCGCGGGTTCAAATCCTGCCTCGGGCATGGCTGTGTGTGATGTCCTTAGGTTAGTTAGGTTTAAGTAATTCTAAGTTCTAGGGGGCTGATGACCTCAGCAGTTGAGTCCCATAGTGCTCAGAGCCATTTGAAAAAAAAAAGGTGTCTTAACATACGGACGGACAGATAGAGACTCAGATAACAGATGACAAAAAATATGTTTTCGTGTGATATAACCACAAATTAACAATTATCAGATTGCTTGCTTTGGTTGTACGGTGAAATCATGCTCTTTGGCAAATTTTATGATTCTAGTGCAAAGGGGATTACCCTATAGATTTTGAAGAGTATCAAAATACAAATGGTGGTATGTTCTGTCTGCATTGACTCTGAAGCTTACATTTATTACACTGCCAAGAGGCCTTACACCTCAGTAAGTGACATAAATTTCAACAAGAGAAAAGGTTCTCAACAGTCGGAGAGACAGACAGTCTGATGGAAAACGAAGTGGTCCTATAAGTATTCAGTTTTAAATGACTTGAGGTACGGAACCCTAAAAATCGCTCCTCCTGCCTTCCATTCACAAATGAAGTAAGAATGGTAGGAAATGACAGTGGTATACGAAATTACCTCCTTCATACACCATATCGTATAATAAATCTTCCTGCCTATATTCACTGCATTCGGTACAGTCAATGTGTATCATTGGCTGAAACAGTGTCTTTTAGAAAAGAAGTAGTAAATAATGGAGTATATGAAAATATTAGAAACAGAAGACCAGCACTACAACACTTTTACCTTGCAAAGGAGATTTCACTGTGCAGAGCGATCCGTCCGAGTGAAGCTGGTAGGCCGTGTGGCGGGAGCACGACATGAATATTTCAGGAGTGGGCTAATCAGTATAAATCAGGGCGCGCCGTTCCACGTGGCGCACCCGCTGCACGCCGCCCCTGCCGCGCTCATTACGTTACGTTGCGTTGCGTTACGTTACGGTCACAACGGCCGCTTCGAATTAGCCAGCAGTGTCGGGCAGTGTCGGGCGCCCCTCCCTCCCCTACTAAACTGTCCAGCTGAGTAGCCGCTCGTGTGGCAGCGAGAGAGAACCCGACAGGACAGCACATCTCTTGTTGCAGTAACCATACCAGGGGCGCACAATAACTAACGGAACACATTTTATTCTGATAGCATGTTGGTTTTATTCAGGATTCCAACCCAATTCTTTTGGCTACGAAACCCTATTTTTCAGCATAATCTCCGTTCAATCTGACGGCCTTACGCCACTTTACTGGGAGGCCTGTAAGCCCGTAGGGTACCGCTCTACTGGTCGAAGTAGGAGCCAAATTCTAAGAGGGTAAGTCAAGTATTATCCGCAAAGTATTTTTATAATTTTATTGTGATCAAACAGGAAAGTTACAAGAACATAATTTTTCGACATATTCTCCTTGCGTTTCAACGCACTTGGTCCATCGTTGTTCAAGCTTCCTGATGCCCTCATAAAAGAAGGTTCTCGGTTGAGCTGCGAGCCAGTAATGCGCCGCTTCTTTCACTGCTTCGTCCTAGGCAAATCGACGGCCCCTTAATGCCTGTTTGAGTGGATCGAACAAGTGACAGTCAGAAGGGACAAGATCGAGATTGTATGGAGAATGATCCAGTACTTCAAATTTGAGTTTCTTGAGCATTTCAGCAGTGTGGGCAGCAGTATGCGGACGGGCATTGTCTTGCAACAACACAATACCATTTGACAGCAATCCTCCGCGTTTGCTTCGAATTGCAGACTTTAGCCTGGCAGTAAGCATCTCACTGTAACGTACACTGTTTATTGTTGTTCCCCTTTCCCCATAATGTTCCAGTACTGGACCTTGTGCGTCCCAAAAAACCACAAGCACCAGTTTTCCTTCGGACGGTCGGGTCTTTAACTTTTTCTTGCACGGCGAATTTGGATGTTTCCATTCCATACTCTGCCGTTTACTCTCCGGCTCGTAAAGATGGATCCACATTACGGCACCAGTAATGATGCCGTCTAGGATGTTTCCCTTCTTTACCATAGCGATCCAAATGTTTTTTACAGATGTCCAAGCTCGTTTGTTTATGCTACTGTGTGAGTTGTTTTGGGACCCATCTTGCACAAACTTTATGAAACTCAAGTCTGCTGTGGATGATTTCGTAAGCAGAGCCGTGACTAATTTGCAGACGATGTGCCACTTCGTCAGTAGTTAATCGTATGTATAAGACAATCATTTCAATTGAACGCTCAATGGTTTCTTAAATCGTGGCAGTAAACGGTCGTCCGGCTCCTTCATCGTGCATACACTTGCGCGACCATTTCGGAATTTTTCAATCCATTCGCAGCCACTCCATTGTGACAAAACACTGTTCCCGTAGTGTACCGAAAGTCTTCGATGAATTTTAGCCCCTGACAGGCCTTCCGACCACAAAAAAAACGGATCACTGAACGTTGCTCTTCTTTGGTGCAAATAGACAGCGGAGCAGCCATGATTAACAGCACGGCAGCGATAACGAAAATAACCTAGCAGCTTGAAAATTGCGAAGAGATTGTTGTTGTTGTTGTGATTTTCAGTCCTGAGACTGGTCTGATGCAGCTCTCCTTGATACTATATCCTCTGCAAGCTTCTTCATCTCCTAGTACCTACTGCAACCTACATACTTCTGAATCTGCTTAGTGTATTCATCTCTTGGTCTTCCTCTACGATTTTTACCCCCCACACTGCCCTCCAACACTAAACTGGTGATCCCTTGATGCCTCAGAACATATTCTTACAATCGATCCCTTCTTCTAGTCAGGTTGTGTCACAAACACCTCTTCTCCTCAGTTCTATTCAATACCTCCTCACTAGTTATGTGATCTTCCCATCTAATCTTCAGCATTCTTCCGTAGCACCACATTTCGAAAGCTTCTATTCTTTTCTTGTCCAAGCTATTTATCGTGCATGTTTCATTTCCATACATGGCTACACTCCATACAAATAATTTCAGAAACGACTTCCTGACTCTTAAATCTATACTCGATGTTAACAGATTTCTCTTCTTCAGAAACGCTTTCCTTGCCATTGCCAGTCTCCTTTTTATATCCTTTCTATTTCAACCATGATCAGTTATTTTTCTCCCCAAATAGCAAAACTCCTTTACTACTTTAAGCGTCTCATTTCCTAATCTAATTCCCTCAACATCACCCGACTTAATTCGACTACATTCCATTATCCTCTTTTTGCTTTTGTTGATGTTCATCTTGTATTTCTTCTCCATGGATTTAAATACCTAGTCAGAATCTTTCTTTTGTTTCCTTCACTGCTTGCTCAATATACAGATTGAATAGCACCGGGGGTAGGCTACAACCCTGTCTCACTCCCTTCCCAACCACTGCTTCCCTTTCATGTCCCTCGACTCTAATAACTACCATCTGGTTTCTGTACAAATTGTAAATAGCCTTTCGCTCCCTGTACTTTACCCCTGCCACCTTAAATAAACACAGCATGCGTCATCAGCGTAAAACGACAGTGTTACCAAAATAAAAAAATATAAATTGCGTAATAATTGACTTACCCCAGTTCCTGCACCAAAAACCTCCCCATCATTCGCGCAATGTTTGCCGCAGAATGCATCCATCAATGCGCCAAACAGATGAAAGTCGCAAGGTGCGAGATCCAGGCTGTAGGGTGGATGAGGAATAACAGTCCAACGAAGTTTTGTGAGCTCCTCTCGGGTGCGTAAACTTGTGTGAGGCCTTGCGTTGTCATGGAGAAGTTCGTTTGCATTTTTTGTGGTGGCGAACACACTGAAGTCGTTTCTCCAATTTCCTGAGGGAAGCACTGTACACTTCAGAGATGAACCTTGCGCAGTGAGGGAGGAGAGTAACAGCTTCAGGGTCCCAGAAGACCTCGCCATGATATTACCAGCCGAGGGTGAGGCTTTGAACTTGTCCTTTGGAAGAGAGGTGATGTGGCGCCACTCCATGGATGCTGTTTTGTTTCCGGTTCGTCGTGATGAACCAATGTTCCAACACCTGTGACGGTGTTCGAGAAAAATTTTTTCGCAATCAACCTCGTAACGTGCAAGCAATTCCGCTCAAGTGGTCTTTCATTGGTCTTTATAGTCTTCTGTAAGCGGACCCAGCCGTCACACACTTTTGAGTACCCCGAACTGGTAGACGACTTCGTCGGCACTACCAACATAGACTTCCAGTCGTACAGCGACGTGTTTGATTCTTATTCGTCAATCACCTCGAATGAGAGTGTACGCACGTTACAACACTGCTGGAGTCATAGTTGTGTGCGGCTGACAGGAACGTGTGATATCGGACAAGTTTTCGCGACCTTGTTCGGTTGACGACAGACATTTGCCCAGTGACACACCGTACTTTTGTTCACTGCCAAATCTCCGTAGATATTCTACAGGCACCTGTGAATATCTGCGATGCTCCGGTTTTCTATCAAAAGAAATTCAATGACCCCTCTACTTGGAACGCACCTGCGTTAGAGACACCATTTTGATGTCTACTTCTAGCACCAACAACCACGGAGACTTCATGAAACTATAGGGGCTGAAACGGGAATATTCTACGATGTCCCCCAGCAAATTCTGCATTGCTTCATTTGAAATTGGCCCAGGGTAAAATGGTTCAAATGGCTCTGAGCACTATGGGACTTAACTTCTGAGGTCATCAGTCCCCTAGAACTTAGAACTACTTAAACCTAACTAACCTAAGGACATCACACACATCAATGCCCGTGGCAGGATTCGAACCTGCGACCGTAGCGGTCGCGTGGTTCCAGACTGTAGCGCCTAGAACCGCTCGGCCAACCCGGCCGGCAATTGGCCGAGAAAAAAAAGAGTGTTGCATTACTTACTGAACTCTCTGTGTAGATCCTCTGCAGAAGAATTCTTAAAGGAGGTAGCTAGTAAATGATATTCTTACCCTTTCAAGCATATAGTGTTTGCACATATCTTCGGATGACAGGGAGAGAGAGAGAGAGAGAGAGAGAGAGAGAGAGAGAGAGAGTGAGAGAAATACGGTAATACAGATGCGAGGGTAAGATTAGACTGTAAGGACTTGCAATGAAACGCAGTGTCTGATATAGCCCCGCTCATTGACAGCTAACATTGTGGCCCGGCAGAAATCCCTCCTCTTCATTTCAGAGTAGCACTTACAACCTCCGTCTTCGGTTAGTTGCTGTATGTTTTCCAGTCCCTATGTTCCTCTACAGTTTTTACCCTCTACAGACGTCTCTAGTACAGTGGAAGATATTCCCAGATGCTTTTTAGATGTCCTATCAACATGTCTCTTCTTATTACGAGTGTTTTCCATATATTCCTGTCGTCGTCGATTCTCAGGAGTACCTCCTCGTTCCTTGTATTTTCAGTCCATCTAATTTTCAAGTTGTACACTAGCAAGACATCTCAAATGCCTCGATTCTATTCTTTTCCAATTTTTCCTCGGTCCATGTTTCAGCATCATACAATTCTGTGATCCAAATGTACTTTCTCAGAAATTTCTTCCTCAAATTAAGACCTGTATTTGATACTAGTAGACGCCTCTTGGCCATGACTGCCATTATTGCCAGTATTTATCTGCTTTTTATAACCTTGTTCCGTCGTTCACGGATTGTTTTGCTACCTAGATAGCAGAATTCCTTACGTTAATTTACTTCGTGATTATGAAACCCGATGTTAAGTTCCTTGGTGTTCTAATTTATGTTACTTCGCATTACTTTTGTCTTTCTTCAGTTTACTCTCAATCCATATTTTGTACTTATTAGAATGTTCATTCCATTCAGTAGATTCGGTAATTCTTCTTCAGTTTCACTGAGGATAGCACTGTCATCAGTGAATCTTATCATTGATATCCTTTCACCTTGAATTTCAATCACACACCTGAAACATTCTTTTGTTTCCAATATTCCTTCTTCGACTTATAGACATAAACGCAGGGGCGGAAGACTACGTCTTACAACCTCTTTATTCCGTGCACTTCGTTCCTGGTCCTCCACTCTTATTGTACCCTCGTGGTTCTTGTACATACTGAATATTACACGTCTTTCCCTATAGCTTATCCCTATTTTCCTCAAGATTTCGATCACCTTGCACTATTTTACGTCGTCGAACGCTTTTTCCATGTCGACTAATCCTTTGAACGTATCTTTATTTTTCTCCAGTCTTGCTTCCATTATCAAACGCAACCTCAGAACAGTCTCTCTGATGCCTTTACCTTTCCTGAAGCCAAGATGATCCTCATTGAACAGGTTCTCAAGTTTCTTTTCAATTCTTCTGTATATTATTCTTGTCATCAAATTGGATCGTGAGCTGTTAAGCTGATCGTGTGATAATTCTCCCACTTGTTGGCTCTTGCAACCTTCGTAACTGTGTGGATGGTATGATAGTATATAGCCAGTCTCTTGCATTCTACACACCAACGCGACTAATCGTGTTGTTGGTTCTTCACCCAGTGATCTTAGAAATTCTGATGTTATGTTATCCGTCCTTCTGCCTTATTTGATTTTAAGTCTTGCAATACTCTTCAACATTCATATTCTAATAATGGATCCCCTATCCCTTCTAAATCAACTCCTGTTTTCTATCATGTCATCACATAAGTCCTCCCCCTCATAGAGGCCCTCAGTGTACTCTTTCCACCAATCCGCTCTCTCCTCTACATTTAACAGTGGAATTACTGTTGCAATCTTAATGTTAGCGCCCTTGTTTCTATTTTCCCAGAAGTTTGTTTTGACTTTTCTATATGCTAAGTCCGTCCTTCCGACAATCATCTCTTTTTCGGTTTCTTGACATACTTTATGTAGCCATTTCGCCTTAGTTTACTTGCACTTCCTGTTTATTTCATTCCTAAGTGACTTTGATTTCTGTATTCCTGAATTTCCCTGAACATTTTTGTTCTTCCTTCTTTCATCGATCAACTGAAGCATTTCTTCCGTTACCCGTGGTTTCTTCATAGTTACCTTCCTTGTACCTGTGCTTTTCTTTCCAAGTTCTATGATGGTCCTTTTAAAGATTCCTTTCCTCTTCAGCTGAACAGCCTGCTGAGCTATTCATCATCGCAGTATCTATAGTCTCGCGGAACCTCAATCGTATCCCTTCATTCCTTAGTACTTCCGTATCCCGCTTCTGATTCTTAATTACTAGTCTCGTAAACTGCACCGTACTCTTCATCATAACTAAATTGTGATCTTAGTCTATACTGCCCCTGGGTACGCCTCACGATACATATACCTGATTACTGAGTATCTGCCTGACCATGATGTAATCTACTTGAAATTTTCCTGTACCTCCCGGCCTTTTCCGAATATATACCTCCTCCTCTCGTGATTCTTGAACCGAGTATTCGTAATTAGTATCTGAAATGTAGTGCCGAGCTCAGTTAGCCTTTCTCCTCTCTCATTCCTAGTACCAAGCCCATATTCTCCCATAACCCTTTCCTCTACTCCTTTCTCTAGAGCGGCATTCCAATCCCCCATGAATACTACTTTCTCATCTCTCTTACGTATTGCATTATTCGTTCGGTACCCTCGTACACTTTCTCTGTCTCTTCGTCTTCTGTTTGCGTCGTCGGCATGTACTTCTAAAGTATTCTTGTCGGTGTCGATTCTAACCAAAAGAACTCTATCTCTGAACTGCTCACTATAACTCGGTCTCTGCTCTACCTACCTATTCACAACGAATCCTACTTCCATTACACTATTTTCTGCTGCTGTTATTGTTACCCTATACTCATCCTACCAGAAATCCTTGTCTTCTTTCCATTTAATTTCACTGACCCCCACCACATATAGACTGAAACTTAGCATTTCCCTTTTCATATTTACTAGCCTCCGTAGCATGTTCAAACATCTGACGTTCTATGCCTCGACTAATCGAACGTTATCCTCCTGTTGGTTATTCAATCTTTTATTCATGGTCCCCTTACTCATGGCAGCCTCCTCCCAGAGATCTGAATGGGGGACTTGTCCGGAATCTTTTTCCACGATACTTTTCTATTACAAGCCACATGTCCTTTGGATATACATTACGTGTCTCCAATGCGGTGTTTTCCACTGCCTTCTGCGTTGATAATTCTTCTGCCGTTGATAATTCTTCTGCCTGTTAGGGGCAGGATCCCACCCCACGGACAAGAGTGTGCCCTAAACCTCTGTCCGCTTCCCCGATCTCTTTGACAAGACCTTTGACAGAATGAGGGCGACTTCTTACGTCGGAAGCCTTCGGCTGAAATCGCTCCCTCATTTTTACTCAAAAGTTAAGTGGTGATGGGATTCGAACCCTGAGCCGAGCACATTTGGATTACTGATCAAAGAAGCTACCGCTAGACCTCTTTATAGTTTACCTAAGAGAGCAGAGCTATATGACTCCGTTGTAAAGTCCTGACTACAATTAATAGAATATGAGGTACAAAGCGAACTTTCATCCCGCAACGGTATACTCAAATCGCATTAAACAAAGATTAAAGTGAAACAAAACTATAACAGTGATTTTCAGACGTCCTAATACAGCTTGCAAGTATATAGGGTGATTCAGTTGCCCCTAAAGACGTCGTTTTATGTAATCCTCAATGTTGTATCTGGCCTTCAAAAATCGCGCGCGAGATTTTCAAATTCTCTCGCCCGCTACCCGCAAACTGTTAGTCCTACAGAAAAAAATGGACGTGATCTTCTGTGAGAAATTTAATGTAGCTATATTTTTTACTAGGATACGTTTCCGCTGGAAACCACGGTTTTCTAGTTAAACAAGAGAAAAGTACGAAAGTGGCTTTCAAATGCACCTCAACCGACAACTCATCCCTCACCAGTCAGGGTTTCTAGTATGTTGCTCGTGGCACTCACTCTCACCACTGTACAAAAACTTGAGAATGCACTAACTAATCGAGATATTTGTATTTTTTTTTTTTGTTTGTATCTACTGATCGGGCTATTAGGCCACCAGCATCGTCGGCTAATTTTGTTAATTTAAACGTGCCCGAGATGGTAAGTAATGAGAAACGACTCTCGGAAACGTTACGCTGAAACTTTTTTTTTTACAATTCGATCCAATTTTAACACTTACAACACAGTAATTTCGTAGTAAGAAGTCCTGACGAATACTACGATGTCATTGTGTATTTTATACTGTTAAAATTCACGAAACTACTATATAAAGTTCGCGCAAATGTCAGTTTTACAATTTGTGAGTGCTCGATTAAGCCGGTCAGTGTGGACCAAAGCGTGTCAAATGTGGAAAATAATTCGTGCAATCGCAAATTTCTGTGCAGTGGTTGGGGGGGTTGTCATGAACAATGTACCAGAAATCCTGAGCGGTGGGGGCTGAGTGTGTAAATGGCGATGCGTTTGAAGAGCACTTTTGTACTTTTTTTAATAAGTCGCAAACTACAGCCTACAGCGAAAGCATATCCAAATAAACAGTTTAACTACATTAAATTTCCTACAGAAAGGTCCACGTAGCGCGCGAGATAATATGAAAATCTTGAATGTGGTTTCTGAAGGCCACAATTAACATTTCAGATTGGATAAAACGACATCGGTAGGGGCAGTTGAATTAGTCTGTATAACTCTGAGTATGTACTTGTGTTTATTTTCATACGACTAATATAGGTGATTGTGATTTGTGTGTTTCAGAATTACTTAACGTTCTGGAACTGTCGCCGTTGCGAGATTCGTCAGGAGGTGGGCTTGCTGTTGCGTGACTTCCGCTTGCCAGACTGTGGTGAGTAACAACAACACCACTATCGGTCCCATCACTGATGCAGCAATCGACGTATTCGCCGTAATCACGTGGTCCCCGGCTTTGCAGTAGCAGGGCAGGACCACCACAAGAAGCTGCCACACCACCGCCAGACCCATCACTGACGCAGCCATCGACATCTAGACAGTTATCAACGAGGCTGGGGCCATCTGGTTACCGTCCCCAGCAGCAGCAGCTCACAGCTCGCCTTGTTAATGAATGCCTGGTAAATCACGCGCCGCATTAGACTGTCGATATGGTGCTTTCAAGGATAGAATCTTGGGAGTCCTGCACTCAGATCACCAATGCAGTCTATCGAAATAGGTCTACTTTTCTTCACGCGTGTCAAGCAGCGTCGGGAAGGGAGCTCCCAAAATTTATCAACTCCCAGTGGTATCCTGCCATTAAGTGCGAAGTATTTCTCTACTGCAAACTGATGCGACAACCCGTCCCTCCCAACCCCTACCCCCTCCCCCCCACCCACCCACAAGAGAGGGCTCTAATGATGCTGCAGAGAAAAGAATCGTCAAAGTTTTGGGGAGGTGCATCAATTGCGCAGTGTTATGGAACCTTTACCGAAGCATCACAAAAATGGTTCAAATGGCTCTGAGCCCTATGGGACTAAACTTCTTTGGTCATGAGTCCCCTAGAACTTAGAACTACTTAAACCTAACTAACCTAAGGGCATCACACACATCCATGCCCGAGGCAGGATTCGAACCTGAGACCGTAGCGGCCGCGCAGTTCCAGACTGTAGCGCCTAGAACGGCTCGGCCACTCTGGCCGGCCGAAGCATCACACTAATGGGTTTTTCCGATATGAAGGGCAGGGGCTCTGATAAGGCACGCAGCCATGTACTCCATCTTGATGTGTGCTTGCATATTTTTGATCTAGATAATGTAGACTGGTCCAGTTTCACCCCTCTTGCAGAGGATAGTGCTGCTAGAAAAGCATGTATCAATTTTCAGAATACCAAAAAGTTGGATAAATTTTGCTTTGCATGGTAGCCTCTGGCATGCAACTGAAAATACTCAAAATTTGCATGTTGTGTACAAACATTTGAAACTACTAATGTCTGTGGGCGTTAAGACTTGAAAGGAATCTCATTCCCCTTCACAACCCCAGACCAGCAAAACTCGAGAGGCAGAACCCTGATTAATCGATTCATGTTTATGGTCTGGGAGTACATGAGGGAAGAAACAAGCCAGAAGATGCGAAGCACAAAGTAGTTGGACCCCCCCCCCCCCCCTGTTTCCTCAGAGTAGCTGGTCAGCATGCTAAACATGTAGATTTACTGCTGTTCTCCAAAGGTGAGAAGCATCACAGTGTCTGGATAAAGACCATGTCCCACATACATTCCGCTGAGTTCTTGAAAGTTTATGACCTGAGGCACTTTTTCCGCTGATGCCTCAACTCTTTTATTGCAGGGTGGGACCAATAAATGAGGCCTGGATGTTCGGCGTGTTACATTGCCAACATTTTGAAACCGTTTCTGGCAGCATTAACGGAGGAGGAAAAGACCTGCAGTCTCTTCCAACAGGATGGAGCAACTGTCCTTACAGCCATCCAAACCTTGGAATACATTTAACAATTTTCACGCCTGACAGAGTTGTTAGCAGAGGTTGCGGCGCTAACGGGTCACACGGATCGCCTAATCTATCAGTGTGCTTTCACTTTGTCTCCTCAAGTCTAAGGTGTATCGCAACCCTCCAAACTCTTCCAGAACTGCTGCAGAACGTTTCGAATGAGATTCCATCAATTCGAGCGGTCCAGCTTCGACCGCCTTCAGCAACTTGCTGACCAGGATCCTTAAGTGCCAAGATATGAATGGTGATCACTTTGAACTTCTCCTATAGTCATGTTACTACTGTATCTCCTGTCCTCTGCTATGTTTCCTTGTATCCTAGAACTCGGTTCTTTGGGCCACTTTTATTTGTCCTACCCTGTACATATGAGTGTTCAGAAAGATGTCTCATTGATTGCCTGAGACAGAAGCCGGTACATATGGGAATACCTACCGACGTTAAAAGAAGTCCTTAAGTTTAAGAAAATCGATGTCAGGAACTCTGTCCCTTTGTTGTATATACTGACTGAGTGCTTGTTAGGCCGGCCGGAGTGACCGAGCGGTTCTAGGCGCTACAGTCTGGAACCGCGCGGCCGCTACGATCGCAGGTTCGAATCCTGCCTCGGGCATGGATGTATGTGATGTCCTTAGGTTAGTTAGGTTTAAGTAGTTCTAAGTTCTAGGGGACTGATGACCTCAGAAGTTGGGTCCCATAGTGCTCAGAGCCATTTGAACCATTTTTTTTAATATTATGCTTTTGGGCTACCACTGGATAAAAAAGCGGGAACTCTATGCGGAAACCACTGTCGTCTAATGTGGAAGTTCCACAGTGCAGCTCACAACGCATGAATCTTGAGGTACAAGCTCCCATGGCACATACCCATATTCTTCCATAATTTGAGTAAGTATGATGCTTGCTTTCTTGTTGAGTACTTCCGTAATTTCGGCCTGGAGAAAGACAATGTAGAAAAATTCAGTTCACTCTCCAAATGAATGACGTCAAGAATATAGTTCCACTTCCTGGATTGCTAACGATTTATACACACACACATCACCAGAAACGTGCTCAAACAAGGCGCCGAGAGGATGTGGATATTACCGGAGTCACAAGTACCGATTATACAAGGTTTCAGATTGTGACAAAGAAGGGGATTTTCCCGTATGAATACCTGGATTAGAAGGGGAGACCCATGAAATCGTATTCAGGAGCAAATTTACAGACATTGCTGTAATAGATGCGGAGTATAGGCATGCTGCGAATGTTTGGCACGAGTTCAACATCTCTAATTTAGTGAGATACTCTAAATTGTACATGGAGACAGATGTGCACTCGTTCACAGACATTTGAGAAATTCCAATGTTCATCTCTGGCTATGTACACTCTTGATCCTGCCTTCAACTGTATTGTGGGACGCAGTGTTATAAAAGACATTATCAACGTTGAATTGTCCATTGAAGTTGGTACACTGTGAACGGAGAATATACCAACAGCCACCAATAGCCATTATCTATCACATCAATATATTACGACACTGCACTCATGATGAAATCTGGAAACAGATCCATTTGTTTATAAAATCCCAAGAGCAGAGTGTCTACATGCTGTCCTCGATTCTGATTGGCTGGGAGACCTGTATGTTAAATCATTTCGTAGCAGTGATGAAATCGAGACATCTGGTGAGGGTGAGACTTCTGAAGGACTGAGGTGATGTCATAGAAGTTAGGTGGCCTCTTTGAAGTTACACTTTCTACATTACTTGTGGCACTTCTTCCTGCTCGAGCATATGCTGACAATCATGCAAGAACGTATGTGGTGTAAGGCCTATGTATTGTGAGGACTTTTTAATTGTAATGACACTGCTTACTATTCGATACATGTGCGATAATGACGTTGTGGTGGGAGGGTATTACTACTGGGAATCGATGGTAGGCCTAGTTTGTGTGAGGATGGACATATCATAATTTTTCGGACACTATACGTCTATATCTGATAATGATGCTACTTGTTAGGAATGTTGTGCTGTTGGGACGTAACATCACTGTGGTTAGTGACCGACATATCACCAGAAGTGTGTGGGAAGTGATCATACAGCTATTCCTGTAAAAGAAATTACGTATGTCTAGTATCCGGGAGGATTGATTTGACGCACAGAATCGTGATTTTAATACATTGACAAGTATATCTGACAGTAAGTGGTGATGGATTCATTTTATGAACACCTACATTATACACCAATACAAGGCTTCAGTTGGATCTGCTATAGCATACAAACAGGGGAGCTAATACGGCTGTAATATCATGGATTCACAGAACATCCTCTCGTCAGTTCCTCTAAGCACATCCTGACATGTTCTTTTTCGCACTATCGACTGCGATGTTTATTACAGTACACCAATCCATATCAGTGATGACTTTCCAACCATTTTGTCAACAGGCGTGCTATTGATTATATCACAGTGGCAGACGCCTGTGCTTTACAACTCTTGTTTGAAAGAGCCGTGGCGGGATGCAGGACCTTCTGGGAGCACTGACAAAGTACCTGCAGTCTGCCTTGAATCTGACTGGCTTGAAGAACTAAATGCTAAAAAATTTCCCAGAACTGAAGAGAATCAAGATGCATGGCTGGTCTGAGTGTGGACTTAACATAATTTTTTTGGATGCTATACTCATATGAACTATTGGTCTGAAATGTGTATGCATTGGAGTGTAAAGTTCCTAGGGTCAGTGTCCCGACATGTGCAAAGAAAATAATGTGGGTGGGACTGTGTCTGGTCGTAATGCGGTATAGGTTTGAAGTGGAAAATTGCGATTTCAACACACTGATAGCCGTAAGGAGTATGAAACATTTTACATGGAAAATTATGTCCAGTCATAAGAAGGATATAGATTTACGTGGGATATTAGTATTTCGAGGGCCACTGTCGTCAGGAGGAAGTATTTACGTTAATTCACTCACTATTGAATGTCATCAGATTGGTGCTGCAATCGTAATATTTAATTATAATTAAACTGATAAATGTGTACGAACTTCTAACATGCTGGAGTAGCTTGGGTCAGCAACATCTGTTACTCAGTAGAACGAAAAACCAGTCACGGTTGGAAATTTTTACTTTTTATTCATTCAGTGACTAGTTTCAGGCCGAGACCCATTTTCAAATCAGCATAATTAAATCGGAAGTGGCATTTACAGTGCATAACGTTATCCGCATGCGCTGTAAATGTTCATTGTACACTTTTCACGTCTTCGGAAATGCCATTTTCGACTTTGTTATGATGATTTGAAAATAGATCTCGGCCCAAAACTAATCATCGAATGAACAAAAAGTAAAGATTTGCAATTTAGATTGTTTTTCGCTGTATTGATTAATATGTGGCTGGTTTCCTAGGACGACTCGGCTTGGCGCCCAGGTGCATAATGGAGGTAGCCAGTGGCCAGAATGATTGGGCATTTGTGGCTTAAGGCGGGAGCCCCAACTGAGTCTCCTGAAATGGTCAGGTGGGGTACGAGGTTGCAGTTGACCTAACGATGTCGTCCTCTAGGCGAGTGAATAGCGAACTAATAGTATGTGTTGGGCGGCAGCCTTCACAATCGCGTATGTTGTAAGTATTCTCCTATTTACGTGGACATTTGAGGAGATTCAACATGGCGAGTGCTTGCGCTGGACGATTATTCCTCACTCACGTAAATTGATCGGTTGACGGCTGGGAAATCACGGTGGAACACTCTCCGACCTCTGAGCATGCAGAACGGCTAGTGTGTGGATGCCAGGAGATGAGCATGCAACTGCCAGCATAGGCACCGTGCGACCGTGGCCTATGGAAGTTTCTGCTATCTCGGACATCTGTCTGTGACAGCTACTGTGGAATGAATAGTGGTTGAAGTATATGTGTTTACGAAGTAATCTTGCGTCAGGTGACGGTACCCGTGTTTGGCGTTGAGTGCTTCACAATACATTCCAGTGGACTCTGTCTTGCAGCGGAAAGGTGGAGTGTATTTGTTTAAATAAGGGTTGATTTGTTGTTGATACTCTCCTATCATGAGGTAGACCATTTCCCCTCCTTCTTCTCCCCGGTGCTGCAGAGAAAACCAACTTGGAAATTATAAAGTGTTTTCAAAAACAGTTACCAGACCTGTAGGTGGGCAGGAATTATACAACCATCCCGCCAGAATCTGAAATTCCTAATATCATTTTACACAGCGCCACTTTCAATCGTGACATAAAATTCCCGACTAATCAGTTTATTGTTTCCAATAGCGACACTGCGGACACACTCCATTCAAACCTCTGTGCTGTCTCCTGCAAATTGTTTACGAACATAGCACAACTGAGCTGAGATTTGAAACTCTCACTACTATTTTCACTACATCCAAAATAATGGTTTGCCCACTGAAGGACCTAACTGTGCCAGTACCCACCAACAGGATGGAAGGAAAATTCAGAAGGGGGCAAGAGTAGGCTTTGGAAATCAGGTGACTGCTGTGTCGAATCCTAGACAGCCCAAGAATTTCTCGATGAATATGTCAGTCCTTGTAATCCCCAACAAGAAGCAAGGAAAAACTGTCCACCGTAGAGGGTATCGATTTAATTAATTGGTCAATCAATTTGATTGAATGGGGGTAGCATATATGGACTATTTCCAAGACATCTACAGTGCAGCATTTTGGGGAGGACTGGGGATTTGCCATGTTACTGCTAAGGAAGAACTGGAGGGGTGAGGGGGGAGGAGAGGAAGGGACTGTATGTAGGAGAGGTAGGGAGGTTGCTTCTGCCAGTGTCTTCTGCTTATGGTATTGTGAACTAACTCAGTCAACATCTGCAAAGCAGGGCGAGCACATAAAGCAGCTGCTTCCACAGACCTGGGGTGAAGGTGATTGTTTGGAAACGAAACAGGCAGTGAGTCTGGTACCAATTTCAGAGGAAGCCGACATCCAGTATCAGGCATTCCTCTGAAGGCGACCGGCGCCTTGCAGTCCAGTGCTCTGGACTCGAAAGGTTGCCGGGGATGTGGCGGGAGCAGTGTGGTGCGGCGTGCGTGCAGATGTGATCGGGAGGTTTTCTGCCAGATACGTTTAGCGCGATCTGTAATAGTGTTATTACGTGCAGTGAGTGTTTTATGTTGACGTCGATTCACGACAGTATTCCTTGCATTATCGGAAAAAGTAAACTATTTACATATTTAATTGATTCTTTTTGATATTTCAAAAGACTGTCATCCTCCAAAATTAAATAAACAGCAGAGAATGATGAGCTTTTCCTGCCAAATAAAGAAATCCAACCCCTGTGAAGTGTATACAAATTGAATTTTATAAATAAACGATATATTATTATATCTTGTTCAGTGTTGTTGAATTTCCTGTCGTGGGATCCTTCCAGTCCATCAGCTCAGCATAGACTGAGCGATTTTTCCAGCCAGTTTTTTCTGGGAGTGGACGAGGGTGGGGGTGGGACATCGTGTGGTAGTGACATTGTGCTATGGCTCAGGCGATCCCTGCATGTCAAGGTGAGTACACAAACGAAAATTTTGCAACAAGACAACACCTCCGGTCTCCAGCAGTGTAATTACGCAATTACGACATGTGGTTGCTGGACAAGGTAATACTTGCACCTTCCAATCCAACAGCTCAGCACAGAGCGTTTCCAGCTATTTTTCCGGGTGCGAAAGGAGAGAGAGGGTAAGTGAGGGAGGGGAGGGGAGGGCGGGGAATTTCCGAGAAGATAAAGGGTTAATTAGTTGATCAAATTAATTAATTAGTCATCTAATTTGATATCAAGTGCGTCCTTGTATGGGCAATGGTGATGGAGGTTGGGGATTTCCCAGAGGTGTGGGGGAGGAACAGAAGGAGGAAAATGGCGTTGAGGGATTCTCAGAAAGGAAAATCATTGTGCAAAAACACCCATCTTGTGGTACAGAAATCCTTGGTTGGTTCTGTCCCGTTGACGACGTTCTCTCACTATAATAAAGGCTCCCAACGAGTTTTGCGATTCTCTACTCCGCAGCAGTCTGGATGTCAATTTACAATTGAACAGTGTTAATGGCACACTCCCTTACCTTTACCTCTTAATCTCATTAAGAAATGGTACTTTTGTTTCTGACATTTACCGGAAACCATCAGCCACTGACATCGTGCCCCATCGTTATTCTAATCACCCCATGAAATATAAAAAGGCGGCCTTTCGTTCGCTTCTTTACCACCTCCATAAAGTCCCCTAATCCCCCAGGGTTGTCCCCCTAATCCCCCAGGCTTTCGGCCGAGAGTACCGGGTTATACAAAGTAATGCACTAGCTAATGGTTACAAGATAAATTTCATTCAAAATATTAATAAGGAAGTATTGAAGAAGTTCTGTCAATAACCACTCCACGTTTTCTACCACCTTAGAATTAGTTAGGCAGGACAAAAAGAACTACCACCGCATTTCAGACCATGGCTCCGTTTCAGAAAGATTCAGTAAACATCTAAAAAAGAATTAAGTAATTCCAGCGGTTTTCTATTCTGCAGAATGTGGGTTCCAAGTATAGACACAAGGAACAGTCAATCAGCAACCCATAGAAGAGCACAGGGGTTTATTCAATTTCCTGTAACGATTGTTCTCAAAAGTACATTCTGGAAACGGATAGGTGTTTCGAAATTCGCTTTAAAGAGCATCTCAGCATGGGCAGTTCGAAATCTGTGATAACATCTTACTTAAGCGATAACCAACATTCCATTTCAGATCTCTACAACATAGAGATAGTACATAAAGAGAGAGAAGGCGCTGCTTCAAACGTCTTGAGGAAATATGTATATAATAAAGTCCATGAGACAGTTCCCCGATAATACTCCCAGTAATAAAATGGAGTTAAGGCACCGAACTTTATTGGCCAATTTTGACTGTTTAAATTTCTGAAGATAGGCGTCTAAACACCTCGTCAGTTGGTTAGCTTATTACAGCTTTTTTATGTTAACATTCATGTTTACTTCCACTGCAGATACATTTGGAGGTCATCTGCTCTATTTAAGGTCCACATTGTTTTAATAGTTCACTGTTTTAATAATTATTTAATATAAATAATTTTGTTGTTTTTTGTCTAAGTATATTTTATAGAACTGATTTTTTAAATTATAGTATATTAAAGAAATTAGTTTAATGATCTGAAATAAATAGTTGATCTTAGCGACTTACAAGTTGCATTTATTAAATATATGTAAGCTCTTTCTTCTGCAGGCATAACTGATTCACACGATTTCCCTGTCCTCATGTGTAATATTTACTTCCATTTTTATGTCTAGTGATTTACTATTTCAGGACATCTCAGATAACTGCATTAATTTTACAAACATTTTTGACAGATATTTGCACCAGCAGAATCAACTCAAAAGTTGCGAAACCGGTTGTTTGGGTTTATAAGTGATCTGAACAAATACTGGGTTCACAAATCAATTATCAGAACAATAGGTTTGCCCCTGAATATGTGCTTGCCGCCGAATGTATGCAATCTGCATAAACAAACTGCTCGTTCTATCTTTACCCTACAACTTTGGTGCATATGGCCAGTTGCGTTGATGAAAAAGAGATGACCGACGCTGAATCAGCGAATTTCGGCAGAATGCCAGTCGGCCTCTATTTTTGTGTTTGCGTTGTACATTCTGCTAATTGCGTATTTCGGGTTTTTCACTTCTGTAAAATTGCAGTATTTACAGCGAAATGCCCTATTTTCAATTTGCTCCCAATACAAAACTGAATGACACAAATTTAATTCCTTCTCAAAAATAAACTATATTTCAAGCGAAGTTTTCAAAAAGTTACTGCATCCATTACGTCCAGAGAGATGGTGCTGATGACTTCCACAATCTGAGTGTGGGACCGAGCGAGGTGGCGCAGTGGTTAGCACTCTGGACTCGCATTCGGGAGGACGACGGTTCAATCCCGTCTCCAGCCATCCTGATTTAGGTTTTCCGTGATTTCCCTAAATCGCTTCAGGCAAATGCCGGGATGGTTCCTTTGAAAGGGCACGGCCGATATCCTTCCCTAACCCGAGCATGAGCTCCGTCTCTAATGACCTCGTTGTCGACGGGACGTTAAACACTAACCACCACCACCACCAGTGTGGAGATCTTGAAGGTGCAGTGCAGTGCAGTGACGAACACCCTTTCTTCACGTACACACAGACGAAAAATTCCAATGGTCCGATCTCGGGAGAACGTGGAGTCCAATTCACGGGTATATTTTGTCCAATTCGATGTCCTGGAAATGTTCGCTTCAGTGTTGTCCGAACATTCAACGACCGGTGAGGTGGAGAACAATCTTGTTGAAACTAAACGTTTGTTTGCAGGTCATTAACCTGGAGAAAAGCAGACATCTCCAGCATGTCTAGATAACCCCTCCCCGCCCCTCCATTTCACTGCACCTCTTGTTCCTCATCCTTTTCTTCCAACTTACTCTCTATCCCACTACTTTGCACTTCCTGTTCACTCATCTTTTTCTCCCTCCCCACCCCCACCTACTGGCCACTTAGATTTTTCAACTCCGCCACAACTCCTCTATTTATTTTATCCGTTAAATAAATGCATAGTAACATAATTAAATGAATGATACACAAATGATGAACTGAAGAGAAAAATGTCACAGGTTTAGATCAAAGGAGAAGCAGTGGCAAAGTTGGAAACACTACACAAAACACACGATACACCTTTAGGCAGATGAAAATAAACTACATTGTTTTGTGCGTAACATAAAAAAATGCATAGCTCAGCAAAGCAGTTTTGGCTATGCCAGAATCAACAGTGCCAAAAGAAGAAATAATCCGAAGATGCGCAGTCAGACAGCCTTTCCTAAAGTGAACAAGAAACCAGGCATAAAACACCATAAGTAAAAATCAACATCTTGTAACGAACTGTTTCTCTATGTATAAAGTAAGTCAAATGTAAATATTTTTCATTACTGAGCACTAATGACGATTTATTTCAATGAAACGAAACGCCTTTGGTGAGAACAGCATTTTCTTATAGTCGCAAGGCCTTTAAAAGACATTAAAATACTCTCAATAACTGTAAAGCAACGATATGGCCACAGAAATATGGTCACAGAAATTAAAAAATTTTATCAGCCAGAGTTGCGAGAAAATTCCATACTGTAGGTAGACGCATGTGAGCACTGCAATGAACGCAACGTGTTTGACAGTAACCAAACAACCGACATCTGAAGATGGCTCTAAACGATGAAAACCGCTCATAATCATGAACATCTTCTCACAGCTGCGAATGAAAAAAATAACCAGGTAACTAATCGCTCGACAGTGTTGAATATTGCTTTGACTGAACACATATAACTTAATGCGTTGATCCACAATTCGTCTGGCTTCATAGGACAAATAAATGTTCACAGTACAACGAGCAGCGTTAAAGAGTGAAAACCCTGCAGTTATTTCTGGACGATAACAGTGACTTGAGGGTAGCTTTATGGTCTGAAGAATGCTACTGAAGCACTGTTCACAAAGATTATTAAACCGTGTCTAGTGAGATTAATCCATTATGTTCGAAATTGTTACGAAACCATACGCATTATTCGGGTTCACTGCAACATCCTTCCCTCGAGAGGACGATGACACATCAGTTTACGGCCCTTAAACCGTAAACATCATCATCATCTTCATCGAGACGATGTTTCCTTTCAACAAAGTAATACACCATGATCATGGTTTTTGTCACCAGGCAGTGTACTGCAGTTGTTAGACACTGAATTTGGATTTGAAAGGAACGGGATACAAATTGTCATGTGGCCATTCATATGTAGGTTTTGTGCGGTTTCCCTAAATCGGTTGCGGTGAATTACGCTGTGGTTCCCCTGAAAATAACATTGCCGAAAGTCTTCCCAACATTGCCCTTCCTGAGATTTTCAGCATCTGGTTACTCCTCTTATTATGTTACGTGGAAATTCCACAAACGCCGGTTACTTTGCGAACGTTGGTTGTTTAGTCGACATAAAATTTTTCTGGGTTTGGTACCGTGTCATAATGTAAAAAACCAACGTTTCGGCCACGATTGCAGCGGCCTTCTTCTGGGTCTAATGGTCACAATTAGACCCAGAAGAAGGCCGCTGCAATCGTGGCCGAAACGTTGGTTTTTCTCCATTAACGGTAGGTTTTTACATATGACGCTGTACCAAACCCAGAAAACTTTTGTGTCGACTGACTCTGGCCGCGGAAGCCTAAGCAGTTATGTTGGTTGTTTAGTGTACATGCAGACATAACAATGTGACTCGACAGCATATGCAACAATAATTGATCAAACATGTGTTCCTTTTCCAGTGCCCAAGAGACGTGACGTATGTTCATACTTTTCCGCATCTGATTTGGCCTTAAAGACCTCAACAGCATTTTACGGCGGATAATTTGCTCTGCATGAACTGTCTCTGCTGCATACCTCGCTGGCATAGTTATCAAAAGCAACAGATGTGTGCGCGCGAGCGACACGTGTGTGTGTGTGTGTGTGTGTGTGTGTGTGTGTGTGTGTGTGTGTTTTGTGTGTATGTGTAGTCCTTCCATCGTTTTGGAAGATACATACGGTGATCTCACCTATCTTAAATTTTATGCTGCTCCGACTTACATGGTCCATTGCACTCCCTTCGCCCTTCTTTGAACTTCGCCGTTTTATACATCACACAAACTGTTTCCCCTCGCATGAATAATGTATACGCTAGCAAGCCTTCTTGTACCGACATTGAAATAAAACTTAAATTCTCCTTCTTAAGAAGTCAAGTGAAACAGACTCAGAGGTAACACGCATCACTGGATGGCATATTTTTCATCAGAGTGTTATGGCTCTTGGTACCTCTTTCAGTACGTAAGCGGAATGCTTTGTAGGAACATTTTCTTACCTTCTGGGGCGTAAGTTCTTATTATTGCTAAGTCCAGCATAACAGTACGAGATTTCGTATCGAATTCATATATTTTTGAAAAATTAAACTGGCAAAGTAAAATCCTTTAGGCTAAAGTTAGAGATTCGGCATTCGACAATTCGTCTGCCTCTATCATATACCTCGATTATATACTGTGCGAATAAGAGAGATTATGGCTGAAAAAGCGACATACCTAGCAAACAACCCTCGCTGCATATGCCCATGGCAGAGAGCAGAAAATTACTACTCTTAGGACAAAGCACACATTTCTGTCCAGAGGAGTACGGAGTATATGTGTCATCACCATGCTCATCATCAGCCCTTTGATACTTACTGCTGGAGAAGGTGCTCTCTAGACGTTTCCATGAATTGCTATCTTCCAGGACACGCATCCTCGGTACTCGGTTTTCTTTACCCTACGCTATCACTCCTTTAAGTTGTCAGCTCAGTCCTTACTTATCTCTTAGATTCCAACAAAAGGCGATCGTGAACTAGCTACCATCTATTCGTGTGGTTTCATTCCATTTCCTTTCCATTACAATCATCATTATTTTAATCCCGACTGTTTCCTGGCACACGAGTAAGTTTTTCTATCTTCTCTGAAGCCCACATCATGCACCTCTCCATTGATCTTTTTTTTTTATTCTGTTGCGGTTTGCGTCACTGCCCTTACACAAAATTGGTAATACACTTATTGTAAACTTTCAGTTCACACGCGTTTGGAGCTTACTTATCAGAACTCGATGACAGTTATAAAAACAGCTCCATTCATATTTTACTTGTCTTTTACTGGCCAGCAGGTCGTTGTGTTTAAGAACAACACATAGAAAAAGCCAACTGCTTCTCCTGAGAGTTCCTTGCTAATTTTCATTGTTTTATTTTTGACGTTTTCATTACACATTATTTTGATATTATTAATACCGAATTTCATTCTTAATTACTGAATTAAGTCTTTCCATTTCTGGTTGAAATTTATTTGTACCATAGCACAACAATAGAGCGTCATAAGCGAAGTTAAGGTGATACGGATTTATTTCATTAACGCTATCCCTTTATCATTTTTTCAGTTTAAGGACCCGAAAACTTCAAGGGCTACTGAAAATAGTTTTCATGACATGGAGTATATCCACATTTTAGTTTCAGTTCTGGATTTCCTGCTATCAACGGAAAACCTGTAGCATCGATGTCCATTTTCTCCCGTCTACTAAACATAGACTGAATCAGTCATTATTACTCCAGGGCTCTTAATACAGATACAGATTTCGTTGAATTTGAGACATAAATTTTATCAAAATCTACGAATCACATGTGAAGTGGTAATTCAAAATCACTCCTTCTTCCTAGAGTTTCATTAATAGTGATACGTCCACTTTCAAAGCAATCTTCGTCCACTCCTTGATTAAAATACAGTGTTTTTCTTTTCTTCTACGCTCTTGATAATATTTTTAGTGAATAACTCGTAAACCACTACGACACCGATGATGATATTCTTTTTGTCTAGTCCCTATCTTCTTTCATGATATTGAATTGCAGCATAGATGCATTTATGCAAAATTCTCTTCCTCCTGTATTCTTTCTGTCTTGTATTTACACGAATGCCGAAATGGTGGATACTGAGTAAGCGACTGCGGAGTGGAAAATGAACTAAAACTGCTCAACCTGTGAGGCTCTACCGAGATTACGCAAAAGAACTTGTTCCCCCTCTAGCTGTAGGTTATCATAGGTTACTGGAGCTACGAAGGGAGCGATTGGAAAAACGCGCAGTTCATTCCTGTTTTCATGATGTGTGGCAAGACAGACGCGCATAATTGTAGGCCTGTATCGTGACGTCAATCTGCTGTAGAGTTGTGGAACATCTTCTGTACTCGAGCGTTATGACGTTATTGGAGAACGAATATCTCCTCCGGAATCAGAGTTCTAACGAGATTCACCTCGCTCTGTTCGTTCAAAGGCGTTCAGGTGTTCTTTGACTGCCACGCGGAATGGCCGAAAGGCTGGAGGCGCCATGTCACTGACAGCGCGGCCACTCCCGTCGGAGGTTCGAGTCCTGCGTCGGGCATGGGTGTGAGTGTTGTTCTTAGTTTAAGTTAGTTTAAGTAGTGTGTAAGTGTAGGTATCGATTACCTCAGCAGTTTGGTGTGTGTGTGTGAAATCTTATGGGACTTAACTGCTAAGGTCATCCGTCCCTGACAGCAGTCTGGTCCCATAGAAATTCACACACATTTCAACATTTGTTCCTTGACCCACTGAACGCATTCTATACAGTTATGCATTGTCACTTAGCGAACGGAATACTAGTTTACCGATCATCGGACCAGATGCGTGACTGAACACCTGGCTGTCTTGCAGACAGAACTCAACACGTCGTTCTTAACGGAACGAAATAGATAGATGTAAAAGTAATTCCCGGAATACCTCTCGGAAGGTTTATAGGGGTGCTAGTGTTTACAGTTTGCGTTAACGATGTAGTGGACGACGTTGGATCCCCACGTTAGATGCTCCTTGAGAGTATTGGCGGACGACGCTGTTGTGTGCAGGGCCTGCAGACAATTGACAGATGATGCACGGGCCGGCAGCTGACCTCAAACGGGTATAAATGTAACATACTGCGCATAAATAGACGAAAAGATTTGCTGCTGTTCGATTACGCTGTTGACGATAAACCACTGAAAGTAGTAACTACTGTAAATCACCCAGGAATAACCAAGCGGAGAGACGTGAATCCACTGAATCAAATGCAAGATAGGAAAATTAGATGCCAACCTGCGATTCGTTGGGAGAATTTTAAGAAAATGTGATTCATTCACGAAAGAAGTGCCACAAAAACGATGTTCGACCGTTTCTCCGGCATTGTTCATCAATCTGGGATCACCAGCAAGATCGTTTACTCGGCCTTAGAGCGTTACCGAGATGCTCGACAAACCCCTTTGGCAGATGCTGCAAAAGAGGTGTTGTGCATAGCGTAGAGATTCATTGCTCAGATTTCGAGAGCGTACGTTGCAGGAAGAACTGGACGACGTATCACCCCCCACCCCACATACATCTCGCGAAATGATCACGACGAGAAAATTAGGGAACGCAAAGCTCATATTGAGTTTTACCGACAATCACCCCACCCACTCGCTATTCGTGAATGAAAGAGCAAAAGGAGGAAAGGATGGTGGTGCCGGTACTACTCGCCGTCAAACTGTTTAGGTTGGCCTGCTGATTAATGATGTACTCGTAAACGTGTCTGAGACAGTTATAGCATATAATGTTTCAGAATAACAACAATCTGCCGGGCTGACAACGATTACTTAGTGTAAATATCCTTTTAATATATGTTTTAACATTACCTTTTCTGCAGTAGACATTGTCAAGTATTTGCTGCACCACGTCAAATGGACACATTTGCGTTATAGGCAGAATTTACATTTGCAGAGTGGAAATTTCAAACATTCTAAAACGCGTTTCCAATACTGTTGTCTTTACGTTCATCTGTCGCATGTCCCTAGACTTGTTTCAGGGCCCAAATCGTGAAGAAATTGTTTCATTTATTACTAGATGGCGCATGGTCTTTGGCCAAATACTCCTTTTCATAATTCCAAGTACCATACGTTGTTCCGCAAAATTTACACAACATTATTCAGTCAGCTAAAGGTATGAACCCACTCCAAGTGATTTCAATACATACAACTGTCTTCTTTGATTTTAAAGGTGCTGCTGAAAGCTTGTTGTTAATAGAGGCGGCTAAGATTTCCAAATGCAGTACGATCAATGTGTCTCACACTCACTCATCTCAAAATAGCTATTAAAAATTCCAACACTGATACAGAACAATGGAAAAATGTCAATGTGTTCAAAATAGGGAAGATCATTGTAGGTGTACGTCACGCCGTACTTCATCCGAAAGACCAGACATGTTTATCAGCTGCAAAACAGAAAGAGCTGTTGACGATGTTGCTATTTCTTCTTCAACAGCGCAGGGAGCTCTGCAGTAAACTTTGCAACATCTGATACTCAAGACAGAATTGTGTAAGAAACAAAAGTCAAAACTGAGAAATTATTTCTTCAAATTAATTTTATTATACTTCTGCAAAAATTTAAAAATGTATCGCAAATGATTTTTATTCAATACCGCCCTACAAGCTGCAACATTACTGCTTTATTTTTATATTTTCATTGTCATTAATAAAGTGTAACGCCCCAATAGTAGAAATATAAATGTCGTGTGACTAGTGCCTCCCGTCAGATTTGACGCCACTTCGGCGACTTGCGCGACGGTGGGGATGAAATGATGATGATTAGTACAACACAACACCCAGTTCCTGAGCGGAAAATAATCTCCGACCCAGCCGGGGATCGAATCCGGGCCTTAAGGATTGACAGTATGTCACGCTGACCATTTTATTTCATTTTATTTTATTTTATTTTTTTGTTAATCTCATTTTGTTCTATAATGTTCGTTGAATCTGTTCGTGGTGGACGCCCGATGACATTCGTTCAGGTTGTTCGTTGATCCATTCACTCAGTTTTTTATTACAGAGGGTAGCTAAGCCCTCCGACGCTGAGCTACCGTGTCGGCACCACTCAGCTACCGGATCCGGACGCCTCAGCAGTAATGACAGCTGCAGTGAAAACTTCCCGGCTGACACTTAGAACCAGTCAATTCGCTGTTATGAAAACCCAGAACGTTCTCCATAAACTATTCATTTTCTAATTTATTTCTGTATTTTTGAAATGATGACTTGAGCAGCATGATTCTATGGCAGAGGCGGGCAGGAATCCTGCACATGTGCGGTGCACTTGCACGCGTGCAGTTAACAGATGTTCCGCGTGCACACAGGGGCAAGCTGGCCACCCGTTTATCTCCCATCCCCACCATACCTTCTGTCCGCTCCTTCCTCTGTAATGCGTTTTGTTTCCTAGCTTGCTTTATTGAGTGAATGAATAAGGTTAGTAGGAGTGCTTGAAAGAAATCATGGTTTGAAAGAGTACCTATTTCCTACGACATGTTTTATTTAATTATCACAGGTGGAGTTTACAATACGTTTAATATCTGGAACAAAATTTCTACATACAGACAAACACAAACAGTTACGTAAATTTTCATCACTGATGTTTGCTCTTAACCGAGACTTATTAATTCAGCAAATGGTTTTCCAGCTCTCGCTATATTAAGCGCAGTCTTATAACTTGCACATACCGCTGGGCTATTATTGTTGTCGTCCTGAAAACTTGAAAACAGTGCTCCATAAAATGTTAAATCAGTTAGATGAGAGACACGATGAGAGAAAGTCGCAGATCTCTCGTGACAACAGCAACTATGACAAATTCAAATGGCTCTGAGCACTATGGGACTTAACTGCTGTGGTCATCAGTCCCCTAGAACTTAGAACTACTTAAACTTAACTGACCTAAGGACATCACACACATCCATGCCCGAGGTAGGATTCGAACCTGCGACCATAGTGGTCGCGCGGTTCCAGACTGTAGTGCCTAGAACCGCTCGGCCACTCCGGCCGGCCAATTACGACAGATTCATCTGGTATCGTCAGATCGCTCTTCGTAAGCTCAGTCAATTCCCCATCCGACAATAAATTGTACTCGTCCTTGTGAAATTTATTATAATGGCCTTCAATACTAAACTTCCGTTGACCAGCGAGAATACTGCCACATAATAAACATTTCGAATTTTCACGTTTTTGCACAAAGAAAAAATGATTCTCCCATTACTTTTTAAAAGATAGCAAATCTCCACTTCTCCGTTTCTTGAAATACAACGTTCACTACATAGTGCTCGCTTCGCATCAACGTCCGCAGCTTAGCCTGGCACTACACTGCCGCAACCTGCCGACTGTCGCCACAGCCCCGGTCGACGCCTGCACACGAGCAGCACACGTGCAGCGCTGTGTGCTCATGAGCCGCGTGCAACGTTTGCCCGCCCCTGTTCTATGGTATCAGAACACCTTCATAATTTTTTGGACACAATTAAGTCATGTACAAAATTAGTTACATTGTTTTTTGATTCTTCTGAAAAATGTAAGATGTGACACTTAGAACGTTAGAACTCTTCGCTTTTAAAATGTAGTGGGGTAGTCAGTCCGTGAAAGAAGTGACATGCACCAAATGTTTCTGAAATATCTGTGACCTTACATACAACTTGCAGGTTTGTCGGGGTGTGTTGTATTCTCGAAATTGACTGCGCAGCTCAAACTTGAAACTGTGAAGTATTAAGGAATACAAAATAGAGCGATATTTTAATCTGCATAACGGCAGACTATTGTTATCTAGAAATTTTTATTCCTGCCAGAGACTCCGAAGCAAGTAAAAAATAAATGAAGAACTTAACTAGGTCGGGTACATTTCGTTCTCTTTGGCAGTCACCATTTCTACCAACTACCGCAGTGCATGACGATATTCACTGCTGTTAGTTGCAGATGAAAAACATCATTTGATGTCACGTCTATTAGAATCTTGAAGATACATTTAGCAGTTCTCTGTTTACGATTGTGTAAAATTATAATAGAGTGACTAATTTATGAACACTACTGCAGATTACATCAAAACGCAAAAGCCGCTCTCCCCCTCTAGGGACGGCATTAAATTTCAAGAGTCATCGCTGATTTCACCAACTGCTATCGTTCGTCGTCTCTGCTGCCAAAAAGCGGCACGTCGTGCAACAATGACAATTACCGCGTAGCGACCTAAATGCAAGCTGACACTGGTTAGCGCAGTGGTGACGTCAGCTCGCGATACGGACCAATCGCGGCTCCATCCCAGCGCACTGCCCTAGCAACGCCCTACCGTTATTCAGGCCGACGCTCCGCCATGATTCATACAATCATCGGCTGGCATCGCATTAATTTCTCCACGTGGAATCCATAGCACGGCCAGATAATCAAGGCTGGCGTTTTGTAATTTTAAACCCGGATTTATTTCTTAATGCGGCGGCGACGGCAGGGCGGGGTGGCGTTATTTTGCTTTACGCGCAGTCGGGGACGAATTTAGTGTCTGCTTATCTGCGGTAACGGCACGTGTGGGCCCCTGTACGTGCGTGGGTGTGTGTATGTCGGCTGCAGGGGGAGCGTGGTCACCGCCCCCGCCTAATGTAATGGCACCGATAACACGTCATCGCACTCGTGGGTCGACGCCTCTTCCGTCCGCGCAGATATGGCGATGTGAATTATTAATATTTATCCCTTTATTACCAAGTTACAGCGGACGATGCTACGCGCCCGTAACCTCAACCGAACGGCTGAGCGCTTTCGGTCTGCCCCAACGACATAGAATAACGAGAAGAGGGTTCTCATTTTCTCTTCTAGCCTGAACTAAAAAAGCTACCAAAAAGACCCTCAACTTATAGGCCAATTTCAGGACGACCGTTTAGTTCATGAAACGAGACTTTTTCCTGCAGTCGCGCATATATATATACTTATATGAATATGGTGTCTGTCCTTAGGTTAGTTAGGTTTAAGTAGTTCTAAGTTCTAGGGGACTTATGACCACAGCAGTTGAGTCCCATAGTGCTCAGCGCCATTTGAACCATTTTTTTATGGTGTCTGTTCATTCGGACATAACCTGCAGCCGTCTAGAACGAAATTAGAATGACATTAATACCGTCAGCTACTCACGGGCGTTGATATATATCAACGAGAATAGGTGATAATGTGTGCCGCTATCGGGACTCGAACCCGGAATTTCCTGCTTACATGGCAGAGGCTCTATGCATCTGAGCCACCGAGAGCACAGGGGTAGTGCGACTGCTGGGACTATCTCGCGCACGCCTTCCGCAAGACTCACATTCTCACCTTGTATGTCCACACACTACATTCGTAGTGTCCCTCCCAAACACACTCATTACTCGTGGAAGACATTCTTACCAAGTCCCGTAAGAGACCATACCCATATAAGTATATAGTTCTGGCAATACCGGATATGACCTTCTTCGGATGCACACGTATTCCCCGAACTCTTACGGGACTCGGTAAGAATGTCTTCCACGAGAAATGAGTGTGTTGGGGAGGGACACTACGAATGAAGAGTGTTCACATACAAGGTGAGAATGTGAGTCTTGCGGGAGACGTGTGCGAGATGGTCACTGCAGTCGCACTATCCTCTATACCCTCGGTGGTTCAGATGGATAGAGCGTCTGCCATGTAGGCAGGAGATCCCAGATTCGAGTCCCGGTCGAGGCACCCATTTTCACCTGTCCCCGTTGATATATATCAACGCCCATGAGCAGCTGCGGTATTAATGTACTCGTAATTCTAATTTCGCACATATATGTCCCACGGAAGGGGCTGAGCGGCACATTCACTTGTAGATATTCAGAGTTGCTGATTTATGTGTGTGTGAGTATGTGTGTGTTTGTGCATGTGTGTGATATAGTGTTGTTGTTGTTGTGGTCTTCAGTCCTGAGACTGGTTTGATGCAGCTCTCCATGCTACTCTATCCTGTGCAAGCTTCTTCATCTCCCAGTACCTACTGCAACATACATCCTTCTGAATCTGCTAGGTGTATTCATTTCTTGGTCTCCCTCTACGATTTTTACCCTCCACGCTGCCCTCCAATATTAAATTGGTGATCCCTTGATGCCTCAACACATGTCCTACCAACCGATCCCTTCTTATAGTCAAGTTGTGCCACAAACTTCTCTTCTCCCCAATCCTATTCAATACTTCCTCAACAGTTATGTGATCTACCCATCTCATCTTCAGCATTCTTCTGTAGCACCACGTTTCAAAAGCTTCTATTCTCTTCTTGTCCAAACTATTTATCATCCATGTTTCACTTCCATACATGGCTGCACTTCATACTTATACTTTCAGAAACGACTTCCTGACACTTAAATCTATACTCGATGTTAATAAATTTCTCTTCTTCAGAAACGCTTTCCTTGCCATTGCCAGTCTACATTTTATATCCTCTCTACTCGACAATCATCAGTTATTTTGCTCCCCAAAGAGCAAAATTCCTTTACTACTTTAAGTGTCTCATTTCTTAATGTAATTCCCTCAGCGTCACACGACTTAATTCGACTACATTCCATTATCCTCGTTTTGCTTTCGTTGATGTTCATCTTATACCCTTCTTTCAAGACACTATCCATTCCATTCAACTGCTCTTCCAAGTCCTTTGCTGTCTCTGACAGAATTACAAGGTCATCGGCGAACCTCAAAGTTTTTATTTCTTCTCCATGGATTTTAATACCAACGCCGAATATTTCTTTCGTTTCCTTCACTGCTTGCTCAATATACAAATTGAATAGCATCGGGGAGAGGCTACAACCCTGTCTGACTCCCTTCCCAACCACTGCTTCCCTTTCATGTCCCTCGACTCTTATAACTGCCATCTGGTTTCTGTACAAATTGTAAATAGCCTTTCGCTCCCTGTATTTTACCACTGCCACCTTCAGAATTTGAAAGAGCGTATTCCAATCAACATTGTCAAAAGCTATCTCTAAGTCTACAAATGCTAGAAACGTAGGTTTGCCTTTCCTTAATCTAGCTTCTAAGATAAGTCGTAGGGTCAGTATTGCCTCACGTGTTCCAACATTTCTACGGAATCCAAACTGATCTTCCCCGAGGTCCACTTCTACCAGTTTTTCCATTCGTCTGTAAAGAATCCGCGTTAGTATTTTGCAGCTGTGACTTATTAAACTGATAGTTCGGTAATTTTCACATTTGTCAACACCTGATTTCTTTGGGATTGGCATTATTATATTCTTCTTGAAGTCTGAGGGTATTTCGCTTGTTTCATACATCTTGCTCACCAGATGGTAGAGTTTCGTCAGGACTGGCTCTGCCTTGGCTGTCAGTAGTTCTAATGGAATGTTGTCTACTCCCGGGGCCTTGTTTCGACTCAGGTCTTTCAGTGCTCTGTCAAACTCTTCACGCAGTATCGTATCTCCCATTTCATCTTCATCTACATCCTCTTCCATTTCCATAATATTGTCCTCAAGTACATCGTCCTTGTATAGACCCTCTATATACTCCTTCCACCTTTCTGCTTTCCCTTCTTTGCTTAGAACTGGGTTTCCATCTGAGCTTTTGATATTCATCCAAGTGGTTCTCTTTTCTCTGAAGGCCTCTTTAATTTTCCTGTATGCTGTAACTATCTTACCCCTAGTGAGATAAGCCTCTACATCCTTACATCTATCCTCTAACCATACCTGCTTAGCCATTTTGCACTTCCTGTCGATCTCATTTTTGAGACGTTTGTATTCCTTTTTGCCTGCTTCATTTACTGCATTTTTATATTTTCTCCTTTCATCAGTTAAATTCAGTATTTCTTCTGTCACCTCGTCTTATTAGCTACTTGATCCTCTGCTGCCTTCACTACTACATCCCTCAAAGCTACCCATTCTTCTTCTACTGTATTTCTTTCCCCCATTCCTGTCAATTGTTCCCTTATGCTCTCCCTGAAACTCTGTACAACGTCTGGTTCTTTCAGTTTATCCAGGTCCCATCTCCTTAAATTCCGGCCTTTTTGCAGTTTCTTCAGTTTTAATCTACAGGTCATACCCAATAGATTGTGCTCAGAATCCACATCTGCCCCTGGAAATGTCTTACAATTTAAAACCTGGTTCCTAAATCTCTGTCTTACCATTATATAATGTATCTGATACCTTTTAGTATCTCCAGGGTCCTTCCATGTATACAACCTTCTTTGATGATTCTTGAACCAAGTGTTACCTATGATTAAGTTGTGCTCTGTGAAAAATTCTACCAGGCGGTTTTCTCTTTCGTTTCTTACCCCCAATCCATATTCACCTACTACGTTTCCTTGTCTCCCTTTTTCTACTGCCGAATTCCAGTCACCCATGACTATTAAATTTTCGTCTCCCTTCACAATCTGAATAATTTCTTTTATTTCATCATACATTTCTTCAATTTCTTCGTCATATGCAGAGCTAGTTGGCATATAAACTTGTACTACTGTAGTAGGCGTGGGCTACAATAATGCCACAATAATGCGTTCACTATGCTGTTTGTAGTAGCTTATCCGCATTCCTATTTTCATATTCATTATTAAACTTAATCCTGCATTACCCCTATTTGATTTTGTGTTTATAACCCTATAGTCACCTGACCAGAAGTCTTGCTCCTCCTTCCACCGAACTTCACTAATTCCCACTATATCTAACTTTAACCTATCCATTTCCCTTTTTAAATTTTCTAACCTACCTGCCCGATGAAGGGATCTGACATTCCACGCTCCGATCCGTAGAACGCCAGTTTTCTTTCTCCTGCTAATGACATCCTCTTGAGTAGTCCCCGCCCAGAGATCCGAATGGGGGACTATTTTACCTCCGGAATATTTTACCCAAGAGGACGCCATCATCATTTAACCATACAGTGAAGCTGCATGCCCTCGGGAAAAATTACGGCCGTATTTTCCCCTTGCTTTCAGCCGTTCGCAGTACCAGCACAGCAAGGCCGTTTTGGTTAGTGTTACAAGGCCAGATCAGTCAATCATCCAGACTGTTGCCCTTGCAACTACTGAAAAGGCTGCTGCCCCTCTTCAGGAACCACATGTTTGTCTGACCTCTCAACAGATACCCCTTCGTTGTGGGTGCACCTACGGTACGGCTATCTGTATCGCTGAGGCACGCAAGCCTCCCCACCAACGGCAAGGTCCATGGTTCATATATATATATATATATATATATATATATATATATATATATATATATATATATATATATATAAATAATAAGGTATGACAAAAGTTTTATTTTCTGCAGTTAGTATCCCACAGGCTGTAAGTGTTTGAGAAGTGTCATGTTTCAAACGTCAAGAACTGTTGATATGGAATTATTTATGTAGTACCGGTTTTTGCTTCCAGATCATCTTAAGGTATCGTTAAATACATTGAGGACCAAAGAAACTGGTTCTCCTGCCTAATATAGTGTAGGGCCGCCGCAAACACACAGTAGTGCTGCAACACGACGTAGCATGGACTCGACTAATGTCTGAAGTAGTACTGGATTGAAGTGACACCATGAATTCTACAGGGCTATATATATATCTGTAAGAGTGCGTGGGGGCGGTGATGTGAGCAGCACGTTGCAAGGCATCCCAGACATGTTTCCAGTCATCAACAATCCAATGTCGGTGTTGATCGGCCCAGGGTTTGTGTCATGCAGTCATCAAGGGTATACGAGTTGGCCTTTGGCTCCGAAACCCCAGGTCGACGATGTTTCGTTGAATGGTTTGCACCCTGACACTTGTTGTTGGCCCAGCAATGGAAAGTGCAGCCAATTGCGAAAGGGTTGCAATTCTGTCTCTTTGAACGGTTCTCTTCAGTCTTCGTTGGTCCCGTTCTTTCAGTATCTTTTTCCGGCCGCAGCGATGTCGGAGATTTGATGTTTTACCGGATTCCTGATATTCACGGTACACTCGTGAGGTGGTCGTGCGTTAAATCCCCACTTCATCGCTACCTCTGGTACGTTGTGTCCCATCGCTCCTACACCGACTATAACACCACAGTCAGGCTTACTTAATCTTGATAACTTGCCACTGCACCAATAGTAACCGATCTAACTACTGCGCCAGACACTTGTTGTCTCATACATTCGTTGCCGACCGAAGCGCCGAAGGTCCGACAAGAACTAGCAATTAGAGGGCACGAAGATATAAAATAATTTTTTTTTCAATTGTGGAACTCCGAAATAATGACATAACTGAGTTTAAAGATTAGTTAAGGCGTTAGGGGTATAAGAGAACGTCGCAAGATTTTCGAAACGAGGTCATTGATCTACTAGGGAAGTCTGTGTTGTGAATGGTGTTGGTCTCAATCAAGAAGACTGAACAAGTGTCATTTTATATTCATACTGTCGATGATTCCTTAATCATCAGTGAAGACTTTATTGGCTTATATGAGACCCCCGACACTGAACCACAAACTCTGTTTGTAAGGTGTCAGGCAAATCCAACACCTTCCATGAAAACTCTGACATGATAAGCAAATCCAGTAGTATGTCACATAGCTCCGAATAAATCGTGACATTAAATTAACCAAAGTAATACGAGTAACGAGTGAGCAAATGGAATACCACAGACTAACACAAGAATGCCTAAATGCATGTCATACCTTCCCACCGTGAGACAGACGCAGTTCCGAGGGGAGAAACGAGAAAAGAAGCCGAGAGCAGAACCGTGTTATGTTAGAAGGCCCTACGATAATGGATGGACACCCACGTCGCCAGCTAACCGCTAGGACCACCCCAGCTGCAAGTTTTAGCATGAGACTTTTTCGTGCCTCTGTTACGTCAGGACCACCTTCCAGCCCATGTTAAAAGCTAGAGCCCTCCAGAAGAACAGTATAGATCTTACGATAACACTAAAAGGGCCACACCAGCCGCAAGTTTTAGCGTGAGATGTTTTCGCGTCTCTGTTACGTCAGAACCACCCCCCAGCCCATGTTAAAAGACAGAGCCCTCCAGAAGAACAGTATAGATCTTACGATAACGCTAAAAAGGACCATCCCAGCTGCAAGTTTCAGCGTGAGACTTTTTCGCGTCTCTGTTACGTTGCAAACTTTAAAAACATTGCCCCACCACGAGAAGTATAACATTTCTCATTGCATAGACAGAATTTTTGTAGGCAGCGCTTAAGTTTAACATTAAGACCCTGATTGGTCAGATGAAAACACAGCCAGATAGTTTTTTTAAATCAACTTCGGTAAACTGTAGTAAGGAGAAGTTAGGACGAGAGTTGCTTCCGAGACCGCGAGGTGAGCGAAGCTGTGCTGCCCGCCGCCCCTTGACGAACACCGACAAGGTAATGAACGCACGTGATGCCGCATAACAGCACATAAAGCTTTACTCACAACTGCAGAAGTCTCATCTGTTACACCCTCTTTTTGCGTAATACTAGTGTCGATCGTCAATTAAAGCTCATTGTGTTCACATTTGCCACTTGAAGTAGAGATCTGAAACGCGATGATTTTTCTGTTATATAGTTACTGAGAAGCCACATCAGCCACTGTAATTTACGACAAGTTAGATAAGTAATTAAAGATAATTGAGGGTCACTGTAGACCATTTTGATAGTTTTCTCTCTTGTGAAACTTAATTTAAACCTAGATTATAGATGTGATATGGCATAGGTCATCCTTCGATCCATTGTAGAACTTGGAAACCCACTCAGGGAATATTCGTTCACATTTTTGTTTAACGCAGTTGGTTTTTATCATCCTGTATTAAAACATTTCCTTTTATCAATAGTGCAATTTATAAACAATATTTTGTGAGTAGAATAAAATTTCCAATGGTAAACTTAACTGCTTTTTCGACGTTATTTTACCAGCTAACTAAGAATAGGATAGCCTTGAACCCCTTCCACTAAATTTAGTTAGTATTAAGATTCTTCTACATGGAGTGCAGTGGAGCTGACGCTGAAATCATTAAGTATTTGGTTATATCATCGCTAGTCTCCTTACCAGCAACAGGTCCCAGGTTCAAGCTAGTCAATTCCCTAAAAAACACGCTCAGAGCGTCGTTGCGCGAAAGTGGTAGGGAGATACGATATAGAACAAACAGACACCACGCAGAATGTTAGATGTTTAGTATTTTAAAAGATGGTTTTGCTCGTCTTGATTTGTGAATGAATAACTTAAGAGCACAGTCCTATGATGGTGCTTCGAATATGGGAGATAAGTTCAAAGGACTAAAAAAGTTAGTTTTGGATATACAACCAAAAGCACATTATGTGCACTGCACTGCTCACAGTTTAGACTTGGCAGTTGTAGACTGTCTCCACCATCTTACGTCTACGAGGGACATTATGGCTTTAGTCAAGGACTTAATAAACACAGTAAGGGAATCCAACAAAAGGATGGGACTTTTCAGAAGCTTACGCTGTCAGAGCGCCAACGACCAAGCTGGTTTTGACCCCTTTGCCCTACTTGGGGCTATTATGCGAGTTTCTAGTATCTTGAGAGTACTTAAAAACTTTGAAGAACTTCTAGAGTTTTTTGAAACATTTTCTGCAGAGGACAAAACAGAGGCAGGTTACAAATGTGCAGGCTATCTTGAGTCAATGTTACAATTCAAGGCGTATTTCTTTTTATGTCTTTATTGCCATGCAATGAACCTAGTGGAGGATATCAATGAAAAAATTCAATGCCCTCATCTAAGTGTTGCTGATCTAGAAAATATATGAGGGCTTGATTTGTATATTGAATGGAAGGCGTGATAGTTTTGAACTCTTTTGGGAACTGTGTTTAAAAGAAAAACCTTCACAAGTTGATGATCCTGCGCTTCCTTGGAATCGAAGTATACCGAAGAAGTATGAAAACAACGAAGCCAGCTCACCGCACACTTTCAAAACCCCAAAGGACTACTACAAAGCTATTTGCATTGAAGTTTGTGAAACTATGCAATCTTGCATTACTGAGCGGTTTACTTCAACTGGACTCACACACCTCATTGCAGTTGAACAAGCGTGCTTGCTTTTAGTAAACAGAGGTGAAACAAATTAGGAAAAATCAACTGAGTTTTTCAAAAATGACCTAGACATTGATAGACTGCGCTTACAATTGAATATGTTAGATGATATTGCTAATAAAAAACAATTGGTCTTAGAAAACATGTGTGATATAAGAAAGTACATCACACAAGAGCCTGCAGTTGGAGAAATGTTATGTGAGGTAGCGAAGTGCATTAAGCTACTCCAAGTAGTTTCAATCACGACAGAAACAGCAGAACGGCCATTTAGCGCCCTTAGACGTCTGAAGTCATATCTCCGATCAACAATGGGACAGAAGCCACTGAACAACTTGGTGGTTCTTCATGCCCACGGAGATGCTTTGGATGAATTGGATATCCTACCAGTCATCAACGACTTCACATTCAGTAATTCAGTCAGATAGTCGACTTTTGCACCTTTCTAAAGACACTCTAGCCCTAATAATAGCATTTAGAGCAATATTAAAAATATTTACAAAATAGAGAATTAAATACATACATTCTGTTAAATTTTCAGTTTCGAAATATCATTACTAGTTTAGTAAAACATTACTATATTACTGTAGTACTGTATTAGTTATTTTAAAATACCTAAATATTTTTATGGTGTAAGACCCAATTAAAACCCGATATTTACATACTTTTTGACTGAAAGTATTAGGTAAACTGTATTAATTTTGTTAACTGTATTAAAGCATTAACTTTGAGATACTGTTTTTATTTGACGAACCCTGAGCCTTACTTAAAGCAGCTATTTCACTTATTAATCAAAGTGCTATTACTGTGCGACAGCAATAGTTTATGTTGTATTCTTTTAATGATAGTTTAGGATTTATTTAAATATAATATCAGTCTTTTCAAGGCTACATATTCACTGCTATGTAATAGCCTATAGTCATGATTATTACTGTAAATTAGATTAGCTTTTTACGAAAATACCATGCATGTTTATGTTTTGTTTCTTTTTCCAAAGTCAAAAAATGTTTCAGGCTTGTCGAGGTTCCCGGAGTGTCCAGTTATCAAGAGTCCAGTTTTCGGGGTTCTAATTTGATCATATGACTCTAAACTGCTTAAAAATCTTTAAAACTCACTATTTTTCATCTAAAATTTAGAAAATTTCCCGACGTAAAAACCCCAGTTTGGGCGTCCCAATATTTTTTGTAAGTCAGCGCCCTGATTTCATTACTAGCCGCTGCAGAGGTAGATGCTGCGCATGTGTTATCGTCAGCCAAAATATTCATATCGTATTCACTACATAATCCTATCATAGTTTCTGGTGACAGGGGTTCAGTTAACTCATTGCCTTCACCTGGTAGTTCTTGTATATTATCAAGAGATTCGGAACCTGAGTATACTGATTCCTTTCTCGATTAATGTCTATTCCTGGCTCGATGCATAGTGCAAATAAATGCAGTCATTTTCGTGAGAGCTGTGGCTGGTGGCTCGATAGTCAATTGTTGGATTGGCTGGTACTTTGGCTGCGAGTGTTATTCGCTACAAAATACAATAAAATCTTAACTGAAACCACACAATATTACAGCCTCTTCCTGTAATATACACAACACATATAGAAGACAATACCAAAATAACTGTAATAAAATTAATCATGGTATATCAAAGTGCTTTCCTGGCCTATCACCACAAAAAACCGAAGCAAACACACACTAGTGTCCTTACCTTGGTTACATTCAGCAATAAGTCTAGGTTGTATGTTATGTATCCTCGTTCAGGTATACAATTTCTCTCAATGCCAGGAAGTGTTTGGATTCGTAATTATGCAATCAAGCACCAGAGATGAATATGTGGAAAGGGATATTCATCAATTAATTTCAAATACAAGAAAAATACAGGGTGTCCCACTCAAACCTCCCTGATTTCAAAGACCCAGAAAAAATCACAGTAGATATGACAATGAAAGATGTATCACATCAAAAAAATTTATTTATTTATAATCAATACACGTTTACATGTGTACCATTTGTAGCACGAAGAATATCGAGTCCATATTCAATTTCTTCCAAGTTCTTTGTAATATTTCTGAGCCGTGGTAAAAATTGCTGTTTTGAAGAGCGCGCCGCAGCGCGTAATGTGAAGCAGTCGTCCTCCGTTCCTAGCGGTGGCGCCGCTGTGGCAATAGCAGCTTTGGTGTCTCCCTCTGGTGGGAAAGAGGAAAGGTTGCCTGTTCACGTGCATTTAAGAGGCGCTATGAGCTCGCCACTGGGTCAGTCTGGGTCAGTCTCTCGTCCCCAGCTTGCTATTCTGTCTCTTGTCCGTATTTCTAAGGCAGTTAGTGTCTGTCTGTCGTTCGGATCAATCTTTAAAGCCGGAAAAATGAGAGTCTTTCCACTCCGCCAGTAAGAGAACTCAGCGATTGGTCGCCCGGGCAGGGCTTAGTTCCTACATCTGAGTCTGCGCGTTAAGCCGCCAGTCTGCTCGAGTTTCCTCAGGCAATGGTCATTGGCGGTTGGATCGATCGGTTGGTCGGTCGCGCACTGAGACACAAGATGACTTGTCCGTCTTGAGCGTCGGCGCATGTGAGGTCGCCACGTGAGTCCAGTGGGCCGCGGCGTATAGCAAGGGGTAGTGACTTCGCGGTCGACACGAGAGCAACAGGAGTCAACCCATGACATCAGTCTTGCCGGTGTGAGCTGCTACGCCGTAAGACGGGAGACTGCGTCCGTTGAAGCGGCTGGCAGCGGACGATTCGAGAGAGCGATTTGGGGTGCTGCGCCAGGTCTTCTCGATAAATCGCAGTTTATTAAAAGTTAAGTGATTGGTGATATGTTGTTTGATTTACTCTTGTTAAATTCTACTTGTTTTTTTGGTGAGGTCACTAGCCGTTTTGCTATGGGGTCGTCCCACCATTCTTCTCCGTTTGCCCACCCGCGGGAAGGTGGTTGTTTATAAATTGGGTTGTCCGTTTTTCCCTTGTGGAGTACGGGCGGGTTAGAGCAACCCTGCGGTTCGGGTTGTTCGGTAATCTCCCTATCAATCTACCGTACGTTAGGAGCTGCCTCTGTCATGTTTGTCGGATTTGGTGTGTTAACGAATTTATTGCTTGGAGTGTAACGGCCTAATACCTGAACTATGTTTTGATCTTGGAAAACATTGATATTATTGCCTACGATCTCGAGAGGCGGTATCTGTGTACTGTAGAGCATCTTAACTATTGTGTGGCCAAACGTGGTGAATTTTATGTAAGATTGCATTTCATGAGCTTTTATTTAAATGATCATTTTAGTATATAAAGTTGCCACCCTTTCACCGTAAGACTTTTCTTAGAAGTTAAAATCAAGTTGCACCTTCTGTGGCAAGGTTAATATTTTAACTGTTAGTGTTTTGTACTATTGTGTGCTTGTGTAAACTGTTAAAACTCTTAGTTTAAAGTTATCTGGTGTGTTGCAGATTTGCACCAGTGTAGTCATTCAGAGGCTGTTGTGAGCGGTCGTAATTACAACCGTGTCAAAAGGGAGCGGCAAGGTTCTCTGCCCGAAAGCTCATACAGTCAAAACTTGTTTCTTTCTGCCTCTGAATAAATTGTAACTTTGATATTTAGAGGGTGCTTTCTGACTGTAATTTTAAATCTTTTTCTTTTAAAAAATGCTTTTAGGCACTATTAAAGTGGTTAAAATTCCCATTTGTTAAAAGGAATTCGGTTATGTTTTCATCAGTTACTCCCTGGCAACTACTTCCATGCTTACATAGTGTGCTTAAATGTGTTAATGTTCTTGATGAATCGCTAGTAAATAAAATAAATTCTTAAGAATATTCTTTGAAAATAAATCACGATTCAATTTCCACTGTTATTGTTGCAATCGCATTGGTGATACGATGTCGCAACGTAGGAATATCGTCCACTTTGGTCGCATACATGCTGTCCTTCACGAATCCCCACGTGAAAAAATCAAGCGGCGTAACGTCGGGTGAACGTGGTGGCCAGGCGATGGGTCCTCCGCTTCCGATCCAACGACTTGGAAATTTCCTATCCGGGAACTTGAGAACAGCCGTGACCAATGCGGCGGAGCTCCATCTTGCTGAAAAATGATGTTGGGTTGCAATGTGTTGTATCTGAGGGTACACAAACATCAGGTGGATAGCATTCATAAACACGACAATAATTTCTTTGCACACTAATTGGCGATTTTGTTTCTGCAAACCACACTACTGCTTGCGAGCGCTGCTGCGGAGTTGCCATTTTCACTTCATACAACCATGCTGCACTCTGGCGACAATACTTCGCACTTCTGACGCAGGAGTATAAATTCTTTGAGATGCTCTACAATGTGGTGCATTTTTCATTGTCATATCTACTATAGTTTTTCCCTCCTGGGTCCTTGAAATCAGGGAGGTTTGAGTGAGACACCCTGTACAATACAATATAATAAAATAATGGTTTCTTGAATTTTGCGAAGATTATCTCGTACATCAAAAGAAAGCCTAAAAGTGTTCTTCTTTTGTCCGTCTCTTGCTTAGCGGCTTTCAAAGTCAATAGCTCGCTGCGTCTCTTACGACGCTTCCACAATAAACACATCACATCACCGGACGTTTGTTTTTTACATTCTCGCAACGTTATTTGCTAATTGTAGCTGTTGTTTAAAATGTTTTTAAAGAGATTAATTCATTTGTGGTTTTATATAACAAGCAGGTTGTAAAGTTTGCCTGAATGGCATTTCTTAAAGAAATTATTATCTGATTTATGATTGTAATTCTCTTAATGATTTATCTACGATGCAAATAAACATGTTGAAATGAAATGGTCACTGTATGGGTCAAGTCCTTCCACTCCCTTTATGTTAAAGGTTAAGGAAATCGAAGTTCAAAACAGAAATAACGTTCCAACTTGTAGATTCGTCTACAATTAAGGAAAATTATTTATTATGGAGAATTTTCATCTTGGTTGTCTAAAGTATAGTATTTGCTAATGGAATTTACATTCTGAAATTTAACCCGTTTTTCAAGGTTACTATTCCGCCTCCTTAGCTGAGTGGTCAATACGAGAGATCCACCCTGGTTCGATTCCCAGAACTGCCAAGGATTTTTCCTTGGTGGTAGAATCGGACTGGAGTGCCCTCAGCCTCGTGATGCTAACTGAAAAGCCAACTGATAGAGAGGTAGCGACTCCAAGGTCGAAACTTCGGCAATGGGCGGGAGTGCGTTGTGCTGACCTCTTGCACATCCAATGATGACTGAGGAGGACAAGGCGACCGGTCGACTATCACGTCGTCTTCGCGACATGATCACGGGCTTTCCTTTTGTTTCAAGATTAATGTCATGTTTAGTACCATCTTGTGAATTAGAGGTTCATATTATAATGTGTGGGGGGATTTTTTCATTACCAAGGAAATGTACACTTCGAATTAAAGAAGACATTGCTTGGAGGTTTAACACTTTTTCAGTTTCATTTTGTTCAATTCTTTGCACATGAATTGGAGTGATCAATCCCTATATTTAGCAGTTTTCAGGTACATCGGCTTTTACATGTTTTTCTGACTAGGCGTGCGTATCTAGTTCTCCCGTGCTTCAATTATCTTTTCTGAATTTAGTGAAAGGTGCAAAAATGGAAAACTCTCCTGCCTTTTTGCAGAGCTTCCATATCATTTTTAAATACATTTCATACAATTTGCTAAAATCCCTACCCCTTCATGGTCAAAGTACGATCAGTTGTACACTCATTGTTAATTTGGCTGATACTTAATATCACGTTCAACACCTTGTTTAGTATAACGACTTAAGTATGGGTCACAAGTAGTACATTCTTCATTCGTAGGCTGAGAAAGAGTAACTGAAGACTCACCATCACATTTCCTACCATTTCTTTCAGTAGACTCTAACTCATGTATGTCTTCTGCCATATGCTCTCTTTATTACAAAAGAAAGTAAATAAGTTTGTTTCGAAATTGCTTTTCTGTACCAACACTTCTTTTTATACGACGAATTGATGAGGACCACGCGCACAATCCGTAATCAATTTACTCTTAAGTAGTAAATGTGACCGACTAACACAAAATAAGTTGAAAACTGTAACAACTATCGTCTTAGTGTGTAGCAGGTGGAAGCCTTGGTATTTAGATATAATCTTTATGCGCGTGTCAGTAATTGCAGAATTATGGCGACGTCTCCATTGTTGATTCCAAACTTCGTGAACAGCGGATGACGGCATTGTTAATTTTTTAAAACAATGCAAGCTTATTAGTTATTACATTACACCAGCCCAGATGATAATTTAAATTCATAAATTATTTTGAATTTTAATGTCATAAACATATAGACATACATTTCTCGCAAGAGCGGGGTGAATTTTTAATTTCCGGGGAGATTTTCCCCTGAATTCATCGCTGGTTGTAGCTTCGAACACAGTGAACATTATTAGCAATATGTCGCCTGAACAAACTTGAAATTTCGGAAGTTATTAGCGTTTGTCATCTAGAAGTTCACTGAAGAGACCATTAACATGTGAATAAACAATGATTTTAAATGCGCCTCACGCCTCTGCTAAATTTTCATTACACGCAGTCTGGTAAACGTAACGTCATTCCAACCGGACGCACGGCTCAGATCAGTGCAGAACTGTGCAGAATGGAGCAGACAATTCGTAGGTGCACACCGGTGTTCCAGTATGCGTGCGCGCGTCAGTAAAAATGGGTAACACCCTCGAAACAGAGCGCCAGGAGCGAACCATTTCATTCCATATACCAATACAGTGCGTAACTTGTTCATTGTTGCGTAAAGCGGAGCAGAACGGCGCGGTTTGTCGGTCTCCCCGGTCGCGCCGCGCTGCGCCGAGACTCAGCCAGTTTGGACGTGGCTCAAGAAGCTTCTGCAGAATCAGTGTGTTAGCTCCTGAAGTGTATGTGCCTGCAGAAAACCACCAGTATTAGTGCATGGATTTTCAAAGGTTTCATTTGAGTATCAATGGATTGTACAGTAATGTCGTATTTTTGCTCTCGCGCTGTTACATGCGAGCGAGCAGTGATGTTGTAAGCTGTACCACAGGGTTAGGTTCTCATCTTTGGTGTGCGCATAGGTGCAGTAGCAGATAGTGGTTAGCTGTGTTAAAGTGAGGATTCAGATTTGGGCAGAGTAGAGGTAAGGACTAAATATATTGATTTTTTCTTTTGCTCACTCAGGACCTACTTATGTCATTCAGAGACAATTGCATTTTTTTTGTTCTGTATCAGTTTTAGTTCTGGCATTTGGGATCAGTATTGCAAAACTAATTATCGTAGGTTTTATGTCAACGTTCATTATTCAGGCAGCTTGTACTGTTCAAAATCATTGCAGTCAGATTATTCCGTTTACTGGTATTAAAGGCTTGCCTTCTAATTACGACAGTTCAATTTTCTATTACGCTTCATAATAAGTTCTGCTCAGCTCTTATTATTCAAAATAGAGTACGTCAGTCATATTATTGTTATTTAAAGAGAATTTTCAATTGGAGGCCTCCATTTTCCAGGGAGATAGTAGTATTCTGACTTAAGTCTGACCTTTCCGAAATATTATTGTGATATATGTATTTCGGACAGAATCGTGAATGGGACGAATGCTTAATATTAAAGTTATTTGTAAAACTTGTACAAAAATCGGTGTGCTTCTGAACACGAGGCACTGAATTGTTCCAAAGTGTTAATGAAACTTCCATCGAAACTATTTAACTAAAATTTGGAAAATGTTACTTTTTATGGCGACAACTTATTTATCTTTTGGAAATTTCTTCTCATAAAGCAAAATCAAAGACCTAAAGTACAGGAGAAGAAGAAACGAGAGAATAAGGTCCACCAAAAATTCATTCAGATCCCAAATACGCAATATTTCCATTTAGAATCTAGCCGTACTGTCTAGAAGATGGTCTCTAGGAAAATGTAGTTCTTGTATGTCGTCGAAATGACTTCCAGAAATGACGTTTGTATCAAAGAAAATTTGGGATGGGAAGTTTGTACATGGCGAATAATATTGTGAATCATGTAACAAAGTATATGTGGGTTTTGTTTTCGAAATTCACTAGCAAAATACCGTGTGTGTTGCTTTCAAAAAAATGGTTCAAATGGCTCTGAGCACTATGGGACTCAACTGCTGAGGTCATTAGTCCCCTAGAACTTAGAACTAGTTAAACCTAACTAACCTGAGGACATCACAAACATCCATGCCCGAGGCAGGATTTGAACCTGCGACCTTAGCGGTCTTGCGGTTCCAGACTGCAGCGCCTTTAACCGCACGGCCACATCGGCCGGCCTGTTCCTTTCAAACAGATAAAGTGAAATATAACGCCATCATAGAATTCTTTGTCTGAAGGACTCCAAAGTCAACGGAAATTCTTCCAGAATTAATGAAGCTTCATAATGGTTTAGATATGAGTGAGTTAGACAAGCTGTACCTCAAGATGAATCAGGTGAAGGAGTCCATAAATGGAACTGTCGCGAAAATTCCAAGTACAACATTCAATGATCAACGATTTCATATGTGTTTGTTTGCAGAATAGCTGAATTCTTAGGAGCAACTGAGAGACACTATGGTACGTTATAAATATAAAGCAAATATGAGATAGCTTTGTGTAAAACAGGTGTAGCATTTCTATAATGTAGACAGAACGAAAGAAAAAAAACAAGCTTTTTAGAAGAGTTTGGGTCGTTTTGAAAAGGATCTAACTGATAATTTACACTGACATAAAATCGTCTTCCATTTCAGGACAAAAACAATGCATAAGCCAACGTAGCGAGTGGGAGCGAGTGGCCTTACATTAAAACAGATTATTTGCATCCCTAGTGATTTTCAAAGCTAGAAAATGTAAGGGCAGAGTAAGACGCTTCTGGCACTTGTTTGGTATAAACTAATGATCAGTGCAATCGTTACAGACTACCTTGTAAAGAGCAAACCAATATCTAGCCAGTACAAAAGGATTTTGAACAAATTGATCGAATAACAGCGTGAGAAAAGACTTCGACTGATAATGAAAAAGTCACCTTTGGTATGATGAATTCTCTAGCCAGCTAAGAAGCTTTGGTAGCTGAAAAACTAAGAAATCTGAATTAAATTACTGATATCCCTTGGCTCTCTTGCGGAAGGGTTTCTGGGGTATGGAAAGAAGTCAAAGATGCGCGTTTTATTTAAATATAATAGAATGACATTACTTATTATTACAAAAAATTCTTTTATTACAATGCTCATATTAATTGTAAAATGAATTGTTGTTGTGGTCTTCAGTCCTGAGACTGGTTTGATGCAGCTCTCCATGCTACTCTATCCTATGCAAGCTTCTTCATCTCCCAGTACTTACTGCAACCTACATCCTTCTGAATCTGCTTAGTGTATTCATCTCTTGGTCTCCCTCTACGATTTTTACCCTGCACGCTGCCCTCCAATGCTAAATCTGTGATCCCTTGATGCCTCAAAATACGTCCTACCAACCGATCCCTTCTTCTAGTCAAGTTGTGCCACAAACTTCTCTTGTTCCCAATCCTATTCAATACCTCCCCATTAGTTGCGTGATCTACCCACCTTATCTTCAACATTCTTCTGTAGCACCACATTTCGAAAGCTTCTATTCTCTTCTTGTCCAAACTAGTTATCGTCCATGTTTCACTTCCATACATGGCTACACTCCATACAAATACTTTCAGAAACGACTTCCTGACACTTAAATCTATACTCGATGTTAACAAATTTCTCTTCTTCAGAAACGATTTCCTTGCCATTGCCAGTCTGCAATCAAATGGCTCTGAGCACTATGGGACTTAACTTCTGTGGTCATCAGTCCCCTAGAACTTAGAACTACTTAAACCTAACTAACCTAAGGACATCACACACATCCATGCCCGAGGCAGGATTCCAACCTGCGACCGTAGCAGTCGCGCGGTTCCGGACTGAGCGCCTTAACCGCGAGACCACCGCGGCCGGCTGCCAGTCTACATTTTATATCCTCTCTACTTCGACCATCATCAATTATTTTACTCGCTAAATAGCAAAACTCCTTTACTACTTTAAGTGTCTCATTTCCTAATCTAATTCCCTCAGGATCACCCGATTTAATTTGACTACATTCCATTATCCTCGTTTTGCTTTTGTTGATGTTCATCTTATATCCTCCTTTCAAGACACTGTCCATTCCGTTCAACTGCTCTTCCAAGTCCTTTGCTGTCTCTGACAGAATTACAATGTCATCGGCGAACCTCAAAGTTTTTACTTCTTCTCCATGAATTTTAATACCTACTCCGAATTTTTCTTTTGTTTCCTTTACTGCATGCTCAATATACAGTTTGAATAACATCGTGGAGAGGCTACAACCCTGTCTCACTCCTTTTCCAACCACTGCTTCCCTTTCATGCCCCTCGACTGTTATTACTGCCTTAATTTACAATGATTTAAAAAATTAAAATTTTCTTGAATGGCGTACGAGAAGTCCCCCAGTAGCTTTTATTCAGGTTTTAACTCCAACATATTACCCAAATAATGTTTAAAATCACAGGCAGGTGGTGAACTACATATCAGTTGATGCGTCTGGTTGCTTTCTGGACTGATGAAGTCTCGAAGTCTTTGTGGAAGCGATTTCTTGACTTGGTAGTGTATTCATGCTTTTCAGCATCGTTTTGAAACGAAAAATATCGGTAATGACAAAGGACACTCCGGGATATGAATATTGTTAAGCAGTTGTCAGAACAAGTACTAGCTGTTTTAGAAATCTGCAATATGTTCTGGAAATAACATCACATTTAGTTCTTATAGCATTCTTTACTGAGCATTTTTATCACCAAAACTAATTACATTACTCATTATTAAACTTAAAATGGATTGTTCATTTCCTAATCATCTTTAGCAGTGATCATGCACGCTGCAAATTCAGCAGAACTTAGTTGCTGATGAGTGATGCGGTGGATTTTCCTACTAAGACTACAGGCTACAGTATATATAGCCTTCAAAAGTTAACACTCGTTACTGGTTGTACTTCATTATTTGTGGAGGTACTTAGATATATTATGTGAGACGTACGGATTTTTATGTACTGAGCGGTTTCAAAATCTGCTGGTGTACTCGTATACCTATATTTCGTTAGCTACCTTTTCAATTAGCGCACTGATACTGTTTCTTCACATATTTGCGTGGTTTGCAAAAAGAAAAAAGTGGCATTTTATGACACTGTACATTTCGTTCATACTGACTTCTCCGTTTTTCCATATACAGGGTGTTACAAAAAGGTACGACCAAACTTTCAGAAAACATTCCTCACACACAAAGAAAGAAAATATGTTATGTGGACATGTGTCCGGAAACGCTTACTTTCCATGTTAGAGCTCATTTTATTACTTATCTTCAAATCACATTAATCATGGAATGGAAACACACAGCAACAGAACGTACCAGCGTGACTTCAAACACTTTGTTACAGGAAATGTTCAAAATGTCCTCCGCTAGCGAGGATACATGCATCCACCCTCCGTCGCATGGAATCCCTGATGCGCTGATACAGCCCTGGAGAATGGCGTATTGTATCACAGCTGTCCACAATACGAGCACGAAGAGTCTCTACATTTGGTAGCGGGGTTGCGTAGACAAGAGCTTTCAAATGCCCCCATAAATGAAAGTCAAGAGGTTTGAGGTCAGGAGAGCGTGGAGGCCATGGAATTGGTCCGCCTCTACCGATCCATCGGTCACCGAATCTGTTGTTGAGAAGCGTACGAACACTTCGACTGAAATGTGCAGGAGCTCCATCGTGCATGAACCACATGTTGTGTCGTACTTCTAAAGGCACATGTTCTAGCAGCACAGGTAGAGTATCCCGTATGAAATCGTGATAACGTGCTCCATTGAGCGTAGGTGGAAGAACATACTGACGAAACTAAAATGAGCTCTAACATGGAAATTAAGCGTTTCCGGACAAATGTCCACATAACATCTTTTCTTTATTTGTGTGTGAGGAATGTTTCCTGAAAGTTTGGCCGTGCCTTTTTGTAACACCCTGTATAAGAAGTTTGTGGCTGAAAAACGGATTCTGATAAAGTGTCATAGAAGAGAAATCACAGGCATTCCAGAATCAAATATCACATACGGAATACCCAATAGAAGAACATTGACCAAGGTTCATTGGCCTAAAAGGGATTAAGTCCTCACCTAACTACAACGTGTTTCAAAGTTAGGCTGAGCAAATATCTTGTTATTTCCATTTGTGGGAATCAGGGCTCGCCGATACTAACAAGCTCCAACGGTATCACACAGAGTGATTACCAGCCACAAATGGGGTAACTGTGTGTAACCGTCATCCTATTCTCAGCCTCTCGTTGGGGCCTTGCCGTGCACGCAACAAGCGGAAGGAAAGGCAACGCACCCTTCCTCAGCGAACCGTGTCCCGCTGGCCCGTGTTTAAAACGCAGTTAGCCTCCAATTTACGCCAAAGTCAACGGACGGCGGCGCGGACCCCACGCTGGGGCCTGCTATCTGCCATCAGCCGACACGTGCCTCGCCGCGATTTAACTGGCCGCACCTGAGGTGTACGTGGCCTGATCGCTTCCCACGGGCCTCACGGCAACTAGTTCTCACTCTCAACACGTGAACCGCATCGACTCAGCTGTCTCCTAGGGGGGAACTGCACCAACAATCTCCTACTACCGTCAGATACAAACACTGAACTCCAGGATCCGAGTGTTACTTTACTGTCATTAATAATAATGTCGTGTGATGAGGGCCTCCCGTCGGGTAGACCGTTCGCCTGGTGCAAGTCTTTCGATTAGACGCCACTTTGGCGACTTGCGCGTCGATGGGGATGAAATGATGATGATTATAAAACCCAACACAACATCCAGTCCCTAAGCGGAGAAAATCTCCGACCCAGCCGGGAAGCGAACCCGGGCCCTTAGGATTGACAGTCTGTCGCGCTGACCACTCAGATACCGGGGGCGGACACTGTCACTCGTATAGCTATACGCAATAGTGTAATGGAAATGGCAAGTGCACTATCTATATATTTACTAAGATGGTATCTGTTCTTTCGGACATGTCCGAAAGCACAGATACCATCGGTGACCAAGCACCTCGTTAGATAGAAATTACAATGAAATGAACAACCTTAGCTGCTTACAGGCGTAGACACACGTCAACGGGGACAGATGAAAATGTATGCCCCGACCGGGACTCGAACCCGGGATCTCCGGCTTACGTGGCGGACGCTCTAACCATCGTTGTGTTTGGTCGTTGCGGACGTCGCAAGACATCCTGTTCAAGTTCGGTGGTTGATCCACTCAGTTTTTTTTTTTTACAGAGGCCAACCGGCTCTCTGACCGAACACGCTGAGCTACCGTGCCGGCAGATCTTATTTTGTTCGCTTTTGTTTGTTGCATCTGCTCGGAGCGGACGTCGTTAGGCATCCGTTTGAGTTCGTTGTTGATCGATTAGCTCAGTTAGGGCTGCTAACCCTCTGACCGAACACGCTGAGCTACCGTGCCGGCGCTGGGCCACCGAGGACACAGAGGATAGCGCGACTGCAGGGATTTATCTCTGGCACGCCTCCCGCGAAACCCACATTCTCAACGTATTGTCCCGCACTACATTCGTAGTGCCCCCGCCCATTATACTCATTACTCGCGGCGCGTTGTCGATTCCCGTAAGAGTTCGGGCTCTGTTTGTGCATTCGCACAGAAGAAGAAGATGGTCAAGCGGCCTGTGAGCCGTTAACTGTATATTTACTAAGATGGTATCTGTTCTTTCGGACATGTCCGTGCCAGAGATAAATCCCTGCAGTCGCGCTATGCTCTGTGTTCTCGGTGGCTCAGATGGATAGAGCGTCTGCTATGTAAGCAGGAGAACCCGGGTTCGAGTTCCGGTCGGGGCACACGTTTTCATCTGTCCTCGTTGACGTATGTCAACGCCTGTAAGCAGCTAAGGTTGTTCATTACATTGTTAGTGCACTATCTTCCGCCAGGTGTTGTACGAGGGCTATTCGAAAAGTAAGCTGCGATCGGTCTCGAAATGGAAACCACTGTAAAAATCTCATGAAGCTTTGCACAGATGTACAGCGCAGTGTCTCTAATACGACCGCCGATCGCGTCACGTCGCTCTTTTCAGTTGTAAGCGCACACTAAGAACGTAGAGACTCCTATAAAATACTCTGAGGTGACAAAATCCGTGGGATATATCCTAATATCGTGTAAGACCACCATCTGCCGCCTTATTGAAGAAACTCGAGGTGGCATGGACTCAGCAAGTCGTTAGAAGTACCCCACAGAAATACTGAGCCGTGTTGTTTTATAGCCACGTACAATTGCGAAAGTGCTGCTGGTGTCGAATCTTATGCACGAACTTAGCTCTCGATTACATCTCATACAAGTTCAATGGGATTCAGGACGGGCGATCTGGCTGGCCAAATGATTCACAAGAATTGTCTAGAACAGGGCTTCCCAACCTTTTCAGCTGGCGGACCCCTTCTTCAATCGAAAATCCATGGTGGACCCCTAGTCAGTTAAGAGCATAGTAACTTTAAATTTCAGAACGAAACCCGTGGGAACTGAAAGCTTCTTAATGCAAGTGCCATGTTCCCAATGACCCTCACCCCCTCCCCCAAAGTATCAATAGTCTTTGGTTTAGACATGAACGAAAACAACTTGAAATTAACGATCCAATTTGAATTCCCACTGTATCCAGACACTTACTAGTGGATTTACTCCCTTTGTTCAACACACTATAGCCTGATTAAATTACTTGGTAATAGACATATCACACGTTGGAGCTGCCTTCCTCCAAGAGCAATCAACGTCACGTCCAAACTGTTCGCTCTTGACAAGCTGCCGCTTGTGGTCTGTTCACTTTCACTGTTTGGCTACTGTTGTGTAAGGAGCATGCATATTTCGTAACAATCGTGTGTGTGTGTGTGTGTGTGTGTGTGTGTGTGTGTGTGTGTGTGTGTGTGTGGTTTTTCGTAGAATCCGAAGAAAAATGTTCAAATGTACGTAAAGTCTATGGGACTTAACTGCTGAGGTCATCAGTCCCTAGTCTTACTATTAACCTAAGTTTAAGTTCCGCAAAGGACAACACACACACGCACACACACAAACACACACATACACACGCACACACACCCACACCCACCCACCCACACACACACACACACACACACACACACACACACACACACACATGCCCGAGGGAGGACATCCTCCTGCGGGAGCGGCCGCGCAATCCACAACGACATGGCGCCTTAGACTGCGCGGCCATTCCGCTCGGATGTGAAGAAAAGAAGCAGACCCATGATTTGGGATACAAACACATCACGAAAGAAAAGAGGCCAAGGAATTGTCTTTAAAGGACTATTGTGACATCTGTTGTGCAATGTGTGGGAATACATTCACCCAGTTTACATGTGTTTCCTAAACCGGATTTCGTAAACTTATGTCCCAGTTCCGCTTTTGGTTGGCCAGGTAAACACTTCAAAATCGATTCTGGAAATCTGCTTTTATAAAGCCGTTTTCCAGTTCCACAATCGATTTTCGTGCCCATGTAAACAGCTCGGAAAGTCTAGTTATTTTAACGTCATTGCGTATTTACTGAAGGGCAGCTGTTAGTCCATAGCCGGCAACTAGCAGGCGGCGTTGCAACAGTGTGTTGTCAGTTGGTAGCTGGCAACTGGCAGGCGGCGTGGCAACAGTTTAGCCACAGCTAATAAACTACTACTTGGACACTATATCGTGGCAGTCAGCCTCGACTGTAAAAAAATTAGGAAAACAAACAGCCTCTCTTATTTCTATATAAGAAGACAAAGCAGTTCACAGAACGTAAGATTTTTTTTTCTCAAAGGAAACAATTCTAGAAGAAGAGATTTACCTTTTACAAAGTGACACGTGAAAAGTCCTCATTTGTTTACGCTCGCAGCAAGTTGCCACAATATAGTGTAAGAGTAATTGAAGTACAGGCAGGTCATATTTTTAAATGAGAGGACGGAATATATTATAAAGAAAAGAAATTACCTTTTGAGATCATTTCAATTTTCGTAACAAAAATATCAATGCCAACAGAATTCAATTAATAATTATTTTGTAAATGACAGAAGACAGAAACAAAATTCCTACAGAGTTCAGGTACGATCACTGAGCATTTACGGAGAAAAGTGCTTTCTTCTTTACTATAGATGAATCTGTAGGAATAATAATGGAATCCTAATGTGATGGTTGAGGGTGCTTCTGCTGACACAATTTTGAAAAATTGGGTTCAATTCTTGACAACTGGAGACCGATGGCTGGTTCCTCATCTAGACAGCTTCGGCACTTAGTTTTGTGGGCAGCATAGATCGAGAATCCAGATTCACACATGTATGTTGTGGCAAACAGAAGAACTACACGTTTTGCCTTTTCAACAAGAGGGTAGTATTTCTTGCTATCCAAACGGATACAAAAGTGTGAGTAACCGTCAATGTTGGCGTTTTCTTTTATTTTCGTTATTGCTCCGACTGTAGGACCCGTCATAGCTTTTGCACCACCTGTGCACACATCTATGCAACTAGACCATGAAACTTCGATAGTCCTTAAAAAATCATCTAATAGACGGTATATTTCAGCTCCTGTTGTGTTGGCAGGTAGTGGCCTGCACGATAAGAGGTCCTCCTCAAAACATCCAGAATATTCATAACGGAAAAAAGCCAATAAAATCGCTAATCCTGCGACATCAGTGGATTCATCTGTCTGCAGAGAAAATGAATTTGTTTTGGATGCGAGAAACAAGAGTGTCTTTCACATCATTTGACATGTCAACAATGCGTCTCTTGACAGCTTTGTTTGATAATGGCACCGAAGATACGAGCTTTACTGCCTTTTCGTCTAGCATGCAAGAAACAATATCATTAACACACGGCTTTATGAGATTTTCTGCAATGGTATGAGCTTTGCCCGTTTTTGCCACTCGAAACCAACCAAGAAAGAAGCTTTTAATGAATTTCCATTAATTGTTTTTGCATGTGTTTTCATGTAATGCTGAGAAGCAGCTAGTTCAGCACTCTTCCTTTTGGAAAAAACCAAGTCTTTAGCCTGGAAATCAGGGTGAGTACCTTCAAAATGCCGGCGCAATTTAACTGGAACCATTGAACCGCTCGGAAGGGTTCGCGCACAAATTACACACTGAGCTTTACCCTCCTTTGTCTCCATAAAGCCCATTTCTAAATAGCTTTCTTTGTACTTACGCTTCTTGGTTATTCCACTTCCGCAGGACATTGCAGCCAGTGGAGTACTTGCAGCGTTTTCACATAATAAATCCGTCTGTGGAGCTTCTTGTGATTGTTCTTCATTTGGTCATCCTCCCACCTCATTCATTTCAACTGGGAACTTCATTTGTTGTGAAGGCGATGGAGAAACTGCACCCTTTCTTCAATGATACTGACTTCAGCCACCGATCCATGTTAGAAGTAATAAACTGGTCAAAAATCGACTTATGAAATAGGTAGTGCACCGACAAAGCAATTTTAACATTTGATGATGCCTGGGGCCACATACGTGCTAACGTGCCCTGTGATTGGTCGACAAAGCTCGCTCCGTGCATGCTTAAAAGGTTTCAGTGCATCTAGCGCCGTGGGCCGGCGCACAAACGACCGCCGCATTGTTGCGAAACAGTCGATCAGAGAAGCCGCATTCTCCGGCACTAAACTGTGTATGCGTTTTCACTTAGGAACCGCAAAGGCTGCTTGGGAATACGACCTGAAGTAAAAGTACACATGTTTTTCACAGGAAAAAAAGTGATGAATTTGATTTTCACATTTTTATTCCATAATTTTACTCATTGTTTTACATGATTTGGTCAAAAGTGGCCGCGGACCCCCTAGAAAGAGCCAGCGGACCCCTAAGGGATCCGCGGATCACACGTTGGGAAGCCCTGGTCTAGAATGTTCTTCAAACCAGTCGTGAACATTTGTGACCCGTTGGCATGGCTCATTATATTCCATAAAAATTCCATCGCTGTTTGGGAACATGAAATCAGTGAATAGCTGTAAGTGGTCTCCAAGTAGCTGAACATAACCATTTCCGATCGATTGTGTTGGACCACAGGACCCAGTCCATTCCATGTAAACACAGCCCACACTGTTATGGAGCCTCCACAAGCTAGCACAGCGCCCTGTTGGCAACTTGGGTCGATGGCCTCGTGAGGACTGTACCACACTCGAACTCTACCACCAGTTCTTACCAAATGAAAACTGGGACTCATTTAATCAGTTTTCCAGTCATGTATGGTCCAAACGATATGGCCATGAGTCCAGCAGAGGCGCTGCAGGTGATGTGGTGCTGCTCGCAAAGGCACTCTCGTTCGTCGTTTGCTGCCATAGCCCACTAATTTCGCCGTACTGTCCTAGACGATACATTCATCGTTTTCCCATATTGACTTCTGCGGTTATTTCATGCAGTGTTGCTTGTCTGTTAGCACTGACAACACTATACAAACTCCCCTGCTCTCGGTCGTTAAGCAAATGTCATCGGCTACTTCGTTGTCCATGGAGAGGGATGATACCTGAAATGTGGTATTTTCGGTGTACTCTTCACATTGTGGATCTCGGAAATTCCCTAACGATTTCCAAAATCGAATGTTCCAACTACCATTCTGCATTCACTGTCTATTAAGAGCCGTCGTGCGGCCGTAATTACGTCGGAAACCTTTTCACATGAGTCACCTTCTGGCGGTTTCCGGTGATTAAGGGTTCCAGTGTGGTACGGGTGTGCAAGACTCACACTCCCCTTTGGCTATCGAACTTATTTGGAGTTGCTTCACAGATCTTCTTTTCATGATATCCGGCTGCAGTGTCCTGCACAACTTATTCTCCGAAGATAAGATGCTACTTTGGAGGATTTTTTTATAATTTTAAAATAACTCCGTACACTCGAAAATACTTTGATCTCGATCTCACTGTATTTTCATTACACATATCAGTTTTCATGCAACTAAAACATTTTTCGTAAGCTCGACACCTTCCGGTCCGTCAGAAACTATCACATCCATTTTTCCATGAATACAGTCGACAAATCTCTCCACGTTTAACAAGACAACTGTCCGGATCTTACGATAGTAAGAGAATGAATGAATAAGTGATTGTCTCTTCTCTTCTTTCAGCAACATTCAAATGTTCACACAATAATGTTTGACGTCACACGGAGTGCGGCGCGTTTATTCCTTGACCTGGACGTGCAACTCCTTAGGCGGACTCGGCGACTACCTGCCCGCGCCGATCATCCGTCCGCTACACGTCCGTCCTGCACACACTCACGTAACTGTGGTGCAGTAGACACAGTTCTACTTTACCATACTCATCTCCAAAACAGCGCGTGTTCGAGACGGTGGAAATACGAGGGTCTCTAGAACTTACCCCGAAATTCTCGAGGCACTACAACCTGGTCACAAATAATAGCTCAGCCAATGCACTGACCGTTTCTACTTGTGCACACGATACTAGATACATCTATATACATGGATATGGCTACCCCACGAATTTTATCACCTCAGCCTAGTGTCTTTCGCCAAATATGAGAACCTGGTGAGATATTTCGCGTGTCATCCGTTTCCTTCTTCATGACAATTCTCGGCCGAAATGTGCAGGGGCAATGAAGATGCTCTTGCAGCGTCTTCAGTGGGAAGTGTTTGATCAGCCACAGTGCAGGCCGTAATTGGCTCCCCCTGAGTTTTATCTCTACTCACGTGAACCGCTGGCTCTGAAGACAACATTTTGACACAGACAACAAGCTGTAGATCAGCATAGAGAACTGGCAGAAAGCACAGACAGCTGCCATCTATGACGAGGATGTTGAAAAGAAGTTAGAAGGTGTAGCTCTCTGATACAAATAAAACATCTTTGATTGACACAGTGGTTTCCATTTTGCTACCGATCCGACTTTACTTTCCGAATAGCCATTGTAGACTACGATACATAGGTAAATTTACAATACAATCCAATGATATACAAATTGTAACTTATTGGTAAGTGTAATTTTGGCAACGTGATTTAAATAGTCATCTATTTATAATAAGTAAAAGATAAATTTACATGCAATGTATCATTCTTCAGAAACATAATTATTTATATATTTTCTACGTTTTTCAAATTTTTAGTTTCGTTTGAAGTCATATACATTTAAAGTTATTTTGATTGTATTTAATGTCTCAGTAACTGTTTGAAAAAAAAAGACTTTTTTAAATGAACAGTTCATGAAATGTAAGTTTCTCTGGGCGTAAAAAGTAGATATGTAAATGCAGTATTGTTGTGCGGCTATGCGAACTATTGCTTCACCTCTCACTTTGTTTCACAGTGTTGAGTTGTGTTGTTGTTAAGTTTTGACGCTGAGAACTAGTCAATTTATAGTTGCTAAAACGTAGTAAATTTTGACGGCTCGAAGAACTGTGATTTATAAAGCTTATTAAAAATTAATGTGGGGACAAAGTTGCATGTAATATTACATTATTTTGTGTACGTATTTCAAAATTTAAACCCGACTTATTTACGCAGAAACAAGAATTAGCTCGAGAATTACATTCGGACTGATGCAGCTTGAGAAAATTTTATTCAAGAACTGTACCACAAGGCAGAGAGCCAACAAGTAATTCATAAATCTGCAAACGAGAACGGCAGGTTGAGCACGAACCGAACTTTGCTGTTCTGCCCACACTTCTGTAAACATAAGCAAAGCAGTATTTTGTAAAATCTGTAAGGATATAATACAAAAAGTATTGTAATAAAAAGAGCAAGGGGGCGGATTAGAATAGGAAGATTATTATTTTTATTTATTGTGCTACTCGTATATAAACCATATCTACCTATATTCGTAATTTTGATACATGAAATTCAGTATTCTATGAAATATCGTCATTCATACATCAAGTTCACAACTCTGTAAGTACGGTGTGTAGCGAGAGGTACTACTACGTTGTCCTCCTTCCCCTATCCACTCACTTCTAAGATTCATTTGTGAATGGTGCGTGGGAAGTACGATTGTTGGTACACATCTGTATCAGCTCTAATTTGTTTGATTTTTTCGTTGTCATTCCGCGACACGCATGTGGAACCAAGTAATACACTACCTAATAGAAAGTGAAGCACCCAGAAAACATGGTCGGATGTCAATGTAGCTTTGAACAAGAACACGCCATTTACGTATACGTAAACGATTAGAGTTGCAATTCTCTGTGAAAAGCAGAACGACAGCTAGAATGCATTAATACTGTTTCTGCTTAGTGTTGTAACCAAGTCTGGTATGGTTTATAAGTGGTGTGAACAGCGTCACATGTTGAGTGATCACTGTGCAGTCACGGAGAAGCTGCGAACTCGAGTGAGACAGCGTTATTAGCAGGTGATAGAGTTTCAAAGGTGCTTCATTGTGGGTCTCCATTTGGACGGCTGTTCACATGGTGTAATATCCAGATTTTTTGGACGATTGTATTGAAAGTTGCCTGATCTTTCGACCCTTTCATTTCTTCCCTTTTTATTCTGCTTTCAGTAGACGGCGATAACCATCTGTGCAATATATTATGGATATTTGCTATTCTCAGCTTCGATTAATCCATGGAAGCACTGTGAACAACCTCTTTCACAGGTTGCTGTATGTGATCTTGCAGCTTTCGTTGGAAGCCATGAGGCTGGGCTACAGTTTAAATCACAGAAGAATTTGCCTTAACCTTCATTCAGTAAAATGTAATCTCCTTGAATTCTCCTCTTAAGTAATTACTAGGCTGCCGTGCACCTGACACCAGGAAAAAAATTGCAATAGCTATTGGCTGAGTCCTATTCCATTCATGTACCAGCATACAAAAAATCATCAATTCACACTAGTATACAGTATTGCTGGCATAAGCAAATACTTCATTATTGATGTCTTCATAATCTAAAGAACAGATCTATATACTTCAGCAAAGAACCACGAGACTCATCACATCCATTCAGTGGGAGTGCCCCATGGAGCTACAACACCAAGAAGAATCGCTTCTCGGCTTTTGGCAAGATCAATGTGTAGTCTTTATTAATGATAATAGACCATACAATCACCAACAAATCTACAATCTTCCATATTAGAGGTACCACTTATTTTCGACCAAATATAAATTTTTTCGTCGGAATTAATTTTACGTCTAGACCTACAATTAAGAGACAATGAACCATAAGGTACTAAATAAGAACCTTCATTAATAACAATAATTTCTGACAAATGTACAGTACGAAATGACAAAACTTAACGAGATGTAAAACTAACTGGACCACGGTTTGACGCAAAAATCACAACATCACATCAAATCGTACTGTGGATGGAACTCATAACTACAGAAAAAGTCTATTCGAATAACTCCTTATTCACTATATTAAGAAAAGCCACAAACAAGATAATCCCATCAGTCCCCTCAAACAATATTCAGTACCACCACGGTCTCTAGGAGTTAATCACCATACACCATTAAGTTTTACTGGAAGCAGAACCCATCTCATGGTCTTATCCAACATTATTCGATTCTTGATGCAACTTATCATTTCCCACATCCTGAAGTGCAAGCAGTTTACTTTTATTAGCCAGTGACACACAAGCTCAATATTTATTTATTTATTTTCACGTCAAGTTCCGTAAGACCAAATTGAGGAGCAAATCTCCAAGGCCATGGAATGAGTCAGTACACGAAATTGCAACATAAAAGTAATAACAGATAAAAATAAATGTTTATGAAAACAGAAAAAGTCAGTCCATAAGTTTAAGGAAACGCAATCAACAATACAACAAGAATCAGCTTAATTTTTCAAGGAACTCCTCGACAGAATAGAAGGAGTGACCCATGAGGAAATTCTTCCGTTTCGATTTGAAAGCACGTGGGTTCCTGCTAAGATTTTTGAATTCAAGTGGTAGGTTATTGAAAATGGATGCAGCAGTATACTGCACACTTATCTGCACAAGGGTTAAGGAAGTCCGATCCAAATGCAGGTTTGATTTCTGCCGAGTATTAACTGAGTGAAAGCTGCTTATACTTGGGAATAAGCTAATACTGTTAACAAGAAATGACAGTAAGGAATATATATATTGAGAGGCCAATGTCAATATACCCTGGCTCGTGAACAGGGGTCGACAAGAGGTTCGTGAACATACACCATTTATTGCCCGAACCGCCAGTTTCTGAGCCCAAAATGTTGTTTTGGAATGAGAAGAGTTACCCCAAAATATAACACCATACGACACAAGCGAATGAAAATAAGCAAAATAGACTTATTTCCGAGTCGAACGATCACTCACTTCAGATACCGTTCGAATAGTAAAAATGGCAGCATTAAGTCTTTGAACAAGATCCTTAACGTGGGCCTTCCACGACAGATTACTGTCTATTTGAACACCTAGAAATTTGAACTGTTCAATTTCACTAATCATATGCCCATTCTGTGAAATTAAAAGGCCAGGTTTTGTTGAATTGTGTTAGAAACTGTAAAAACTGAGTCTTACTGTGATTTAGCTCTATTTTATTTTCTACAAGCCATGAACTTACGCCATGGAAATTTGTGGTAATATCTTATGGCACCAAACTTCTGAGGTCATCGGTCCCTAAGCTTACACACTAGTTAAGCTAACTTAAACTAACTTACGATAAGGACAACTCACATACCCATGCCCAAGGGAGGACTCGAACCTCCGACGGAGGGAGTCGCGCGAACCATGACAAGACGCCTCATGTGGCTACCCCACGTGGCACTTAGGCCATGAATTGCACTATTTGAAACCGAGCCAATGTTGCCCACAACATCCTTTACTACCAAGCTAGTGTCATCAGCAAACAGAGATATTTTAGAGTTACTTGTAATATTAGAGGGCATATCATTTATATAAGTAAGGGACAGGAGTGGCTCCAACACTGATCCCTGGGGCACCCACCACTTGACTGTACCCCACTCAGACCCCACATTACAGCCCTTCTCAACATTTTGAATAATGACGTTTTGCTGTCTGTTGTTAAAGTGAGAGGTGAACCAATTGTGAGCTAATCCCCATATTCCAGTCTCATTCATGACAACATCATTGATCTCTTGATTCACATTTTCCCTTCCTCGAGTAGCAGCAGCAGACAGATGGCTCTATCATCTTAGATTTCTCATATATCTGTCGAGGTTTCAGAGACATACACTTACTGCATCTCACTGATTAATCGCAAGCTTTGCCATTCTACTTTAATATAACAATATAAAGTTACACAACGATCTACGGAGCTAACCTCTGTACTCAAATCCAAAAAAAATTTTAGAAGTCCAACCTTGATTCAAAAAATGAAAAATCATTTACAAACTGTTCAACAACCCTCTAGAGATACCTAGTTATCAAAACAGTAACCCAATGCTCAAACTTTACAGTTCCATAGACATCAGAAATTGAATGACAGCATACATTAGATGAAAATTACTTAACCCTCAATGAAATACCACTATAGAAATGAAATACACATTGAAAGGGATACTCCACATTATTCATCGATAGTACCACAAGAATATTGACAAAGGCCCCAAATATCCTTAACTCTCGTGTTGTCTCCTGAGTATTACACCACTTCGTCTTTGATTCATAAAATCATGATTGAATTTATGGGTACTACTGTGATTTTTTTTTATTTCTTGCTAATTCTGTCATTGGAGGAGAAGTTTGTACTGCTGACTGATGTTTTACAGAGGCATAGAGAGCTGCAGGATAGCAACAGTTATGAATGTAAAATCTGTTTTATTTTAGTTTTCATTACAGATAGAGAACTAATTATGGGTATTTGCTAATTTGAAGCTAGAAGGAAAATCTCCACACTTCTGGCCAGGTCTTTAAAATTTTATTATGATGTACTTTTGATTAACAATTTTAAGTGCTTTTGTGGGCAAGAAGGATTCAAACTGCCCAGTAAGGTAGAACAAGAGGGTTGTAGTTGGTACTAGTGTTGGATAGTAGTCGACTTAGAATATTTCTATCATTTAGAAAGTTGTGACTTAGTCATAAATTGTGTGGCAATAGTGAGGCTTGTTTAGTAAGTTACATGTATACATCATATCATTTTTTCATAAATTAAACATTTATGATGTGGACATTTTATTATTTTGTGACAGATGATACTTTGGTACTGACCATGAATATTATTTATCCCTATATTGTTTCAGTATGAAGTGTATCTCATAATACTGTGCCCTTACATAAGTAGTGAAATGCAAAGAATTTATCACGACATAAAGGGACTGAGTAACCATTTTTTAATGTAAGAAATCCAACTTGATCGAGAATGTGTATAAATAATGTGTACATACGTTGTTGTGAGATCACAGGTGCCTCAGCTGTCTGAAGAGCAAAGAGGACATTGATGGTGTCAAACATAACGAAATTCATCACATAAGGTGCACTTTGGTGTCCTGATGTGCTAGCTTCGTTATTGGCCCGAACTGAGGAGGATGTCATACTGTGTTGCTAAATAAAAAATTCCTCAAATCAGCAGGGCATGGCACGTCAAGTTATATATTATTTATTGTCTATACAAACCGAAACATACTTCATGGACATTTAATTGAAACAATCTGAACAGCATTACCAGCAATTACCCTAATTTTTATTGCTTTACCATCACTACTGTTTTACATACAGTAGCATGTGCAACTAAAACTGTATACTCAGCATCAGTAACAAAAGTGAGCTGTAAACTTGTCCAGCAACAACGTTAACGAAACACACTCTTGAACATTAATTTTTGCATCCGTAATTTGGCATCCGTAAGAGAGAGAGAGAGGCAGACAGTGAGAAATGGAGTCAGACAGAGAAAGAGAGGTGGTGGGACAGAGATAGACAAGCAAGTCATAGAAGTCAGCAAAAGAGACGTAGTATTAAATGATAGCAACCAGATCGATTTCCTTTGCAATATAGCAGAATTTACATTCTCAGAACAGTTGAAATTTTATGATAAATTTGTTTAACCGACCAACTAATGGCAGAACTACAAGCGCTTGTGATGTTTGTAGTGAACGCAAGCCAAAATACAGAAGTTTAATGTAACTACGAGTAAAATTAACGACACATTTCCGCGAGAAAGATATGGTGTACTAGATACTCGAATGCTATTATGAGGGCGTAGTTTTAAAGGAAAATAATAGTGGTGGTTGTTGGGATGTTTAAGGGGGACTAGCTAAATGTGTTGTTAAAATTTTTTTTTTTTTTTTGTCTGTGTGAAAGTGAACTAGGAATGATAGGAGGTATATGCTTAATGACCGTTATGACGCCAGCTCACTGCGCTGTACAGTTCACGTTCGGTTCTCCCTCCGCAGCACTGCACTCGAAATAAACTGAAATTTTTGCTAAATATACAGTATAGCTTGGAGAAATTGATGGTTGCTACATTGCTGAAAGATATAACATGAATCTGATAAAATTCCAGTAGTTTGGTCGTAATTCACATCACAAGGCTGCACTACTAACGCACTGGCTATATCCATTCCTTGAGATCACGTTCACAATCAGTCGCTTCAATCCGCTAAACCTCTGTGGGCATAATAATTAATCGAAAAAGCCCGTTCACGGTGCGTAAAGTTTGTAGCAATTCTGTTTAACTATATGCATTTTGCGAAACATCTTTACTATTTAATGATGAATATGTGCTAATGCACATCTCAACAGATTTTTAACGTAACTTAAATTGTTTTTAAAGAGACGATGGACATCGTAGCTCCGACGAGCAAGGTAACCATTACACGCCCTACTTCGCACTCTCTCTGTCTTGGCACCAACTGCCATCGTTTACGCGCCAAACAAAAGCGATACTAGTGGCACTTCTGTAACTATCCCTCTCGGAGATAATACGTAGCTTACAAGTGCACGTACCAGAAAATTCCATATCTAAGTCCTATTATTCGGTAAAAACGTTCTCGGCGTACATGTGGCAGCGTCTTTGTGTTAGAGCTTTCCCTAGAGCAAGTAAATTCGTTACCTGAACAGCATACAATCTGAATAATATATGGTGTTTGTTACCTGCTGTAGTTACGATGACGAATACAGCTGGTGGGCATGGCATCGACGGTGAAAGATAATTATAAACACACTAGTACAGTTCATCAGAGACGATAAGTTAGCTAATATTGGAGGCTTCCAACCGTCACCACCAAGCTGAAAAATGAAAAGCTAATAAGAGACTTGGAAGTACAAAATCTGATTCCCAATTACGATCGAAATTCTTGGGCAAGGCTTGAAACAAATATTAACGTAAAAGAAGGAAATTACACAAAATAAAGAATGTTGGACACAGGAACAGATTATATTACTAATCCAGTCAACAATGCAATGCTGTTACGTCAAGACTCAAACAATTTCAAAATAGCATAATACTAGTCTTACAGACTATGAACACAATAAAAATTATGTATATTTGACCGAAGAGTTTAATAGCAAAATTAAGGACGGAGAGAATGACAAGATAGCGGACTCGATGAAGGAGGTCCCATATTCATCAATATAAATGCGTAAATTGATTAGTAGTATAGGTAAAATTAAAGCTAGACATTAATAAAATAAAAACAGCTTTCATAGCATGCCCTTGTCAATATCGTAAGAGTCAATGTTTGTAACACACACAGTGCATCTAAAACGGAAATATGAGACGTATAAATGCCTATTCACGTAAAGAAACTTAAATGCCACAGGCAAAAAAGTTAAATGGGACGAAAGTGATGTAACACATCGTTTAACTAGATTATAAAGGTAACTATAACTGTAAAACCAAACTGTAAAAAATTCTTAAAACACCGAATTTTTCCTTTTTGATCTACTAAGAGTGTTAAAAATATTAAATCCAATGAAATTTTCAAGGGAAAACTGTTTGATCATTATTTTCCTGCCTCACATATTGCAGAATGATAAATTAAGATTGAATGTGCACAGCTCTTTCCCGCCCTTCCCCTCTTTACCACCATTTTACCTCTACTGTGGCTTTGGTCTTTAATTGCCCAATTTAATTTTAGTTTTCTAGACATATAGTACGTTTTATAAGCTCTGTTGTTATTGTGGTCTTCAGTCCGCAAACCAGTTTGCAGTTCTGCTGTAGCTCTTACTCTTTCGTATGAAATCAGCGTTATAAATCTCGTTAATTATTGTTTGGTTAGTGTTCATGTATTTGCGAAATGAGATTATCAAGCTAGTGTATGTTCTTTAACTTACAACTTTTTTTTACCGTTGCTCTGTTTGTTTGTACGTATTTTTATGTGTTTTGATTTCTCTTGGACTCAAGAGCTGTTGAAATTCGAAATTGGTTGGTAAGATGTTAAATGTAAGAAATAGATGGTTCATTTCAAGAGTTTGTGTTTTTTGCAAGGCTGAGATCAAACAAAAGTTTTATCAAAATTGATCGACCTTGTGGCTGTGAACTATCAATTTACAGCGAACGCGTTCTTGCCTTTTACCGAAAATGGTCGCGTACTTGATTTGACACTAATGATATCAGACCGACGATGCAAATTTGTATATTTTCGAGACATGTTTGGTTACTGGTGGTCACTTTTGAATAACATCCCGTAAGAATCCACAGATGTCTCCATTAGTTCTTTCCTCTGTTCAAAACAGGTCGTTCATTGTCAGATTCTGCGGGCACTCTATCGATTTTGTTTTCCGGAGTAATAACAACGTTAGACTAATTTCAGTTGTTTTGGTAAATAAGGTTAGTACATGTGAAAGTGTCAAACAAATTGTCCAAAATATTTACAAAAACTGTCGTTGATCATTTAGCAGTAGATAAAACAGTTATTTTGTGTGAAACAATCGACCTTAAGTCTGTGAGAGGTGAACAAGTAAACCGCTTTTGAGAAGCGTCGTTACTGTGCGTGTGACTACAGTGAGAAGTTTTGAAGGCTACCATGGGTGTTAAATACGCAGTAAAAATAGTGTCTGATAAAGCGGAAATATGTATTTGCTCATCATCACCACTACATTTCTAAGGTGTTTTCAATTATTAAATTAACAAATGTTCGATGTAAATCTGTTACATCTTGCAAAATGCTTCATACCCGTAAAGGCCTGCTAGCAAAATACGATTAACGGAGCAACATAAATCTTTCGAAAACATATCTCAATATGCCTCAAAAATCGCATCAGCCTCTAGGCTGTGAACACTTGGTTGTTGGAAGTCACATGTAGTTAAATGTCAGTGTTTTACAGTATGTAATCTCGTTGTTACTTAGTCTATGCCGCGCAGTTGCCAACTGTACACCATCGTAAGCGAAAGGGGAAACCCTCTTCAGAGGTGTCACTGTGGTCACCGCCAACTGTCGGCAGTAATCTCTGGAATCTGCTAACGAAACCAATTACACCTTTCCTTTGCCACCTCTTCACTCGCTGACGTAATGAAACAGCTCGTCATTGGAATAAAATTCGAAAATACGACGGCAATAAAATTCCAGTGGTGCAGTAATTAATTTGCAGTGTTCTGTCAACCACTAGAGTTTCTATTGCAACCTACCTTTTTCTGGTGTTTTTCAAATTTTAATTACTTTTCTGGATGCAAAATTGCTAAGGGCGAAGGGGGAGGGGGATAATAACGCTTTTTTCTGCTTATCGATCGCTGCATTTATTTTTACCTCTCGCGATCCGGTGAAGACACGTGCGCTCTCTAATTAATTCGATATACAATCAACGCGCAGCATTTAGAACTCCATTCATTGGCAGTACTCTCCAGCTTTTGCGCAAGCATTCAGTTCAGGTGAAAGCCAGCTCTCTCAAAGAACGTAATTTGTTAAAAGGCCACTAACGCGATAGCCTTGCAGCTGCAGGATGAGCCGGTGAATGGAGCCAAGTCAGAAACTGCAGAATTAAAAGAGGGGATAGTGAAACTTTTCGGTTGAAGTAGAGAGACAGAGACAGCGAGAGAGAGAGAGAGAGAGAGAGAGAGAGAGAGGGAGGGAGAAAGATAGAGAGATGAACAGCACCAGGTGAACTCATCACTGAATGGTAGCTCATTTTTTCCCGTGTCGCGGATTAAGGGATGTTGTACTCTTCTTCAACGCCTCGTCGTCACATGCTCTTTGCTCTGATTTCATATCGCTTTTGGATAAACGTGTGTAAGTTAGGTCACTGCAAGCAACTACGTTAGACTTCCAGTACACAGGCAAGAGCAAACTGCTGCAAATAGTTTGTAGGTCCTTACTTTCACAACACTATCGATTCAGTGAAACTAAAATAAGTAGATGTGCACATTGTCTTATAAGCCAAGAGTTTCTTCCCATAACCCTAAGAACCCATAGCTAAAAGGTGTACGAGAATTAACGTCATATCGTAGTGTTCCACAAAGCCATGACGGCTGCTTCTGGACTTTCGAGGTTGTACCATCTGATTCTTGATCGCATATGCGGAATTGTAAATGAACTGTAATGTTCAAACATGCAAAGTGTTTTGAACACGACTTATCTAAGTTCTGTCAAATAAGTATTAGTCAGTTGTGGAATCAAGAGGAACACAGTTAAAGTATGTTGAAATCACAAACCTCAGGCTATCTGTGAGTTTCTGCGATACTGCGAGCAAGTAGGAGGAAATGTTTGTCCATCACACCGAAGTCAGAATAAACGCTCAGACACAGGAAATATGGGAATGCTCAGATTTATAACTCAGTTCGTAAGTTAATCTCTCTAAAATGAATGTTATTGATAAGGGTGAAGGTTATAGAACGATACAATGTGAAAAAAGCGTCTAAAATGAGGTATAAGGCACTAATAATGCGGTAATTTTTGACTGAGGTAACACTGAGCATAGAAGCAGAGTTGTTAGCACTCTGGATTCGCATGCAGGAAAAACAGCATTTAGTCTCACAGATTTACGTTTCCCATGGTTTCCCTATGTCGATTAAGGAATAGTGCACTGCCAAATTCCTTCTTCGTACCTGTCCTTTGTGAGATTGAGCTGCGTTTCTAGTGACTTAACAATGGACAGGATGTTGAACATCTATCTTATTTCCTGTGATGATGTGCTAGCACACAAACACTTTAGGGAGGGCAAGATATGAACTGTTACTGAGATCGACTACAATATGTGTTCTGTGTCACTGGCATAATTTTCTCGTAAACGAATAATCACCTGGCGTAGGTACCTAACGTCAACATTAGTCCACAGCTTGACGTCCCTGCACACTTCTTCACTGCACCAATCATTGGGTAACTGCGCCTCACTACCATTTTTAACGGTAGAATCATTTAATCGTGTTTATTCTAATTTTTTCAGCATATTAATGAGTTCTCTTTTGTTTTATTGTGCCTTACCTGCCATTTATTTTTCCCCCCTTGTATTCACTATTTATTTTTAATCTGTATTTCTACGCAACGTTTAGATTATTTTGCAGTGCTTCTCCGGGCATGGTTCTATCGGAGGTTGCATGCTCTTCCGTTATTCATCTTTTCAATAGGCTTGCCAGCCAACTGCAGTGGGACATACAGTTCAACGTGTACTTTTAACCACGTACATCATATGACATTAACGATACTAGACAAAGCGAATTTGTATATTTGCGAAATATCTTTGGTTAATGTTGGTCACCTTTAAATAAAGACCCGTTAGAATCCACAGATGTCTCTACTAGTCCGTTCCACTGTTTAAATGAAGCCGTTCATAGTCAGACTTCGAGGGCACTCTAGCGATTTTGCTGTCTGGAGTAGTTTACGACATTAGATCGATTTCACTTGTTATGGTAAATAAGATTAGTACATGTGACTGTGTAAACAAGTTGTCCAAAATATCCACAAAAATTGTCGTTGATATTTTAGCATTAGATAAAGCTGTTATTATGTGTGAAACAATCGACCTCACGTCTGTGAGAGGTGAAGATATACTCTGATTTTGAGGAGCGTCGTTAATGTTTGAATGACTGGAGTGAGACGTTCTGAAGGCAACCGTGAGTATTAAGTGTGCAGTAAATATAGTGTCTAATAGGGCTGAAATTTGTATTTGCATATGACCAGTAACCAGCTACTGGTGAGCGCACTCCACAAAATTTCTAAGGTATATTTACATGAACATATCAAAAGTACCAAACTTAATGAATGTCTGAAGCTGTGCTTGCTGCTGACTCCAGTTTATATCTTAATTGAGTGAATAAACACATAATTGTGTATTCTAATACATTATCGTTTTCTTCTTTTATATGGGCACAGCTGATGAACCAATGCCTGATCTTACACTAGCAGTAAGGTTTCAGAACTGAGATCTACCTGGTTTCTGAAAACACTTGCAGCGGCAAGTGCTTAAGGTATTTGAGAACCGTTGATCAATGAGATGTGCAACGTTTCCTGACTGAGGAGGAGAATACGGCAAAAACCACGGCTCACTCTCCCGTTTCTAGGCGTCTGACTAATGATTCAATGATGGCAGATACGTTTGATAACATAGCTTGGAGACGGAAACTGAGAAGCGTTCTTGATTTGCAGAAACAGGAGGAACACAGTCTTGTAATAACATATACCTGTTATAAGCCTACTTTACGTATTGGGAAACTCTGACTACTATATCTAGGCTTTATACGAATTGTGTCGTCTACGTAAATTCTAACACTTCGTATCTATATACTTCACAGTGCCGTATAATATATGGAGCGGGACGTTACTGCTTTGCCGATACTAATTTACATTGTTATTTTGGTCTTCAGGGCGAATAGTGGTCTCATGCAGCTCTCCACGTTAGTCTAACCTGACTAATCCCCTCCATATTTATATAACTGTTATACTCTCACTCAACTCCCCCCCCTCCCCCCCAGACACACACACACTATTCTCCAGAACCACGTTGGCTGTCCCTTGATGACTCATGTGTTCTGTCAACCGCTCCCTTGATTTATTCACCGTCTGTCGTAACACTCATTTCTCCCCATCTCGATTCAGTATTATATCTCCTCAGTAGTTATCCGACCTAGTCATCTAATCTTCATCATTTTTACTTTAGTACCATATTTCGAAAGATTATTTTCTCTTCTTATCTAGACTTCTCATCGCCCACGTTTAGATTTCATAAATTCTGCACTCCAGATAGATCCTTCATAAAAGACATCGTAACACTTAAATTTAAGTCAGACTTTAAAAAGTTATCTTCTCTATTTTGTTCACCATGATTTATTTTACTCCTCAATCTCATTACCTCTTTTCAAGGAACTGTCCATTTCATTCAACTAGTCTAAGGCGCTCCCAGTTATAGCTGCAGTAAATACACTTCCACGAAAATCTGATAGAATCTTCTACAAGCAATAGCACAACTTTTCCATGAGGTATGGAGATGGTAGGTGTAGGTCGGTGACTTCTTCCCTGTCAGTGTATTTTTGGGCTGGTAACAAGGCTGAAAACTTTCAACTAGCTAAACAAATATCAGTATAAGATAAACGGCTGATTTTGGCAGCCGAATTATGCAGGCAAGAACTCAAAATTATCAGATCAAGTACGAAAATTCATTAAATACTTACTACATCTGGAAAATTTCGAGACGTATGTCGCACAAGTCGATAACGGCTAAGTTACTATGTGGCTCCGTACAGTGACCGCTATAGTTGTTGCCAACTGAACTGCGTAAGGTCGTGGGCGACGGTAGAAACGGAATATTTACTGCAACCATTGTATAGAATGTCGATGCTTGAACTTTTTGTGTCTAAAGCAGGAGTGAACATCTGCTTCTGCCTGCAAATAGAAATAGAATTATTCCCATTTTTTTTCTTTTGTGTATGTGTACATGTGTGTGTGTTTTCCATCACAGCTCTGGAATGTCTGGAGGCTATTCATAGAAACCTGTACACATAAGACTGCCCAAAAAGAAAGTGACCGCTAGTCTTGCGTCAGGGGTGGGAATGGGAAGTTATTGATATGAAGAAATAATCGAAAACGGCTGATGTTGGTGTTTTCATGGCAAGTGAGTGAGTGATGACAGTCCCTTTCTAATAGAAGTCGCAATAGTACTTCGTCAGATAACAAGTTAATAAACCTAAAAATCCTTATATACGGGTAAGAGATTTCTTTCTTTCAAAATACTTCTCCTATGCATTTAATTACAATTCACACAAAAATGATTTCAGTTGATACAGCCAAAAAAATTTTATATTTTACTGGACAATACTGCTATATTCCGTGTGTATGCCCGCTACAGTATGACATTCGAGTACATATTGCATTCCATGATGAATGATACTGTCGGGAAGACAGTGGAGTTCATCATAACTGTTGTGTAGCAACTAAAACTGGAATATACCAATATGTGCGAATATCACGTCTGTATGAACATTAGAGTTTTCAGCATATGACTGCTGCAGCATGAATGTCAGTGTAGAGCCTGATCACAATTAGTGAGTTTCTATATAAAGTGTTCAACGATCAAATGAAGACTTAAGTCATTCAAATATTTAAACTGGCTATAAATGTTGTTCTTCCACAAAACCTTACGAAAGTGGAAACATAGCGTCAACTCGCTGCATAAAATACCCATTGATTTACTCTGATCCTGAAAACTGCATTGAAATTTCAGTAAAGCTGAATACAGTATGCATCCTTACCATAGCATGATATTATTTAAGTAATTTCGATACGTTTTATGTACGTTACTTACAGTTTTAACTAAAGTCGTGTCACTCTATTTGAAAAATCAGTGGTTACTACGTATAAATAAGTTTGATCAGGACTAAAGTAAACTTGACTCACTGGAACGATCACAGAACACGTTTGGTTTCCATTCCTCTCGATAGTAATTTCGCTGTGTCAGGAAACGGGCTTCCAGACAAATATGCTGGACGACTTCTTGTGGGACTAACTGTCGCCTCCATTAATGAAAGCAAGTTGTCGTTTCTGTTTGCAACAGGAAAGGACAGCACACACGTATCGATTCGTGTTTTATTCTAATTAGCAGATGCTCCCTAATAATTCATCACAGTAGTAACAAATGGCATTCCTATTACTATCGTTAATAGTGATATTCCCTCCTTTTTCCGTACTGGAATATACGGTTTTTGACGTTAGTCACAATTCATCACTCATGTTTTCAAATTTTTTCCGCAGAATGTTTCCATCTCTCTTCAGGAACACAAACAGGTAATCTCTGATGCTGCAATGGCGGACATTGAGAGGCGACACTGACCTTTTTTTTTTTAAGGACTACGTCATTTTCACGAGTGTTTTTCTTTGCTCAATGTCACCAGGAATCTTGTGTGAGTTGAACAACTTACATTTGAAATCGTATTTATTACAGCACTCAAACCAAGTTAAAATATTCTTACCTATACGCAATAGTAACTTTAACGCACTCAGTTTCTACGAATGTACCCGTTATTTCCTTCCCGTTACCAATCAAAAATATAAATTAACTCCCCCCTGCCGCTGAGAGGAAATAAATTTAGCGTGTTGCGTCCATTCCGGAGAGAGCAAAAATTTGTACGTCCATCCAAACGTCAGCAGCAGATGGGGATGCATCACGTTCGGAATTTTCACTGCTCTCGCTGGCGAGGTGAGTTGCCAACTGCCTGTGTCAGCTGTGGTGACAGCAGGCGGACGCGGCCGCGGGTCCTGACGCTCCGCCTGTAATAATTGGAACGCCCCCAGCGCTGGACGTGCTGTTGCCTATAATGAAGAAACAAAAGCTGAGATTTGCCGCGTCTTTCTTCAGTTGTAAAAACATCACTGGCGGATTAGGTCCTAGGCCTTTTCCGGCTCGGCGGCTGGTCTACAGTGGAGTATGAGAAGCTTCTTGAACTGTCTTAAATTAAATAGGGTAATATTGCCCACAGAAAATACTGTAATTAGCATCTAATGCTGGCTGTATTGCTCTTGTAACACGAAGCACGGAACAGTGCTCGAGACAGCATAGGGTTTGTTGGTGGGTTTCTAATGATCTGTGAGCGTATTTGCAGGTGTCGTATATACAGGGTGGCGCACGAAATGTGTTACCATGTTGTTTTTGAATAAAAAATTTATTGTCAATACAATCTGAAACGAACGTATACTACAATGAAGAGCCGTCCATGGAGATTTGTTCTAACTCCGCACCTGCTCAATATGTGCACCATTTTGTTCCCTAACTTCCTTCAAACGAACACTGAAGTTAGTGATTATCCTACGGCACATGTCTTCCGTAATTTCACTGCAAGCCTGAAGAATAAGTCTTCTGAGCTCCACTAAATCACGTGGACGTTTCGGGAAATTTTTTTCCTTTAGGTACCCCCAAAGAAAAAAGTCACATGCATTGAGGTCTGGACTATTGGGGGGAGGGGGGGGGGGCAATAGTTTCTTCCCTGTCCTCCGCCCACTGAGTAAACGGTAGTCTCTGCTGCTTCTGTTCTTCAGTGAGCTTCTGTGCACAGGTCATCTTGGTCATCTTGTATGGGTACATAAGGAGGTCACTTTTAAGAATGTGGTGAACGGAGCGTCTGGGTGTTCCCAGTGCACTGATGCCTTTCTACACGATTTCCCGGGACTTCTCTGTACAGCAACTCGTACCGCTTCAATATTCTCCGGCGAACAAACAGGCTTAGGCCGAGGTCGCTTCGCTTCCAATACTGTTCCTTCCTGTACAAATTTATCGTACAACCTGTGGATGGTCTTCTTGCAAGGGACACATCGTGTGTTAAATTGTTGTCGAAAACGCCTCTGAGTCACAACAAGGCTTTTCGTTTCAAGAAAAAGTAACACAATTGCCGATCGTTGCTGTGTCGTCAGTCTTCCATTGTCAGCCATTGCTGCTAACTAGTCTCTTAGCGCCAGTATCGTGAATTACACGTCATTTCGTAATTCATTTGTTTTTCCAAGCTCTGCTGGTACTGCTGTAGAGATCCCAGCGGCATATCAAATGTGCGTCGTTAATTGTGAAAGAAACAATTGGTAACACATTTCGTGCGCCACCCTGTAGAACCCCGACACAGGAAGCGGAATGAGCAGCTACGGGGTAAGCGCTAGCGTTAAGAAGATCGAGGAAATATTCATTTTTTTCTTTTTTCAGTTATGAAAACTCAAGTGCAAAAGTTGTTACAGGCGGTACAAATTAATTATCCCCTTTTGCCTGAACAGATTTTAAACTTGTTGTTAGTTCTTAGCAATATCAAGCTAAACACTTTTAGTCGATACCATGATAGGATTAATCTAAGATTCCCAGTTCAGAGATGTTATAAACGCTGATGCTAAACACCCTCGACTATTGAAAAATCAGTGATAAAGCAGACTATGTAACTGCTGAAGTAAACGTTTCATGATATTGTGCATAGTTTGTAAATACACATAAATATTGGATATACCGAATTATGCGAAATGCTACGATGTGTTATACTTCGCTGGTAAAATTTCACTCGAAGCAAAGAGCTGTCTCAAAACAGTTCAACGCTCAGTTCTTATTGTAAAACTGACTCACATCATTACTCCATCAACTGCTTTACCGCTATCCTGTTGTTCTCTCCTGTGCCAACCTCATCATGTTTGTATACTTAATGATCGTAATATCTACCATAATTTGCACTATATTGCCAAACCCAAACGTTGTCAGAATATTTTCCCCCGATTATGAACAGTAGGCTTACATATTCATTCTACTTTCTACGTTCCCCGAAATGCATCTATCCCTTTAGTTTATTTATATTTCCCCGTAACTGTTTTTCAATCCCCTTAGACTACTTGTCCACTCTTTTGTTCATGTTCATCTTATATGCGGTAATATGCAGCGATCTTCAATTTGATAATTTCACCGTCGTTACTACTCGTCACATTGTCCTCAAACAGCCCATTGACTTACGAGTTGCATATGTCTTCTCATAATTCGTGTATAAACATTCTCAACGTAATAGACATTAGTTAGCGTTATTTCTTCTCTACCCATGAACATTACCTTTGTATGTGAAATATGAAATTTACTGGTTCTCTGCATCAGTCAACGGAACTTTTCTGGTTCTAAAGGGCTCCAGTCTTCAAATTTATGACGCAGGTGGCTATTACAACAGAAATCGAAGTGCCGGTTACGTCTCACATTAAGACGAGATACAGAACTCCAAAGAGACATTCTTACAGACTCCTGTACTTGACGTAAACCTCAATGAATAACACAAACATCTCAAAGCAATGTGACTGTATAGAAACCGTAGTAATATGCAGTTGCATTTTAATGAGATATCACCAAGATAACAAGTGTCTAAGCGGTCAGAAGGAAAAGTTGTAGCAACGAGACTTTATAATGCATTCAGAATATCATCGGATGAGTGCTGTATTTGTCTGTTTCGTATTTAAGAGCATCCCTAGTTGGTGGCGCAGACTTATTGTGAAGCCTACATGATACTCCTCTATTACCAAAAACATAAAGGTGCACAGTAGTGCATGCGATCTTCCATAACAACTTTTAACGTGCCGTCTATTGACTTACAATCAACACGAGTACAGAGAATATCCTTCTTGTGAAACACAGCTAGCTCTTTGTTTGTGCGAAGTAATGAATAATATCTACATAGGAATTCAGATTCATTCGATATTTCCAGCTTTCCAGAAAACTTTTGACGCCTTTCCTCACAAGAGACTTCTAATCAAATTACATGTCTTTGGCTTATCGGTTCAGCTGTGTGAATTTATCCTTGATTCACTCTCAAAAAGATCATGGTGCGTGGTAATCGACGGAAAATCATCGAATAAAACACAAGTGAACCGACCTTCCCTAAGGAAGTATTACAGGCCCTCTGTTGTTCTTAATGTACATAAACGACTTAGGAGATAATCAGAGCAGGCCTCTTAGATTGGTGACAGATAATGCTGTCGTTTATCGTCAAGCAAAGTCATCAGAAGGCAAAACAAACTGCAAAATGGCTTAGACACGATATCTGAATGGTGCGAAAAGTGGCAGTTCTCTCTCAACAAGGAATTGCATGAAGCCATCCACACGAGCACAAATTTTGATTAAATGATAAATCACCCAAATCCAAAGGCTCTCAATTCGACTAAATACCTAGCAATCAAAATTACGGAGAATTTAAGTTGGAACGATCACATAGACAATGTTGTGGAGAAGCAAATCACAGAGGTCTAGTAAAGAGATTGCCGACACAACACTTGATCGCCCTCTGTTAGTAGTGCTGTGCTCTATGGGATCATTACCAGACACGATTGTCGTAGGACATCGGAAAAGTTTAAAGAGCACCTCGTTTTGTGTTATAGCGTACTAGCGGAGAGAGTGTCATGGATATGATAAGCGAGTTGGAATGGCAATCATTAAGACAAAGGCGTTTTTCGTTGCGGCGAGATCTTCTCATGACCTTTCAATAACCAACTTTCTCCTCTGAATGGGAAAATAGTTTGCTGTTGCTTACCTAAATAAGGAAAAATGATCATCGCAATAAAATGAGAGAAATAGAAGCTTTTATGGAAACATTTAAGCGTTAATTTTTCCCACGCACTTTTAGAGTGTGGAACGGTAGAGAAATAGTTTGAATGTGTTTCTAAGAAACCCCTGCCAGGCACTTCAGTTTCAAATGCAGAGGACGCAGATGTAGATGTAGTTAAGGTACTCACACGTAGAGAATGTTTTCTTTATCTAAAAGTAAGCGATTTAAGGGAACGTTGAGTGCTATAACTTTTAGCTACACGATTGTTGAATGCAGTACGAGGAGATATAAAGTGGTGGAATCATGAAACTTCAGTCGCACGTGAAGGAACCTGAAAACATTTTAGTGTGCTAGGAAAATGCAGTTGTCTAAGAAAGGGAATATCTTGTAAATGCCTCTACGACCTGTAGAATAGAAAACGTATAACGTGGAATCAAAAAAAGTTTGGAATTTCCTCAGGGATGTTCTCTGAGCAGTTTGGTGGCAGAGAAATAATGTGATTAGGATTTATTCTCTCTTTTACTTCAAATACCATTTTTCCCTGAGTAATTTCATAGCAAGGAAAAGGCTAACGACTTCTATTGTAACGAAGAATGACCCGGTGTCTCGTTGTTGCCTCTGTACAGGTGCAAAAGCACTTTGATGTTGTTGCAAACCAGTACTGTGTTGTTGTATCACTCTTCCTTTGCATTCACTGAACCCATACATGAGGTGTACATCCACCAACTCTTCATCAGTATCCATATAAAACTTTCTGGCACATTAAAACTGTGTGCCGGACCGAGACTCGAACTCGGGACCATTGCCTTTCGCTGGCGAGTGCTCTACCATCTGAGCTACCCAAGCACGACTCACGAACCGTCCTCACAGCTTCAATTCTGCCACTACCTCGACTCTTATCTTCCAAACTTCACATAAGCTCTTCTGCGAACATTGGAAGGTAGCAGCTGAGGTATTAGCAGAATTTAAGCTGTCAAGACGGGTGGTGAGTCGTGCTTGGGTAGCTCAGATGGTGGAGTACTTGCCCGCGAAAGGCAATTGTCTCCGAGTTCGAGTCTTGGTCCGGCACTCAGTTTTAATCTGCCAGGATGTTTCATATCAGCGTACATTCCGCTGTAGACTGGAAATCTCATTCCAGTATCCATACAGTTAGGTCTTCGTATATCCATAATCGAAATGGACGATTTAAGACGTCAGCTAGTATAATATATGTTAAAAAATGACGAAATTCCTCCAGCTGTATTAAGGTGTTGGTTTTACTGGCGACTAGTTTCGATATTGTTACATCATCTTCAGGCCCATACTTGTTGACAGCAACCGTATGTGTCTAACACTAGTAGTCAGTGATGGACACATACGGTTGCTGTCAACAAGTATGGGCCTGAAGATGATGTTCTAACAACATCGAAACTAGTCACCAATAAAAGCAACACCTTAATACAGCTGGAGGAATTTCGTCATTTTTTGAACATATATAGTTAGGTATCACTGTTAAAGCACAAATGACACTGACAGCAAAACAAATCCGAGACAGAGTCGAGCAGTTCCGAATGTAAACTTGAGAACGCAGAGTAAAGCGTGCACTACTGCTGACAGCAAGTACCGTCAGTGAATGAAAGTATACTATTTCCAGTTTCATATGACAATGTTTCATAGAGACAGCCACTCTAATTTCATTAATAACTATTTTCGATTACTACCGTCATTACATTCAGGTACATGTCTATTCCTTCAGCTACTTTGTATTCCGTCGGATGTACGTTCAATGCACAAGTCATCCGTACTCAATGACATCAGATATCTGCAGTCTGCTTATTGGCGTAGTTACGCTTCATGCTTCATCGGAAAATGAATAATACAAACATGTACATGTAAGAACTTTATTCAATGGACAGATGTCTTACAGGTAAACCGTGTTAAAAGTATTTGCATACGCATGAAGAGACATGTGCAGAAACGCGATGTATCAACAGACGCAAAAAGCTGAACTACTCTTTTCTTGTTCTACGCTGTTTTTTTTCTACTGAAATAAATTCCTTTTATCTGCATTTCACAGTTCGTGTCCCATATACACTTTTTCGTTTAACTGCATAGATCTTTTGAACTATAAATAAATTGTCTTTTCTTTATTATGGAACTTAGACACTTCCTTTTTGTTTGAGTTCAAATTTTTGTCGGTATGGGAATAAAATACACCGTCTCACGAAAAGGTAACGAAAACTGCTTGGTTTCATTGAAAATGAAATAAACCCTTTTGTTAATACTATCTCACAAAATTAAAATGTTTGCTTCATAACTTTGAAACTTGCTGTAGTTAATTAAAAACATTAAAATTCTTTAGAACACAATAAAAATGGAAATTCTGTTTAAAACAATTCTTATTTGTACCTTACTCCTTGTTCTTCCGAAAGGTAAAATAATTTTCAAAGCTAAAATCTTACTTCTTTATTTCATTCTACGGCAGTTATAATTTATTTTAGTGGTGTTTTGAGCTTACGCTCATTTTGTGGTGCTCTAAGCCCTAACTGTATTTTGTTGACACTCCCGTAGAGATGTCTGTCCATTTGCTGTTAAGTCATACAGTTGTGCTTACTGTGAGGGTGAAACGATCAATCTGGTTGAAGGATTTGCTTGACCTGCGCTTCACTGAAGTGATCGTGGATCATATCATTTGGCTTTAATTTGTGTGATTATTACTGAATTATTAATATTTCTCCATATGATGTTCCAGGCAACTTTGCAATATCTTTCTACTTGAATCTGGCGATCTTTTGTATAAATTTTTTCTGCAAGTGTGTTGTGGTTTCCTTTTAAATAACCGGTTTTCACGTATAAAACCGAATATAGTTTACCTATGGACTTATGCATCTTACATTAGTCAAAGTGTGTACACATTTGGGTAGGGCTACATGGCTATGAGAAAACATTTCTAAGTCTCATTGTGGACATTTTGCAGAGTTTTTGTGTTTTCTTTCACAGGTAAAGCCATTATTTGATCCTTAGTGCTCCTGACTACCAGCCCTCCTTGGGTGTGCTCGATCGTCAAGGTACTGAAGGCAGTCTTGAACACATTGCGACGCCATACGAAGCGGGACACCGTTGAGTGTGCTCTTTCAGCGACTGCTGCTGAAAATATTATTTTGCTGGCAGCGTACACGTTTACGAAGTTTACCCTGTAGAGTTTGTCCAATATTCTCGTTTCAGGTTCCTTTATCGCTGTACGTAGTGTGTTAAGTTTATGCTCCCAATTTATATCACTCGGAGTGAAATTTGAAACGAGGTCCAACTAAAGCAATGGCGAGTAGATCCCTGAAAATGCCATGGGGACTCTTCTGATAAGGATCGGTAGGTCTATGAAATCTTCCCAAACGTTCAGGAAAGGCTGAAGGTAAATCATATTTCACCCTCTTGTGAGAGCGCTCATTTGTTAATTGGACAAGGCCCTTATCCTCAACACATATCTAGAGTCCAACGCCGACGGAAAGGAGTATGTGATTGCGGAAAGGTTGGGTCCGTATAACACACTGTATTCCATCGTTCATTTTTTATCTGCATAGACCAGAAGTGATATAGAAAAACCATTAAACGCTGAATACTCGGAGTTGTGATTCATAAACAGCACAGAAAATGCCATTTCCGTTCCGTTGTACAATGAGTACTTTTATGGCCGTCATGGAGTCAGACGGTGTAGCGGACGATATCTGAATTTTTAGCTAAATGTTAGTCAGTGCTATTTTTTAATTTAGCAGTACTGTTAATGTGTTATGGAGGTTACGTTTATTTGGAGAGTAGAAACAGCGTAGATTGTGAGGTATTTAGAAACACAGTTTGGTTTAGCAACCATTGGGGATTTCCACCGATTTCATGGAATACACCGATGGCAAAAGAAATAGATTTAGTAGAAATAGATGTAACCGTTGCCACTACAAATAGGAGTAGACCACTGATGGCATGTGAACAGACCTGAAATTAATTCCAGGACACACATAACAATTGGGATTTGGTTGGTTTCTGGAAGTTAGCTTTTCTTATTTTTATTTTTTCTATGTTACATCTTTTTATTTTTCATAATTTTGATGACTGTATTATTAATAATTAGTAGGATGAGGTTTTTGGGTTTTTCTCTTACGTTTTTAACTGTAAACTGGGCTACAGACTAAGCAATTGTAACATTACAAATTTTTCAAGGATTTTTGTAGATGCAACCTATTTCAGATGACAAGGCAACAAGTATAATAAAGTAAATAGACTGAATAAAAAGTAAAATAAACAATGCTAGGAAAATACGCAGTAACTGAGCAGCGTTGCTGCAATTTTATAGCAAGCTGCGCAGTCCATGGTGGTACTGCGGCTGCTGGAGTACAATAGTACTTACTCTTCGTGTTTTACTATCACTGCTGTGTGTGTGTGTGTGTGTGTGTGTGTCTGTGTGTGTGTGTGTGTGTGTGTGTGTATGCATGCAGGCGCGCGCATGTGTGTGTGTGTGTGTGTGTGTGTGTGTGTGTGTGTGTGTGTAATGAGATGGACAGGGAAAGAGAGGAAGAGGAAAGGTGAGCAGAGAGAGTGGTTGGAGTAGTATAGGGACATAGAGAAGGAGGAGATAGAAAGTAGGGAGAAGCAGATGGGCAGGTGGAGGTGAGAGGATGACGTGGATAGAGAGAGAGAGAGAGATAACGGGTGATGAATGAGAGAGGATAGGAGCTGAAGGTCAGAGATATGGGGGATGGACAGAGAAACGGAAGGAGATGGGGGGGGGGGGGGGATGGAAATTGTCAACATGCTTCTGTAGCACCACATCTCAAACGCTTCGATTCTCTCTGTTCCGGTTTTAGCACAGTTCGTGTTTCACTACCATACAATTCGTCCTTAAATTAAGGCCTATGTTCGATACTAGGAGACTTCTATTGGCCAGGTATGCCCTTTTTGCTAATGGTAGTCTGCTTTTAGGTCCTTGCTCCGTCTGTAGTAGGTTATTTTGCTGCCTAGGTAGTAGAATCCTCAACTTCATCTGCCTCGTGATCACCAGTCCTAATGTAAAGGTTCTCACTGTTCTGATTTCGGCTACTTTTCACAACTTTCGTCTTTCTTCGATACCCAAGTGCTCTTACCCTTCTAGGCATAGAATCGAAGTGAGCTTGGATGACACGTAAGTGCATGTCATTTCATGCTGCTTCAGCTTTATGTCAAAGTTCATCAATGATGGTGGTGGGAAAGGTTGCTTGCCACTGTCTCCGCAACCCATGACCGGATGTTTTCGGGAGGTGAGAGATCTGGAAACTTGTTGGCCAGCGCAACATTGAAACACGTTCTATATCAAGGCGAATAAGAACAGCACAGGAAACATGTGGCCTTCTTTCTTTAAAGTTAGTACCGCCATTAGACTGTTGTTTATTTACAGTGTTACATTTACACTTACACAATCACGATTTCGGCTTCAAAGTGCCATTATCAAATGTTTTAAGTGTCAGAAATTGCCTAAGAGGGCATACTGTCGTATTAAAATACACTATTAGACACGAGTCGACTCTGTTTCAAGTGTTTTAAATTGTCTAAGATGGCATACTGTCGTATTAAAAGAGTCGACTCTTAGACAATGTGTCTAATAATGTATTTTAATACGGCAGTATGCCATCTTAAGCAATTTATAACACTTAAAACACTTGATAATGTCACTTTGAAGCCGGAATCATGTTGTGTAAGTTTAAATGTAGCACTGTAAATGAACAACAGTCTAATGGCAGTACTGACTTAAGGAAATATATTATGACTGAAAAAATTGTTAAATGTGGTCCTATGTTACCTTGTTGAAAGAAAGCGTCAGTAGACATAGAAAATATGGCACAGCCTTCTGGGGTGGACACGTCAGAAATGTTCCGGCTGCCGTCCAAATTACCAAGTTCGAGACCAATAGGACATCGTCAAGTATACGCAGTGGCACGTCATACGGAAGAAAAGTCGATAACAAATATAATGTGGCAATATTTGTTGACTGCATGCGGATTTTTTTGCTCTTTTCCGGGTCTTTCACAGTGTCAGCATTGTTACTGGCTTTGAGGGACTGTGAGTGGTAAATGAGGGACAGATGACCTTCCTGACCCTACCACTCCCCGGGCAAAGAATCTGTGTACCCTATCTCGGTCTGGCTGGAGAAAGAATTCTGATAGCGTGTGTAGCGTGTGTCTGAGGCGGGACTTGGGTACCAGCACGGTATTTACCACTTGGAGGTGAAAACCGCCTAAAAAGCACATACAGGCTGGCCGGTTTACTGTCACTCAGCGTTAGTCCGTGAGGCGGATTTTCGGACGCCTCATATGCCCATCGTGATGCTACAGGAGAAACTAGATCTCGCCTGGAAATACTCTAAGGTGACACCCCTGCGTCCAGTGTTGTCGTTAGTCACAACGTTGTCGGTATGCCTCTCTTTCCCGCTGCATCAAGGGAATCCGCAACAACGGTCGCACTTCTAGCTGCAAACAAGCTCATTTCTTGACTCGAGGTGCATTACGTGGCTGAATCATCCTGAACGGCCAAGCGAACAATTGACTGTTCTCTCGGGTGCTAGTCGCGTGGCGCGTCGAAATCTAGCATAGCGTTGAGCATGGCCCTTCTGAAACCGTTGATTCGATATGTGCACGGCAGTCATGGCACCTCGAATATCATGAGCAACAACTTCAAGGAACAATAAACAACAGTATCGAAAAAGCCACAGTCCGGCTGCTCTCGAATTTCATAAAATACTGGCGGACGTTACTAACTACATGACGCATAACAGGATCTTCTAACACACAAACAATATTTAAATACCATTTCTGAATGCGAAATCGCTTGTAATATTTCATTATTTACAGAGCGCAGTTGGTGTTTGAAATGTGTAAGAGGGCATGGGGATACGGAAGTGGTGGCAACTGAGCCCATATATTGTAATAATAGCCAACAATGTTATTTTTACAACACCCAGTCTGCACACACAGGTAGTAACACCTGAAAAAAGGTAAACACTTTAAATGAACGAGCAAGAATGATTATTTTATAAATTCAGATTTAGCAGTTTCTGATACGTTTTTCTTTTTAATCTTAAACCACAGCCCGTAATCACAGTTTATTCCAATGGGCCGGAAAAGGAACTTCGAAAGACTTTTAAGACAGTGTAGTTTTAGCAACAAATTGTCACTTTAAAATATTAAAAACTTCTATAAGCTTGCAAGAAAATAGCTGCAGCCCGTAATCAGAACTTATTTAAAAGAAAATGGACCAAATAACGAACAAGAAATATCTTTAAAAGAAATCACACGAATTTGATATTTTCTTTTGAAAACCTTCAATAATTGACAAACGGATTTACATAAGCGGGATGCAGGTAACTCCTAGTTCATGCTTTCGCGAGGAGTTCTTTATACATACAGCCAAACGGGCTCCAGAAGACGGCGCGTAACGTGAGGAAATACACTCTCTGTGTTTTAGAGAGTGTATTTCCTCATGACACGCCCTGTGTTCTGGAACCCGTTTGGTTATAAGTATTACTCGTGTCCACGTGGTATTATTAAAGAGTAAGAGACACCATTAAAACATATTTCTGAAACTTATGAACGGCCACAAGCACAGATCAACGGACGTCGTTGTAATGGGAAAACTTTGGAGTGCCAATATTGCCAAATGAGGATTTTACTGGAAGAACTGGGCCCTGGAATTCTGAAGTGTCATTCGCCTTTTGTTACACAAAAATGATTTATTCTTAAAATGAAAATATATAGGTTCTCCAAACTCAAACAGAGTTTACGATTTCAAAACGACAATTCGACGATACAAATGTTTCAGATTGAAAAACCATAATTCAATTTAAAGGAACTTCAAATTTATTTGAATGATTTTGATAACCTCCCCCTCCCCCTTTAATGTGCAAAAGATCAGCAAGTAATAACTTCATTCAACGAGAAAAATATTAATAACAGCTTTAGCTATTAACAAAGGATCGAAAGAATAATGACAATTCTCAAAATTTAGTTACAACAGATAACAAGATCCAAGGAGACGAAGCCATAATAATAATAATTTGGCCCTACAGAAAACGTGATGATGGTAATAAAGAGCAAAAACTCGATCCAGGAAAATGGGGGGACTACAACCCATGCTTATTAAAGTAATTTTAAACAATACTTGATATTAGCTGGGAAAAGAGACCCCCGTACTCTTTAGTGAATACCACGGGCAAAATTCTTCCTGTTCACCAACATTTTTAGAAAAGTATCAAGATGTGAGTTTCTTTTGCTTTTAGGAATATAAAAGTACAAGAATAGCCAAATAATATATCAATCTCGGTATACGACCGGAAGGTACGGTAATATACTAAATTAGAACCCTTTTCTTTAACACAGAATGTAGCGACCGCATGGAAAGCATAAGATATTGAAGCAAACACTCTAAAATTGTGTCAAAGAATTAAAGGGGTACTACAAGACAAATACAAATTAGCTTATAAATCAGTTCCGTGCACGGAGAGGGCTCCGGTAACACCACCGCACCAACGGTAGACGCAGTGGATGCCCCGCTAGCGCAATCTCTCGTCAGCCGCTGGAGGGACAAACAGTGTACCGATAGGCGTGCGAAACAAGGACCTCCCCAAACAAGCTCGAACACTCATCCCAGCGCATAGCAGTACAACATCCACAAGCAATCAATTATAGCGTAAAACCTTAGGGTACATACACTCCTGGAAATTGAAATAAGAACACCGTGAATTCATTGTCCCAGGAAGGGGAAACTTTATTGACACATTCTTGGGGTCAGATACATCACATGATCACACTGACAGAACCACAGGCACATAGACACAGGCAACAGAGTATGCACAATGTCGGCACTAGTACAGTGTATATCCACCTTTCGCAGCAATGCAGGCTGCTATTCTCCCATGGAGACGATCGTAGAGATGCTGGATGTAGTCCTGTGGAACGAGTTGCCATGCCATTTCCACCTGGCGCCTCAGTTGGACCAGCGTTCGTGCTGGACGTGCAGACCGCGTGAGACGACGCTTCATCCAGTCCCAAACATGCTCAATGGGGGACAGATCCGGAGATCTTGCTGGCCAGGGTAGTTGACTTACACCTTTTAGAGCACGTTGGGTGTCACGGGATACATGCGGACGTGCATTGTCCTGTTGGAACAGCAAGTTCCCTTGCCGGTCTAGGAATGGTAGAACGATGGGTTCGATGACGGTTTGGATGTACCGTGCACTATTCAGTGTCCCCTCGACGATCACCAGTGGTGTACGGCCAGTGTAGGAGATCGCTCCCCACACCATGATGCCGGGTGTTGGCCCTGTGTGCCTCGGTCGTATGCAGTCCTGATTGTGGCGCTCACCTGCACGGCGCCAAACACGCATACGACCATCATTGGCACCAAGGCAGAAGCGACTCTCATCGCTGAAGACGACACGTCTCCATTCGTCCCTCCATTCACGCCTGTCGCGACACCACTGGAGGCGGGCTGCACGATGTTGGGGCGTGAGCGGAAGACGGCCTAACGGTGTGCGGGACCGTAGCCCAGCTTCATGGAGACGGTTGCGAATGGTCCTCGCCGATACCCCAGGAGCAACAGTGTCCCTAATTTGCTGGGAAGTGGCGGTGCGGTCCCCTACGGCACTGCGTAGGATCCTACGGTCTTGGCGTGCATCCGTGCGTCGCTGCGGTCCGGTCCCAGGTCGACGGGCACGTGCACCTTCCGCCGACCACTGGCGACAACATCGATGTACTGTGGAGACCTCACGCCCCACGTGTTGAGCAATTCGGCGGTACGTCCACCCGGCCTCCCGCATGCCCACTATACGCCCTCGCTCAAAGTCCGTCAACTGCACATACGGTTCACGTCCACGCTGTCGCGGCATGTTACCAGTATTAAAGACTGCGATGGAGCTCCGTATGCCACGGCAAACTGGCTGACACTGACGGCGGCGGTGCACAAATGCTGCGCAGCTAGCGCCATTCGACGGCCAACACCGCGGTTCCTGGTGTGTCCGCTGTGCGGTGCGTGTGATCATTGCTTGTACAGCCCTCTCGCAGTGTCCGGAGCAAGTATGGTGGGTCTGATACACCGGTGTCAATGTGTTCTTTTTTCCATTTCCAGGAGTGTAGCTTGCGTTGGTAAATATTAAATTACGGACACCCCAACCACGTGCACACCAAATCAAATTAACAGAACTAATTCCAGCACACTTGAAGGAACCCGTGTGGAGTGACACAGTTTCAAATGAGTCTAAAAATAAATAAATAAATAAATAAATTACTAACACATAGAAAAGTGGGTACAGCCAAATCAAGTGAATTCAGAGGCAACACCCAAAATTCCCCAGAAACTGTCTGGCGGAATAACAAGGCTGTTGAATACGACCACTGCTCGGCAGTACATAGTGCTGCCTCGATCGAACTAACTGCCAATGCTGAGAGAAGGAAAACAACGGAAACAGCTCAAACCATGGCGTGGATAACCTGAAATGCTATTCAGCGTCACTCTGCACTTAACAGATAGCAACACCGACCCACGCAGTAAATCACGAATATTAATTCAGAGTTCACGAGCAAATTGTACTTAACAACAACTTCAGGGAAAATACACAAACAGAGGCCAGAAAACATGTTGAAAACATGTTGAAATAGGACAAGCACAGGAAAATACGCTTAATTTCCAAGAGTCCGTATCTGACAGCATAAATTCTCCAGCTGGCAGATAAGTGAACCAGGTTTACATAGCAACAGCCGTCAACGGCCCCCAAAAGCCTAGGCTCGCCGGCTAGTCCACAACATACTGCAAGTACCGCCGAGGCCGGCCAAATCGACGAACACTTTGTGAGGTTCGTACTGCCCTCACCACATTACAGTAACCCTTTCCTCCCCTCCAGGGCGCGCCACCTAGCGCTCGAATCACAACCGACGGCCAAGATCAAAACAGAGGGCAAGGGTCGGCATCCAGAGAGCCACCACAGCTCAGTCGTAACTGTAGAGCCTGGAGAAACCATTCGGGCCTGATGCTTATTTAACCCTTACTGAACACAAAACAGAATTTAGTCAAGGGTAAGACTGGCTCCTTCTATAAGCAGTCACTAACGCTGGAGAACGATGCCAAAGAGACCTTAGAAACAATACGGCAGAAGAAAGCTCACCATTTGCAACCGACGTCAACATGAAAGTAGCCAGGAAGTCGGTGAGCAACAGCGGAAGGAAAGGCAGTCTCATTACCACCGCATCTTGGCACAAAAGGAGGAAACAGCGTTTGGGACGACCGTCGTGTGAACTTCTATCGCACGTTGCCCATTACAAAGCAGCTACCAACACCTCCACACACGTCCCTCTGCACTCTGGCAGCGCTCCCGTGACCGACAGCCCATCCGTGTCCTCGGTCATAGCACAACTACAACGGCGCACTTGCGCCAGCAGTTAACGTCCCTGGAGCACTACCAGCCTCTCGTCCCGGAAACGGGAACACACAGGTCAACAAGGCATACTCGGGACGTGTTATTCAAGCTTAATTTGTCCGGGTGCTCTGATATGTTAATTATTTGCATCCGCTAGCCTGTAGTACACTTCATGCCACTTTGGCGTTTATTCTTTATCATTGTCATGGCGTTTAAATTTTGACAGCCACCCTGTAAATGAAGTAAGCACATCATAATATTTTCTCTACCTTCCAGCCTCAACGTGTAGCTAAACAGTCACGATCATTCGGCGGAATGCTGATCGGCCTTCGTCAATTAATGGCCGTTGTGTTGTAAGTAGGCTTTTTAGGTTTTTATATTGGTAACGCCACGTAGCGCTCTGTACGAAAATCACTGGCTGTGCTGTGTGCAGTCTGTGGCTGGTTGGCATTGTAGGAATATTCGCTATTGTAGTGTTGGGCAGTTGGATGTGAACAGCGCGTAGCATTGCGCCGTTGGAGGTGAGCCGCCAGCAGTGGTGGATGTGGGGAGTGAGATGGCGGAGTTTTGTTAGCGGATGATCTGAACGTGTGTCCATCAGAGAGAGTAAATTTGTAAGACTGGATGTCATGAACTGAAATATATATTATGAGTTTTGAACACTATTAAGGTAAATACATTGTTTGTTCTCTACCAAAATCTTTCATTTGCTAACTATGCCTATCAGTAGTTAGAATCCTTTATGTATCTGGAAGTATTGGCGCTCGTCGTATTGCGGTAGTTCGAGTAACGAAGATTTTTGTGAGGTACGTGATTCATGAAAGGTATAGGTTATTGATAGTCAGGGCCATTCTTTTGTAGAGATTATTGAAAGTCAGATTGCGTTGCGCTAAAAATATTGCGTGTCAGTTTAGTGTTGATCAGAATAAGTAAAGAGAGAAATGTCTGAGTACATTCAGTTCTGCTCAGCTGCTTGAAAATCAAAAACGTAAGAGGTTTATCAGCACAGTAATTCATTAATTCTTCTAAGGGGACGTTTCAGTGTGACTGCAGGTGCCGTCCTTATATAGCGGCGCTGGCGTCTGTGACGTCACTGGTGGTCACCCCAGCACTTATATGTTAATTACGATACTGTAGCACCTGTGTTATCCCAAATTACGATGCAGTGATTCTTCGAACACGCATGCAGTCCGAAGGAGCAGCCTCTGCAGTGACTACAGCCGTTGTGGAGCACATGAAATGTATTCGCAGTTGCGAATATGGACATTCATCATCCGTATAATGGAAAGTTTGTGTCAGACTGGGAATCAAAGCTGGATTTTCTGCTAATCTTAAGCGAGCGCCTTATCATCAGGCTGTCCGAACACGACTCATAGCCAGAGAAAATTTACATACGTCGCCAAAAAAATGGTTCAAATGGCTCTCAGCACCATGCGACTTTGAGGTCATCAGTCCCCTAGACTTAGAACTACTTAAACCTAACTAATCTAAGGACAGCACACACATCCATGCCTCAGGAAGGATTCGAACCTGCGACCGTAGCAGCAGCGCGATTCCAGACTCACGCGCCTAGAACCGCTCGTCCACAACGGCCGGCACATACGTCGTCAACCGTGTACCTACTTCCTGTACGTGCACATGCATTATGTACATTCCCATACAGGGGAGACATCTTACTTGAAGGTCGCTTGCCTGTGTCTGCAACATCATATTTATCCGCTGACACCGCGCATGCGACTTTCAAGTAAAACATCTCCGCTGTACGGTAATATGCATAATGGATTCACTAGTACAGGTTGTAGACACATGGGTGACGACATGTGTAAGTTTCAGCCTGGCCCGTTTGGATAGCGTAATGGTAACGCGACCATTCGCAATAAGCGGGAAAACCCGGTTTCGTCACTGTCATCATTCCATAATATAGCCGGTGGTGCTCCAGATTCGCTGCTGTGAATGCATTTCATGTAGATATGGTATTGTGTTCGTTGCGTATCCACAGCATCTATTTCAGCCTTCCGATGGTCAGATTCCAAGTGGAACTCAGCTCCAGGCCGCCATCTTTATTGCCAAAGTTGTTTTCAACTCGATAATATCTTGGATTCTGGAACAGCCTAATAAGATAAGCAATAGAGATAAAAAAAATTGGACAATACCCTCAATAATGACGGCGGTCTGCAACTAAGTGCAGGTGTGGCACTGACAGTCGAAAGACTGGAGTGGGCAGACTGAAGTGGGCACAGCGGAAGCGCGACGGAAACATTACCATACATTGTGCTGGAGCGGGCACCAGCGACGTCACAGACATTGTAACCTCCCAGCAGAAAAATTCCGTAACCTCCCAACAGTAAAAACAATATAATTATTTATTTCATTCACATTCAGCGTAACCTTCCAACAGATACACTCCAAAACCTCCCAACAGTAAAATTTCGTAACCTACCAATAATACAAGGTGTCTAGCCTCTTAATTAAATTGCGTAACCTATCAATAATAGAATGTGACTAATCTCTCCATAAAAAATGTGACTCACTTACAACCTTTCAATAACTGACTGTGTGAATTAAACTGGTAAATTTTAGACGTCAGCAGTGCTGCGTCATGGCCCTGAAAGATCATTCTGAATAAATTGAAAAATCTTACCTCAATTAGGTCGCCGGATAACGCGTATATATCTGCTCCTATACGAAATTTTTCTGGCGCAGCTCAGTGCAATGCTGGCCGATAGATTTGTCATCTATAAAAAGAAACAACTGATTTTTCTTTTTCAATAATCGGGATAACCAAGGATTGGAGAAATAAGTAAATTCTTTAAATTGAAATGAATGATTGTCAAAAGTTACTTTTTATAAGAAAGATTATTACTAAGAGATTTTTTAAAAACATCTACATGGGACATGATATAACAATAATGCATACGCGCGACGCTGCTTTTACCGTATACTACAACGCTCTGGCACCGCCATCGCTCCCACGACCGGCCCAGCCAACTCCACACACGCGACTGCTTCCTAGCAACTACTTACTCCAACTACTACACAGTTCATACTGCAGTCAACACTGCTCTTTGGTCTCAGATTCTCTTATATATCGCAGGTAGCTCGTGAGCAATCCATCGAAATTACATCTGCTCGAGTGCGCTAGCAACAAATTCCTTAATCATGGACCTCTTACATGACCCTCCACTGGGGGGGGGGGGGGGGGGGGGCAAAAATTTGGCAGCGGTGGTGAGTCAGTGAGTCAACTGGACTTGCCATGAGCAACAAATTTTTCTATACTCTATTTAGTTACTACATCTACAGTCACAGAGTATACACATTATTACATTATTGATAAGTGCAGAACATATTAAGATATGAAATAGAGTGTACACGCACTGAGTACAGAACATATCAAGAAATGACAAAATGTATACGCAATGAGTACAGAACATATTATGAAATGAAATACTGTATACGCAATGAGTACAAAACATATTAACAAATGACATCAAGTGCACACGCACTGTATAAGTCTTTAGCATTTTTTACAAGAACTGGATACATTAAGAAAAGAAATAAAGTGCACACGCACTGTAAAAGTCTTTAGCATATTTAGGACAACTGATCTTATTAACAAATGAAATGAAGTGCACATGCTCTGTATATGTCTTTATCATTTGGCAACAATTTAAACGCACTGTATAAGTCTTTACCATTTTATAAGAACTAGGAAATGAATGGGAAGGATTGCATCATGGTTGTAGCTCAGTAGGTTGCACGTAGCTGCACTGAAAGTCCATATCTTTGTACAGAAGCACAACACCAAGTGAGACAATCTGAAGTTCTCTTCCCTGAAGTATTTATCAGTGTAGCCAAGACACAGAAATGTTGTATTAATATTCAATGTTATCATTTTGGTAGTACATTAGGTACACCAAACAGTAGGGCCATAATAACATTTCCATCGTTCAAGGCGGTGGGCAGCTTGGTACATCAGCACCACATTCTTGTAGAATCCATACTCTTACATCAACGTAGAATTAGTGCAAAAGCCAAATATAGTGCTCCATGATGATGAGGATGGACAGGACAAACGGATATTGCAATAATTGCTGGTATTTAGGTCAGAAGGTGAAGGACATTAAGTCTTATGCTAGACGTCATAGAATTACACTAGTGTATCAACCGATCTGAACAATTACTGGCATTCATTGGCTATTTACACAGCATTTAAGTAGTATGTATGGAGAATTACAGAACATTATTCATAAGTCATCTCAATACAGTAATTATTGGCACTCATTGGCCAGTTACAAAACATTTTTTATGCATTATTCAGAAGTCACCATTCAAAATGAGTTAATTATTGGCATAGCATTTATGCATAAGTCATCATATTACAGTAATCATTGGCATCATAAGTCATCTCATTACAGTAATTATTCGCATCATGTCATCTCATTACAGTAATCATTGACATTACATTTATGCGTAAGTCATCTTACAACAGTAATCATTGGTATAGCATTTATGCAGTGTTACAAAAACATCATTTATAATACATCTCATTACAGTAATCATTGGCATAGCATTTATGCATTATTACAAAACATCATTCAGTATTACTCAGAACTCATCATTCAAGTGACATAGGACATATTTAAAATGTAACACACTGTAACTATTACTCAAGGTCTGTAGTCCAATAATACATAGATATAATGGATTCAATATATCAGAGAAATTTGCATTACATTTAGGACTAGAAATATATCTTAAACTGGTAGCATTATTTAGTTGTATACTGGTAATAGTTGGGACTGGTAATAATTTTTTTTTTGTGCTAGCAATGCATTGCGTTGGGATCGATACTGAATTGCTGGGGCATGAAAATATTTGCTTTTGACTTATTGCTGGAAATAAGGATTAATAACGTCATTCATCATGAGTCAGCTGTAGCAGGGTTATGAAACAATTAGTGTATATGTGATCACATTCATAAATGTACTAGAACATTTTAAATAACTAACTGCTAATAGCATATTAATACCATGAAAAGCATATGCTGGGAAAAAATACAAAATGGGCTATTGACCTGAAAGAAAAATATGTATATTATGCTGAAAAGTAGTAAACTTCGAATTAACAGGTAATGAAACGTGTGCTCAATATGTATGTACTCTAGCTGTCTTCCACAAAACTTTCAGTCATTATACTATGCGACATAAATCATACTGTAAAAAGGAACTGCAACAAATACTTAAATAAATACATAGCATCTCCTAACTAATATAAAGTATATAAACCTCATCATTATCATCATATGCAAAGAAAAACTTCATTATTCATATTACCATATTCTTCATGCAACTATTCATCATCATTTATTATCATCTGCAAAAAATAGACACTTCATTATTCATATTCATGTTACCGTTTACATCTTACAACTATTCATTATCATTCATTACTTCATATAGTATAGAGTTTCTTACTTCTAGCATATTTCATCACTAAACGTAACATGTGTAGTTCTGTCTGACAGCTTGCATTAATCGCCTAGTATTCTGAAAGAAAAATAATTAGTTAAGACTGCTATTATAGTGTATAGTATATTCTTCTTAATGCTTGTTAATTCTGATCCATTTACTCTTCATGACAATGTATTGCATTTTCTTTCTATCATTCTGGTGGTAAAATTTCCATTTCATAGTAAACCACTGTGGTTTGTTTAATTTATTTCTTTCACCGTTATTGCTTTCTGAAAAAGATGAATATGGATTAATATCTTGCATTTCATTCATGTACCCATTAAATAAAACTTTTTTCTAGTGATATGACTGAGTATACAGCATAGCATGACAGAAAACGTATTACGTCAAAAACCGACAGTTTTTAAGTGCGAAAATGCACACACAATATCATAATGTAGTAGAAAAAAATGTAGAATAGTCAAGATAGTGAGATATCATAAGGAAAAATGTCAAAGTCAACTGGTGTTTGTTACATCTTAAAGATTTCATAGTGCATACAGAGAAAAATTCTACTTTCTATAGGAAAACAATCATACCTACACAAAAAATGGAAAATGTGCACGGTCTGATATATAACTGCAAGAAAAGCGACCTGCTAACCTTACCTTGCCGGGCACTTGCCAAGAAAAAATATAATCATCATCAGTAAGTGGCCATATCAATAACTGGAAAAGGCATTACAGTGTGACAAATCATAAAGTATGTTCAGTCAATAAAGGGTTTAATATTGGAGATATGGTGATTGCCCTTGCTTTTTCTGGTTCTCAAAGTTTCAACATGCACTACATTAGGGTGAGGAATGCTTCGTATTCTATATGGACCTGCGTATAGAAGTTCAAATTTACTGCATCTACCATTTCCTCTGTTGTATAAATAGTGTGTACGTACTAATATCTTCTGTCCAATGTGAAAGTCATGGCGTGTACAAACCTGTTTTTGCTGCCTCCTCCGGCGCTCTGCGGCACGTTTGATGTTGTTGAGTGCAATGTCAATTATTTCATGGTGGCGTAGTTGACGAGATGTAGGAAAGGATACTAATTCTTTAATTTTGTTAGGTGGTTCAACATTTTCTAATATAACAGCCGGAGATAGCTTAGTACATTCATTTGGCATGGAGATAATTACTTCCCGAATGAGAGTATGTGTGTATCCCAATCAATATGTTTTTTATGCCAGTATATTCTCTATAGTTTACCAATTTCTTTCATTAGTCGTTCAGAAGGAATCGAAGAAGCGTGATACCTGGATATATAGATCGGAGAAATGTTTCTAGCTCGTAACATATGTGTCCATATAGCTGATCGAAATTGCGGTCCATTGTCTGAAATTACTTTCAATACATGCCCTACATGAAATAAAAAATGTTTTACAAATGCATTCGAAATAGATTTAGCAGTACCTTTGCGTAACGGAGTGAAGGTTACAAATTTCGAAGTGGGTTCACCAGCGACAAAGATGTAGCAAAAACCTCTGTTAGATCTGGGAATCGGACCAAAAATGTCTACAGCGGCCACGTGTCTCAATTTAATGGGTACAATGGTATGTAACGGAGGAATATGTGAAGTCGTATCTGATTTAGCTTTCTGGCCGATTTTACATGACGCTAAAACTCGTCGAATACGTTTCTCCATGTTCGCAAAATAACAGTTCTGTCTCAGTATAAGAAAACATTTTGTGGCTCCATAATGTGCGTAACTTAAATGAGTATACCAAATTAATTTGTTAACAAGTTCGTCAGGAATACATAATAACCAGTTGTTGCTGTCAGGGTGAGAGCGGCGAAACAGTATATTATTGCGTACAGTATAATGGTTTCTAATGGTAACGTTATTCCTATCTTGCCAAAGATGTTTAATTTCTTTCCACACGTTCTCTTTGTTCTGTTCTTGTGCTATATCTCGTAATGACGACGAAATGAAATTTTCAAATGCAGCTTGTTGTATATACATGACGCTAGAATTTGCTTGGCAGAAGTTGGTTGTATGTCTTGCTGATTGTTGCGTCTGCTACAATATTTTGTGTACCGGGAATGTGAACAATTGTAAAATTAAATTCCTGTAAATAACGTTTCCACCTGCTTAATCTGTCATGTGTAAATTTAGCGGAGAGTAAAAACTGTATAGCTCTATGAGCTGTGTAACCGGTAGTATGTCTTCCATAAAGAAAATTCCTAAATCTGGTAAATGCCCATACAACACATAATGTTTCAAGCTCTGTAACAGAATAATTGCGTTCAGCAGGTTACAGAATTCGACTTGCAAAAGCGATGTTTTTAATTACTGTAGTACCGTCTTCTTCAATTTTCTGAAAAATGTGTACGACTAAAGCGGTGTTAGAACTGTCGGTGGCAATGGAAAAATTTCTGGTAGGATCTGGGTGTGATAAAAGTGGTGCGTTCAACAAAGCTTGTCTCAGATTGACAAATTCAGACTGTGCTTGGCCATCCCAGGACCAAATAGCGTTTTTACCCGTCAACTGGCATAATCTAGGGGTGTCAAAAGCAGAGTAATGAATAAATTTACGGAAAAAGTTCATTAAACCCAGAAAGCTGCATAGTTGTTTCTTTATCGTTGGAACAGTAATGTCACGTAAAGCTTGAAGTTTTTCTGGGTCAGGCGCAATGCCTTCTGCTGAAATTACATGTCCAAGAAATTTTATAGAAGTTTTGCCAAAGTGTGATTTGCTAAGATTAACTGTGAGTCCTTGTGCACGAAAAGTTTGCAACAGTTGTTCCAGAATCAGATTATGTTCAGGCCAGTTAGCTTCTGCAATAAGGATGTCGTCTACATATGTTGTGATTCTGTCTTTAAATTCTGTCGGAAGTATACTATTCAAACCGCGAATAAATGCTGCTGAAGAAATTGTTAAACCGAACGGTAATTTGTAAAACTGGTAACAGTCACCAAAACAGAAAAATGCTGTGTACTTCCTGCAGTTCGGATGGAGCTGAATTTGCCAAAATCCCGATTACAAATCTAATGTGGAATAAATAGCAGTACCATGAAATTTCTGTAAAAGTTCTTCTAGTGTCTGTGGGCGATCTGTTTCATTAACAATAATGTCGTTGATGTGACACGAATCAAGTACGAGGCGACGTGATCCATCCTTTTTCTTAACAATACGGAGTGGGTTTTTTTTGTACGGACTAACTGCCGGTTCAATAATACCTTGGTCAAGCATAGCTTGTAATTCTTTCTTAACTTGTTCTCTGTGAATATACGGAATGGGATAATGTTTAGCTTTAAACGTGTCGTGCTGTTTAACTTGAAATTCATACATAAAACCGGACATAGTACCAGGGAAGTTGTCAAAAACTGGAGCTTGTTGTAAAAGAATTTTGCATAGCTCTGTACGTTCGTCGTCTGTATTTGCACTGCTTTGCTTAACTTTATCAGAAATCACTTGCATAACATCATAGTCGGCTTCGTCTGGTGTATTGTAGTTGTGTACGTACGTATCTGTGAACAATGCGGAATGACAGTCAGTGTTACGCAATGTAGAAAAGACCTCTGTTCGATTAATTGCCTGATCATCTGCAGATAAAGCATGCTGAAATTCTAATGCCAGTTGTACATTCTCATCCTTTAACATTAAATAGGAATTTTGGAACTCAATAATTGCGTCATGCTGTACCAGAAAATTCGTACCTAAAATAACGTATTTTGTCAATAAGGGAACAATCCAAAAATTTGAGTGGAACGTATGACCTGCAATACAAAATGATAAATGTGTCTGTAATTTTACATCTACTCCTTTACCAGATACTAATTCTTTTACTTTAGTTTTTCCTAATGGTAACGTAGGATAGGTGTTCTCTTTGTTACATTCGTTGAATGTTTCTTCATTTATAACTGACATAGGTGATCCAGAATCGATTACTGCTGAAAATGTGGATGATCCAATCTTTACTTCAATGACAGGGTGGGAAATAGTTTTTTGAATAACTGGTTTTTCATGTAAAAGAGTGTCTCGGATGTCGTCAAAATTAATAACATTTTCGTGAACAAGAGTCTGTGTGTCGAAAGTATTGCTTACGTTGCTGGAAGATTCAGTCTGTACTGTAGCTAGACAAATTCTTTCTGATGTGCTGTTATTTGCGGGAGGATGCTGTGGCATCTCGACTATTTGTACTGTTCTGTTACTTCTTCCTGACGTATTAGATTCGGGATGATACCGACTGTCTGGTTCATTCATAATAATCTGTTGTTGTGAATGATTCTGCTGCTGGTAAGACCGACTGTTACGTTGAAAACTGTGCTCATTACTTTTACGTCTGTCATGATAGTCATTACTATACGGCGCGTTGCGATAGGAATTGAAATGATGTGTCTTCTGCACGTAGTGATTTCCTTGTTGCTGTGCGTTACTATTTTGTGTGGCCGACGCTATACGTGTAGGTGGCGAAACATTAAAGCTTGGTTGACCTTGTAGACTACAGACAGGTATGTTAACCGGCTGGTTTTGATGCTGTTGTGCGGAAAAGCCTCTATTGTTGCCAAAATGTGTTTGCTGTTTCTGATAATTTTGATGATACTGATGATTAAAATTTTGTCTGTTATTAAAGTTCTGGTGGTTGTCAGTCCTGGAGCGTCTATCACCTTTGCTATTGAAATAGCGTGGCTGATCGTACTTCCTATACGTTTGTTGGCCTTGGTTATGATGTGAAAAATTTTTGTTTATGAAAGAATAGTCTGATTGCTGAACTTCCAAGAGCTGTAACAGATCACTAAATGCCGAAACATTTTCTTTCTGCTGACCTGTTAAAAGTGATACTCTTAACGATCGTGGTAATTTAGAAATACATAATTGGATAAGTGCAGATTCACTGTATGGCTCACTTAAGTACTGGTTTTGTTGGACCATGTGTTCAAAAAATTGCGTGACAGTGGGAAAATTTGAGTTCTCATAATTCGGTAAACTAATTAATTGATCCTTGATTCCGCGCCGACAGAAAAGCATTCTGACATTCTTCTACCGAGTAGCATTGTCTCGCGATCGGTCTCATACGAGTTGCCGGTTCGCCTTCGAAAAAACTGCAAATAAATTCAAGATTGTGTGTTACGGGCCAAGTTGGTGGAAAAGCAAAGCTAAATTGTTGTATCCAATCCAAGGGGTGAATCTGTGTTCTGTCATTCTTAAATACCTTTCATTTTCTCACGGATAGAAAGTGCTTGTAATCAAAATTATCGTCTCTGAATATCTGAACAGGTTCAGGATTGTATGAGAATCTATTTGTCTGTCTGTTCAGATTCTAAGTAACGCACTCTCTGTAAATTACCTAAATTATACTGGCTGTGTGAGTGTGAGAAATGTTCGGAAAGTGGCGTATGCTGTATCGTGTTAGAGGCTGAGACATTTTTCATCTCTGTCATTTCTTGCTGTAAAGATGACAATTTTCTACGTAATATATTATTGGACGAACCTATCTCACTGATTGTTTGCTGTATGTTTTGGAACTCAGGTGTCTGATTCAACGAAACTGGTGACGTATCGTCTGATTTGGTGTCATTGTTATTTTCGATAACGTCAATACGAGTGGGCAATTCATCAAATTTTTCAGTCAGTGCTTTTACCAATCGCCGTTTTTAGTGTCATAAGCATTAATTTGTTTCTGCATTTTACGTGTGGTTTTGTTTAATTTCTTAACATCTGCTTTAATGGCATCGGGATCCTGTATTAATTCTAACTGTTCAAGTCTGTTGGTCATTGTCTGAAAGTCTACTGTATATTTATTTTCCAAAGTCTGAATATTAGTATCTGTTTTTGATTTTAGATCGGATATTTCACCATGCATTTCAGTGTTCAACTGTTTGATAGTATTGATTTCGTCTGATACTTAGCAATGTTGTTGTCTACGTATGTTTTTGCTTTCGTAAATAACTTACGCTTATCTTCCTGTCTCCGTACAGTAATTGTTTCCATGACTTGTTTCTTTATTTTGTTTTGTTCCTGTATAAATTTACGGTAACGCGTTTCACTGTTTTGTAGGTGGTGATTAAAACGTTCGTCAATTTGGCTGTTCTGTTGGTCAAATTTCGTGTCTACTTTCGCATCCAGCGTGCGTGAAAGTTCTGATGACATTAATTTAAACTCGTCGCGTAACTGTGTTGCGTTTCCAGAACATTGTTTAGCGACTGCACTAATTTCATCTCTAAGTAATTTAGTTGTGGCAGCATGTGTATTGCGTATCTCTTCACTATTATTCCTGGCGCATACCTTAATTTCCTCACGTAATTGTTTTTTAGTTTTACTACATTGCTTCGCAACGGCTGTAATCTGTTCGGTAAGCTGTTCAATAGAGGTGTCAAGTTTTTCATTAATTATTTTGAACGACCTGTCATGGTTTTCATTCGACTGTTTGAAACTTTCATTAAGTTATTTGTTCGATTCATTGAGTTGTTGTTTGAGACTTTCATTAAGCTGTTGTTTGAGATTTTCATTAAGTTGTTGTTTGAGATTTTCATTTTTTCATTAATTTGTTGTTTGAGATTTTCATTCAGTTGTAGCAATAATGCCATAATTAGATCCATGCCAAAATTAGCTGCTGTATTCTCTGTGCTGTGTGATGGTGTATCTGCATGTGTCACGTTTTGTATAACCATTTGGTCATTGTCTGGTTCACAAAAAGGTTTTCCCAATCGGATGTGCAGTGTTGGTCACTACATCGGAATCAAATAAATTTGTAGTGTTTTGTGTATATTGTTCACCTTCGTTAGAAACATTTATCTGTTCATTGTGTAACTTTTGCAATTCATGTGTGTCAAAATGGGCAGCTTTCATTGTAACGGAAAGTGTCGCGTCATCAATTGTCGTTAAATTTACAGTAGACACAATTGAATTTGTTTGCTCATCATTTAGATTAGAATCATTACTGGTGGTCGGTACGCACTGATTTTCTATAACTGGAGGATTATCATTAAGACACTGAGTGTCGCTAGTATTATCAGTCAAATTATTCAAGTCGCCTTTTTCATTCATTGCGGATCGCGATGTACTGTTAGCAGTTTTTCGCGGCATTTTCACAAGTCAACGATAAGCACAAAAATCAAACAAGGACAAAGCAAAAATGGAACAATTAGAGTGACAACCAAGAGCAATATATTGCCGATGATCTGTGAAAGAAAGAGTGACAAATTAGTAAATGCGTTGCGCCATACGCAAACTACCTTTAACAATAGTGTAAATAAGAGCAGATATATGACTACTTCTCAGAAATTCACAAAGAAAATACGATCCTGGCCGGTTGTCGACAAGTGTAACCTTCCAACAGAAAAATTCCGTAACCTCCCAACAGTAAAAACGATATAATTATTTATTTCATTCACATTTAGCGTAACCTTCCAACAGATACACTCCAAAACCTCCCAACAGTAAAATTTCGTAACCTACCAATAATACAATGTGACTAATCTCTTAATTAAATTGCGTAACCTATCAATAACAAAATGTGACTAATCTCTCAATAAAAAATGTGACTCACTTACAACCTTTCAATAATTGACTGTGTGAATTTGAACTGGTAAATTTTAGACGTCAGCAGTGCTGCGTCATGGCCCTGAACGATCATTCTGAATAAAATGAAAAATCTTACCTCAATTAGGTCGCCGGATAACGCATATATATCTACTCCTATACGAAATTTTTCTGGCGCAGCTCAATGCAATGCTGGCCGATAGATTTGTCATCTATAAAAAGAAACAACTGATTTTTCTTTTTTCAATAATCGGGATAACCAAGGATTGGAGAAATTAGTAAATTCTTTAAATTGAAATGAATGATTGTCAAAAGTTACTTTTTATAAGAAAGATTATTATTAAGAGATTTTTTAACAACATCTACATGGGACATATAACAATAATACATACGCGCGACGCTGCTTTTACCGTATACTACAACGCTCAAGCACCGCCATCGGTCCCACGACCGGCCCAGCCAACTCCACGCACGCGACTGCTCGCTAGCAACTACTTACACCAACTACTACATAGTTCATATTGCAGTCAACACTGCTCTTTGGTCTCAGATTCTCTTATAGCTTACATATCGCAGGTAGCGCGTGAACAATCCATCGAAATTACATCTGCTCGAGTGCCTTAATCATGGACCTCTTACAACATTAGCACATTAGCGCGACTGTGTAATGATGGTGGCAGCAGCTAAGCAAGAGTAACCACTTGACAACGGCCGCGCACCAGTCCATCGAAAGCTCGTGGGCATCTAACCACTTTATGTGACTGGTAGTTCGTGAAAATGTTAACAAATTAAGCACCAATGTTTAGAACAACATGTTCTCTATTGATCTTCTTTCCATCTGTCTTCTGATTGTCTGATGCAGCCCGCCATGGATTCCTCTCCTTTGGCAACCCTTTTCATCTAAGAGTAGCAATTAGAGCCCTTAAATCCTCAGTTATTTACTTGATGTATAAAATCGTTCAAATGGCTCTGAGCACTATGGGACTTAACTTCTGAGGTCAGCAGTCCCCTAGAACATAGAACTACTTAAACCTACCTAACCTAAGGACATCACACACATCCATGCTCAAGGCAAGATTCGAACCTGCAACCGTAGTGGTCGCGAGGTTCTAGACTGTAGCACCTAGAACCGCTCGGCCACCCTACTTGATGTATAGCAATATCTGTCTTCGCCTACAGTTCTTACTCTCTACAGCTCCCTCTAGTCCCATGGAAGTATTCCCTGACGTCTTAACACATTTGGTATCACATGGTACACTGAGAACCTTGTCGTTCCTTACCTTATCAGTGCATCTAATTTTCGACATTCTTCAGTAGCACCATATCCCAAATGCTTCGCTTGTCCTCACTTTTGGTTTTCCCATAGTAGATGTTTCACTACCATACAGTGTTGTGCTCCAAACGTACATTCTCATAAATTTGTTCCTCAAATTACGGCCTATGTTAGGTACTAGTAGACTTTTCTTGGGCAGGAAAGCCCATTTTGTCAGTGCTAGTCTGCCTTCGTCCCCGTTGCTCCATCCACCATGCGTTATTTTGCTGCCTAAGTAGCAAAAATTTTCCCATTTTTGCTATTGGTTGGTTGGTTGGTTTGGGGAAGGAGACCAGACAGCGTGGTCATCGGTCTCATCGGATTAGGGAAGGATGGGGAAGGAAGTCGGCCGTGCCCTTTCAGAGGAACCATCCCGGCATTTGCCTGGAGTGATTTAGGGATATCACGGAAAACCTAAATCAGGATGTCCGGACGCGGGATTGAACCGTCGTCCTCCCGAATGCGAGTCCAGTGTCTAACCACTGCGCCACCTCGCTCGGTTTTTTGCTATTCTCTTTACATTAATATATCTCCGATTTACCATCTATCCATTCAGTTCAAAACATTGTGTAACAAAACATTATGTAATTGCTACTCACTTTCAGTAAGGGTAGCAATGTCATCAGCGAACCTTATCATTCATAAACTTTCATCCTGAATTTTAATCACACTCTTGAAGCTTTTTTTTTTCTTTCATTGCTTTTTCGGTGTATAGGCTGAATAGTAGGGACGAAAGACTAGGTCCCAGTTCTTATATCCTTTTCAACTCGAGCATTTACTTCTTGTTCCTATAGTCTTCTTCTTCCCTCTGTGTTCTTGTATATATTGCATATTACACGTCATCCCTATCGTTTACCCCTATTTTACTCAGAATTTCCAACATCATGCGTCATTTTACGTTGTCGAACATTTTTCCGGGTCGCAAATCCTATGTACGCGTTTTGGGTCGATGAATGCTAGGTGGTTGTCAACTTCTCGGATTACAGTCGTAACTAAATACACTACTGGCCATTAAAATTGCTACACCACGAAGATGACCTGTACAGAAGCGAAATTTAACCGACAGGAAGAAGATGCTGTAATATGCAAATTATTAGCATTTCAGAGCATTCACAGAAGGTTGGCGCCGGTGGCGACACCGTGAAAGGTGGCTACACTGTGCCACTGCGCCAGAGAGTGCGCCAAAGAGTACTATTAAGCCGCCTCCACAGTGCGTGTTAAGAGCTCATGGCAGTCAGTGCTTGTGGAGAGATCGGAGAGGACAGTGGTTGTTGAGAGTTCATACCGAGATGTGCTAGTGGGCACTGCTTGTCGTGAAATCGGAGGGCTATGTTGTAGTAAAGAGTGTTGTTCCATGTTGTATGCAGTTATTTGATGGGAGAGATAGCAGATGTTATTGTATTGTGTGCATTTCGTCAATATATATAAAGGTAAAACTTATAATGTTCCTTTATTAGTTGTGTATCTGAAATAATGTGTCACTACAGGTTCAGTCAACAAGGCATCTGGCTCGTGTTCTTGGATTAGAGTGTAATTGTGATTTTCTTGCGTAATTATAGTTTTTCTAAATTTCTTTTGTCACGTCAGTATAGTTGGTATTAAAAAATTCTTGTCTTGTTGGAAAAGAACCGTGCCAGATGTGGGCGTTGAGTCACACTCCCACATACAGAACAGTTACTCTTGTGCTTGGATTTTGTAGGTTTTATAGTTGCTGGGGACTTAATTAATTAACTGTGTTTACGAAAATTTTCTTACATTGTTCTTTGCAGTCAGATTGCGTAATAATACTAGTCAGGGCCAACCGATTACGAGACTTACGTAATCGGACAGACAGTTACAAAAGTATTTTCAATCTTATATAAATTTAATTAAGCCCCCATGCACGTGGCGACCGCTGCTTCGGATCGTCCCTTGGATTCTTCTGATTGTGAAAATTGTAGACTGTAGTATTGTTGTAGTAATTTGTAGTTCAGTAATTGTAGTCTGTATTGAATGTGTAGATTTGGTAATTGGCATTCTTCTAATGGTATTTTTCAAATTTATTTTTTGTTGTTGTCTTGTATACGCGTTTGAAAATCCAGTGCAATTATTTCAATTGTTCGATTGATCGTGTCTGAGGGAGACATTGCATGTGAATGGTATTGTTGAGATAAAGAGTCACCGTGTGTAATTTTCGTACAGTGACGAATTTTTTGTATATTTTGTAAATGATTACGCGATCAATGAAAAAGGCAAAAATGATGGATAGTAAGAATGACGAAAATGTTAACATGGCGAACTCGCCAACAGAGGAAAACAGTATGATGGATAATGAAGTGGAAAACAATGTAATAAGTCGGGAAAATAGTCCGGAACCATTTCAAAATTTTTCGCAATCAGATAATTTACAGAATACGAGATTAACGATAGAAGATTCTGAAATAGTATCGAACACAGATAGCTTTATGACCATGCAGAAGGAAGTTAGTTTTGCGGGAAATGTTCGGGGCGAAAAGAATTTTGAACCATTAAATATGGAGCAGTTGATGGGTGCAATATTAAATTTGGGATCTGAATTAAAAACAGTGGCAACACGTTTAGAAACACGGATGGGAACAATGGAAACACGAATGGAAACTTTAGGATCTGAATTAAAAACAGATATGGGAACAATGGAAACACGGATGGGAACTTTGGAAACACGGATAGATTCACGAATAGGGACATGTTTCAAAAATATGAAAGATGAATTAAAGAAAGAAATCAGGGAAGAAGTACAACCGATTCTGAATTCTCACAATAATAGATTAAATGCAGTAGAAATCAGACAAAGGGAACAGGATAGAGAACAGGAAGAAAGAGATCGCGTGATAGTACAGAAATTTTCAGAGTTAAATTTACAACGTGCACAAGACAAGGAAGAAATAATTGAAAGAATTGAGGAATCCGTACCAAATGACAGAATAAATAACTTAACGCAACAGTGTGAACACTTAACTACCAAATGTGACAATACTGAAACCCGAGTCGCGACACTTACGGAAGACGTAAATAAACAGAAAGAACAATTAGGTGACTTATCAGAAAGAGTTGAGGAAATTTCAGATAAACTGACAAATCTTAGTTTACATGGGGACAGAGATTCGGATGATACAGCTCCGTTACCATTTGCAGAAACCGAAGAGTATCAGAACATAAATAAGCATGTTGAAAATCAGGGAAAATTTAATGAACGCGTGAAAAAGGAATTTGAGGCATTACGGAAGCAAGTCAAACAAATTGAAGGCGAAATAGTAGGAAAGGACAGTAGAAGGAACTTAGAATCACAGATAGCAGAGGGGTATGAAGAAAGTAATTTATTTCATTTACGGGATGCAACAAGAGAGCGCCAGGCGCGCGAACTTTACAATAATCGACATTCGGACTGGGACAGACGCGGTAGGTCTTTGTCGCCACGAGGCGAAAACTTTGACTATAAACACTTTTTGACTGTTCGGAAATTTAAGATCTTCCGCAACTCTAAGAATGACATACATCCATGTTCATGGTTAGATCAATTTACGTACGCACTTCCGCCAATTTTGCCACTAAGTCACAAACTGGAAATTATGTGCAGTTATTAATGTCCTCAGGGGATTCACTACTCTAAGTGAATATGTGCCGTAGCGAGCATAGGGCCCCGAGCTGTAGTGGTGCTATTTCTCTTTTAGTTTTCTGTACCGCTGCCTACTCTTTTACTATTCTTTGCATCTGTCAAACCAACTCTTCGACTATCAATCTATCTAGTGAGTAAGTGAACAATAACCTGATATGACTAATTGTACCCAAAAGTGACTTTGGAAATTACCGATTGGACTTACTGTACCTATTGCAGCATTCATTCGTAGTTTAAACGAAATGTTACCTGTTTATCTTCGTGACAATATTATTTCATATGTTGACGATATTATTATTGCTAAACATTCCTGGAGTGAGCACAACAAAATTTTGGATTCATTGTTACGTATTTTTGCACGAGTTGGCATCACAGTAAACTTGGAAAAATCTGAATTTGGTCGTTCTCAGGTGAAATTTCTCGGCCACATTATTTCTACAGAAGGTATTCTCCCTGATCCAGAGAAACTAGACGCTATTCGTAATTATGCTGTTCCTACTACAAAACGTGATGTTCGTAGTTTTCTTGCTGTCTGTACTTTTCTTAGACGCTTTGTTAGATTGGACGATTTGGCCACACCTCGTTTTTGCGATCTATCTGGAAAGTTCTTTTTAAACGAAAATCGGTCGACAACTCCGTTTGGTTAGTTTGTATTCCTGATGAGTGGGTCAATAAATTGATTTGGTATACGCATTTCAGTTATGCACACTTTGGTCCCCGAAAATGCTTTCATAAATTACGGGAAAATTGTTACTTCAGTAATATGGAAAAACGTATTCGATCTGTTCTTGCCAAATGCAAATTATGTCAAATGGCTAAGCCTCCAACGATTTCTCACAGAGCACCGTTGTTTCCCATCATTCCAGCGAAATTAAAGGAGATGGCTGCAGTCGATTTGTTTGGTCCAGTGGTTCGTTCTACTAATGGTTTTGCGTACATTTTCGTAGCAGTGGAGTTGACGTCAAAATATGTGTGTTTTACACCTTTACGAAAAGCAACAGCTCGTTCAGTATCTAACGCTTTCATCAAACATTTTCTTAAAGAAGTTGGTCATGTTGACAAGGTTATATCAGATAATGGATCACAGTTTCGTTCTAAAATTTGGCTTCGTACTCTACAGCGTCGTAAAATTAAACCAATCTTCATTTCACTTTTTCACCCTCAATCTAACGCTTCAGAGAGATGGATGAAGGAAATCAATAAACTGTGTCGTCTTTATTGTCATCAGAATCACAGAACTTGGGATCAGTATCTTCATATTTTTCAAAACATTCTGAATGAACTTCCTAATGACTCAACTTCTTTACCGCCTCTATTGATATTAAAAAATAAAGCACCGACAAATCGCATATCTGAAATCATTCCTTTTCCGCCTTCACGGAAACTGCGGCATTCTGAAGTTGTCAACCTGGCTCTGCAAAATATTGCATCTGCGGCTGCTAGAAGAGAGAAATCAGCTAGACGTCCTGGTCGTTTAAAAATCTTGTCAGTTGGTCAAAAGGTATTAATTAAGTCCCACCGTTTGTCTCACAAAGGAAAAGGCTTGTGTCGCAAATTTTTTCTGCTTTATAACGGTCCATATAGAATTCGTAAAATTATTCATGATAACACTGTCGAAGTAGAAACTCTTAAATCACGACGCTCTAAGGGAATACATCATATATCTAACGTAAAAATTTTTGTGGAATGACATACTTGTGAGAAACCAACAGTTTACGTAAACACGGAGAATGCAAGAGTACCGCGCTGTGTTTTGGCGGCGGCACATACTCAAAGCAACAGTCAAGTCTGCGCGCCGCACGAGGCAGTCGTTGACCGCAAACAATTGCTTCCTACGTCACGCGCCTACAGCTGATCGAGCGCTCAGTGCGAATGCACTGACAGACGTAAACAAATACACAGTCTAATTTCTCCGACTAAATTCTGTATAAAGCTGTAAGGACTTGTTGAATTGTGTTATTAACATTCAGTATTTTGCAGGATACGGTTGTATAAAATATTTAAGAACTTCAGGTAAATTCTGTGCGTGTCCGACGTTAAGACGACCTGCTATCGAGAAAATTTCAGAACGAATGTAATTTCCAAGAAGAAACTAATTAACTAAAAAAGGTAACTATTAATTGAGTTTATTTTTCAGGTAACATATTTCCACTTAGGTACGTACTTAGACGTAATTTGCTGCTCGCAATTACGTGATTCATACTTTGTGCTAATTTCATGTTCTATGGATTTACTTGTGAAGCGACGTGCTTGTATACATTTACTGATTTTGACAATTATTGATTAATGAACTGGGTTGTAACTTGTGTATATTATGCATCGCTTAGCTGCACTGCTTTTTCACTGATGTTACTTTTTTTTAATTATGTGCCTGCTGTGCTTATTTATTTAAATTATAATTGTCACCTGATTAGTTGTGCTGATATGTATGTAAGTTATACTTGTGATTTATCTGCTTGCGCCTTCATGTTTATTTATTAGGATGACATATGAACATTTATTTGCTTAGGCTGATATGATGCTAATGACTTGTTTATTACGTAAGATATATGTTTGCTGCTTTTTGTATGGATTACATATTTACACATTTCTGTTTTGTTGCCATAACTGCTCTTTAATTTGGTGTATAGCAATGCTGATGTACTGTGTATAAACATAGAGTTTAGGTCACACTACTGTATTAATTATAGATTGTCGCTTGGCTGAGCCTCGTTGTAGGAATTGTGCTGCATCCACTTGTTGACATTCTGTTCTCTACTGGTATATTTACTCGCTATTGCAAGTTTTGCTTACGCTCAGTGCCTTATATTTTTAAGATAAGAAAATTCACTGCTATAATTCGACGAACGACATTAGTGCAAGAAAGTCATAGAAGTCACATGAGCTGAGGTTTCATGGAAGCTGTATAAATTTATGCTAATAGGAAGGAAGCTAACGACATGACAGACCAAAACTAGGTTTAGACCATTAATAGTTATTACACTGCATTTTTCGTGAGCAATTGAAATAGGAAGTGACACTTGATACAAGAAATACTCTACATGTTTGCTTCTGCTATGATTCTTGAAGTGGTGTACACACTGTGAAATATTATGATCATTCACACTCCGTAATCGTACTTAATTACTGAGAGTTATTCGAACTAAGTCTGTTAGAGGTCAGGTATGCATTTCTTTTATTTAATGATGGACAAGGAACCAAAATGTATCTTATAATTTATAATGAGTAGAAGATTGGGCTCAGATGGATTACACAGAGGTTGTGTGTGGACACTGTGTCTTCGTATTGTATGGGATGCTGAATTGAAGTTGCATTAGGATTTTATCTGTACTTGTTCGAGGAGACTGACTAGAGGAAAGAGTTGTGTTGGAAGTGAGATGATATTGGCAATAAGGTTCACATTTATCGACGTATTATTGAGGTATAGAGATTATATGAAGTTGATGAGAGGTAAGGTAAATGATATTGATGATAAGACGTATTGAAGAGGTATTATTGAGGTATTATTGAGATTAAGTTGATGATTATTGGAGTTTTGGTGTATAAGAGGTAAAGTAAGTGAGGAGCATATTTTTTTTGTTGGTCTTATGGAACAAGGAGGATGAAGATAGCAGACTAGAACACTAAAATAGAAGGAAGATAGTCTATACACACACTTTGTTAAATCACTAAGCAGTATATACTTTTTTTTGGAGAGAGGAAGTAATTGCATATCTTGGCTCACTGACAGTTGTTCAGCAACAGTACATTTTGATCTGGCTTGGCAAACATTGGTCTTGACATGATGACTATGACGTTGACCTAACTATTATTGACTGTTATACATTGCTGCCAGTTCTACTTGATACACATGATGAACATCAGATTTAGACAGAATTTCATTTACACAATTAACACTATTCAGTTACACAGTAGTACTTAATGTGGATGAGAGATGAGTGAGTGTGTTCTGTGTGTTTTCCTTTCCTAATCCTACCCACCTATCTCCTAAACATTATTTTATTGTTTGTAGTGGCTTGCACTGACACCCATAAATATTATAGGTTTACTGGTATTTGTGTATTGTAATAGTTAATAGGACAATTATCTGATATCATTTGTGTGTTTGTTATGATTTGTATGTTACTGTAAAAGCATTTGTATGTGCATTCAAACTATTGTTCATGCCTGAACTGTCTGATTAGTGAAGATAAATATTCTGAACTGTTACCTGCACTTTTTCAACATGATGTGTGACATTTGGTCGTGTTTAATTTCTGCTGATGAACTGTGTGATCAGTAATTGTAAAAAAAAAAATCATGGACTTTTACTGGTACCTTTTCTACATGAGTGGTGCCACTAGGACATGTTTAATTTGTGCTCATAAACTATGATGAACTGTGTGATCAGTGCTAGTGAATTTTATGGAACTGCTTCTGCTGAGAGATGTGACTTTTTGCTGTTTGCACCTGCTCAACATTGCTGGGTGCAACTGATGGACTACTCCTACTGAAATGGTGTCACTTGTTGGTGTCTGCACCTGCACTCAACATTGCTGGGTGCAACTAATGAACTGTTTCTACTGGAATGATGTCACTTGTTGCTGTCTGCACCTGCTCTCAACATTGCTGGGTGCAACTGATGAACTGTTTTTACTGAAATGAAGTCACTGGTTGCTGTCGGCACCAACTCAACTTTGCTGGGTGCAACTGATGGACTGCTTCTACTGAAATGGTGTCACTTATTGGTGTCTGCACCTGCACTCAACATTGCTGGGTGCAACTGATGAACTGTTTTTACTGAAATAATGTCACTTGTTGCTGTCTGCACCTGCTAAACTTTACTGGGTGCAACTGATGGACTGCTTCTACTGAAATGATGTCACTTGCCGGTGTCTGCACCTACTCAACATTGCTGGGTGCAACTGATGGACTGCTTCTACTGAAATGATATCACTTGTTGGTGTCTGCACCTGCTCAACATTGCTGGGTACCACTGATGGACTGCTTCTACTGAAAAGATGTCCCCTGTTGCTGTGTGCACCTAATCAACATTACTGAGTGCCACTGTTAGAACTGTTTCTACTGAAATGATGTTACTTTTTGCTGTCTGCACCTACTCAACATTGCTGGGTGCCACAGATGGACTGTTTTTACTGAAATGACGTCACTTGTTGGTGTCTGCACCTGCTCTCAACATTGCTGGGTGCAACTGATGAACGGTTTCTACTGAAATGAAGTCACTTGTTGCTGTCTGCACCTGCTCAACATTGCTAGGTGCAACTGATGGACTGCTTCTACTGAAATGATATCACTTGTTGGTGTCTGCACCTACTCAACATTGCTGGGTGCAACTGATGAACTGTTTTTACTGAAATGAAGTCACTGGTTGCTGTCTGCACCTACTCAACATTGCTGGGTGCCACTGATGAACTGCTTCTACTGAATTAATGTGACTTGTTGCTGGGTGTACCTGCTAAACTTTACTGGGTGCAACTGATGGACTGCTTCTACTGAAAAGATGTCACCTGTTGGTATTTTTTTTGTATAACTAATCATTGAAAGCATTATATGTGAACATTTGTATAAACTGATTTTTTGTATATTGTGTAAACTATTATGTAAAGTCACATGTATGAAAAGAAGTTGTATTGCTTACTGTATTTCATATATTAGGTTAGTGAAAGGTCAGTGCAAAGCCAAAATTTTAACTAATTATGTGATAGTTAGGTATTAATATTATGTTTTATTTTTGTCTGTATTTTTCTGGACGAATTTGGTGGTATTTTCACCACCAATGCTGGCAAAAATACCATCAAATTCTGGCCTGTGGAGGAGGGGCATATGAAAGGTGGCTACACTGTGCCACTGCGCCAGAGAGTGCGCCAAAGAGTACTATTAAGCCGCCTCCACAGTGCGTGTTAAGAGCTCATGGCAGTCAGTGCTTGTGGAGAGATCGGAGAGGACAGTGGTTGTTGAGAGTTCATACCGAGATGTGCTAGTGGGCACTGCTTGTCGTGAAATCGGAGGGCTATGTTGTAGTAAAGAGTGTTCTTCCATGTTGTATGCAGTTATTTGATGGGAGAGATAGCAGATGTTATTGTATTGTGTGCATTTCGTCAATATATATAAAGGTAAAACTTATAATGTTCCTTTATTAGTTGTGTATCTGAAATAATGTGTCACTACAGGTTCAGTCAACAAGGCATCTGGCTCGTGTTCTTGGATTAGAGTGTAATTGTGATTTTCTTGCGTAATTATAGTTTTTCTAAATTTCTTTTGTCACGTCAGTATAGTTGGTATTAAAAAATTCTTGTCTTGTTGGAAAAGAACCGTGCCAGATGTGGGCGTTGAGTCACACTCCCACATACAGAACAGTTACTCTTGTGCTTGGATTTTGTAGGTTTTATAGTTGCTGGGGACTTAATTAATTAACTGTGTTTACGAAAATTTTCTTACATTGTTCTTTGCAGTCAGATTGCGTAATAATACTAGTCAGGGCCAACCGATTACGAGACTTACGTAATCGGACAGACAGTTACAAAAGTATTTTCAATCTTATATAAATTTAATTAAGCCCCCATGCAACCGACAACGTGCTGACATGAGGATAGTTTCCAACCGATTTCCCATACACAGACAGCAGTTGACCGCGTTGCCAAGTGAAACGTTGTTGTGGTTCTTCGTGTAAGGAGGAGAAATGCGTACCATTACGTTTCCGACTTCGATAAAGTCGGATTGTAGCCTATAGCGATTGCGGTTTATCGTATTGCGACATTGCTGCTCTCGTTGGTCGAGATCCAATGACTGTTAGCAGAATATGGAATCGGTGGGTTCAGGAGGGTAACACGGAACGCCGTGCTGGATCTCAACGGCATCGTATCACTAGCAGTCAAGATGACAGTCATCTTATTCGCATGGCTGTAACGGATCGTGCAGCCTCGTTGCGATCCCTGAGTCAATAGATAGGAACGTTTGCAAGACAACAACCATCTGCACGAACAGTTCGACGACGTTTGCAGCAGCATGGACTATCAGCTCGGAGACCATGGCTGCGGTTACCCTTGACGCTGCATCACAGACAGGAGCGCCCGCGATGGTGTACTCAAGGACGAACCTGGGTGCACGAATGGCAAAACGTCATTTTTTCGGATGAATCCAGGTTCTGTTTACAGCATCATGATCGTCGCATCCGTGTTTGGCGACATCGCGGTGAACGCACATTGGAAGCGTGTATTCGTCATCACCATACTGGCATATCACCCGGCGTGATGGTATGTGGTGCCATTGGTTACACGTCTCGGTCACCTCTTGTTCGCACTGACGGCACTTTGAACAGTGGACGTTACATTTCAGATGTGTTACGAGCCGTGGCTCTACCCTTCATTCGATCCCTGCGAAACCCTACATTTCAACAGGATAATGCACGACCGTCTGTTGCAGGTCCTGTACGGGCCTTTCTGGATACAGAAAGTGTTCGACTGCTGCCCTGGCCATCAGATTCTCCAGATCTCTCACCAATTGAAAACGTCTGGTCAATGGTGGCCGAGCAACTGGCTCGTCACAATACGCCAGTCACTACTCTTGATGAACTGTGGTATCGTGTTGAAGCTGCGTGGGCAGCTGTACCTGTATACGCCATCCAAGCTCCGTTTGACTCAATGCCCAGGCGTATCAATGCCGTTATTACGGCCAGAGGTGGTGGTTCTTGGTACTGATATCTCAGGATCCATGCACCCAATTTGCGTGAAAATGTAATCACATGTCAGTTCTGGTATAATATATTTGTCCAATGAATACCCGTTTATCATCTGCGTTTCTTCTTGGTGTAGCAGTTTTAATGGCCAGTACTGTAATGGGCTCTGAGCACTATGGGACTTAACATCTATGGTCATCAGTCCCCTAGAACTTGGACCTACTTAAACCTAACTAACCTAAGGACATCACACAACACCCGGTCATCACGAGTAGTGTAATAATAAACCTCTGACACACACTCTATATTAGTAAGTAGAGTATAGAAGTAGACGCAAAAAGACTAGTAATGCGCACAGTGGATGAGAGTACCTGTGATGCAGAGCGCATGCGCCACCGAACGCCTGCGCCGGGCGCCTGAGAGGTGTGCGCTCCCGCTGCAGACAGTCCTCCATATCTGTTGCTGTGTGGGCGGGGCGGCCCCGCCGCCCACGCCCCGCGGCACAAGTGCACTCGTTATCTGGCGCTACGTGGCGCGTCCCGGCGCTGCCCGCGGACGAAGGCCAGAGGTCGCGCCGAGCCGAGCTGGAATCACCTCGCCCCGCCAGTAATAGCGGCCAGATAGGCGCCGGCCACGTCGCTCCGTTCTAAACCAGCCGGCCCACTCCATCACGGCAGCACGCAGATTACCGCCTTATCGCACGCACATCTGTACACGCGTGCGCGGGCTGACTCACGGCCCCGCGCTGCTACCGCCGCGTTAATCACTACGCGCATCGCTTGCATCTGCTAGAGCCGAGACCGCTGCAGTATAGCATTCTTCCGTTGCGCTGGTCACAGCGGACTGTAAAAAAAAGAAAGGATGTACGAAAACACATAGAGACGGAGTGACAAGTAGGGCTGATACAACACCCGGTCGGAGGAAAACTAATCGCCATAATAATGAATGCAGATTGCTTATTTCAGTCACATTTGAGAAATAATGAGAATTAAAAGCTTCGGCTGTTATCGACTATCCTCAGATCTACAAAAAATGGAACACATGTGATAGATAAATAGGAAAAGCTGCCCTCCTATTTGATTATACACTACTGGCCATTAAAATTGCTACACCAAGAAGGAATGCAGATGATAAAAGGGTATTCATTGGACAAATATATTATACTAGAACTGGGCATTGAGTCAAACAGATCTTGAATGGCATGTACAGGTACAGCTGCCCATGCAGTTTCAACACGATACCACAGTTCATCAAGAGTAGTGACTGGCGTATTGTGACGTGCCAGTTGCTCGGCCACCATCGACCAGACGTTTTCAATTGGTGAGACATCTGGAGAATGTGCTGTCCAGGGTAGGAGTCGAACATTTTCCGTATCCAGGAAGGCCTTTACAGGACCTGCAACATGCGGTCGTGCGTTATCCTGCTGAAATGTAGGGTTTCGCAGGGATCGAATGAAGGATAGAGCCACGGCTCGTAACACATCTGAAATGTAACGTCCACTGTTCAAAGGGCCGTCAATGCGAACAAGAGGTGACCGAGACGTGTAAACAATGGCACCAGATACCATCACGCCGGGTGATACGCCAGTATGGCGATGACGAATACACGCTTCCAATGTGCGTTCATCGCGATGTTGCCAAACACGGATGCGACCATCGTGACGCTGTAAACAGAACCAGGATTCATCTGAAAAAATGACGTTTTGCCATTCGTGCACCCAGGTTCGTCGTTGAGTACACCATCGCGGGCGCTCCTGTCTGTGATGCAGCGTCATGGGTAACCGCAGCCATGGTCTCCGAGCTGATAGTCCATGCTACTGCAAACGTCGTCGAACTGTTCGTGCAGATTGTTGTTGTCTTGCAAACCTCCTCATCTGTTGACTCAGGGATCGAGATGTGGCTGCACGATCCGTTACAGCTATGCGGATAAGGTGCCTGCCACCTCGACTGCTAGTGATACGAGGCCGTTGGGATCCAGCACGGCGTTCCGTATTACCCTCCTGAACCCACCGAACCCATATTCTGCTAACGGTCACTGGGTCTCGACCAACGCTTGAAGCAATGTAGCGATACGATAAACCGCAATCGCTATAGGCTACAATCCGACCTTTATCAAAGGCGGAAACGTGATGGTACGCTTTTCTCCTCCTTACACGAGGCATCACAACAACGTTTCACCAGGCAACGCCGGTCAACTGCTGTTTGTGTGTGAAAAATCGGTCGGAAACTTTCCTCATGTCAGCACGTTGTAAGTATCGCCACCGGCGCCAACGTAGTGTGAATGCTCTGAAAAGCTAATCATTTGCGTATCACAGCACTTTCTTCCTGTCCGTTAAATTTCACATCTGTAGCACGTCATCTTCGTCGTGTAGCAATTCTAATGGCCAGTAGTGTATGTACAAAATGGCAGCCAAGGTTATCTTTGTAATTTGAAATGCGCCATGAATTTCTTTAAAATTCTTATTACTTTTTATGAAATTATATGCATTGAAACACCCACTTGTTACTGGTATTTTATTCACGACGCTGCGCCATCATCAGACGCATTTACAGTAACTTTTACGTTGTATTTAATAGCAACTGTAAATGCATCTGATGATGGTGGCATGTTGCTGCAACGCGTCGAGTTAATAAAACACTGTATGTAAAAGTAACTGTAAATGCACCTGATAATGGGAGTATGCTACCGAAACGCGTCGTGCTAATAAATTATTAGTAACATTTGGCTGCTGCAGTATATGTTATTTCATAAAAATCTTACAACACTGTCTTCGCCCTCAAATAACATCTATGTAAAATGAATAAATTTAAGTTTTTATTAATTTCCTAGCGTTAATGTTCCATTGTGTTCTTAATGATTTTTAACGTTCGGTTACATATTTTCTGAAAGAGTGCGCAAATAATTTACTAACTTCGAAAAGGTCACGAAAATCATTTCAAAACGTACTTGTTCGCACACATTTCTGAATGTGTGCTTCTGTTGTTTAATTTGCCAGCTTTCAGCTCTCAATCCTCTTAATTTTTAACTCGAACTGTGAACTAGTCTTTTATTTCGTGATTTTACTGATGGGTTTCATTGTTATAGTCACTGCTTATGTAAGACAGTGCTTCCACGTGGCATAAACTGGACAAAGATGTCTGCCCCTCATATACCCCCTCCCTCCTCACGCCTTCCCCCAACCATTACACTTGTCTGCCTGTCGTCCACAGTTCAGCGTGATGCCTATGTCAATACCTTACTGTACTTTCACAGTCAGTATTTTAACGTTTAGGCGACCATAAAACGGCGACGAAGTTTATCGTAGAAACTGTGACAAAGCTGAAAAGTCATATATAATGAATCGGTTTATTCCATACGTTTCTCATTTTTAGGCCACTTTTTGTAGATATGAAGATGAGTGATAAAGGTAATCCAACACCTGTCATCGCCCGCCGCGGTGGTCTCGCGGTTCTAGGCGCTCAGTCCGGAACCGTGCGACTGCTACGGTCGCAGGTTCGAATCCTGCCTCGGGCATGGATGTGTGTGATGTCCTTAGGTTAGTTAGGTTTAAGTAGTTCCAAGTTCTAGGGGACTGATGACCACAGATGTTAAGTCCCATAGTGCTCAGAGCCATTTGAACCATTTGAACACCTGTCATCGCCTATATTAAATCACACCTGTGACGTAAATCAATCATCAGCAACTTTCCAACAGTTGCTGTTCCTCCCCGCAGATATTATCTCTACTCATATCGAATAAGTATTTTTTTTTAGTTCTGAAACGCACTTTTCTTTCTGCTTTAAGCCTTTCTGGATGACTTCCACTGTCCAACGTTCTTCTGATGAGTAAATTCCATCCACCAAAAGTGCTAATAGAGATTCAGATATCTACCTGGACCGGAATGAAAAAGTTTTCTCCACATAACTGCAGGAACATTTTAGAAGATTAGCTCCATTGTGCAGCCTGCAGGTGTTTAAAATTATTATTTCTTATGATCTTACGTTTTTTCAGTCAGGTAATTTCAGTATGCAGATATTATCAAGTCCGCGTTGGGTGAGTGGTAAATACATTCAGCTCTTCAGTCCAAAGGTTTTGAAATTCAGGCAACCGGTTCTGTTTAATCAACGACACGGGTAATTTATTGCGTTCCAGCATTATCACAAATATATTTAATGCCATTATTCGTTTTTAAATAGAAATGAGTAGCGTATAAAGGCTGAAGATCTTTCAAAAACACTGCACAATCCCTGAAATCGGAAGGCCTACAATGAAATAGGGCAGATTTAGGAGAAGACACTATATTGTGGGAAGAAATAAAATGCTTCAAATGGCTCTGAGCACTATGGGACTTAACTGCTGAGGTCATAAGTCCTCTAGAACTTAGAACTACTTAAACCTAACTAACCTAAGGACATCACACACATCCATGCCCGAGGCAGGATTTGAACCTGCGACCGTGGCGGTCGCGTGGTTCCAGACTGTAGCGCCTGGAACCGCTCGGCCACCCCGGCCGGCGGGAAGAAATAAAGGGCTAATGTGGCTGTAATGTGCATGTGACACTGGATAGGGAGGATGGATGGCAGGTGAAAGAATAGGAATAGGTGACTTCGGAGTAGGCCGAGCAATAATATTAAAAGGTCTAGGGGACGCGATGTGTGACGGGAAGAAGGAATGGGGATGCCTCGTTAGGTAGGATAGACCAAACGTGGTACCTCAGGCGCCTCATGACTCAACATCAGAACTAGTACGGTCACACAGTAGGATTATGCTAAGGAAATTGTTAAAAAAATCCACTTGATTATATGCTATACCCAAATAACAGGTATTCATTTCCAGGCTAGTATCACCACGTCTGCACATTCATGCACTCATATTTTTTGTTGTGAAGTCCACGCCTATACTTACGCACTGTTCATGGCGCTGGTATAGAAGATTTCACGTAACATCTCTACCCTTTGTACGTCAGTCAACAAATAAGAAGAAATCCCTTTAACGAACTTAAATACAGTGCCTACAATGTGTCCGGCAGAGAAGATCGACTTCGCTATTTTGTGTTCATGGCCACAGTCTTCAACATACTTGTGTGTGCCTGTGTGTGTGTGTGTGTGTGTGTGTGTGTGTGTGTGTGTGTGTGTGTGTGAGTGTGTGTGAAGCAACGCATGCAAGTGTTGTCCATAATGAAAAATCAGTTGTATCCTTTTTTAAATGGTCCGTACATCAATGAGAGAAATTAATTATTGCGCTGCATTAGTATTTTGACCCGAATTCTATAAATTTCTTGTCACCTATGCAACATGAAGTCTTTTGGCTAGTCTCCATGTAAATATATTACTCTTTTCTCTTATTAGGCCAGAGCTTCATTCGTTTCATACACCTTCAATAGTCGACTGTCTAGTGCCATGTCGTACTGGTTTCGATGTTTTCATTAATGGTTGTAGTTTTGTGATAATCTTCTAGAGAATAAAGGCAACGTTTTATGCAAAAACCCATTTATTTACTGTTGGAAATGAACGGACGGAATAATTATAGAACTTTACCACGTCTGGATGAATTTCTGCTGACAATAAATCATGCAAAAACATTTCTGGTCTCTTCATTCATACATTAACACACACACACACACACACACACACACACATATATATATATATATATATATATATATATATATATATATATATATATATATGGTTCAAATGGCTCTGAGCACTATGGGACTCAACTGCTGAGGTCATTAGTCCCCTAGAACTTAGAACTAGTTAAACCTAACTAACCTAAGGACATCACAAACATCCATGCCCGAGGCAGGATTCGAACCTGCGACCGTAGCGGTCTTGCGGTTCCAGACTGCAGCGCCTTTAACCGCACGGCCACTTCGGCCGGCTATATATATATATATATATATATATCCTATGATAAGAAGGTTGAAGGTTGAAATATGAGATTCATTCAGAAGATATCTCCGCCCCCTCGGACTCTTACGGATTTATGGACAGCCCTGCACCATCCATGGTGTCAGTTCTCTCCAGCACTACTTCATTCATTAGTCGAGTCCATGCCACGTCGTGTTGCGGCACTTCCGCGTGCATGCGGTGGCCCTACACGATATTAGGCAGGTATAACAGTTTCTTTGGCTCTTCATTGTAATACTCAACATCAGTCAACATTAGCTTTGTGTATTCTTAACCGCCATTCTTTGAATATTTTACTTTCCATTACACTCGAAAAGTCCGTTGAAGAGTATTAGTTATTACCTTTCTAACACACTTCTTCACATGAACTTACACTGTATGTTTCATCTTCCGCTTTTAATATACCCATCCGATTTTTGTAGATGTTCTCAGATGTACGTATTTTTTTTGTTTAGCGATCTGTATTATGAATCATACTACTGTTAATTTTTTAGAGAAAGAGATGTCGATATTTCATCGGCTATTAAAAACATTTTAGACGTAGTAGTAAAGCTTACGGCTCCCTGAACTCTCCAGCTTCAAGCGCACAAAGAGCCGGGCGCGGTTGGAACTCAACTGGCTGTTCGCACGGAACCGCAGTCCTCGCCGTCTTTAAATCAGTGAGACAGAGTTTGTGCCCTGCTAGTAGTTCGCTCCGATCCGTTCCGGGGAAGATGTTTATACCCGACTGGGCGCCCTGAAGCCGCAACGGGCACTAAGTCAGGTCCGCATACCTCCTCCCAACCCGAGGCACGATCGTGTTGGCTGCTCGGACATCTCTCGCCTTTGTAGGCCAATGCCGCGTTATAAATACAGTTCCTCGTCACGCGACGGAAATCTGCGGTACCAGACGAGAATGGCTCTTGGGTTATGCGGGACTGGAACTTAGACCGAGGCTGCCCAACTTCGACCAGACTCTGGCTCGCTAAACTTGTCGGTTCGGACTTCAAGTGTTCGTTTCCAACCGCTACATCAGACGAAAATTCTGTCAAGATCGCTCTGCGTTTCTTAATGTATCATCCAACCATGACGCTTTCCTATAGACAACGGCGTCGAAGCCAACAAATGAAGAGCACTTCTGAAAACATCTGAAGAATCGCTTATGTATATTAAGAATACTAGTAGTCACTTACAAAAATTATTATTTTTTTAAATATATGATAGGAGCCGCTCGGCTTCATCGAATATAATGTATCATCATGTGATATAACGAGTGAGGACGCTCACTTCACAAATATTTTTCTATTCATTTTTTGTTATGTTTGTAAAAATAATTTTTGTAACTGGTTATATAGATTTTTAGTGCCCACTCGTTCTGGAAAAGATATTTCTATAAACATTGAAACCCAGGTCAAAGGATAATAAACCTTTGTTTTGCAATTGGTTGGCTGATTTTTTTCAACCTCTTCAAATTTACACAGTTGCTGTTTCGCAGCCATGTTTAAGATTTTGAAATGCTAGTAGCGTTATCATGATTCTTAGAGGATCCCATGTCCTATCATTTCAGTAGAAAATGTGTGTGAAACCTTACGGGACTTAACTGCTAAGGTCATCAGTCTAAGCTTACACACTAAATTATCCTAAGGACAAACACACACACCCATGCCCGAGGGAGGACTCGGACCTCCGCCGCGACCAGCCGCACAGTCTATGACTGCAGCGCCTCAGACCGCTCGGCTAATCCCGCGCGGCCATTTCAGTAGAATCTTCATCGTTTAGTGTAACGTATTGCATGCGCCAGCAGACAACCATTCGTTTAACTAATCCCACTTTTATGCAGAACATAAAGTCGAATCGTATCTTTTTTGCCAGCTGACATGTTTGGTCCTAACACTAGCTGATACTGCAGTAAGACAACACCTGGGAGTTAACTTGTTCTTTTTATAGCTCTGCACCCCAGTCGGTAAAAGCAAAACCTTTATAGAATCGCTTGGTTGTCCATCTGTCTGTCTCTCTGCGTGTCTGCCCGACTGTTATAAACACGTTTTCTCCGGAGTGGGTGGACGTATCAGGTTGAAATTTACGTCACTTACTTTTACAGGCTCCAGACGGTGATCCTCTGACAGCTGACGAACAAGATACGAGGGTCACTCCAAAAGAAATGCACAATTTTTTTTTAATCCATCTTTTATTCTACATGTTTGAAAGTTTTACAGTGTGTAGATACAACCTTTAGAAACAATATTTTCATTTCTCCCCATAATTTACGTCCCTCTCAACTGCCTTACGCCATCTTGGAACCAGCGCCTGTATGTCCGCACTGTAAAATTCTGGACCAAAATGTTGGAGCCACTATTTGGCAGCGTGCACAAGGGAGTCATCATCTTCAAACCTTGTTCGACGAAGAGAGTCTTTCAGTTTCCCAAAGAGGTGATAGTCACATGGAGCCAGGACAGGACTGTAAGGCGGATGTCCTAACATTCTGCGTGGTTTCTGTTTGTTCTAAGTCGTGTCTCCCTACCACTTTCGCGCAACGACGCTCTGAGCGTGTTTTTTTAGGGAATTGACTAGTTTGAACCTGGGACCTGTTGCTGGTAAGGAGACGCCAGACCACACATGACATGTAGAGTTCAGAAGAGTTCAGTGAGACTAGCGATGATATAACCAAATACTTAATGATTTCAGCGTCAGCTCCATTGCCCTCCCTGTAAAAGAATCTTAATACTAACTAAATTTAGTGGAAGGGGTTCAAGGCTTTGCTATTTTTAGTTAGCTGGTAAAATAACGTCGAAAAAGCAGTTAAGTTTACCATTGGAAATTTTATTCTACTCACAAAACATTTTTTATAAATTGCACTATTGATAAAAGAAAATGTTTTAATACAGGATGATAAAAACCAACTGCGTTCAACAAAAATGTGAACTAATATTCCCTGAGGTGAACCGATAAGATGAAGAAAGAGGAAGTTCAGGACACCAGGGAATAACCTCCATGGTACTAGAGGGAGTTAGCTGTAGAGGATAAAAAGTATAGGGGAAGATCAGGATTGGAATACATACAGCAAATAATTGAGGACGAAGGGTGCAAGAGCTACTCCGAGATGAAGGGTTGGCATAGGAGAGGATGTCGGGGCAGGTTGCATCAAACCAATCAGAGGGCTATTGAATTTTTAAAAAAATCTCGAAGTCGGTCCTGACGATCCGCTTTAAGTTATGACATTTAGTCATTTCATTCTCGTTATTTAGTTTAGTTTGTTTGAATATTTACGGTCAAGACTCCTCGACAACTTTGCCCTACGTTCTAATTCGTTCCTACAGTGATTATTCGTAACAGTCACATGTTGCAGTGGTTATAATTTCATATATGACACAAAAACTGACCCATGTTAATAGGTGCAATAATACTTATTCGAGTTTAACAATTTAAACGACATTCGATCGTACATCAGTGAGATAAGCAATTACCCAGTCTCTCAATTCCTAATTAATAATAGTGTCAGACTGAATGCGAATTTGTGCACGTGTAGGAGTTTTATAGTCGGCATTACGGACAGTGTATGTGTGTTTCTTTATGTTTAATCATCATATGATTGGCAGTAATCACACTTATTAACGAAGTGAAACGGACATACTAATGTATGAATCACTTTATGCATTCAAGGTAGACCTGATCAAGTGAAAAAAACAAGTAAGCTGTGTTGCCCACAAATTTATTCAATGACATCAGAAGTGTGAAGAGTGTTTGACTACTCAAATCGTTCTAAAAAAAAATCCTTAGTACTTAACTAGACTTAGCTCTAACGCAGAATATTTAAATGTTTCAGTTTTATTTTTCATTATGTGTTTTCATATATACTACGTACGTACACATTTTAAAACGTTTTCTACGTTATTTTTTCGTATTTTTATTAGTTTTAACTTTCTATGTAAATTACATTTTCCAGTCAGTAAATATTTAAAGGGTGGCAGCTGGATGACCGCCGCCTTACAATCTAACTCCAAACAAGCACATATATAGCCGATATACGGCTGTCAAAAGAATTGTTATAATTATTATTTCTATACAGTTCCCAAATACTTTGTTAATTTTCTTTAACGGTAGTTTTCCTACATTATTTACTCGAAGTTGAATGAAAACTGTATCGGGTGCATAATTGATGTATATAATAGATTTGCTGCTCGACACATCATGTATTATGCTATGTATTGCACTCAGTGTACATAGATACGCTATCAATGTAAATACTGTATATCTTTCCAATCAAACTTGAAGATGCCTTTGTACGTCCCGTATGTAAATATAAAAGCAGTTTTGCTACTGAGATCTGTTTTTGTAGAAGAAGATTATTCCCTCGTAGCAGTGTGTCTCCATATAAACTCTATTTCACCGAACGTGAAGATGTATATCATTCGTACCTCGGTTCACAAAACGCCCAGCGAGCCCATAATCTTTTCTAACAAATTATTTATTTACACACTATTCGGAATTGCAGTATATCTTACGCTCTTAACGCCACATAAATTTCTCAGAATTGTATTTAAGGACTCGCATTCAGATTTATGGATGCGGGGCTCTTCATTCTGCAGCGAAAGGCGGACACAATGGAAAGGGCGTACCCGCCAGACAGAGCATACTTTATAGCTCGCCATCCACTAATTAACGTTGCCTCCTCGTGCTTCCCGCCTCCCTCCCATCCTTTCTCTCTATCTCTCTCTCTCGCTTTCTCTCTCAGTTTGTCTGTTTGTGTGTGGGGTGGGGGAGAGCGCTTGATCGCGAACGCGAAACAATTTTCATTAACATAACGATAGCTTCTTAATCGATAAATGATAAGTTATTGATCCGTCCGAGCCTTTATGCAGCACAACAGTTAGTTGAGACTATACTTGAAGTGAAGTTTGTCACTAGTAACTCCTACAGAAAGGAACTGAAGTAGAGCAGTGATTAAATTAGCGGATGCATAATGGGATGGTATCACTTTAGAAGAATACTGAAATAGTTCCTTAGAAATGGCTACCTTTCCGACGTGGCTAATATTCCGTCCCTGATTACCTCGATATCAAAGATATATGAATTTTGTCTTTCTTCTTAACTCTCAACACAAAGAGCAGTTTTGCCTCACATATCGTGCTGAAAACTCTGGTGGCTCCTGCCTCAATTTCACAGAAAACTTGGTTTGGCAAGTACTTGCACGTTTCCCTATTTGTATGCCTCAGCACGGGCCTGATTCAGCTCGTTTCGGTAGCTGGACTGGTGTCAAATATCTGTGTGACAGACTTCTTTTTAGCGGGTTTCTGGTAGACATTCATTATGACAAGTGTTACATTACGTCATACTCGGCAGAACATCCCCTCTATTTTTGTTTCCCATGGGTAAAAAATTGGTTAAAACACTTTTTTTACATATACATGCATAAAAATACGGTGAATTCAAATAACTTTTGTAATAAAATACATTTTTTCCTGAAGGCATATCATTTAAAACCATTAAGATAAGTGTTATCAGACGCTGGATCACTTATCAAGAAATACAGGGTGATATTTAACTTTGTTTCCAAATACACTGAACCACGATTAACCAGTTAGTATAAAAATTATAATTTACAATTCTTAACTTAATTGATTAGTCTAAACGTAATCATAAGCGCTACTCTACATGTGTCGAGACACAGCCACAGCTTAACCCATTCTTTTACACATGGGCAGTAAACTTAGAGACCGTTGACTATCTAGTACGACGCAATGTAATACTTGTGATAATGGTTTTTTTAAATGTGTGCCCCCAAACAAAATTGCATTTTATTATAATTACTATCTGAATTTCTTATTTTCTTATGTATAATTTTTTTAACTTAAACTATTCTTTTACATATGGGCAATAAATAGAGGACTTTGGATATCCAGTGTTACGTTCGTTGTATGTTTTTGTAAACAGTAGGCTCAGTTGCACTAATGCTTGCGCATGTGTGAGTTTGATTGGAATGTGTCGTTATAATTACGTTCAATTTATGTGACAACTTATAATGGTATGTAATTGTGAACAATGTTAACTGGCATACTATCTTTCAAATTCTAAAGGTGGCAGGGGTAAAATACAGGGAGCGGAAGGCTATTTACAATTTGTACAGAAACCAGACGGCAGTTATAAGAGTCGGGAGGCAAGAAAGGGAAGGAGTGGTAGAGAAGCGAATGAAACAGTGATTGTAGCCTATCCCCAATGTTATTCAATCTGTATATTGAGCAAGCAGAAACAAAATAAAAATTTGGAGTATGAATTGAAGTCGAGGGAGAAGAAATAAAAGCTCTGAGGTTTGACGATGACACTGTAATTCTGTCAGAGATAGCAAAGGACTTGGAAAGAACAGTTGAACGGAACGTACAGTGTCTTGAAAGGAGGATATAAGATGAACATCAACAAAAGCAAAACAAGGATAATGAAAAATAGTCGAAGTCAGTCAGGTGATGCCGAGGGAATTAGAATAGGAAACGAGGCACTTAAAGTAGTAGATGAGGTTTGCTATTTGGGGAGCAAAATAACTGATAATGGCCGAAGTAGAGATGATAGAAAATGATACTGGCAACGGCAAAAAAAGCATATCTGAAGAACAGAAATTTGTATACATCGAATACAGCGTTAATGCAAGTATTTGTATGGAGTGTAGCCATGCATGGAAGTGAAACATAGACAATAAACAGTTTCGACGAGAAGAGAAGAGCAGGTTTTTAAATCTGGTGCTAAAGAATAATGCTGAAGATTATATGGGTAGATCACGTAAATAACGAAGAAGTACTGAACGGAATTGAGGAGGAGAGAAATTTGTGACACAACCTGACTAGAAGGAGAGATCGATTGGTAGGACACATTCTGAGGCATTAAAGGACCACCAATTTAGTACTGGACGGAAGTTTAGGGTATAAATATCGTAGAGGGAGACCAAGAGTCCGCAGCTTGTGGTCGTGCAGTAGCGTTCTCGCTTCCCGCGCCCGGGTTCCCGGGTTCGATTCCCGGCGGGGTCAGGGATTTTCTCTGCCTCGTGATGACTGGGTGTTGTGTGATGTCCTTAGGTTAGTTAGGTTTAAGTAGTTCTAAGTTCTAGGGAACTGATGACCATAGATGTTAAGTCCCATAGTGCTCAGAACCATTTGAGACCAAGAGATGAATACATTAAACAGATTCAGAAGGATGTAGGTTGCAGTAGTTACTCGGAGGTGAAGAGGGTTGCACAGTACAGAGTAGCATGGAGAGCTGCATCCAATCAGTCTCTGGACTGAAGACCATAACAACAACAACAACAGCAATTGTGGAATTCTAATAATGTAAAAGTATGACATGGCGTTTGATCAATGTATTGATTCTATGTATGGTTCTTGTACTATTTGTATTTATAGCACTGATGATAGCTGCGCTGTCAGTTGAGACCTAGATCAGCAGTGCAATTAAAAAGACAGATAATGTTACAACCGATGCTGACCTCCTTTCTGTCCTGGATTTCAGAAAGTATTTCTGTTTAATTCTAATTAATAATTAGAATATAATAATTGTGATAATCAAATAGCGTGTCTTCGAGAATTTGATAATACTGCAGTTGTTTTGATTCATGTTTCGTACACACTCTGAACGAAGAGTATTTTTTTTTTGTCCTAAGAAGTGCAAGTAAAAGCAGAGCACAATACATAATCTCACAGATTTGATGATACATAAGTTGTTTTCTATCAGTTGTTTGCGCTGATGGAGCCCTGTTGAAATAAAAATATTTTTTTACAATAGTCTCCTATAGTATAACGGCGTGTCTAGAGTGAGTTGGTGTAAATGGATTGCAGCAGATGAAGGCAGCTCGTGGGTACAAGTGTACAGTGCCACTAGTGTTGTTTCACTGGTGAGCGCAGTAAACACACCGATAGGTCGTCTGTCGTTTCGGTGATGCCCCAGGCTGTCGTCGTCATTATTAACACAGTTCGTGTGCTGCCGTTTGTAATCTACCTCTCCCCTCTTTGTTGTGGCTACTGTCCACTATGGTAAAGTCTTTTCAGAAGGAGAGGAGTAAGATTTGCAATAAACTTTTTACTTATCTTTTCTCGCACAGCTGGCTCCTGTTCTTCATGTCTAGGGGTCTTATTCGTGTAGCTGAAATTCTCACATTTTAAGTTCTCGTGGTTCAATTGTTCTAATTAAATTTGAAGAATGTCGTTCCAGAATTTTTGTTTTTTACGATGATTTATTGCGTCACGTTTACTATATCACACTGCCTTTTGAATTTTCACATTAGCATAGCCGAAATTACATTGTTCGTCGAAAATACAAAAATACGTCCGATCACATGAGAGACATGCTTACTACTACCTCACTCTGCGGTAATAACAATATTCCAAAAGTGATCGGAGGCTTTCTCGGCGTATGTGTTCTTTCCAGGGCTCTCGGGTGTCCAGCCGGATGCTATCTTTGAAGTTCCACGATATTTCGGTGAATAACCTTGCCGCCATCATCAAATGGTTCAGAACCACGTCGTCCAGAGACCTTGAAACAAAAAACAATATTCCAAAAGGCGTACCATTTTTCTTGACAAATGAATTTCTATTAGTTCGATTATTATTTCATAAATTAATCTAGAATTAAACATAATAAACTGTACCATATTGTGTAAGTAATAACACTAATTTTAAGTGTGTCAAATATTTCGTAATTGCAAATGTTTCTAAAAATTAAAAAACAATTTTAACTGTACATTCAGAACCAGAACTTATCCATTGTAACAAGAAAATAAAGTAATTCTTTTCCATAAATTTTAGCTTAAAATTATAACGTAATGTGTATAAAATTATATGAATTTTTTCAGAAAAACAGTTGAGGTAATATTGACCTGTTCAAAACTCGAAAAATACTACCGGTATTGACCACTGAAGTAATTTTACAGGAGGCTGTCCCTTTACACGCTGCTGTTGCTCCTGCTGCTGCTGCTGCTATGTCGAGGGATGTGTGGCGTCTACGGCCCTTATCTGGACAGTCAAGAATCAGCTGCTGTCACTGAAGGTACGGCAGAGTGCATCTCGTTCCAGTGTGAGGGGGCGAAGGTGTCCTCAGTTTCAACCTCGCCATCGTAGACCCTTGGAGGTTGTGGACTGCGGGGCAACCAAATTGTTCGTACGGTCAGGCGTGTTCAGACGTTCCGATAACGGTGGTGGTGGTGCTGGCAGCATTTCCGGTAGGGCACTAATTGGCACAGACCAGCCATATTGTCCGCAGCTCGTGGTCGTGCAGTAGCGTTCTCGCTTCCCGCGCCCGGATTCCCGGGTTCGATTTCCGGCGGGGTCAGGGATTTTCGCTGCCTCGTGATGCCTGGGTGTTGTGTGTTGCCCTGTTGTCCTTAGGTTAGTTAGGTTTAAGAAGTTCTAAGTTCTAGGGGACTGATGGCCATAGATGTTAAGTCCCATAGTGCTCAGAGCCATTTGAACCATTTTTTGAACCAGACATAATGCTGCCGCCTTTCGACGTCGATAGTCTAACCTTGGACCATTAAGCAAAACTTTCAGGGGCTTATAGAGAAGACACCTTTTTTCAATATCACTCGGAAGTGTCTAGAACAGGGATCAGTGGCTGAGGTACGGCTGTGGCCTCGTCGAATCGCAAAAGCTTCCTGTAAGTTGGTCAGTGCCCCACACCTGGCCACTGACTTGTGGAGAGTGGGCGTGGAGGGTGTTAATGCTACTGAGGTTGCTTAAGCAGGCAGTTCTTTAACTGTTCTGATCTATAACTGCGTTCAGTGTCTTCGCATGGGAATGCTACAGACGATTTTGTAGGAGAAAAGCAACACAGCTAACATGTCTGATCTTCGCGGTAAAAAAGAAAGCTTCCGACTTAGGCATCATAGCTGTGGCTTTCGGGGATGGGAAGAGTGCCATGATGAAAAGCTTATTTTCGGAATTCTTGCCCTGCCATTAAAACATATAAGAAGCAGAACATGTATATGGAGCAGGAGTGCGACACAGTATGTTACGCAGGAACCTGTCTCCACTACAATTTCTAGAGAGCAGGGACTACCGGCACACCGATGGTAGGGGAAGGTTTTTGCTGAAGTGCAGCTGCTAACGCAGATCCAGTGTCGACTGAAATTGTTATATGGCACCGAAACCTGTTAGATATCCTAATGCGTCAATGGAAAACCGATTTATGCAACAACAAAAAAACAAAAAAAAGTTCCAATTTTGATCATCAGGCGCAAATCTGGAGCCGTGGATACAAGAAATACGTATAGAATTGTATCACATGTAATGCATTAGGAGCGGGACGCGGGCAGTGAAGGTCAAATATACGAGAAAGGCATAATGTCGATTTTATTATTAACCATCGCTTATACAGTTTGGTCAATATTAGCACCGGAGACGCCGCCGAGATGTACAGCTCCTGATTTGAATCTGGTGGCCATAATTGGAACTAATTTTTCCAGCGTAAATTGGTTCTGCATTAACGTATTAGAATATCTACTAAGATAATTACAGCCCACTCTGGACCTCCGTGAGTGGCCGTACTTTAGTTGTAATCACCCACTACTTGAATTTGCTTGATAAAATGTATGGAGCAGAGACATTGCGATACAGTTTAAATTTAAATATTACGTCTAGAATACTAGGCGTTCTTAACACTTGCGGAGACCTCCTGGTTGCCATGTGCCTTGAATTTTCTATGTTCAATTTTAAATTATTGTAGCTTGATTTTCTCGTTCATGGTAATGTTACCTTTTATCGCACCATCCCAACATTTTGATTATGTGCATAATTCAATGTCTTTTTCATTTTCAAATCCCGTTTACTGCTACTTTCATTATGTCAACTAAGAAAAAAAGTGGAGGCAAGGCGTCCCGTTTTCAGTAAAGAATAGAGAGTAAAGTATTTTTCTGTCGAAAAAAAAAAGGACCAGTAAATTACTTGCCCAACACTCAGCAACAGTGTTGCCGTTTTGAAAGAGTACAACTTCAGCGTCATTAGGAAACAAAAGCTATCAACTTATTCAGAGTTTTCTGGAAACCTGCGCACTGGAAATACAAGTCCATGAAATGTAATTATGAAACCCAAAGAAATTTCGCAGCTGAAAGTTCACTGGAAATTAACCTCTCATTCGTTCAAGTTACAAAACAGTGCACGAAATGGTAGAAAGAGGAAAACAGTTTAGCGATGGCAACTTCATCAAAGAGTGTATGATGGAAGCGGCAACGACTTGTGTACTTAGAAAGCCGATTTCTTGGAAGTAACAGTCTTTTGGCGAATTCAGTTGCACGGAGAACAGAAGAAATTGGAGAGAATGCACCGCTACACGCACGCGAGAAGGCTAGCAGCTTCTGGTGGTACTTTCTGGCGCTGGGTGAGTGTGCTGAGCGCTCGAGTACGTCACAACTTCTGGTGTTCATTCGTGACGTCAATTTAGACTTTCAAATAACGAAAAAGTTAGTATCCGTTTACAACCTGCATGGAACAAAAACTGAACAAGACATTTTCTCTGAAGTACAAACCTTAAAGCGAATCAGCTTTGAAGTGTTACAGTTGAGGGAGGAAAGAAACATGAGTGGAGTGAGGAAGGGTCTGAGCGGCAGATCAGAGCTTGAAAGATTTGCATATTCCAGGTGCTCTGTTGATACACTCCATAATACATTAGCAAATATTGTGTGAAAAGACTTAAATGTTTTCTGTGCCCCGAAACCGGCCATTTCCGCTGTGACTTCTTTCGGGGACATGTATTTAGTCACCATCACTTCCATAATTTTATTGGAGAAACTGCTTATGAAATCTGTGGCCTTCTCTCTATTACAAGCACTGATGTGGATCAGCTGCGGTAATGTCCTGTTTCGTTTCTACAAGCTCCGAAAGGAAACGAATGTTTTTCTCACTGAAAAGAATGGAACTGATCCGCAGCTGTTAGATTTTAGACGGCTGTGAAAATTGTCATTTTTGGTCGACATCAAATTCCACATAATGAAGTGAACTTGGAACTTCAGTGATGGCATAAACATGTCTGTGATCTCTATAGAATCATCAAAGAATTTCGTAGGAATCTGTCATTATTTGAAGTGCAGCTGGGAGGAGATAACTTCTCTCATTTTCACTGTGTCAAAGAGTTTTATCATGTCGAATTGAACGCTGCTTACTTGATGCTGAGTTTCTGTAACTGAAGAAATTTGTAGCTGGTGTGACATCAGTGCTGGTAACAACTTTTGTCTGCGAGCAAACATTTTCAAAAATGCAGAATGTGTAGTCAGCACATCGAACGGGACTTTGTGATGAATATTTGTAAGCAAGTCTCTTAAATGGATGCAGAAATACCAAACCAAACATTAACGATATATTGAAAGGCCAACGTTGGTTTCACAAAACTCACTACCGTTTTCTGTTGCTTAGTTTATGAGATTAGGATACGTACGCAATAGTTCTGATGTTACTTTCTTTTTGCTAAGTCGCCTTCTTGATACCTTTTTAGTGAATAAAATATGTTGGTCGTCCTAGTCTTTTATGCACTAGATTCCACACAACCATATTAACATGGAATGCGGAATTTAGTCTTACCTATTTTTCTCATATGTTTCGTCCTGGCTAGCAAGTGTTGTACAGAAATGCGATGCGACCTCCACTTGTCATTTCCTCAGTTATTCGGCCCTCTTTAAAAAAAAGACTGATGACCGCTGGGAGAGGGCATCATGGTGGAACATTTGTCAGTTCCTGACGCTAAACTATTTCGGTTAGTACAGGCATTGCCATAATAGGACGGCGAGTAACATCTACAATCTTTCATGTTGAGTTTTGAACTTTTTCCATGTGGTTCATCATCAGTGGTGGATCATAGATGGGGAGAGGTGTTCATCAGAGTTTTGTTAGTATACTATTATTGAATAATCCATCGAACTGTTTCACTGATGGTATTTAATTCACTTGATCAGTTTGTAAGCTTAGACATTTAGGTTACTTTGCAGAAGGATGAATTTAGGTTTCATATTGGGTACACGCAAGAGCTGGCATAAGAGCTGGCATATTTTCTACTTATAGTAGCACTACTGATTTCAATGTCATTACGGTATATGTACTTCAACATTTAGTTTGAGGTGGACTGCCACAAGCGTGGTTTAAGATGAAGTTATATAATTTCGAAACTGATCTTGTGACCTAATACCATCAATAAACCAGCTGAAAGGCTAGTATAATTGCAGCATTTTTAAAAATTTTTCTTAACTGTTGCGAAACGGTGCTTGAAATTTTTTCGCGCTGTTAATACAAAAACGATTGATATTGTCGCTATTGGCCAACGAATTTGGCACCTCCACGCATGCGCACTTCGTGCCTAAAACTTGGCATAAATAGGGGACTCTGGTCCTGCCTTAGCAGTGTGTTCGTCGCACTTGAAGATGTCGGCCAGTTGCGCTGATGAAATATTGTGGAGTTTTCACTAGACATCCGATGTCTCGCTCGAGAACCATATATACAACATGTCCGTCGGGAAAGCCTCAAGCACCACAATACAAAAACGAGTTTATGTGGGTGAATTTTCGAACTCAATTGTGGTGTAAAACACATCCCGATAGAAATAACAGGCCACTGAACAGAAAGTCACCATTAGACTACAGTGCTCCATTCACCGAGCATACTTATTTCTGGCTGAACTGTAAGCCCACATAATGCAACTATTCGTGCAGCTACGTCGTACTGACTAGCTTCGATTGTAAATGTTTAATTTCAGTTACCGTTTCATGACTAAATTTTCTAAAGGGAAGAATATAAGAGGTGTGGAATTCAGTTACGCGCATGCTTTACTTAATAGTAAGAGATTTTAAAGGCCTCCAATTCATCATTGCGGTAGATACCCTCATCCCAAATTAGCAATAAATATTTCAGATGGATGTTGTATGTAGAGGTGACTGCCATCCTTTATGATACGTGAGCTGAATGTTATAGACTTTGAAGACAGCATTCATTCAGCAACATTTCCAGCCTGATAAGCGTAAATACTTTAATACATCCGGTAGTCTGGTGAAGAGCTGCGTCTGAGCTCACCTTGAGAGGTAAGAACAACAACCAGCATTAACGTCCTAGCAACAAATAAAAATGAGAACCCATCAGAACTCGTGAGATAAAGTAATAATTTGATTTTCCCTTTAGTATATAATTTATCATTGTAGATCGTACTTTATGAATAAAAGAAACCCGTTTGAAACTGACCCTGTTATGTAGAATATGTCATACTGAATATGGGTAGAAGCACTCACTTCCACTGAGATGTCTGTGTAGCATAATAAACTTCATTCTGTTTTTCAGATAATAATGTGTAAGGCTGTAGCAGAGGAATGAGACTACTGGCAAGCGAGTTCCCATCTCCCCCTCCTCGCTGCCCCTCCTCCCCACCCCCCAAATCACTACACCAGGGGCGCGCAACAAGCCCGCTCACGTCCCACTTGCTTCTCATAATGATGCGATTACATTATTTTTACCTCGCTTGGCCTATTGTGGGGCCGATTGGGACAGCACCAGCGTAAACCTGGTTTCCAGTCTGGTGGACTCCCTCCGTAGCCAGCGATTGACCGCCTTCTCTTCCTACAGTTTTCTCTGCCGCCCGCAGCGCTGCTGATGTTTGCGTCTCTAATGTTTCTTTGCTTATTTTTTTTCCTTAACTTAAGCTAAAGCACCAGTAAACAAATCCATAAAATATTCCAGATGACTTCGGAAGACTACATATAATAAATAAGACGAAACTTTGCAGAATTAACGCCATTGTCAAAAAGCCAGAAATATTCAGTATGCACATCTGCAGATCTGTTATTGAACTCTCAGTATTTGCGATCACAGTTTGCAGAGTTTCATGATTAATCCACTATACAGGGTATCCCAGGAGAATGGGTCAATATTCAAGGGTATGACAGGAAACCTCACTTGAAACAAGAGACTTCATATGCACGTGTGCCATATTCTAATAGTTTTTGGAACTGAATGCATTTGATGTACATTCTTTTTTTGTGGAACTGATGGCCTTACATACAACTGATTTGAATTATTCATAACAAATAGAATGCAAAATATTTGCTGACTGATTCAAGAAACGTTGGAGAGATCCCACAGGGCTTAGTTTTGTGTCCACTTCTGTTCCTATGACCGAAAGGCATCCTGAGCAAACAGTTTAAAAGCTACTAGGTAAATGGAATAAAACGTGAAAGAGGTTTGGTGAATAAGACGCATAGTGCGCGCCGTTACCTCCAAAATAAATGTACATTAAATATGGTCTACCTCGGGAACCATTCGGAATAGGGCATATGTCCATATTAAGTTTTCTGCTTCAGTAGTGAATATAGTGGGCAGGGGCACTAGAAATGTAGTGTGTGGACAATAACTTGGAAATGTGGGTCTCACTGGGAGCGTGCAAGAGATAAGTCCCTGCATTCGCAGTATCTTCTGTGTCCTCGAAGGCTCAGTCCGACAGAGCGTCTGCCAAGTAAGCAGGATATCCCGGGTTCGAGTCCCGGTCGCGACACGCATTTTCAGCTGTCCCCGTTGATATTTATCGACTTCTGTAAGCAGATAATGGTTCGACTTTCGTTGTAATTTCATTTTTCTGTGCTGTTGTAAAACGTGCAGTTCTATGTGCCGCTGTGAGCAAGGGCCCTTTGCGAAGAATCCGATTTTAAATGTCCATTGCATTCAACTCCTTTCGCAGTGTTCTCTCGGAATCGGGTGAAGAGTACTTGTGTTCACTGACATCAGTAATTCCTGTAGGGTGTGAAACCCGCTTTCATTGAGAATGCGTGAGACTCTGTTATCTCTCAAGTAAGATTTTTTACGACCACTGTTACTACGACGTGTGTCATGGTTGTTGGTGGTAGGTGTAACGCCCAAGAACAGAAAACCTCAATTAACAAACTTTGTGAAAACTTAAAGTAGGGAAGTGAGTCATCTTGACAGTGACAACAACTATTGGTGATAAAAAAATTAATTACACTGATAATGTTTTGATTAACAACTATAACACTCAAATACTGAGAGTAACATACAAAAGAGGAGATAAAACGAAAGGGTTGTCATGCATTATCTTTTAAACATCTATAGAATAAATTTAAATTCATATGAACGAAGGTTAAATCCAAGAAGGTAATTCAGTCAACGATAACATTTAACATGGAAGAGAGTTGTAGCCGCATCGAAAAGGAAATTCAATGCGCGTACAATGCAACTCGGATATGGAAATGTTTAGTTAGTTGCTCTTGAGTCGCTCTAGAGTACTGTTGCGATAGTCTTCTGGAAGCAAACGTTAGTAGATTGTTTCAGTTGTGAAAGTTCGATAGTTCCGGAGAGAGAGACTAAAGCCATACTCAGTCATTCGACTGAATAAAGTAAACTTTACCGTTATCAACGCGACGGTGGTGTTAATTTAGTGATACTTATTTACTAGACTTAACCTTCGGACTGAAGAACATTTGCGAACTTGATAGTAATGGATCAGTGACACGAAAACTATTCGTAGTCTTGAGTAGGGCACAAATAATACAAAGTCATGAAGAAAAACCAATACGCCGTTCAATCAAAAGTTATTGTCAACGTCACGATTACTGGACTGATGAGAAGTTAATCTTGAATGACATATTGGTGTGTGTGTGCGTGATAGGGACAAACAATTAATTACAAAAAGATTAATAAACTAATAGTCAAGAGATAAATCAGATGTGTTGTCCACATGATTCAAGGAATAATATTACGTATGTTCATACTAGTGATTGAGTATTTTTAAACATTTTAAGTGACTGTGTGAAGAGACAAGAATAACAAACAGACAGTGAAGGGTGAATAATATAAAGTTCAGCATTACGGCGTGTTACAAGGACGTTACCTCAACATAAGTGATCTCTGGAGTTACGTTGGACCGTTGTTAATAATTTGACGAAGCAACGGCATAGCAACGGCATAGCAACAGAATTACGAACAGGAACGATTAATGCTCGCTAAGGATGATGTGAAAAACGACCGAAGTGATAGGATTAAGAACCAAGATTTCACTACTCAACAAAACTAACCGGGCATAAGATAAAAGGTAAACAACTGATCAGTTAATATAAACTGACAACACTGTTACGGACGAACAACAGAATATTTCTTAACTACGCGAGGAGCTGTGTTTTACGAGAGTTGCAGGTGCTGTTCCACGTCATACTGACGGGGACGAACGTCATTACGAGTCGCGTCTCCTGCCGACGAGTCCAGAAGGAGGGAAGGGACGTCACATAGACCATTCCTTGTAGACACCTTGGACAGACCGCTCTGATGCACCGTACCAACAAATTGGGTAACTTTATCCATGGCATGACCATTGGTAGCTCAAACGCAATTGCTCCTTTCTGCAACTCTTATAAACACCTGGCATACACACACGATTTATCGCCACTGCCTGTCTCAGTGGCAGTCTGGCACCAGTTCTACAGTATCTTGAGCCATACAAAGCGACCAGACTGATCTTTTAAGGTGGCGACTAATATTTGGTCCAGTGAATTCATTACCTGCTTACCATAGTAGTACTTAACTTGGTCCCGCTCCCAGAAAGTCATTTCTTGTGAGTATGTATTGATCCACAGTACTTTTCCATGTGCCTCGAGTACCCTTGCTATCTCCAGGTACTCTCGAGCGACAAAGTGTGCTTATCGGTATGGCCCTAATACATCCCAGTGGCAATTTTTAGATAAATTTACAGACTTCAAATAACATGTAAATACAGAGAAGAGACAATGTTTGTCTACAAAATTTGATAACTACGTTACGTAAAATGACGAGAAATGTTATACATATTCCTTATTCTCAGTCGCCAAATTTTAATTGCATGGCATGTATGAACCTCTATGGATCATCTTCACGTCTAAGTAGTTTCGTCCACACTCGTCTTGTATGTGTCAGAACCTGATATCAGAGTACATTGATATGAGATTCTGATGCAGACGAGTGTCTGACGAACAACTTATATCTGAAGATGATACAAGGGGTTTGATACATGTCATGAATTTAAAAACGTGCAGCTTAGACTGTACAATAAATGAGAATTGGTTTAACCATCATTAGAGGTGCAGATTATCTCGGGAGAAATGTGTCGGATACAACAATCAGAAATGTCAGACACAACGCCTTCAGATATAATACACATCGCCATAGTCGGGTTAATTACCGTCTGATGATATTTCTCTTGCCACTAAAACAAATGATGTTGTGAAATGTAAATTTTTGTTACGGGAAAGGTGTGGGATAGATTTTGAAAAACGAGAACTAAAGAAATTAAAGAAATGGAATCGAAAATACACGAGAGTGAGAAAATAAACAAAGCGAGAAGAAACTCTGGGCGCTGTCTATTATACGTCCTTCATATACAGTACCGGCATGTCCACAAATATAAATGATACCTAAGAATAAATTAATTACAAATATGTGCGTGTCGGAAGGTGTACTGAAACTTTCGTGATACGGAATTTGTGTCTGTGTTGTGACAGTACACTTTTCTAGCGGAAGTCGAGTTACCAGGTTCGAGTCCCATTCAAATATGCAGATTTAATTTGTTAATAAATGACAGATATTAGCCTAGAAGTGACAAGCCTTCTAAATATATGAAGATGGTATCTGTACTTTCTGACATATCGAAAAACAGATACCATCGGTGACCGTGCAGCTCCCTAGAATGAAATGATAAGTAAATCAAGACCCTAAGCTACCGACAGGCGTTGTTATTCATCAACGGGGAGAGTTGAAAACATGACATTCGTTGAAATCCGTTATTGATCTCTCCACTTAGATTATTATTACAGAGACCAGCCAGCTCTCTGACCAAACACGCTGAGCTACCGCGCTGGCGTCCATGTGAGCCACCGAGGCACAGAATAGTGCGACTGCAGGGATTTATGCCTTGCACGCTCCCCGTGACACCCACATTCTGAACTTAATGTCCACACACTACATTCGTAGTGGCCCTACACATCGCGTGTTCGAGTCCCGGTCGGAGCAAAAACTTTTCAACTGTCCCCGTTGATGTATATCAACGCCTGTCGGTAGCTTAGAGTCTTGATTTAATTAGCATTTCAGCCTTCTAAATAAGTCGTTTCTTTTCAGAAATGTTGGAAATGACTCTGTGAGAGAAGACTCGCAATGTACTTGTGGAGAGAAATGTGCAAAATTACATAAAATAATGTGAGGAATACACTACCTCATCAAAAATATTAGGACAGGTATGCAAGGGCAATAACAAGGGTTATCTCCGGCCTTTGTTTCAGTTGTGCGACTGGATTCGTGTCAGAAAGGTAACAGTTCGTAGTATTAGACGGAAAGTCATCGAGTAAAACAGATGTAATATCCGGCGTTCCCCAAGGAAGTGTTACCGACCCTCTATTTGTCCTAATCTATATTAACGACATAGGAGACAATCTGAGTAGCCGTCTTAGATTGTTTGCAGATGATGCTGTAACTTGCCGTCTTGTAAAGTCATCATATGATCAAAATGACTTGCAAAATGATTTAGATAAGACATCTGTATGGTGCGAAAAGTGGCAATTGACCCTGAATAAAGAAAAGTGCGAAGTTATTCACATGAGTACTAAAATAAATCAGCTAAATTTCGATTACGCTATAAGACACACAAATCTGAGGGCTGTAAATTCAACTAAATACTTAGAGATTACAATTATAAATGACCTAAATTGGAACGATCACATAGATAATATTGTGGGTAGAGCAAACCAAAGACTGCGATTCATTGGCAAAACACTTAGAAGGTGCAACAGGTCTACTAAAGAGACTGCTTACACCACGCTTGTCCGCCCTATTCTGGAGTTTTGCTGTGCGGTGTGGGATCCGCATCAGGTGGGACTGACGGATGAATCGAAAAAGTACAAAGAAGGGCAGCTCGTTTTATATTATCGCGAAATAGGGGAGATAGTGTCACAGACATGATACGTGAATTGGAGTGGCAATCATTTAAACAAAGGCGTTTTTCGTTGCGACGGGATCTTCTCATGAAATTTCAATCACCAGTTTTCTCTGCCGATTTCGAAAAGATTCTGTTGGCACCCACCTAAATAGGGAGAAATAATCATCACGATAAAATAAGAGAAATCAGATCTCTCACGGAAAAATTTAAGTGCTCGTTTTTCCCGCGTGCCGTTCGAGAGTGGAACGGTAGAGAGACAGCATGAAGGTGGTTCATTGAACCCTCTGCCATGCACTTTATTGTGAATAGCAGAGTACGCACGTAGATGTAGATGTAGATGACTGCTTGAATTCTGTTGCGGACTTTCTCATTGACGTTTCCGAATGTCTGTGAAGGAATGGCAGTCCATTCTTCTGCCAGAGCCGAAACCAGAGGAGGTGGTGACGTTGGAAGCAAGGGTCTGGAGGGAAGTAAAGATCTCACTCATCTAAATGGTGCTTCATTGAGTGAAGGGTGGGACTCGGCGTGGACTACTCCTTTTCAAGAATGTTGTTGTCCTCTAAGCAATGCCTTACAGATGCTGCTTTACGACGGTGTGCACTGACATGCTGATGCAATCGTTGCCTTCGAACTGTTCCTCTACTGTATGCAGTACACAATGCAGTAAAATATCTTCATACCCTTCCTCTTTTTTTGAGTGTAACAACCACCATGAGAAATACTTCATACTGTAACACCACCTCCTCCGTACTTCACTGTTGGCTCTGCCCTTGCCGGGAGAATAACGTTCTCCAAGAATTCGCCAAACACAAATTTTACCATCGGATTGCCACATGCTTCAGCGTGATTTATTACACTCTCGTTTTCAGTCATCCACTGCCCAGTGGCATCACTCTTTACACCACATAAAGCGTCGCTTAGCACTGACCACAGAAATGTTTTCTTTATGAATAGCTGCCCAACCATTGTACCTCATTTCTAAGTCATTGTCCAAGATGGTCTGTTGGTAGCACTATGCAACTAACGAGTGATTCCGACTACTGATTTCATGCGATTTTTAAAAGTACTTTCTGCTCTGAAACGCTTGACGATCTCTGGAATTGAGTAGCGAAGTTTGTCCGGTCTTGGTTTATCTGCGGTTGTTCGTTCGAGTTTCTACTTCACAGTTACATCACCGAAAGTCTACATGGGCAGCTATACAAACGCTCATAAATATGTCACTCACATGACGTCTAATGGCTAGTCCACGTCCGAAGTCACGGAGCTTACCATTCCGTTCTACTGTCACAGTTTCTCATTTTACTAGCCATCTCTTTATAGTTTAGTTTAGTTTTAGTGTTAGTTATGTCATGTTCCGTAGATAAATTTCCCGATTCGTTTTTTCGATATGCCGCGCGAGATTAGCCAAGTGGTCTGAGGCGCTGCAGTCACGGACTGTGCGGCTGGTCCCGGCGGAGGTTCGAGTCCTCCCTCGGGCATGGGTGTGTGTGTTTTCCCTTAGGATAATTTAGGTTAAGTAGTGTGTAAGGGACTGATGACCTTAGCAGTTAAGTCCCATAACATTTCACACGCTTTTTTTATCGATATGATGTAGAACAAGTCAGATTACAAGATATATATATATATATATATATATATATATATATATATATATATATATATATATACACGTGAATAGTGCTAATATTAATATTACTGAAATTTTTAGTTCTACACATGAAACTCTATGTAGAGGTACAATTTTTTTCTAACATTTCTGAAACAGAAAGTCGCCCATGCAATAGAAGAAGTTCTCCAAAAGAAATGATTTTAAGCTAGATATAAAACTTGATCTGCTACCTGCCAGACACTTTGCGCTGTTGGGCAAATGATCAAAGATTTTTGTTGCTGAATAATTTACTCCTTTTTGAGCAGCTGACAGCTTCAATAAGGGGTAGGAAAGGTCATTTTTTCTCTAGTGTTGTACGTGTGAACATCACTGTTCTTCGCGAGTTGAGATGCATTATTTGTAACGAATTTCATTAGAGAATATATGTATTCTGATGGTGCAGTTAAAATACCTAACTCCTTGAAAATGTGCCTACATGACGTCCTTGGATGGACACCACTGCTCTCTTTTGTGCAATCAGTACTTTATGTCTAAGGGGCGAATTACCCCAGAAAACTATTCCACAAGACATTATTGAGGGGAATTTGCAAAGTAAATTAGGAGGCTGATCTGCTTATTACCAAGACTAGCGATTATACGAAGAGTGAAAGAAGCTGAACTTAGTTGTTTGAGAAGCTCAATAATATGCTTCTTCCAGTTCAAGTTGTCATCAGTGTGAATACCCAAAAATTTGGAGAAATCTACCCTGTTAACTGAGCCCTGTTCATATGCTTCATCAATTGTCGGTATGACTCTATTCGGTGTGCATAACTGGATTTAGTGAGTTTTTTCAAAATTATGGGAGAGTCCATTTTCTGAGAACTACTTGATAATAATTCTTTGAAAGACATCCTTAACAATATCTTCAGCTGCTATTTCTGGAATGGGATTTATTATAACACCTGTGTCATCTGCAAAAAGTACTATTCCGCTTGCTGAACGTAAAGTGAGAGGTCATTCACATGAATAAGGAACAGCAGAGGACCTAAAACTGAATACAGGCGGGACTGCATCTAGTGATAACTTGTGGTCAGTTCCGGGCTATGTAGGGGTGTTTAGATACGTCTGAGCAGGTTCTACATGTAGGTGCTTGAACTAAAGTGAGAGAAAACTGATCAATGGACAACGCTCATTCCAATAACAACGGTGATAATGCAGTAAGTACTAACGTAAGCTGCTTCAAGTAAAGTATTTGTTTCCTTGCAACTTGCAAGTTTAGTAACTCCGAGGTGTGCGTACTGTAAGACCATCGGTACACACACCATCAGATTATTTGACTTGTCGCTCTAACGAAGTAGGCGAGTGTCAGCAATATGTCTCGTGGTCTTATCGTGGCGTGTTTGTCTTCTGCCGTTAGGTCAGACGATAGAAATGCCGCTTGCACGCTTAGAGTAGCAAACTGACGGTGACCAACTTTAAACAGAACTTGATTAATTTTCACACACATTTATTAAAATAATAAAAAGCATAGACATTACGTTACTTGATTCTGGATGCTGTTTACAATTGACAATCTTAAGTTCCTTTGGTCTTGGTACGTTAATCTTATTCTCACATATCTCTGATATTTGACAAAGTGTCTATTCGTTTATCTTCATGGCTATGTACAGGAATATCGTAATCTTATTGGGCGCAGACTGAAACTTGATTATAGACTGGTACAGACTAATGTAGACTGGTACAGAGCGGTGCAGACAAATGCAGACTAGCTAATCGGAGGTCTGTACACTTGTTATAATACCTCGCGTGTTCAGGTATCACTGCGTGAGTGTGATCCGCGAGGAGAAAAGGTTCTACGTTAGCAGCAATCTCATTGGCTGCGTTACATATTAATACGCGGATCGGCGGAAGCAGAATTTGGTCCGTCTCTAAGACAGCGCCATCTCGTAGTGCGGAGACGGACGATCGCTGCGCCTGCTGTGTTGTGCTTAGCGGGGCGCACTCTAGTGGGAAAGTTGTGTACGCGCTGACTACGCGGAACTATGCACACAACAAACACTTTCCTGGACGTGTATAAATCTCTTTCCTGATGAAGATCGTGTGAAACAATGGCCGAAACATTGGTTCAAATACTCACAGGAAGTAGTCAACGTATCCAGAGAACTAGCAGCAGAGTTGAAAATACGACATGTGAACACAAAAGTTAAGAAAACTGCGTCATGAAATTAGCTTTTGCGTATACGTGGAGTTGGAAATAGATGCACTCAAGCAAAGTGACTGCAGCCAGTATCTATTAGTGCGCCACCGGTAACTGAGTGGTCAGCGCGACAGAATGTCAATCCTAAGAGCCCGGGTTCGATTACTGGCTGGGTCGCAGATTTTCTCCGCTCAGGTACTGGGTGTTGTGTTGTCCTAATCATCATCATTTCATCCCCATCGACGCGCAACTCGCCGAAATGTCGTCAAATCGAAAGACTTGCACCAAGCGAACTGTCTACCCGACGGGAGGCCCTAGTCACACGACATTTACATTTCACCCATTAGGTGGGCTGCTGATTACAAAAACCAGTGCCACTAAGAGGTTGGGGTTAAACTCTAGATCATGTTTAGTTACGATGCAAACGATCCTTAAAATGATGCCATAGACACCTTGTGGCAGCCACGTGGAAGGAGGCAGGATTCCCTGCTGGCGACGGCCTCAGCTGCAGGGCGCGGGCCGCCGCTAACAAACGATGACAAAGCGGGCGGCCAAACCGGCGCTACGTGAGCGCCGTACGCAAAGGCCCGCAGCGCCGCCGCGGTCGATGGACGCCAGACCCCGCCGACCACGGCTCTTCTGCGGGACCTCCGCAGGCTATACAGCTCCGCTTTTTTAACGTCGTACCCACTGCAATATAAATCGCAAAATGTGCAATCCACATACATCGAAGTGACTAAAGTTGTGGGATATTTCCTAATATAGGAGGATCCCCTTTTACCCGGCGTAATACAGTCGTTGGAAGTTACCTGCAGAAATATTGAACCACTCTGCCTCTATAGATGCCATAAGTGCGAAAGTGTTGCCGATGCAGGATTTTGTGCACGAACAGACCTCTCACTTTGTCCCATAAATATTAGATGGGATTCATTTCCTATTATCTGGGCGGCCAAATGATTCGCTCGAATTGTTTAGAATGTTCGTCAAACCAGTTCAGGACAACTATTGTCCGGTAACATAGTGCATTGTCACCCACAAAAGTCCCATCGTTGTTTGGGCACATGAAGACCATGAATAGCTGCACATGACCTCAAAGTACCAGAAGGTAATCATTTCCAATGATCGGTTCAGCTGTACTAGAGGACCTCGTCCATCCTACGTAAATTCAGTCCCCATCATTATGGAGCCACATCCATCGTACACAGTGCCGTGGCTTCGCGAGGTCTGCGGCACTCTCGAACATCGCCATCAGCGCCTATGAACTGAAGTCGAGATTCATCCGAACAGACAACGATTTTACAGTTGCCTAGGGTCCAACCGATATGGTCACGAGTCCAGGAGAGGCGCTGCAGGCTATTTGGTGCTGTTAGCAAAACTACTCGCGTCGCTCGCCTGCTGTCATAGCCCATTAACGCCAAATTGTGCTTCGCTGTCCAAATGGATATATTTGTCGTACGCTCACATTGATTTCTGCGGTTATTTCACGCAGTGCCGTTTGTTTGTTAGCCAAGAGAACTCTGTCGTTAAGTGAAGGCCTTCGGTCACTGCTTGGTCCGTGGTGAAAGGTAATGCCTGAAATACGGTATTCTCGGCGCACACTTCACGCTGTGGAGCTCGGAGTATTAAATTCCCTAACAATTTTCGAAACGGAAAACTCATTGCTTGTACCTCCAGCTACCATTCGATGTTCAAAGTCTGTTGATTCCCACCATGTGGCCATAATCACATCAGAAACCTCTCCACATAAACCACCTAGGTACAGATAACAGTTCCGTCAATTCACGCCGTTTTATATCTTGCGTACTCCGTACTATCACCATCTGGATAAGTGCATTTCGCTATCCCAGCACTTTTCTCACCTCAGCATATGCTTCACAAGAAGTAATGTGTGCTATTACATGAGTGTGCTGCAGGACTCAACTGAAGAAAGCACAATCGTTTGCTCTATGGGCAGCCTGCAAGCCACTCCTACTTTTTATTCTATCTGACGGTCGTCCACACTTTAGGCAGCACCGTTCCAAAATCACTGGAATCACAAGGAACTCGTTAAACTTCGGTTACACGATAAATCAGTCTAATCTAAAAGCCGTAAATTCAACCAAATACCTAGGTATTACAATTACTAGCAACTTAAATTGGAAAGAACACAGAGAAAAGGTTGTTGGGAAGGCTATCCAAAGGCTGCGTTTTATTGGCAGGACATTTAGAAAATGTAACAGACCTACTAAGGAGACTGGCTACACTACGCCTGTCCGTCCTCTTTTAGAATGCTGCTGCGCGGTGTGGGATCCTTACCAGGTAGGACTGACGGAGTACATCGAAAAAGTTCAAAGAAAGGCAGCACATTTTGTATTATCGCGAAATATAGGAGAGAGTGTCACAGAAATGATACAGGATTTGGGCTGGAAGTCATTAAAAGAAAGGCGTTTTTTGTTGCAACGGAATCTTCTCACGAAATTCCAATCACCAACTTTCTCCCCCGAATGTGAAAATATTTTGTTGACACCGACCTACATAGGGCGGAACGATCACCACGATAAAATAAGGGCAATCAGAGCTCGTACGGAAAGATATAGGTATTCATTCTTTCCGCGCGCTATACGAGATTGGAATAATAGAGAATTGTGAAGGTGGTTCGATCAACCCTCTGCCAGGCACTTAAATGTGATTTGCAGAGTATCCATGTAGATGTAGATGTAGATAGAAGATTATCGACCGTCGTATTTCCGACGCACCATAAACCACGAAACGGGGAACTGATGGTCGTATCGCCCCTACGTATGTTAAGGTGACATGTGGAGTATATATGGAGATGGAGATGTAGAGTAATAAATTACAAAGACAGTTCATTAACTTGTCAGTGGAGGAGCAAGGAGTTTCACTGCAAATGTTCACCTATATTCATTCGTTGTATGCCCATAGTTCGACTGCGTTTGCTGCCCGGTGTATTTCGTGCAAATCAATGAAGGAACTGTTAGCTAAACTGCTCATCGTCGCCGGCCGGTGTGGCCGTGCGGTTCTAGGCGCTTCAGTATGTAACCGAGTGACCGCTACGGTCGCAGGTTCGAATCCTGCCTCGGGCACGGATGTGTGTGATGTCCTTAGGTCAGTTAGGTTTAAGTAGTTCTAAGTTCTAGGGGACTGATGACCACATATGTTTAGTCCCATAGTGCTCAGAGCCATTTGAACCATTTTTTTGCTCATCGTCACAGACGCTGGTATATCCATTGCAACAATCTGTCTTTGTCGATAAGTCTTGCTTCAATTTAAACAGCACTGATCGCTGAGTCGTTACCAAACAGTGGCGAAGCAATATCATTTTTGTAAGGTAAATATCATATGCCGGGGAATATTATCGAGTGAGATATAAAATCAAATTCGGTCACTATGATCTGGAGTACCACAGAATACCAGGACTGCTGTAAATAGTAGGTGCTCTTGTAAGCGTTCCGTCATATCGCTGCCTATCCCGCGGGAGTATCGATAATCGCCTCCAGAGCGCGTGCAGAGCGTAAATGTCGAGGGTCGCGATTTAGCTTAAATAGAGAGAGATAGAGATAGAGTTAACGTGCACTGCTGTCGCCGCTGATGTAAAACGCACGTTTCGGAGTTTCTTGAAGTAATTAAAATCTTTACCATGGAAGTCGTGTATTTTACATCAATGTCGACTGCTCTGTATCAGTGAACTGAGATGTGGGAAGTTCGAACTCGTGTGTCTTGTCAAGAGTCAACAACTAATCGCGTCGTGACGGTTATCGAACCTGCAGTGTGGACTTGATAAAACCTGAGTGGGTACTATAAGTGAAAATGAAAGATATGATCAGTTGCCTTAGCGGAGAGTTACGCATAATGTGCCGGCTCCTAAATTGTAGCACTATATTAAATTGTTACTTCTTGTTTTATCTGACATTTAGTGACATGCTTCTTAGAACCATATTGTTAGCTGTCAGTCTGCGTGTGTTTAGGATCAGGTCATCTGAAGATCGTGTTCATTTTGTTCTTGTTTTCGTGTAACTTTTTGTGTACCTAGCGAAAAAAATTACTGTTATAATATATATAACAACACAATGTCTTATTCATGGGTGAAAGTAGATGAACTAACTTTAGTTTTCTGACAGTCATAAATTGTATTCGTTGTTATCCATTTGTAGGACAATGACAAAGGAAAATTAGCGACGTTGCCAATAACGTACCGCAAAAAGCTTCCTATATTGTACCGGTACATTTTAAGAAACTAATGCGTATACCGAGCTTTAGAAAAGGAATTTAGCATTATTAGTGCAACATAAATTTTGGGAATAGCCTGATGAATTTTCTGATGCGTTCCCAAACCTACGTTTTTAACTAAACAGAAAGCCGTTATGGAAAGTGGAGCACAGATGAACTACACTTTGATGTGAAAGTTTGTCTCAGTGGGGATGATGAACGAATTGATTGTAATGATCCAAAACTTTTGAGGCGTACTATAAACAAAAACAAAACTGCAGACCGGGGTTTAGAAATGTTTGGTCATAGCAAAATGTTTTCCAACGAGATTGAAAACGAGCTGGAAAACCACATTCTCACATTTGAAGAAGTAATGTTCGGTTTAAACTGGTCGGACTAAAAATCCTTGCGTTCGGTACTGCACAACGAAACGTATTGCCCCATACGTTCAACATAGAAGAAGCCGTGGCAGCCAAACCTGAGCTGAATGTATCCACCCAAGAAACATCGTAGAATCTGAGAGAATGATGAAAGCTCTAAGCAAATCTTCAAGGTCTAGCCAAGGAACCTGTGAATTTAAGAACAGTCCATGCAAAATCACCTAACCGAAGCAAAGAAGAAAAAATTTAGAACTACAGCGACAACTGTGCAAAGGAAATGTTTTGGGACTCTGTTGGAAATTCACAGCAGAAACTCCTCCGCATGAGAGAGGGTGGTATAGCGGATTGTAAGATGAAGATTTAAAGAAGGTTGATCAGATGCATGAATGTAAAGTATACATTTATGCAAAGTGTGCAGAGGTAGGTAAAGGAGTGAAAATTTACACTGCCACGACTGCAAATAGTGATGTGAGAACATGTCCTTAAACTTAGGTTTGTACGTATGTCTGAGCCCAGAGTCATAGTTCATAAGGGTGATATTTTTATGCACCTACTGGCAAAAATTAGGAAGCCGGATTACAAATTGTTCGATTTGCAGACGTTTAGAAAATGAAGTGTAAGTGTGTTTATTTTTCTATGAACATCCATTCTTTACCCAAGATACTAAGAACAACATCCACATGTTGAAGATGGCATTGCTTAAATAATTTTGTAAGTTTCTCTTTAGACTATAATAAATGAAAGCTCAAAAGTGGAACAATTTAGGCAACTTTTCTCTAATTTCTCGAGCAGGGATCCTTTTCGTTCGAATCTCGAGCCACGAAATCGTCAATCAGCGGCGGCAACACCGCTAGATCGAATTTATGTTAAATGCAACAACTGTGCCACCTGTCAGAACTTATAACAACCTACTTCAACAGTGAAACTTTAAGTGATTATGCTCCAAGTACTTAATTTGTGTTGTTATCACTTTGACAATAGACTTTAGTATACTCCCTCCCAGGAACCTTGGACCTCGCCGTTGGTGGAGAGGCTTGCATGCCTCAGCGACGCAGATAGTCGTACCGTAGGTGCAACCATAACGGAGGTGTAAGTGTTGAGAGGCCAGACAAACGTGTGGCTCCTGAAGAGAGGGGCAGCCTTTTCAGTAGTTTCAGGAGCAACAGTCTGGATGAGTGACTGAACCGGCCCTGTAACATAAATCTACCGTCTGGTGAGCAAGATGTATGAGACAGGCGAAATACCCTCAGGCTTCAAGAAGAATATAATAATATAATTCCGATCCCAAAAAAAACAAGTGTTGATAGATGTGAAAGTTCCCGAACTATCAGTTTATGAAGTCACAGCTGTAAAACACTAACACGACTTTTTTACAGAAGAATGGAAAAACTGGTAGAAGCCGTCCTCAGAGAAGCTCAGTTTTGATTCTGTAGAAACGTTGGAAGACGCGAGGCCATACTGACCCTACGACTTATCTTAGAAGATAGATTAAGAAAAGGCACACCTACGTTTCTAGCATTTGTAGACTTAGAGAAAGCTTTTGAAAATGTTGAGTGGAATACACTCTTCCAAATGCTGAAAGTGACAGGGTAAAATATAAGGAGCGAAAGGCTTTTTACAGTTTGCACAGAAACAAGATGGCAGTTGTAAGAGTCGAGAGGCACGAAAGGGAAGCAGTGGATGAGAAGGGAGTGCGACAGTGTTGTAGCCTATCCCCGATGCTATTCAATGTGTATGTAGAGTAAGCAGTAGAGGAAACAAAAGAAAAATTAGGAGTAGGAAATGAAATCCATGGAGAAGAAATAAAAACATTGAGGTTTGCCGATGACAAAGGACCTGGAAGAGCCGTTGATCGGATTGGACAGTTTAATTTTATCCATATTTTACAGCTTCAAAGATGACTGTACCCAATACACTCGAGGTATGAATTAAAAAAACGCCTTCAGTCACTACTTTTCGTTTTATTCAGTACACGGTGCGTTTCGGATCCTGTGGGTCCATCTTCAGGTGTAATTCGTCTTAATACATGCTCTATTTGTTCTCTTGAACGAGATGAAATGCATATTCCTGTCACGAGAAGGTTTGATGTTAGGTTACGAATTTCGTAAGTCAAACGCGGAGCAACTCGTATACTCCTAGCTCACTCATTTGTTACATAGTTTATTTCTTAATTTCTTTGCGTGTTTTTGGTACTTGCATTGTTTAATTCATAAATTTCTGGCGTATTATAGTATTTGAGAGTTGTAGCATCGCGTTTTAGTACCTGAATAGTGTAAATTCGCGTAGTAGTTTGTCTTCTGTTTTTGTTTTGAACGGCCAGTGTCGGTTGGTCACGGTCAGTGTGCTCCGTGCCGCCGTTGGATAAGCAGCTGCAGCAGCAAGTCGTATACTCCTAGCTCACTCATTTGTTACATAGTTTAATTCTTAATTTCTTGGCGTGTTTTTGATAGTTGCATTGTTTAATTCATAAATTTCATGCGTATTACAGTATTTGAGAGTTGTAGCATCGCGTTTTAGTACCTGAATAGTGTAAATTCGCGTAGTAGTTTGTCTTCTGTTTTTGTTTTGAACGGCCAGTGTCGGTTGGTCACAGTCAGTGTGCTCCGTGCCGCCGTTGGATAAGCAGCTGCAGCAGCAAGTCGTATACTCCTAGCTCACTCATTTGTTACATAGTTTAAATCTTAATTTCTTTGCGTGTTTGTGGTGCTTGCATTGTCTAATTCATAAATTTCCGGCGTATTATAGTATTTGAGAGTTGTAGCATCGCGTTTTAGTACCTGAATAGTGTAAAATCGCGTAGTCTCCTTCCGCAGCCGAGCAGTGTGTCAGCAGTGCGCAAGTAGCAGTATTACTGCATTTACTAGGCAATCTTGTATTTTAATAACCGTTTAAATTTTGTGTCGATTTGTTTGCGCTCTCTGTAGATTAGTTCAGACGTTCTTTGCACAACAGTTTTTAGCATGGATAGGAACTGCAACTGCTGTGTTCGGATGCAGGCTGAGTTGGCATCCCTTCGCTCCCAGCTTCAGGCAGTGTTGGCTTCGGTCACACAGCTTGAGGCTGTTGCCAATGGGCATCACTGTGGGGTTCCGGATGGGGGTTTGTCGGGGACGGCCAGCTCGTCCCACGCATCCCCCGATCGGACTACGACTGTGGTTGCACGGGATACTGCCCGCATTGAGGCTGATCCCTCACCTGTGGTAGAGTGGGAGGTCGTCTCAAGGTATGGCAGGGGGCGAAAGACATTCCGGAAGGCTGAACAGAAGGCCTCTCCAGTTTGTCTGACGAACCGGTTTCAGGCTCTGTCACAGGCTGATACTGATCTTCGGCCTGACATGGCTGCTTGTCCTGTTCCAGAGGTTGCCCCTCGGTCTGCAAGATCCGGGCGGTCGCAGAGGGTGGGCTTACTGGTAGTTGGGAGCTCCAACGTCAGGCACGTAATGGGGCCCCTTAGGGATACGGCAGCAAGAGAGGGGAAGAAAACCAATGTGCACTCCGTGTGCATACCGGGGGGAGTCATTCCAGATGTGGAAAGGGTCCTTCCGGATGCCATGAAGGGTACAGGGTGCACCCATCTGCAGGTGGTCGCTCATGTCGGCACCAATAATGTGTGTCGCTATGGATCCGAGAAAATCCTCTCTGGCTTCCGGCGGCTATCTGATTTGGTGAAGACTGCCAGTCTCGCTAGCGGGATGAAAGCAGAGCTCACCATCTGCAGCATCGTCGACAGGACTGACTCCAGACCTTTGGTACAGAGCCGAGTGGACGGTCTGAACCAGAGGCTGAGACGGTTCTGCGACCGTGTGGGCTGCAGATTCCTCGACTTACGCCATAGGGTGGTGGGGTTTCGGGTTCCGCTGGATAGGTCAGGAGTCCACTACACGCAACAAGCGGCTACACGGGTAGCAGGGGTTGTGTGGCGTGGGCTGGGCGGTTTTTTTGGGTTAGATGGCCTTGGGCAAGTACAGAAAGGGCAACAGCCTCAACGGGTGCAGGGCAAAGTCAGGACATGCTGGGACCAAGCAGCAATCGGTATTGTAATTGTAAACTGTCGAAGCTGCGTTGGTAAAGTACCGGAACTTCAAGCGCTGATAGAAAGCACCGAAGCCGAAATCGTTATAGGTACAGAAAGGTAGTTGAAGCCATACAAAGGATAGATTGCATGCAACCGGTGGTGGAGTGTTCGTCGCTGTTAGTAGTAGTTTATCCTGTAGTGAAATAGAAGTGGATAGTTCCTGTGAATTATTATGGGTGGAGGTTACACTCAACAACCGAGCTAGGTTATTAATTGGCTCCTTTTACCGACCTCCCGACTCAGCAGCATTAGTGGCAGAACAACTGAGAGAAAATTTGGAATACATTTCACATACATTTTCTCAGCATGTTATAGTCCTGGGTGGAGATTTCAATTTACCAGATATAGACTGGGACACTCAGATGTCTAGGACGGGTGGTAGGGACAGAGCATCGAGTGACATTATACTTAGTGCCCTATCCGAAAATTACCTCGAGCAATTAAACAGAGAACCGACTCGTGGAGATAACATCTTGGACCTACTGATAGCAAACAGACCCGAACTTTTCGACTCTGTATGTACAGAACAGGGAATCAGTGATCATAAGGCCGTTGCAGCATCCCTGAATATGGAAGTTAGTAGGAATATAAAAAAAGGGAGGAAGGTTTATCTGTTTAGCAAGAGTAATAGAAGGCAGATTTCAGACTACCTAACAGATCAAAATGAAAATTTCTGTTCCGACACTGACAATGTTGAATGTTTATGGAAAAAGTTCAAGGCAATCGTAAAATGCGTTTTAGACAGGTAAGTGCCGAGTAAAACTGTGAGGGACGGGAAAAACCCATCGTGGTACAACAACAAAGTTAGGAAACTACTGCGAAAGCAAAGAGAGCTTCACTCTAAATTTAAACGCAGCCAAAACCTCTCAGACAAACAGAAGCTAAACGATGTCAAAGTTAGCGTAAGGAGGGCTATGCGTGAAGCGTTCAGTGAATTCGAAAGTAAAATTCTATGTATCGACTTGACAGAAAATCCTAGGAAGTTCTGGTCTTACGTTAAATCAGTAAGTGACTCGAAACAGCATATCCAGACACTCCGGGATGATGATGGCATAGAAACAGAGGATGACACGCGTAAAGCTGAAATACTAAACACCTTTTTCCAAAGCTGTTTCACAGAGGAAGACCGCACTGCAGTTCCTTCTCTAAATCCTCGCACAAACGAAAAAGTGGCTGACATCGAAATAAGTGTCCAAGGAATAGAAAAGCAACTGGAATCACTCAACAGAGGAAAGTCCACTAGACCTGACGGTATACCAATTCGATTCTACACAGAGTACGCGAAAGAACTTGCCCCCCTTCTAACAGCCGTGTACCGCAAGTCTCTAGAGGAACGGAAGGTTCCAAATGATTGGAAAAGAGCACAGGTAGTCCCAGTCTTCAAGACGGGTCGTCGAGCAGATGCGCAAAACTATAGACCTATATCTCTGACGTCGATCTGTTGTAGAATTTTAGAACATCTTTTTTGCTCGAGTATCATGTCGTTTTTGGAAACCCAAAATCTACTATGTAGGAATCAACATAGATTCCGGAAACAGCGGTCGTGTGAGACCCAACTCGCTTTATTTGTTGATGAGACCCAGAAAATATTAGATACAGGCTCCCAGGTAGGTGCTATTTTTCTTGACTTCCGGAAGGCGTTCGATACAGTTCCGCACTGTCGCCTGATAAAGTAAGAGCCTACGGAATATCAGACCAGCTGTGTGGCTGGATTGAAGAGTTTTTAGCAAACAGAACACAGCATGTTGCTATCAATGGAGAGACGTCTACAGACGTTAAAGTAACCTCTGGCGTGCCACAGGGGAGTGTTATGGGACCATTGCTTTTCACAATATATATAAATGACCTAGTAGATAGTGTCGGAAGTCCCATGCGGCTTTTCGCGGATGATGCTGTAGTATACAGAGAAGTTGCAGCATTAGAAAATTGTAGCGAAATGCAGGAAGATCTGCAGCGGGTAGGCACTTGGTGCAGGGAGTGGCAACTGACCCTTAACATAGACAAATGTAATGTATTGCGAATACATAGAAAGAAGGATCCTTTATTGTATGATTATATGATAGCGGGACAAACACTGGTAGCAGTTACTTCTGTAAAATATCTGCGAGTATGCGTGCGGAACGATTTGAAGTGGAACGATCATGTAAAATTAATTGTTGGTAAGGCGGGTACCAGGTTGAGATTCATTGGGAGAGTCCTTAGAAAATGTAGTCCATCAACAAAGGAGGTGGTTTACAAAACACTCGTTCGAACTATACTTGAGTATTGCTCATCAGTATGGGATCCGTACCAGATCGGGTTGACGGAGGAGATAGAGAAGATCCAAAGAAGAGCGGCGCGTTTCGTCACAGGGTTTTTTGGTAAGTGTGATAGCGTTACGGAGACGTTTAACAAACTCGGGTGGCGGACTCTGCAGGAGATGCGCCAGGTTTCGAGGGGTGCGTTTCTGGATGAGGTATCAAATATATTGCTTGCCCCTACTTATACCTCCCGAGGAGATCACGAATGTAAAATTAGAGAGATTAGAGCGCGCACGGAGGCTTTCAGACAGTCGTTCTTCCCGCGAACCATACGCGACTGGAACAGGAAAGGGAGGTAATGACAGTGGCACATAAAGTGCCCTCCGCCACACACCGTTGGGTGGCTTGCGGAGTATAAATGTAGATGTAGATGTAGAAATATGTGCGAAATAGTGAAAAAGATGAACAGTGCAAACTTAACAAATAATTTAAGAAAAGTGTTTTTAACGTCTTAGAGCAACAGAATACGCTTTTTGTCTCCATCGTTCTGAAACATATCACTTCATTCAAGTGGCACATTCGCAAGCACATGCTTGTAAACACTTCACAGATCTTTTGGTACGATGGTGTGGTCAAAAATGATTTTTTCATAGTGATGAAAATATAATTATTAAACAATTGAGACATGCAGGAAACAACTGACATATGCAGGAAACAATTGACACATGCAGGAAATAATTTTGGAGTACGTCTTTAAGACTACTGAAACAGCTGTGGCTTGCGAAATCTGTGTGTTCATTTAACATCGATTCTGGTTTTTTGATTTTGTCGAGGTATATTTGTTAGAACAACTGGAGATATACCTCCACAAAATAAAAAAAACAGAGTCGATGTTAAATGAACAAATATATTTCGCAAGTCACAGCTATTTCAGTAGCTTTAAAGACCCATTCTAAAGTTATTTCCTGCATATGTCAATTGCTTCCTGCGTATGTCAATTGTTTAATACTTATATCTTTAGCACTATGAAAAATTCATCTCTCTCCACACCATGTACAAGAACATCTGTGAAGCGCTTAGAAACATCTGTTTGCGAATGTGCCTCTTGAATGAAGTGATATGTTTCAAAACGATCGAGAAAAAAAACATATTCTGTTGCTCTAAAACGTTAAAAACACTTTTCTTGGATTATTTGTTAAGTTTACACTGTTCATCTTTTTCACTATTTCGCACATACACTCCTGGAAATGGAAAAAAGAACACATTGACACCGGTGTGTCAGACCCACCATACTTGCTCCGGACACTGCGAGAGGGCTGTACAAGCAATGATCACACGCACGGCACAGCGGACACACCAGGAACCGCGGTGTTGGCCGTCGAATGGCGCTAGCTGCGCAGCATTTGTGCACCGCCGCCGTCAGTGTCAGCCAGTTTGCCGTGGCATACGGAGCTCCATCGCAGTCTTTAACACTGGTAGCATGCCGCGGTAGCGTGGACGTGAACCGTATGTGCAGTTGACGGACTTTGAGCGAGGGCGTATAGTGGGCATGCGGGAGGCCGGGTGGACGTACCGCCGAATTGCTCAACACGTGGGGCGTGAGGTCTCCACAGTACATCGATGTTGTCGCCAGTGGTCGGCGGATGGTGCACGTGCCCGTCGACCTGGGACCGGACCGCAGCGAAGCACGGATGCACGCCAAGACCGTAGGATACTACGCAGTGCCGTAGGGGACCGCACCGCCACTTCCCAGCAAATTAGGGACACTGTTGCTCCTGGGGTATCGGCGAGGACCATTCGCAACCGTCTCCATGAAGCTGGGCTACGGTCCCGCACACCGTTAGGCCGTCTTCCGCTCACGCCCCAACATCGTGCAGCCCGCCTCCAGTGGTGTCGCGACAGGCGTGAATGGAGGGACGAATGGAGACGTGTCGTCTTCAGCGATGAGAGTCGCTTCTGCCTTGGTGCCAATGATGGTCGTATGCGTGTTTGGCGCCGTGCAGGTGAGCGCCACAATCATGACTGCATACGACCGAGGCACACAGGGCCAACACCCGGCATCATGGTGTGGGGAGCGATCTCCTACACTGGCCGTACACCACTGGTGATCGTCGAGGGGTCACTGAATAGTGCACGGTACATCCAAACCGTCATCGAACCCATTGTTCTACCATTCCTAGACCGGCAAGGGAACTTGCTGTTCCAACAGGACAATGCACGTCCGCATGTATCTCGTGCCACCCAACGTGCTCTAGAAGGTGTAAGTCAACTACCCTGGCCAGCAAGATCTCCGGATCTGTCCCCCATTGAGCATGTTTGGGACTGGATGAAGCGCCGTCTCACGCGGTCTGCACGTCCAGCACGAACGCTGGTCCAACTGAGGCGCCAGGTGGAAATGGCATGGCAAGCCGTTCCACAGGACTACATCGAGCATCTCTACGATCGTCTCCATGGGAGAATAGCAGCCTGCATTGCTGCGAAAGGTGGATATACACTGTACTAGTGCCGACATTGTGCATGCTCTGTTGTCTGTGTCTATGTGCCTGTGGTTCTGTCAGTGTGATCATGTGATGTATCTGACCCCAGGAATGTGTCAATAAAGTTTCCCCTTCCTGGGACAATGAATTCACGGTGTTCTTATTTCAATTTCCAGGAGTGTATTTTCCACGTTTGACTTACGAAATTCGTAATCTAACATCAAACCTTTTCGTGATAGGAATATGCATTTCATCTCATTCAAGTGAGCAAATAATGCATGTATTAAGATGAATTACACCTGAATATGGACCCACAGGGTCCGAAATGCATCGTGTACTGAATAAAACACGAAATGTTGTGACTGAAGGCATTTTCTAATTCTTACCTGGAGTGAATGGACAGTGTCTTCAAACGAGGGTATAAGATGAACATCAACAAGAGTGAAACGGGGATAATGGAATTCACTCGAATTAAATCAGGTGATGCTGAAGGAATTAGATTAGGAAGTGGGACACTTAAAGTAATAGATGACTTTTGCTATTTGGGGAGCAGAATAACTGATGGTGGTCGAAGTAGAGAGGATATAGAATGTAGACTGGCAATGGCAAAGAGAATGTTTCTGAAGAAGAGAAATTTATTAACATCGAGTATAGAATTAAATGTCAAGGAGTCTTTTCTGAAATTATCTGTATGAAGTGTGCCCATGTATGGAAGTTAAACATGGAGGATAAATAGCTTACACAAGAAGAGAAGAGAAGCTTTCGAAATGTGGTGCTACAGAAGAATGTTGAATATTAGATGGGCTAGATCGCGTAACTATTGAGGAGGTACTGAATGAATTGTGGAGAACAGGAAATTGTGGCACAACTTGACACGAAGAAGGGACCGGTTAGTAGGACACATCCTGAGGTGTCAAGGGATCACAAATTTTGTATTGGAGGGACGCGTGGAGGGTAAAAATCGCAGAGGGAGACCAAGAGATGAATACACTAAACAGATTCAGAAGGATGTATCTTGCAGTAGGCACTGGGAGATGAAGAAGCTTGCACAGTATAAAGTAGCAAGGAGAGCTACATCCAACTTGTCTCTGGACTGAAGACTACAACAACAACAGAAACATACTCCAACGGACGACATGGCTGGAACGCCAGTTAAAGATTGTGTAGATTATAAGTTAAAATCAATTGCGAACATTGCAGTCCGGCTATTAGAACCTCTGGTACAATGTACTAGTGTATCTGTCAGTTGGTAGAGAATATCATTAGGTGAGAGGTGCCCCTCATGGTGTCGCTTGACGGTTGCAGCAGCAAGAGGACAACCGCGTCGGGAAAATAAGGTACGTACCATTCAGGCGAACGGTCGCAAAATATTCAGTCCACGTGCTTGCGTGTTACGTAAGCTTGTGCTGCGTTCGCAGAGGAGCGGTTGAATTTCACTCTCAACGGCGTGCACATCAGACGAATACAGGATGATTTAACGTCTGCATCATTTCTCTGGGGTTCAGTTTACAGGAAAGCCAATGCAATACGTTTCTCGAGTGATAAAATTAATCGTGATGATGGTTCCATCCTAAACAGAATGCGAGAACTCGTACTGACAGTAGTTAGCTCGTATGGACAACGGTGCTCTTCGTCTGCCGACCAGAATTTATGAGACACGAAATCCTTTACTGAAGGCGTCACGGTAACATATATCTCTATCACCCATATCTTGCTCTCGCCCTACTGTTATATATATATATATATATATATATATATATATATATATATATATATATATATATATATATATACAGGGTGGTCATAAATGTGCGAAATAATTGTAGGGATGTTACAGGGGAGGTTGTACTGAGTCATAAATGTTAAGAAAAAAGTCGATACGTTGCTCCGTTTCCGAGTTATTTAGCGTAGAATTTAGCCAATCGGGGCGTCGCGCGCTCACACTCAAGCGGCCTGCCAGGGGCGGTGTTGCCCAACAAGTGCTTTGGCTCGTTAGCTGAAACTTGAAATTACGCGCCCGACGATGTGATTGGCTAACTTCAATGCTAAATAACCCGGAAACGGCGCAACGTAGCGCATTCTTTTCGTAACATTTATGTCTCAGTACAATCTGCCCTACAACATCACGACAAGCGTTTCAGACATTTTCTGACCACCGTGTATATATATAAGATATACATGAGAGTTTTACCATCATTTTCTATGGTTCACTCCGAAAATGGCTCAAAGGCTGTAATTTTTTTTAAGTGAACTACTTAGCTGACTCACCCTGCATTTGACTTCATTCCAGGAGACGGATACGACTTCTCCCTTTTCTGGATAGAATACAATAAATCTATAAATAATATCATAAATTTCTTGTAATGATCGTCCGATAAGAAGTACAACTGGACCTTCGATTAGAAAAGATACTTCTGAAGCAGATATTCGTCAGTTATACATCTGATTCGGTGGCACAGCATGTAGAGGCTATAATCGCTAAGCCCCTCCGTAATATTTTAGTTCCAGTTGCCTAATACTTTATTAATAGCATACAGCTACTCTCTGTCAATACTGTACGCCACAATTACACTACTGGCCATTAAAATTGCTACACCAAGAAGATGACGTGCTACAGACGCGAAATGTAACTGACAGGAGGAAGAGGCTGTGATATGCAAATGATCAGCTTTTCAGAGCATATACACAAGGTTGGCGCCGGTGGCGACACCTACAACATGCTGCCATGAGGAACGTTTCCAACCGATTTCTCATACACATACAGCAGTTGACCGGCTTTGCCTGGTGAAACGTTGTTGTGATGCCTCGTGTAAGGAGGAGAAATGCATACCATCACGTTTCCGACTTTGATAAAGGTCGGATTGTAGCCTATCGCGATTGCGGTTTATCGTATCGCGACCTTGCTGCTCGCGTTGGTCGAGATCCAATGACTGTTAGCAGAATATGGAATCGGTGGGTTGCTGGATCTCAACAGCCTCGTATCACTAGCAGTCGGGATGGCAAGCATCTTATCCGCATGGCTGTAACGGATCGTGGAGCCACGTCTTGATCCCTGAGTCAACAGATGGGGACGTTTGCAAGACAACAACCATCTGCACGAACAGTTCGACGACGTTTGCACCAGCATGGACTATCAGCTCGGAGACCATGGCTGCGGTTACCCTTGTCGCTGCATCACAGACAGGAGCGCCTGCGATGGTGTACTCAACGACGAACCTGGGTGCACATCGCGGTGAACGCACACTGGAACCGTGTATTCGTCATCGCCATGCTGGTGTATCACGCGGCGTGATGGTATGGGGTGCCATTGGTTACACGTCTCGTCCACCTCTTGTTCGCATTGACGACACTTTGAACAGTGGACGTTCCATTTCAGATGTGTTACAACCCGTGGTTCTACCCTTCATTCTATCCCTGCGAAACCCTACATTTCAGCAGGATAATGCACGACCGCATGTTTCAGGTCATGTAAGGGTCTTCCTGGATACAGAAGATGTTCGATTTCTGCCCTGGTCAGCACATACTCCAGATCTTTCACCAATTGAAAACGTCTGGTCAATGGTGGCCGAGCAACTAGCTCGTCACAATACGCCATTCATTCCTGTTGATGAACTGTGGTATCGTGTTGAAGCTGCATGGGCAGCTATATCTGTACACGCCATCCAAGCTCTGTTTGACTCAATGTCCAGGCGAATCAAGGCCGTTACTACGACCGGAGGTGGTTGTTCTAGGTACTGATTTCTCAGGATCTATGCAGCCAAATTGTGTGAAAATGTAATCACATGTCAGTTCTAGTATAATATATTTGTCCAATGAATACCCGTTTATCATCTGCATTTCTTCTTGGTGTAGCAATTTTAATGGCCAGTAGTGTAAGTTGAAAATTGAATTATAAATCGCTTACAGTCACAGGCACTGAATTCCAATCTGTCGTGCTGTGGATAACAATAATAAGAGTTACTGAACATGTCACGTATAGTCATATTCTCGATGTCGTTGACGTGACATTGTCGTAACAAATTGTTGGCAGCTGGCTTATAAAACTGTGCTTCGCCGCTAATCGCACAGTATCCAGTTCTTTTTTTTTTTTTTTTTTTGTGAGACCTTTTTTTCTCATTTGACGCGTGAGAAACGCCCCTGTGCGCCCCTCGGTGTTAACCCCCAGGGCGTCAGTTTGCATAATTCGCCCCTGCCGCCCGTGACCTCACATCCTGCCGCCAGCGAAACAAGTGGCTGGGCATGCGTATGCAGACACGCACGCGCCCTCCTGGGTGGGCTGTATGACCTATCTGCAATCTGGCACGTGCGGGCCACGTGTGTCCGGCGACTGGGCAGATAGCGCGGGATCGGTGTCCGGTTACCGCTCGGTCCCAGGCACCGACTGTCGCTGCCACGGCCGCTAGTTATGGCAGTACCTTGACGGCGCAAGCACTGTGCGTCCTCCCTCGGTAGTCACTGGAGGTACAGCTCACACTTCACGTAGAGCGAGGCGGGTAACTTACTCGCCTCAAATAACGTCTAAAAAACGCCATAGAGATTTTGCCACGTTACAAATATTCGCTTTTTAAGTCGCTTCCTTTCTCACAAAATTTAGAAAACAACCGAGTTCTTCTCGCACAAGGACAGGAGACGCACTTACCTATACTTCCAGTTTTTGTTGCAGCAGAACAGCTTTATTCATTAAATCCACAGTTCCTGGCAGAAGCAGCCAGTAATTTCTCTCACCATTAGACAATAAACTTGTTACAAACTGTTCCACATCCGCATTCTATATGCTACTTTCTCCTCCGCCGCCTTTTTCCGTCTCTTTATCACATTCGCCAGTTAGGCTGTATGTTACAGCAACGTGTGCCATTTATCATTTGCACAATATTTTTGGCTTATACATTCATATAGCTTTAATATTTGAATATTAACGTCTTACCTTATCCTTGAGTTTTATATCGATATAGTCATAAAATGTCACATATCATTGGCTCTGAGCACTATGGAACTTAACATCTGAGGTCATCAGTCCCCTATAACTTAGAACTACTTAAACCGAACTGACCTAAGGGCATCACGCACATCCATGCCCGAGGCAGGATTCGAACCTGCGACCGTAGCGGTCGCGCGGTTCCGGACTGAAGCGCCTAGAACCGCTCGGCCACAAAGGCCGGCTGTCACATATCATTGTTCAAAAATCTCTGTTCATCTATGAATTGTCGTTGAAGTTGTGTGGCCTATCTGTTTAGTATTGAGTTATCTGACGATGGCCTAGGAAATCTGTTAAATAAATATTGTTATGCAAACGCCAATACCGTGAACTTAAGTTATTAAATAGAAAAACGGTCACGCAAAGAATGTCATCCATACCAGCTAGGATAAAAGGCACATAAACACTAGGATTGTCGCATAATGTAGCTTGATAGCTCGTGCATAATACTTCTTGACAAGAATAATATACAAAAGAAATGGAAAACAAAATTTACGGTCTGTTACATGACAGTCAGTTTGGCATTAGGAAACGTATAAGAATCAGAGAGGCTGTTCTGACTTAAGAAATTCACAGGATTTGTAATCATAGAGAAGAAAGTATGTCACTGGAAAAACAGCCCTTAGATAACAGGATGGAATCGACTGACGGACTTCGGCTTAACGGTACAACATTTATCCGTTTATTGACAACACAAGCAAGTGGCATTAACAAATGTAAATATTATTCGTTCTGAACAATAAGCTTCCTGGACTAAATATTACTTAAAGAAATAAAAAACGAATGATGAAACAATATTTATTTTATAGAATAGAACAATAAGAAGGTGCAAGCAAGTTCAGAATTATACCCCGAGTCCAAACAAATCACAAATTTACTGCAACAGCACTTATCACAACACACGGAGTACAGCAAGCCAACAGTCCACTGAGAACGTACACTCTTTCAAGATCTGTAAACTTATACACAAAACAGTAACCACTGTGGGTCAGCAGTTCAATATAATGAATTATTAGCACAGTCTATCGATGCACTGCATGAATGTAGTTGTGATATAATGGTGGTTACGGTAAGCATGAGATAACAGTGCCTGTTCAGAAATGAATGTTGCTTGCCACGATCAATTTATTGCGCACATTTCGTGGCTATAATATAACAACGTATGTCTGACGTACGTGGAACGTGGGCACACCATCAGCAGATCCGTAAGCCACAGGTCGCGGCGCCTTCAGATGGCTCAATTCGCGGGGCCCACTTAACAACGCGCTTGTGGACGACTGCATACCAAGTCCGCTCTCAACTCGCCGCTGAGCAACCGCCTCTGTCCTCGTGACTCCGCTCATTGCCCACGCGTTTTCCTTATATACATCTATTTGTGCTACTATCACTGCTACTTACATGACACTGTACATGAATTTTCCCATGGCATCTGTTTCCTTTCTAAGTCAGTGCTTCCTTTTCTGTCACTCAACAGGATAACAGAGTTAAGTTAGTTGAAACTTCAAATGGTTCAAATGGCTCTGAGCACTATGGGACTCAACTGCTGAGGTCACTAGTCCCCTAGAACTTAGAACTAGTTAAACCTAACTAACCTAAGGACATCACAAACATCCATGCCCGAGGCAGGAGTCGAACCTGCGACCGTAGCGGTCTTGCGGTTCCAGACTGCAGCGCCTTTAACCGCACGGCCACTTCGGCCGGCTTAGTTGAAACTGTGCCTCATTGGAAAACCCCTACGTCCCGCTAGTAGCCTACTGGAATATTGCTTCAATAAAAACAAAAAAGAAAAAAAAAGCAAGCTTCGGCAACAGCTTGCCACACTTCCGTAACTAGAGGGAGAAAAAACAATGCGAATGGAACTACTATATTTGTTACCTGCTGCGAGTAGTGTTATTGTAACAACTTTGACTACAGCTTCTACTAATACTGCTATAATCAGTGGTATTGCCAGTATTTGTGGGTCCTATTATTACTACCAAAAATTTGATTTTGCTACAGACATTATAAAAATGTACAATATAGACATATTAGTACTATCACTATAGTTCTACTGTGCTTGCTTTTGAACATGTTTATGTTACTAATTCTTTAGAGCACAGTTAAGTAGTCGAATGTTTTGTATCGTTACACACATTTCGTTTACATTATAGATTGAGAAAGACACATTTAGACTTAATTATTATTTAATTGTGGAGTTCCTTGCATCTGGCTGTACTTTTTGTACCAGACCAGGCATACTACCAAGTCCAGCAGTGTCTTTCTGCCTCCAGAGGCAATGGCGACGGACAGAGGGTATCAGTTACCTTTCATTGAGGAATATTTCGTGTTCTCATATATTTCTTCGCTCACTTCCTCTACTGGGCCAAACGACCATAAAGCTATCGGACTTTGTTTTCGTTCCGTAGGCAAGTCCACTGCCTCTGGCGACGGACAGAGGGTATCAGTTACCTTTCATTGAGGAATATTTCGTGTTCTCATATATTTCTTCGCTTACTTCCTCTACTGGGCCAAACGACCATAAAGCTGTGGGACTTTGTTTTCGTTCCGTAGGCAAGTCCACTGCCCTTTCTCTTCATTGGTATCTACATTTACATGTACATTCTGAAAACCACTGTGAATAGCGTAGCGTAGGGTTCCACATGTGATGGCCTCTTCCTCTTCCCTTCACGTATTGTGAGCAAAAAGTCTGAGTGCTGAAATCCCGCTGTGCTAGCTGTAATTAGTCTAATCTTGAATTTTTCGATTTTAAGCGCGCTATACATTGGCGGCTGCAGTGTGTTCCTTGAGTTATCACGAAATTCTTGTTCTTGAAACTTCTTAAATACATCTTCAAGCGTCTGTTCGTTCGGGTCTTTTAGCATCTCCGTGCCGCTCTCCCACGGGCTAAGCAAACCTGTGACAATGCGTGCTATCATTGTTTGTATACGTTGCGCATCTCCAGACAAAGCTATTTGATACGGGTCCCACACACTTGAGCAGTATTCTGTGGTGGGACGCAGGCCCTTTTATCCTTCATATACTGTCAATGATGAAATACAATCCATCTGCAAATATTATTTATTCCTAAAAAGGGAAGCACTATGCGGTTTCAGTATACATGTCCCATCTTCAGCTGCATGTTAAAATGTGAATCCACAGAGGATGCTTAACTAAGGTTAAATTATGTAATTTTTACAACTACAGCGGATTTTATCACTGACAATGACTGATCCCATTTTCCCAGTATCAATGCGACTATTTCTATCAAAATTGCTACATATTATAACCAGACTCCATTAAGTTTATAAGCTCAGCTAATATAAACACGATGTGGTTCTCTGATTTCGCCAGTCTCACGGCTGGTGGTTACCCTCATAGCAAATTCGCTCTCATCTACATCTATGCCACCTTCCACGATTACTCACAAATACAGAGAGGGAGAAAATGTCTTTACGCTTATGTACGAGTCCTAATTTCTTTTATGTTGTGTCGTGGTCCTTCCGCAAAGTGTTTGCTGGTGGCAGTAAAATCGTTCTGCAGTCAGTCGCCAATGGTACTCTAAGTTTTCGCAGCAGTGCCTCGTGAAAAGAACTTTGTCTGTTTTCCAGGAACGTCACGAAACTTCATCATAATACTTGTGGATCGAACCTTCCGATAACAAACCTAGCAAAATTCCTCTGAATTGCTTGGATGACATTCTGTAATCCGACCTCGTAGTGTTCCCAAACACTTGAGCAGTACTCAAGACTGGGTCGCACAAGCATTCTGTATGCGGGCTGATTTATAGGTGAGCTACACTTTCATTAAATTCTCCCAATAATCTGAGATCGATCATTGACCTTCCATTACATATCACTTCGCAACATCAAGCCTAGATAGCTGTGTCAGGCGTCCTCCACTTACATGTTATCCGAGCATTACAGCCCAATCATCTGCATTAGCTTGGACTTTTCTACATGTAGAACATGCTGCCATTCATTGTACCAAACATAAACTTGACCTAACGCATCCTGTATCCTCCAACAATCACTCAACGAAGACACTCTCTCGTGCACTAGAGCGTCATCAACAAACAGCCGGTGTTTGCTGCTTACCCTGTCAAAAATGGTTCAAATGGCTCTGAGCACTATGGGACTTAACTTCTGTGGTCATCAGTCCCCTAGAACTTAGAACTACTTAAACCTAACTAACCTAAGGACATCACACACATCCATGCACGAGGCAGGATTCGAACCTGCGACCGTAGCGGTCACGCGGTTCCAGACTGAAGCGTCTTTAACCGCACGGCCACACCGGCGGCTTACCCTGTCAGGCAGACCGTTTATGTGTATAGAAAACAAGAACCATACTATCCCACTTCCACGGTGCCCTCCTGATGGTACCCTTGTACTCTGAAGAACACTCGCCGTCCAGAACGTATGAGGTGAGCATGTCCGGACAGGTAGTGTAGCAGTCTCCCACTTGTCAGTCCAGCGATATGCCTGCGGTTTGCCGCGGCAGCAGCAGTGAAACGCGACGCCGCCTTCCGGCTGCGCTGGCGACAACTACCTGCCACTTCCGCAGTGGCAGCATCCGCCTCCGCACCGACCGCGCCGCGCCACGCCACGCGGTGCCCACGCGCTGGCTCCCCCCACCCCTCCCCCCCCAATTTCCTCCGAGCCGTGCAACAATTAGCTTTCTCTTATTGCTCTCCCGTCTCGGCATTCGGCAACCCTTCCATTTTTCCGCCCCTCCGGGAGATGCGCGGGCCGGCGCCGCCGGGGAAAAAGGTTCAGCGCCGAAATTGAGGCGCTGGCGGCTGGCGGCTGGCTGCTCGGTGCTGGCTCGTGGCTCTCGTTCTTCCTTGTGACAGCGGTGGGTGATTTATCTGCCCAATTTCCTGCGGCATGCAGACCGCGGCCCCGTTTGCCTCGCCTCGCCTCGCCTCGGCCTGTCTCGTCGCGTTTCCTTCCCCGTCTGGCCGTCATCTGCCGCCGCCACCCATATGCCGTGGCTGCAGCCGCCTACGCTACTCGCTCTGCATACGCGCGCCTGCTCTAACAAAAGAACCACGCTCCGGAGCACCGATGCTGCAATGTGCTCTGCATACTCGTCCTGTGCTGTAGTTAGCTGTGCAGCTACTATGCGACCAATCTTGGGACCTATGGTAAAGCAGGATATAGCTTATCTTTCCCTCTTCATTTTCTCCTTTTTTTTATTTCGTACTCAGACGGTCCACGAATGGCATCAGACAGTAACTATTCTTCAGCTGTGCATAATTTTAAAATAAAAAATACAGGGTGTCCGAAAAGTCTTTCCCTGATTACATAAATTGATAACTCAGGCTAGAAGTAAGATACAAATATGAAACTGGTGTCTAATTGTTTACAAACTATCAAAGATTTTTTCACACATCAGTAAACTTCCACATGAGCACCCTTGGTAGCACGTAGCACATCTAGGCGATATTCAATTTCCGTCCACACATTAGCCAACATCATTGGAGGGATCGACTCAACGACTGTGGTTATCCGTTGCCGCAGGGTTTCAGGTACACGTGTTCGGTAGACCTCGTCCTTGACATAACCCCATAAAAAGAAGTCTAATGGGGTCAGGAGAGCGTGGAGGCCAAACCGTTGGTCCTTCACAGCCAATCCATCGCCCAGGAAAGGTCATATCGAGATAGGCACGGACGTCCAAACCCCAAACCGTCTTGCTGAAACAAGACATCGGGGTGATACTGTAGCAGCTGAGGAACAGCATACAGTTGCAACATGTCCAGATACACTGCAGATGTGATGGTAGCCTCAGCGAAGAAGAATGGCCCTATAATTCGATCGTGCAATAGCGCGCACCAAACATTCACCTTTGGACTGCCTCTGGTGCACTCCATGACCTCGCCAGGGGGTTGTGAACCCCAAATGCGCACATTATGGCGATTCACTACTCCACTCACAATAAAGGTCGCTTCGTCGGAAAAGGCAATTCGTCTAAGATAACCATCATCGTCCTCAATACGTGATAGCATTTCGGCCGCAAAGTCATATCGACGTGTACGGTCATTGGGCAACAAGGCCTGAACGATTTGCACTTTGTATGCACGAAACAATAAAGGTTTGTGTAAATTGTCATGGAGAGAGCTTTTTTGCATCTGTAATTCACCTGAGGCCCTGCGCACCGATTTCTTCGGACTTCGCAGAAATGACTGCCTTACAGCTTCCACTCTGTCTGCTGAGGTTCTTGGTCGACCAGACCTCGGGAGGTCAGCAACCGATCCTGTGTTCTTGAACTTCTCATACCAGGCTTTAATGCTCTTGACATCAGGTGGATTCCTTCCAAATGTTGTCTGGAAGTGTCTCTGCACTGTGGTTGGTGATCGTGTCTCATGGTACCACAGGACACACTGTATCTTCTCCTGATTGGTTAACATGACTTCTTGGGCACTGCACCTCATCCACTGTTTACGTACTGCGAACCTAAAATAGAAAAAAAAATTTGATAGTTGCAAACAATTCGACACAAGTTTCATATTTGTATCTTAGTTCTAGCCTGAGTTATCAATTTATGTAATCAGGGAAAGTCTTTTCGGACACCCTGTATATAAAATTAAAAAATAAAAGTTGGAAACGTATACCAGTTGGTGATAAGGTGTAGCTACACGCAGAGGTCCATGGTAGGCTGCAATCACTGTGTGACTGCGGGACTTGGTAGATACTCTAAAGTGTTTACTTGGAACCGATTTACGCTGGAAAAAAATTAGTTCCGATTTTGGTCACCACATGGAAATCTAACGCTGCGAATGCAAGAAAGACACATAGACATGTTTCCATTCGTAATGCATTAGGAACGGGAAGTGGGCAGAAAAGATGAAACAAGTGAGAAACGCATAATGTTCATTTAATTATTAACAACCTTTTACATAATTTGTTCAAAAATATGGTTCAAATGGCTCTGATCACTCTGGGACTCAACATCTGAGGTCATCAGACCCCTAGACTTAGAAATACTAAAACCTAACTAACCTAAGGACAGCACACACATCCAAGCCCGAGGCAGGATTCAAACCTGCGACCGTAGCAGCAGCGCGGTTCCGGACTGAAGCGCCTAGAACCGCTCAGCCACAGCGACCGGCATAATTCGTTCAGTGTGACCCCTGGAGACGTCGACTAGATGCTGCACAGCGCCAGATCTGCACCTGGTGGTCAGAACTGGAACCAACGCAAATCAGTTCCACATTAACGCTTTAGGATATGTACCAAGTTTCGGTGCCATACGATAGATACACTGATCAACCAGAACATCATGATCACCGACCTACTATCGATATAAACCCACTAGTTAGACACACTCTCGGTGCATGTAGTGTCAGTAAGTGTGCTGTGTGTGTGCTGGGGAAAGTACGCGATCTGTTTGATCCGGACCGAGGACAGATTGTGATGTCCCGGAGGCACGGCACGAGCATTTCCGACGTCGTAGGCTTAGGAGGCTGGTAAAATAAGACAGGTGGCGGACTGTGGCAGAACTAACAAGAGACTTTAATGCTGGGCAGAGTACAAGTGTGTCTGAACACACAGGGCACCGAACACTCCCAACGAGGGCCCTCCGCAGCGACTATCCACGCTTGTGATGTTAACACCACGACATCGGCGACTACGACTGAAATAGGCATGTGACCGTCGGCACTGGACATTGGCGCAGAGGCAGAGCGTTGCATGGTCTGATGAATTCCGATGTCTTCTTCATCATGCCGATGGGAGGACTTGAATCCGTCGTCTTCCAGGGGAACAGCTCCATGACACCTTCACTACCGGGAGGGAGACACCTGGCGGCGTCTCCATTACGCTCTGGCGAGCACTCATGTGGGCATCCAAGAGTCCAGTGGAGCTCGTACTAGACACGATGACGGCCGAGCAGTATCGTACACTGATTGCGGAACAGGTACGCCGCTTCATGACGATCATGTTCCCCGACACCAGTGGCATTTTGCAACAAGATAATGCGCCATATCAAAAGGCCAAGAGCGTGATGGAGTGTTCCGAGGAACCAGTGGCGAGTTCCAATTTATGTACTTGTCACCACCCCCACCCCCACCCCCCTCCCCCACCTCCCATTCCCCCAGCTCACCAGATAAGCCGATCGAATATATCTGGGATGTGACTGAACGTGGCGTCAGAGCACATCGTCCCCTCCCCGGAATTCGCGGGAATTATGTGACTTGTGTGTGCAGATCTGGTACCAACTTTCTCCAGTGACCTACCAAGGCCTCATTGCTTCCATGGCGCGAAACGTTGTCGCTGTTATCCGTGCCGAAGGTGGACCTACCGGACCTAAGGTAGTTAGTCATAATGTTCTGGCTGGTCAGTGTGCAGTCCACACTGGACCTCCGTGAGTAGGTACACTTTAATTATAGCCATCAGATACATAATATCGCTAGAACAGACCACATTGTTGTACTGATCTACATAAACCTCTACATCATAACCACCTCGTGGTGTGTGGCAAATGTACATATTTTATTTATTATATGGCAATACAGACACATAAGAAAGAAACAGACAAATCACTAATACAACAAACGTTAATAATTGCAAACAAACGTTACTAATATAACAAAGCTTAAGGATTACTAACAAACATCATGTCTATTAATATAATCTATAGACTCTGGAGTTGCGAGCAGGAAGTCATCGGGGCTTTCATTATAGGCTCTTCTGGAACACTCTTCAACAATGTGGCTGATGGTTTGACTTTCTCCGCAGTCACACTGAGGGGATAGTATTTTACCCCATTTATACAGGGTGTAAGCACATCTGCCATGACGAGTTCTAATCCTATTTAGAGTGGACCACGTTTTGCGTGGTAGGTCAAAACCAGGTGGTTTTTGTGTGATGCAAGGCATGTTATGATTTTGCCATACGTTCCATTTTTCAGAACATGCGTTTGTGACACTGAAACCTTCTTGTAGACAGTTCCTTGCTGTTCTTTTTGGCGGATTCCTAGATCGAAGCCTATTAGTGTTTGCAACCTCAATGTCTTGGTGGATTGGCAGGCTTCAATTTCCCATGATGTTTTTGTATTCACGTACAAGAGCGTCAGTGCGTCGCAGGTATGGCGGCGGGATGCGGCTTAATATTGGAAGCCATTGCGTTGGAGTGGGTTTAATTACTCCAGAAATCATCCTTAGAGTGTTATGCAACTGGACATCCACCTTTTTTACATGTGGGCTGTTTAGCCAAATCGGAGCACAGTATTCGGCAGCCGAGAATGCAATTGCTAAATCAGAGGTGCGGATAATGAAGGCCGTTGCTCCCCAGGCACTACCACAGAGCTTTTGAATAATGTTGTTTCTTGTCTTTAATTTTTCGGCAGTCTACGTTACGTACTCTTTAAATGATAGTGTTCTGTCCAGCGTCATGCCCAAGTACTTCAGAGTTTTATTATGCCTGAGAACGGTGTTTTCAAATCGAATGTTGAGTTCCTTTCCAGCGAGTTTGTTGTTGAGATGGATGCAACTAACCTCTGCTTTGGAAGCATTTGGTTGAAGTGCCCACTTACGGAAATATTCACCCATTATCTTCAGGTCTTTCGTTAGGATATCCTCAGATGCTTCAATTGTGCTACTTCTTGTAGCGAGGGCCCAATCGTCAGCATACTCGAACTTTCTAAATTGTGTTTCCGGCAGCTCTGCAATATAGAGACTAAACAACAGTGGTGCGAGCACTGATCCCTGTGGTAAGCCATTCTTTAGTTATTTGATGGCGCTGTAGTAAGTGTCCATACTTATTTGGAACATCCTATCATTGAGCATGCTGTCTATTAAGTATGCTATAGATTTGCAAGGAATTACTCGAAGAATTTTGTACATGATGCCTTCTCTCCACACAGTGTCGTAAGCTGCTGAGAGGTCATTAAAGGTGACTGATGTTTTCAATTTTCTCTGGAATCCCACCTCTAAGTAAGTAGTGAGTGACAACACCTGGTCAGTACAACTTCCTCCTGGCCGAAAGCCTGCCTGTTCAACTGGGATCACCCTGACCAATTTTGGGCTAATTCTGTTATATATAAGCCTCTCTAGTAATTTGTAAATTACAGACAGCAGGGCAATTGGTCTGTAGCTTTTTGGGTTGTCAGCTGGCTTCCCAGGCTTTAGAATGCCTCTTACCTTAGAGCGTTTGAGTTCTTGTGGGATATTGCCAGTTTGCATGATGTTTGTGACAAACTGAGCCAGCCATACTTTTGTATACTTGCCACAGTTTATTATGAATTCAGGGTGAACGTTGTCGAAACCCGGTGCCTTTGTTGGTTTCATAATATCATAATATCGCTAGAATAGACCACATTGTTGAACTGATCTACATAAATCTCTAAGTCATAACCACCTCGTAGTTTGTGGCAAAGGCACTTTATGTACCACTGTAAATTATCCTCTTCCCTGTTCCAGTCGGCAGTAGTCTGCGAGAAGCTCATATTGATCGACTTTACCAGAATGTACGCTGTCGTAATTTTAACAGTAAACCACACCGCGATGCACAGTGCCCCTCTTGTAGCGCCTGACACTACAGTCGGATGTTCTCTGGATATTCTCTGTTTCCTCTACCAATTCTATCACTTACCATATCCAGACTAGCGATCCGTATTCTAGTATAGGTCGTAAGCTAACAACGTCGTGAGTGGACTACACGTCGTGTTGGTATTAAAATGAATCTATCGTACTGTGGCCTCTACCTTATCTGCGATTAATCCTATGCGAGTGTTTTACTTTCAATGGTTTTGTCTGATTCCAGTAATTTTGTCCATCCATACAGTAATGGGCCTTTCTGACTATTTATGTGCAATACGGCACATTTTTTGAAATTTTTGTATTGACGGTCAGCTGCCAAACCCTGCACTAACGTCGATTCCCTGCAGATATTCCTCCATTTCGCTACAATTTTCGACCTATGTGACTTTTCTGTATACAAGAGCATCATCATCGATCATCCACAGGGAACTTCCGACGCTATCCACCAAGTCATTTATATACACTGTGAAACGTAATAATCTTACAAGACTCTCTTACGGTACCCCGAAGTTAGTTTCACTTCTGAAGATTAAGAATGACAGGCTGTGAACTTTTTTCTAGGAACTTTTCTAGGAACTTTTCAAACCAATCACAGACCTGGTCTCATATTCCTCACACTCGCACTTTGTTTGTTATTTGACAGTGCTGAATTGTCCCTAATAGCGCCTTAGTTAAAGAAACAAAGCTTCACCCTCGGCGCTGGTATTTCCCACCTTTTGGATTTAAAACTAAATATGTATCCGGAATCCATACTGATTCCTGCAGAGGAGGTTTCCGGTCTCCAGTAAGGTCATAACGCGCGACCACAAAACGTATTCCATAATCCTACAATCCCACTGAGCAACCACGGACCATGCAGCCGGTGGGGTGGCTGGCGTGTATCAGTAATACACATGTGGTTCGTGAAGAGGGGCAGCAGAATTTTCAATAGTTGCGGAGGCAACGGTTTGGGTGATTGACTGATCTGTCCTTGTAACATCAACCAAAACGGGATTGCTATGCTGGTACTGCGAAAGGTTGAAAGCAAGGGGAAACCACAGCTGTAATTTTTCCCGAGGGTGTGCAGCTCTGCTGTATCGTTAAATGATAATGGCATCCTCTTGGGTAAAATATTCCGATATTAATACGGTTCCCCATTCGGATCTCCAGGCGGGGACTTACGAGGAGGACGTCGATATCAGAAGAAACAAAACTGGAATCAAACTGCTTAATCGGACAGGTTACTTAGAAAATTGAAAAAAGGAAATGGATTGGTTAAAGTTAGATATAGTGGGAGTTAGTGAAGTTCGGTAGCAGGAGGAATGGGACTTCTGATCAGGTGAATACAGGAATATAAATACAAAATGAAATATGGATAATGTAGGAGTAGGTTGAATAACTAATAAACAAAATAGGAACGCAGATAATCTACTATGAACAGCATAGTGAACGCAGTATTGTAGCCCTTAGACATGAAGGCCATACCCGCCACATTAGTACAAGTTCATATGCCAGCTAGCTCCGCAGATAATGACAAGGCTGAAAAAATGTAGGATGAGATAAAAGAAATTGTTCAGATAGTTAAGGAAGACGAAAATTTAATAGTCATGGGGTACTGGAATTGGACATTAGGAAAGGGAAGAGAAGGAAAAGCAGTAGTGAATAAGGATTGGGGGAAATGAACGTAAGAGGAAGTCACCTGGTAGAATTTTTCACAGAGCATAATTTAATCATAGCTAACACTTTGTTTACGAATCACGAAAGAAGGTTACGCGCATGCAAGAGACCCAGAGACACCAGAAGATTTCAGACGGATGTAATGATAACATAGAGATTTCAAACCCGATTTTAAAGTGTAATACGTTTCCAGGAGCAGATTTATTGTTTATCAACAAACAATGTTAAGTCACCAGTCTCATACATTCTGCATATCAACGTGAAGAGTAGGTTTTAGGCCAGTTCCCCCAATGATTTTAGTAATTCCAGTGGATTGTTGACTATCCCTTCAGTCTCATTTCATCCTAAGACGTGTAAGGCTCTTTTAAATTCTAATTCTAATACTGGATTCCCTATTTCTTCCCTGTCGAGCCCACTTCTTCTTCTATCACATCAGACAAGTCTTCCACATCGTAGGGGTAATCAACGCGTTCTTTCCACCAATCAGCTATGTCCTCTGCATTTAACAATGGAATTTCCACTGCGCTCTTGATGTTACCGCCCTTGCTTGTAGTTTTACCGAAGGTTGTTTCGAGTTTTCTGTACTGTATGCTGAGTCCGTCCTTTGGACAATCATTTCTTTTCTATT